>NC_079193.1:179211270-179813770 GCF_029499605.1 Hyla sarda | reverse complement strand
GAGGATCCCTACCTGCCTCCTCGGTGTCCAATCAGCAAATTACTGCTCCGTGCCTGAGATCCAGGAAGGAGCAGTCAAGCGCCGATAACACTGATCAATGACATGTTAATATACATGCCAGTGATCAGTGTAAAAGATCAGTATGTGCAGTTTTATAGCCCCCTATGGGAGCTATAACACTGCAAAAAAAGGGTGGGGGAAGTGTTAATAAATGTGATTTTACCCTTTCCCTAACAAAAGTTTGTACACAGTGTAAATAAAAATAAACATATGTGGTATCGCCGCATGCGTAAATGTCCGAACTATAAAAATATATCGTTAATTAAACGCATGGTCAATGTCGTACATGTAAAAAAAAATCTAAATTGGAAAATAACGTATTTTTGGTCACTTATTATACCATTAAAAAATGCATAAAAAGTGATCAAAACAAAAATGTTACCGATAACAACTCCAGATCATGGCGCTAAAAATTAGCCCTCAAACTGCCCCATATGCGGAAAAATTAAAAAGTTATAGGGGTCAGAAGAGGACATTTTTAAACATATACATTTTCCTGCATGTAGTTAGGATTTTTTCCAGACGTACAACAAAATCAAACCTATATAAGTAGGGTATCATTTTAACTGTATGGACCTACAGTATAAAAATAAGGTGTCATTTTCGAAAAAATGCACTGCGTACAAACGGAAGCCCCCAAAAGTTACAAAATTGCGTTTTTTCTAAAATTTTGTTGCACAATGATTTTTTTCCCATTTTGCTGTGGATTTTGGGGTAAAATGACTACAGTCACTGCAAAGTAGAATTGGTAGCGCAAATAATAAGCCATAATATGGATTTTTAGGTGGAAAATTGAAAGGGCTATGATTTTTAAAAGATAAGGGGGAAAAAACGAAAATGCAAAAACTGAAAGACGCTGAGTCCTTAAAGGGTTCAGGCCATTTTTCATTTTTCACCATCTAAAAATCATAACACTTAAAATTTTCCACCTACAGACCCATATGTGGGATTTTTTTTTTTTTGTGCCACCAATTTTACTTTGTAATGACATCAATCATTTCACCATAAAATCTACGGCAAAACCGAAAAAAAATATTTGTGGGGCAAAATTGAAAGAAAAAAAAACAGCTATTTTGTAACTTTTGGGGGCTTCCGATTCTACGCAGGGCACTTTTCGGTAAAAATGAAACCTTATTCTGTAGGTCCATATGGTTCCAAGGATAACTAATTTATGTAGTTTTTATTTTATTTTACTACTTTAAAAAAATTATAACTACATTCACCAAAACTAGTTTGTTTAAAATGGTCATCTTCTGACCCCTATAACTTTTATATTTTTACTGTTACATGGGGATGTAAAGTGGGGATCAAAAGTTTGGGCACCCCAGGTAAAAATTTGTATTAATGTGCATAAAGAAGCCAAGGAAAGATGGAAAAATCTCCAAAAGGCATCAAATTACAGATTAGACATTCTAATACTATGTCAACAAAAGTTAGATTTTATTTCCATCATTTACACTTTCAGAATAACAGAAAACGAAAAAATGGCGTCTGCAAAAGTTTGGGCACCCTGCAGAGTAAATGTCTTGTACTGCCCCCTTTGGTAAATATCACAGCTTGCAAACGCTTTTTGTAGCCAGCAAAGAGTCTTTCAATTCTTGTTTGAGGTATCTTTGCCCATTCTTCCTTACAAAAGTCTTCCAGTTCTTTGAGATTTCTGGGCTGTCTGTCACGCACTGCTGTTTTAAGGTCTATCCATAGATTTTCAATTATGTTTAGGTCAGGAGATTGTGAAGGCCATGGCAAAATTTTAAGTTTACGCCTCTTGATGTAATCCTCTGTGGATTTCGAGGTGTGTTTAGGATCATTATCCATTTGTATAAGCCATCCTCTCTTTAACTTCAGCTTTTTCACACATGGCATCAAGTTGGCATCCAAAATTTGCTGAAATTTTATTGAATCCATTTTTCCTTCTACTCGTGAGATATTCCCTGTTCCACTGGCTACAATACAACGCCAAAGCAGGATTGATCCACCCCCATGCTTAACAGATGGACAGAGGTTCTTTTCATTAAATTATGGTCCCCTTCTTCTACAAATGTACCTTTGCTCATTCCGGCCAAAAAGTTAAATTTTAACCTTATCGGTCCACAGAACTTGTTTCCAAAATGCATCAGGCTTGTCAATATGTTCATTTGCAAAGTTCAAACGTTGAATTTTGTGGTGAGGACGTAGAAGAGGTTTTCTTCTGATGAATCTTCCATGAAGATCATATTTGTTCAAGTATCTTTTTATAGTAGAATAGTGTACTCCAACTCCAGTGTCTGCAAGATCTTTCTGGAGGGATTGTGCAGTCAAACGTGGGTTTTGAATAGTTTTTCTCACAATCCGGCAAGCTGTTCTGTCTGATATTTTTCTTGGTCTTCCAGATCTTGCCTTAGCTTCCACTTTTCCTGATGACTGCCATTTCTTAATTACATTCCGAACAGAGGATATTGACATCTGAAAACATTTTGCTATGTTCTTATAGCCTTCTCCAGCTTTGTGAGCATCAACTATTTTCAGTTTCAGATTTCTAGACAACTGCTTAGAAGAACCCATGGTGCTGATTGTTTGCGCAAGGTCAGATGAGTCTGGACATTTAAAACCTGGTCTTCCCAAATGATGATTGTGAAAAATCCATGACACTGGCAGGTCTCAGCTTTGCGAAGGGGGGAGTGCATGCTATAAATTCTGCAGGGTGCCCAAACTTTTGCAGATGCCATTTTTTTGTTTTCTGTTATTTTGAAAGTGTAAATGATGGAAATAAAATCTAACTTTTGTTGACATATTATAAGAATGTCTCATCTGTAATTTTATGCCTTTTTGAAATTTTTCCATCTTTCCTTTACTTCTTTATGCACATTAATACAATTTTTTACCTGGGGTGCTCAAAGTTTTGATCCACACTGTATGAGGGATAATTTTTCTTGCCGTGATCTGAAGGTTTTATCTGTATCATTTTTGTTTTGATTGGACTTTTTGATCACTTTTTATGTTTTTTTTTAGGGTATACAAAATTACCAAAAAGTCACTATTTTGGACTTTAGACATTTTTTTTACTTATACGTCATGGACCATGTGGTTTAATTAATGTTATATTTTTATATTTTTACATTTAAGCATGCGGAAATACCACATATATTTATGTTTATTTTTGTTAACATATTTTTTTATTTCTTTTTGTAAATGGGAAAATGGGGGTGATTCAAACTTTTATTAGGGAAGGGGTTAAATTACAATTATGAACTTTTTTTTAAAACTTTTTTTACTCAATAGCATAACATTGATCAGTGTAATTGGCACTCTGCTGCTGATCAGGCATGGAGCAGCAGATTGCCAGAGAGGAGAGGAGGCAGGTAGGGACCCTCCCACCCATTCTCTAAGCTGTTCGGGATGCCGCAGTTTCACCGCGTAGGTCAAAAACAGCACGACTGAGCTGCTGGGAACCATTTACTTTCACTTTAGATGCGGAAAACAACTTTGATTGCCATGTCTAAGGGGTTAATTCCAGGTGTCACCGCAATCGTTGATGTCCGGCATTAGACACAGGTCCTGGTGGCTGATAGCCGCCGTGACCACCTGACTATTATGCAGGGTAAGCCCGTGACCTCTCATCATAACAGGGGAGCGGGACCAGGGTGTACAGGTATGTCCTTGGTCCCCAAGAGGTTCAAATATGAACCAACATAACAAAGTGTACTCCAAACTGTTGTACAGGGAGGATCAATGTCCACATATACTTCCCCAGTGAAAAAGCGATGGACAAATACAGCCTGCTATAGCAGCAATATTTAATATAAACCTACAAATGAACAAGCTGCAGCAGAAGAGTATAAACAATCTAATATTCATGAAAGT
Organism: Hyla sarda; assembly: GCF_029499605.1. NCBI lineage: Eukaryota > Metazoa > Chordata > Amphibia > Anura > Hylidae > Hyla > Hyla sarda. Next base: position 179,809,870 of record NC_079193.1, on the reverse strand, counting down.
TCAAAACATCTGAGACATACACTTTAAATTCAAATATAAGAGAAGGTAGCAACTGAAAAAGGGGTGTACTGGAGATGTACGTAGTAAAAAAAACATGCAAATATATGTGCAATGTAATCCAACACACCTTAGGTGTGAGCACAATGTAAACAGGGTTTATACAGGTGTGGCAAAGTATACATAAAAAATGACAATGCAAGTGCAGAATAGATTATAGCGAACAGCCATAAGAAAACATGATACCCACATGTAAACAAACACACAATATCACCACCAGAACACGCACCCCTACGATCGTTTCAGAACTAGTTCCTTCTTCCGGGGTTCCTTTTTTCAGTTGCTACCATCTTTTATATATGAATTTTAAAGGGGTATTCCAATGGTGAACACTATTTTTTTCAAACCAACTGGTGCCAGAAAGATTAACAGATTTGTAAATTACTTGTATTTAAAAATCTTAATACTTCCAGTACTTATCAGCTGCTGTACGCTCCACAAGAAGTTCTTTTCTTTTTGAATTTCTTGTCTGTCAGACCACAGTGCTCTCTGATGACACCTCTGTCCATTTTAGGAACTGTCCAGAGCAGAATAGGTTTGCAATGATGATTTGCTCCTATTTTGGACAATTCCTGATACAGACAGAGAAGTCAGCAGAGAGCAGTGTGGTCAGACAGAAAAGAAATAAAAAAGAAAATAACTTCCTCTGGAGCATACAGCATCTGATAAATTGGAAGAATTAAGTTTTTAAATACAAGTAAATTACAAATCTGTTTATCTTTCTGGCACCAGATGGTTTAAAAAAATGTTTTCCACTGGAGTACCCCTTTAAAGGAGTACTCCAGAATAGGAAAATTGTACTCCATACTGCCAGCAGTAAAAAATATTAAGAGGGACATACCTTCCTTCGCTCCCCCGGTGCCTCCAGTAACCCACTCCGGTCTCTGCCGCGATCCTCTTCCTGGTTGCCAGTGGTCGGCGAGTCATACTGCACTCAGCCAATCACCGGCCGGAGCGAAGTCCCGACTTGGCCGGCGATAGGCTGAGCAGCAGAGTGACATTTTCCTCCCCGGCACCTGCTGCCGGGGGCCGAAAACATCCCACTGGCGCTCAGCCTATTGCCGGCTTTGGGACTTTGCTGCAGCAGGTGATTGGGGTATGACTCGCCGACCACCGGCAACTAGGAAGAGGATCGCGACGGAGACCGGAGTGGGTTACTGGAGGCACCGGGGGAGCGAAGGAAGGTAAGTACCTCTTAATTTGTTTTACTGCTGGCAGTATGGAGTAACATTTTCCTCTTCTGGAGTACTCCTTTAAGTGTATATCTCTGATATTTGGAACTTTCATAAAGATTTGTTTTTTTATATTTTTCTGCTGCAGTTAGTTCATTTGTACGTTTATTTTTAAAATATGCCACAAAAGCTGGACAAGCAATGTTATATACAGCATATTGAATATTGGTGGTCTTACTAATCACATGTTTACCAAAATATCGTGGTAGAGCAGGAAACCTGAGTAGGTTTTAAAATAGATTAACACAGCTTTTCTTCACAAGGATGTATGTAAGTTTTTAAAACTAAAATAAAGCATTCAATGACATTTTTCTTGATATTTATGTAAACATGGATTGTGAGTAATGTGCTTTTCTAGCAATTGCCATTGTGTGAGCATTGTGTGGCCTATATGCCCAATGGCCCTTATTTACTATTGTAAACCAATATTTTGGATTGTGTGCCAGATTCTGTCTCATTGCAACAGAAAAGAAAAGAAAAAAGCCTTACCAACTCTCCATTTTACTGAGAAAACCCGAAAAAGGGCTTTCTCAGTAAAATGGTGTGGCCGCTGGGAAAGGGGGGCATGTCCCCAACATTTTCACAAAAACTCTGCATATTTACTAAAGGTTTCTACATAAAATGTGATGAATTTCAGCTGAGGAACACCCTACAGATCAGAGCATGTGTAAAAAAAAGCAAAATGTAGGGAAAAGTGCAACATTTTGGGAAACCTTAGTAAATACCGTGGAAAATAAATTGTTGGGAATTAAAACCCACAAAGAAAACTCCACTCCACTCTTAGTAAATCAGGGCCAATGTGTTTATAAATTAATGTGCAATATACCTTTATTGTAATCTCTGTCGCTTTCACAAATCTATTTATACATGTGTGTCAATATTGCTGTTCATGTCTGAGTTTGCATACTATGATTTAAAATACATAAATAAATAAATATAATTTGGATGAGATTATTCTAATGATTGCAAACAATTCTGCAATGAGTGTTTGGGCACAGCATAAGCCTCATAACATTGAGCAGTCTGACATTGAAAGCTAGTGATTACTATGCTGGCAACTGAAACTGACTCCTGTTTACATGGGCCAATCGCCTCAATAGGGCCTGTCTGACAACACAAATGTTTAGCATGTCAGATTAATGTCAGTGAGGATGGCAGCAACTGTCATCAGTCAAAATCACATCACTTGGCTAATTTACATACAGGGATTATCATAGCCAATTATCACCAGCTATGATAGGAATTAATAAAATATTGTGCAGAATAATGCCGGGTAAACATAGCCTTTGTTGCTGTTCATTTAACCCTATTGTACAAATGCTTTCAAAAATGTTTATTCCAATTCTCTGTATGTGTTGTGTTGATTCTAAACAGCATATCCAGATGAATCCAAAGCACAGCTAATATTGTTACCGCTAGAATACCAGACTGCTAGACGAAAGTGCATCTGTCACTGACTTGGAATAAATATTAGTTTACAATATACCATAAGTGGCCAACATTAGTCTGGTGAAAATAAGACCAACAGTAGACCAAATAAGCAGACAGTATAGGTAAAAGTATAGGTAAAACGCACCTCAATGACCAAGTACAAATAGAGGCAACATCCCGTGCATTACCAATGTACATTTTGTTTTAACAAAGCTTCATTGCTTGCAGAGGCATAACTTACAGCTTATGGGCCCCAATGCAAAATCTGCAACATGGTCCCATGTGCCAATTATAATACCACATTTATGCATGTGTATCATACCTTATGTATTAGTGCATACATATGCCTCCTTTAGTGTAAGAACGGCATCCGCATTTCACCCAGTGCTGCCTCTGATGACAATAGGGCCACAGCTATGGTGTTCCATTTGTTTTTTCTCTGTTGGGGGCTTTGTTTCCTCATACTTTTACTGCATGTTTTTTAACAATTGTTTAGATTGTTTTGATAAAGTAATATTTTTTTAAACATTTTTTCGCGCTTGATGTAGATGTAAATAGGAAAGAGTAAAAGCATAAAGTACAAATAAACACAATTGAAAATTTACTCAATATTGATGATACTGTGCTACTATACTTCCATATCTTTTGGGATACTCAAAATTTCCCCTAGGCCTTGTACAGAATTTGGCCATGGTTCCAGTATTCCATAAATATAGCCTGATATGTGTGCTAGGCATTTCCACTCACAGGCTACAGAAGCAGAAAACAGACTTTGAAGACAGTTATAGTCCTACAGCCAACAGTATCAAAAGGGAGAGCATAGCATCCAATGTACTCTAATAGAAAGTCCCTTTATGGCAAGTATGAGTCATACATTATCTCATAAATATGTACATTCCTCAGGAGTGCTGTGCAGCTACTTGTGCATACCTTACTGCCATTATGGAGAATATATGTAAACACATATTGCAGTGGCAGGGAATCTGAAAGACCGTCTATGTCTCCTGCCATCTTGATGGGAGGCCAACATCTCACATCCCTTCTCTCCTTGAAACAGCCTGAAGCTTTCACATGCTCTAGCCCACTCCTCCCAGGGGATTGGGAGCACAGACGCTCCGTTCTTCAGTGTTTGCTCATGATAGTCTAAGCTGGGGGTATGTTAAGTGGGTGTGCCTATAATGATAAGTTTACAATGCAGAAATAGAGTAATAGACTAAGTATAATTTAAAACAGTGAGGAGGTCTCCCAAACATTTCTCCTTTCGAACATTATTGAGGGATGGTCATCTAAGACCTAAAGACCTACATGACGTCCTGATTTATCAATATTTTCTCTCTTCTCCGCTCCAAAGCATAACTATGTGATGTTAAGACATGATCTTAGAGAGGACCTGTGGCCAACCTCAAGATATTGAGATGTTATTGTAATTAAAAAGCCTAGGGTGCCCTGATCAAACATCTTTTTATAGGTTATGATATGTCCTTCTGTTCCTGAGATATGAGGGTTCATAGTTTGTCTGACAAGTCAAGGAATCAGTCAGATGGACGTGAACTTCATTTTAGTAATATCAGGTGGTGATACCCTAAGCTATTTAATGTAATACAATCTCCTCTTTTTGGGGTTGGCCACAGGTCCTCTTCAATTCTGAGGTACTGTGCTTGGTAGGCAAGTTCTACCACACCCAAACAATTTCTGTTGAAGCAAAGACACTGGGGGAGAATTTATGAAAACCCCCATAGCATAGCAATGAGATTTCTTCTTTCATTTTTCATAGGTCTTTTTTTTTTTTTTTATAAAAGAAGCAATCTCATTGGTTACTATTGGTAACTGGTCAACTTTTCCTCTAAACAGGTTTTGGAAAATCTTTCCCACTGTCTTTTTGGGATCCTTCTATTGAGAGGACCCGAAAGACAGCAATTCAACCTCAAGAGGCTGTTGCTAAATGTGCTTTACTTAAATCTAGTGCTCCCCAGACTCATCCTGATGAATTTGGACATACAGAAAGATTAATGCCATAATATCAACCTTGATGGTACACTGCAGACCTAGCTTGTTGATATTAAGTGATGTACCATCTCCTCAAACTTTTCATATCTCTTCCTTTTTTTTATTCAGTAAAACTACAGTTCACCCTAAAAAAAATGATCACTCACTCAGCCCCTTAAGTGGAATAATAAAGTTAAAATAATTTGTTTACAATTAAAATGTAACAAGAACTATACAAATTTAAGATTCCTATAAATACAATGAACCGCAGAATAAAGTTCAAATTTCATTTTTTAGTAAATGCCGTAAAACATGACAGATTTGCATTGTTTCACTTTCACCTCAGAATAAGTGTTTTTTTTTTTTTTTGGCTTGACAATACACAATATAGTAATATAAAGATAGACATTAAAATATACAACTTATGTTGCTAAATACAAGCTCTCACTTGGCAGTATTATTTGAGACATAAAAACTTTTAGGGGGTATTTATCATTGCAGGTGTAGGTGAAGAATTTCTGTACACCTGTTTTGTGTGCTGGTAATGTGTAGCTGCACCAAATTAATTAAAGGGGTACTCCAGTGGAAAACATTTTTTTTTTAAGTCAACTGGTGCCAGAAAGTTAAACAGATTTGTAAATGACTTCTATTTAAAAATCTTAATCCTACCAGTACTTCTCAGCTGCTGTATGATACAGAAGAAGTTCTTTTCTTTTTTAATTATTTTCTGTCTGTCCACAGTGCTCTCTGCTGACACCTTTGTCCATGTCAGGAACTGTCCAGAGAAGGAGAAAATCCCCATAGCAAACCTCTCCCGCTTTGGATTGTCCCTGACATGGACAGAGGTGTCAGCAGCGAGAACTGTGGACAGACAGAAATGAAATTAAAAAAGAAAATACCTTTCTCTGTATTATACAGCAGCTGATAATTACTAGAAGGATTAAGAATTTTAAATAGAGAAAGGGCAAGACATGTAGATGTAATGTGCACCCACAACGGGTGTAGCAAGATGACAATGTATCAAGAACCGGTTTGCAACATAATGTGCAATATGGAAAATGCATTTAAAGCAAGCTAAAAATATAGTATGTGTGCAAAGGGGCCGTGTATCATACACAATAAAAACATAAAAGAATAATTAGAACAATAAAATGGATACATATTCAAAAATCCAAAACTAAAAGAATTGCCAATTCTCATACAATAAGACAGAACAAATGATAGTAATTAGGTAAAAACTTATAAAAGATAGCCATAGCCAGATGTATTGTGATACATATTTGGGAATCATAAATATTTATATTGAGTAGACAGCGTTGCCATGGCTAAAAAAAAATTGCAATACTATAACAGAGGACGAAATAGACTCAATGAAACATAACACCTATAATAAATAATGAGAACATTGGTGTAAAAACATTATAAAAAAAAAAAAATTCATACCAACAAGGATGTAGAATTAGCAGAAAATGCCCTGGCAATATAGTTAAAAAAAAAAATAAAAACAATTCTAGAGGAGAAATGGTAATCACAATACTATAGATATGAATATTAAAATAATGGTATATTTCCAAGGACGTGTGATGATGAATCAAAAGAACAGACTAAGGTACAATAAGGTATGGCACATATATAAATTTATAACTGTTTTAAAGAATACAACACATTTTTTAGTTGCTATTAGGATAAAAAACAGTGGGGGGTATGTATGAAGGATTTTACCCTGTTTTTTTTTTACTGTGATTTGTCTCAAATTTCCTTTTATGTCACTTTTTGCGACAAACAATTGCGCCAAATGGTTTAGAACAAAATCACTGATTTCACTTTGTTAGTCGTGATTTCAGTTATACTCATTCTTTGGTCTGGAATTCATTAATTGCGACTTTTCGATTTGGCGCAAGTTTAGGTGCAAATACCTTAATTTAGGCGCAAATCTACACCATGAATAAAGTGACAGAGAAAATAGCTACAACAATAGAATGTCCCAAAGTCAGATTTACTGCCTGGAATTCTGGGGTCTGCGCCTTTTGTAGGGCTACATTTGTGCCAAAATTACAAACTTGCGTACGACAATTGATAATTTTGGCGCAAATATGCTCCATTTGACGCAAAAAAACATACATAAAATCACACATTGCTACACCATTATTGATACATGTCCCCCAGTGTGTGTATATATGTATACAGGTAATGCCTTATGATAGGAATGGAGGTTAGTAGTACTACTATTGACATGGGTAGCGCTAATGCTGTGTCCTATAAAAAAAAAGTGCATAAAATGGTTACAACAACAGTACTGTTGTAACCTACGGAAGCTGAAAGGGTCCAAATCTAATAAGTAAGTAAGCTTTAATAAGTAAGCGCTTCTTACATGATCAGATGGGTAAAGGAATACATGCAAATTTGGTACACATATAGATAGTGGATATAAATAAACCAGATGATAAACAGATCGAGAAGTCATACCACAATGGTCTCAGAAGTTGAGTGTAACTTAAAAAAAATATCCAGTACATTTTGTGCTTTTGAGTTACCTGATTTGATGGTATTTAGTCAATAGGGATGACTGTGAAAGGTTTTTTTTTTTGCCCTTAGGTTGTTTTTCCGCACAATTCTTTTGAAGAAAAAAAAAAAAAAAAACATGGGGGATATATCAGATTTTGACATTGTGTCAATGTTTATTTACCTGACAATGGGCTTGTATAGTCCACCTCACATACTGCAACTCACTGCAGCAGTCAATCAGGTAAATTACGAAAGATGTCAGACAACTAATATTGTGTTTAATCTTAAACTAGTTGCCAGTGACTTTTGATTGAAACAATATCATCTAATGGCTGATTTTCAGACAGCATAGACATCAGGGCTTATGACAACAAAAGCTACCTGATGGTTCAGTAATCTTTAGTAGTTGCAGTTTGTTCTCTTTGGTTTTGCTCTACTGCAACTACTAACCTGTACCCATGAAAAGAGAACAAACTGTACCTACTAACATGCAGTGTTACTTTGTGACTATCTTTAACACTTCAGCGATGGATTTTAAACAAATTCCTGATTTAAGACACCTGCTCCGCATTCACACTTGATACCTTCTAAAACTAACAAGTTAAATGACCCGGGGAGAAAAAATGGCAAATTGAGCCCAATTCAGACATTTCCACTTAGGGTTGTACTTACTTTTGTTGTCAAGGTTTATACATTAGTGACTGTGTGTTGAGTTATTTTAAAATAACACAACATTAAACACTGTTATACAGGCTGAGCACTCACTACTTTATTGTAGCAGTGAGTGTTATCGCCTCAGTGTTGTTACATGAAAAGATATTAAAAAAAATTTTACAAAAATGTGAGGGGTGGACTGACTTAGGCTGGGTTCACACTACGATTTGAACTACGGTTCCCGTATACAGCTGGGAGGAGGGGTGGGCGGGGCTTAATTGCGGCGCCCGCACTCAGCCGTATTTGGGAACCGTAGTTAATGTATGTCTATGAGCCAACCGGAGTGAACCGAAGCCTCCGGTCGGCTGCTTTTTCGGCCGTATGCGGTTTCCCGACCGCAGGTAAAAACGTGGTCGACCACGTTTTTGCCTGCGGTCGGAAAACCGCATACGGCCAAAAAAGCAGCCGACCAGAGGCTGCGGTTCATTCCGGTCAGCTCATAGACATACATTAACTACGGTTCCCGAATACGGCTGAGTGCGGGCGCAGCGATTAAGCCCCGCCCACCCCTCCTCCCAGTTGTATACGGGAACCGTAGTTCAAATCGTAGTGTGAACCCAGCCTTATTTATGATTCTTCAATATGTATCACAATACATTTGGCTATGGATATGTTTTAGGAATGAGCGAATCGAATCTGATGAAACCAAATTCGTTACGAATTTCAGGAATAATTTGCTTTGCAATTAATCCGAATATCGACTTCATTAAACTCCATTAAGTGCGGTCCAGGCTTCAGGGCATCTAAGATAGCGGCTCCACATGTCAGGACATGGGGCATGGAACTCTGGGAAGGCAGGAAAATGGGTAGGCTGGGTGACCCTGAATCACATGCAGCATGCAGCCTATCAGCAGCCACCCACCCCTGTCACAGCCCTATAAAATCGGCAGCCATCTTGCGGCCAGTCACATCAGCATTTTATTGCAGAGAGAGAGGGACAGAGAACAGTGTGTCTTGCACAGAAAAGCATTTTTACTGTAGTGATTCACCTCAAGTTCTAATCCAGCCTAGTAGCATTAATAGAAAAGGGAGAGAGATTGAGAGAGAAAGTGCAATTTTGGGTGTACTACACAGCGACTGTGTGCTGCAGCACTGGTGTGTATAACAACTAAAAAGCTAATAGTAGCCAGCCAGTTAGGGTGAGCAGAGCACTAAAAGCCATAATCACCTGCTATTAGTGCCTAATAAAGGTTGTGTGGTGGAGCACATTGTCCTCTATTAAGTGTAACCTGTGCGTGTAAGATTTTGCTCCTGTTGAAGCCTTAAGGGCCTAGTTACTGTGAAGGGCCAGCCAAAAGTACACACCTGCTGCTGTTCTAGACAAATACTGTTTTAAGTGTAATGTATTGTACTCCCCTAATATACGCACAAATTATGTCAGGCAGAGAAGTGCCAGGATATGCACAGAGGAGTGGCAGAGGCCTAAATTCATCAGGCGCAGGTAGAGGTCGCAGCAGACTAGGGGCGAATGGCAGCAGGAGTTGCAGCGAGAGGCCTGAGCTCCCGGTATCAGCTAGCGGTCGTGTCTCAACCAGCAACCCATCTGCCATCAGCGATTGGTTAATTTGGTCATTTACTTCATCACAAGTGACATCTGACATCCCCAATCAACAGTTGGTGGGTTCCTCAGACACAACCCTCAGTTGGCATGGCCTGGGAGCAGTCCAACTTCAGGCTGTCCCATACTGCCACCATATGTTCTCCTCATGCTGATGCCAGCTCCAGGCTGTCTAATACTGCCATCATATGTTCTCCTCATGCAGATGCAACCTCCAGACTGTCTTATTCTGCGACAATATGTTCTCCTCATGCTGCTGGCACATTAAATAAAACTTTTTAATAGCGATTAGCTGCAAATAAATTCGGACCGAACCAAGTTTTTTCAGAAAATTCAGCGAATTGGCCGAATCGATTTTTTTTTAAATTCACTCATCTCTAATATCTTTTATAATCTTTTACCATTATGATTATTCGTACTTTGAGTAAATGACATTGATAATACTATTAATTTGGAATCTTTGAATATGTATCCATTGTATTTTTCTAATGATTCTTTTCTGTTTTTATTGTGTATGGTACATGGCCCCATTGCAACCATACTAAATGTTAGGTTGCTCTTTATGCATTTTCCATCTTGCACACTGTTTCAAACCAGTTCTTGAAGCATTAAAGGGGTATTCCAGGAAAAACATTTTTTAGATATCAACTGGCTCCAGAAAGTTAAACAGATTTGTAAATGACTTCTATTAAAAAATCTTAATCCTTCTAACAATTATCAGCTGCTGAAGTTTAGTTGTTCTTTTCTGTCTGACAACAGTGCTCTCTGCTGACATCGGTCTGTCTGTCTCAGGAACTGCACAGAGCATAATAGGTTTGCTATGGGGATTTACTTCTACTCTGGACAATTCCTGAGACAGGTGTCATCAGAGAGCACTTAGACAGAAAAGAACAACTCAACTTCAGCAGCTCATAAGTACTGAAAGGATAAAGATTTTTTAATAGAAGTAATTTACAAATCTGTTTAACTTTCTGGAGCCAGTTGATATATATAAAAAAAAAAAGTTTTTTTCCTGGATAACCCCTTTAACATCTCACTACATCCAGTCATGGTGTATAGTATGCAAAACAGGAAGATAAAAGCTAGCCACTATGTAATGACGTACACCACAATATGTACAATAAAAAGAATAACAATCTTTATTGATTGGGTGTACAGTATGTCTACACATTTTGCCCTTTCAGTAAATGTTCACATGGTACTAACTAGGCTGTTTATTATTACATGTATGCACATGTCTGAGGAAAGGTCCGGTCCAGACCTTAAACATGTCTCGCCATGCTCATACTTTACTGTAATTTAATTAATGCTTCAATCAACTAGACCATGCAGTAAAAGTACCTGAGTCGAGGTCCTTTTGTACCCTCTTGTGTTCTTGAATCAACACCAACCCCACACTGGAGTCCGTGCGGATTCGTGGCTGCTGACCCACCAGTATATTTCTACTTCCTGTTCAGATGTTGCACTCTGATCGTAATCATCTCTGGTAAGTGCATCACTGTATTTTTCCACTTCAATATATCGTGTTGATATTGGACCATGAGCGCACTCCATTCTTTTTTTGTGATATGTTTTCTAAGTTTTGCAAAGATTTTATAACATAAAATGTGGACTCCTATTGAAAATAATAGGAGGCATTTTGGGAGTATAATTCACCATGGGCTCACATAATACTCATATAATTCACAGGAATATTTAAAGCGTACATGTCAGGTCACCAAAAAATATATATTTTTGCTTAGTATCTCATCCTGATGATGTACAAATAATCTTTATGTGCCTATGCCCAATATTTCTCTTAGAATTCACTTTATTTACTTGGAGTGATTGCAAAGTGAAAGTACTTTTCATTTACAGGCAGGGGGCGGGTCCTTTCCTGTTATGACCACTCCCCTTCCCTCTCTCTGCTCTGGGAGCAGTAACCCTTTCCTTTCTGGTTTTATGCTATTCACAAACACACACACACACACAGCCTACAGTGTGCCTACAGTTTTTGTAAAACTACAGCTCCCAGCATGCCCACACATCCTTTTGAGTTTTAGTTGCAACAGCTGGAGGCACATGATTGTAGTCTCTCTGTATCACACACACACACACACACATTCACTTAATATATTCACTGATATGCACACACACATATATATCCACACACACATACATGCAGGGACACTTTTTAAACAAATAAATCCTCTATTCACCAGCTGCAGTGCGTTTCTGCCCCTCTCCCCCTTCTCTTCATACAAGCAGACAGTCGGTGAGACCCCAGCTGCAGTGTGTTCCTGCCCCTCCCCCTCCCCTTCTCTTCACTCAGCAGACAAGTAAACACAAGCAGTGATGAAGCTGAGAGCAGAGAAGCTTGCTGTCAATCATTAAGTGGGTCCATAATGTAGTGACACAGCAGTATACACAAATACAGGAGAAAAAAGTACACCATATAGCGCACACCCAATCAATTACCAAAATCTTTATTGAAGAGTACATAAAACCACACACAATATATCTAATCAGATAAGAAAATAAAAAGCATAAAAACATTTAAAAGGCATAAACGTGCCTCCCCACAACAGGGGGGAGCCCCTCGGACCCCTCCCAGGACACCTGTATATCTCAACCTACAGACACTGCCTGCAAGCATCTATCTTAATTACAATAATTCCTGTACAATATACATATACCTAAATATAAATGGTCATTCCCACAAACTCTCTGACAGTTACAAGTATGCAATATACGACCAGAATACCAATAGTCCCAAAATATCTCAGACAGCGAGCTGGGAAATGCAAAAGCCAGAGGCAGTGAAATAGAAGGTTCCTAAACAGGTGTCCTCCTGAACCCCTTTAGGTGATTTCCTCAGCAGTATACACAGCAGGACTGGAATGCATCCCAGGAGGCAGGAGGGCAGTTGTTTGACTGGCTTTTTCAGTATGAAATACTGAACATTTTCTAATGAAAGCAATTGCAAAACCTATTGGTTTTGCATGCTTTACAACATATCAAAAGTTTTTATATCTGACAGCGCCCATTTAAGGATTCAAGGCTAAAAACTGGGTGAAATTCTGGAGTTTAAACATGTCCTAAAATTAGTTACATTATACTAGACATGTGCAATTCGGTTCGGCACGAATGTCTAATTTATCGAATCTTACCGTTTTTGGGCATTCGGACCGATCCGGATGCATAAAAAAACATATTTTGAACATTCCCGAATAGCCACTATAATACGAATAGCAAAATAACGAATGCATTCGTTATTTACCAAATGCATGCGGTAAATAACGAATGCATTCGTTATCCGTAAACGAACATAAAGAATTCATTCTAATAACAAAAATAATAAAAAGGATACAGATACGGTTTGATTTTTCGGATACATTCGGTATTCTGGTACATTCGGTAAATCTTTTTATTCTTTTTTGGACTTTAGGCTAGGATTCCACTTGGTTTTTTTTCTGGCAGTTTTTGGAAAACTGCCACTGAAGTTTTTAAGCCAAAGTCAGAAGTGAGGAGGGAGGAGAAGTATAAGTCCTTCCTTTATATCTCCCATTCCTTTTGAATACACTTCTGGCTTTGGCTCAAAAACTGCACTGGCAGTTTTCCAAAAACTGCCAGAAAAAAACCAAGTGGAAACCTAGCCTTAGCGATCCTAAAAAATTATGGAGATACCCTTTTTATTAAAATTTAGTAGGGTACCATAAAAAAATAATAATAAAAAAGATACAGTAGTGATGGAAAAAATTGTATCCAACGAAATGTATCTTTTTTATTATGAAATGTTTATTAATTTTTAAACAGGGATCAATTTATGTGAGCGGGTAAAGCACTAAAAATGTAGCCGACAATAATAAAAATTTATTGTGTGCGTGTTTTTCACTTTTTTTTTTAAACATTTTTTTAGGTACTACTACTACTCCCAGCATGGAAAACACTGTTCCATGATGGGAGTAGTAGTTACCTGTACTAATTGACAGATCGCCGGGGTCCCTTGCGATCCTCTTGTATAATGTATGGATGCGGCGGCCGCTCTTCTATGGTCCCCTGCACTCACGTATATATACACATATTCATATTTCCCGCAGAGCTGTGATTGGCCAGATGGTTCCAGCCAATCACAGCTCTCTGTGACAAATAGGAATATGTGTATTATACGGTGGTGCAGGGGACTATAGGAGAGCGGCCGCCGCATCCATACATTATACAGGAGCATCACCGCGGGTGTCAGGAGTGATACCCGCAGTGATCTTTCCTTTACCACAAGTGCTACTACTCCTAACATGGAGTACACTCTGCTCCATGCTGGGAGCTGTAGTACCTGCATTAATAGACAGATTGCAGCGGGTGTCAGAAGTTACACTCGCTGCGATATGTCTATTAATGCAGGTACTACAGCTCCCAGCATGGAGCAGAGTGTGCTCCATGTTGGGAGTATTAGTACCTGCAGTAAGGGACAGATCCCAGCGGATGTCACTCCTCCTGACACCCTCTGCGATCCTCCTGATGTGAATGTCGGGATCAGCTGTTCTCAGGGCTACAGAGCCGGGAGAACAGCTGACGCTGAGCCGTAGGTATACATCGTATATCTACTGCCCAGCAAGAACTTACAGTGAGCCTGCAATGTGTATACAGTATACACATTGCTGGCTCACTTAACCCCTTGCTGAGCTGTGCGCTTTGCGCAAGCCCAGCAAGGAAAGAGTTCACTTACACTGCTGGACAGTGTAGGTCGCAGGCCGGCGACGTCACTGTCATGTGACGTTACATTGTCACATGACAGTGAGGATCCGCGCGGCCCCGGAAGAAGAGACTCCGCTCCGATGGCACCAGGGCAGGTGAGTAAATGTAAAGGCAAGGGGGACCGGGACAGACTCGCGGAGCCGCAGCAAAGGCTTAAAAGAGCCGCATGCGGCTCCAGAGCCGCGGGTTGCCGACCCCTGGTGTAGGTTAACCCTTTGGGCGGTATACACTATATACAGCTATCTATAGATAGCTGTATATAGTGTATACAGAAGATGAAGTCCGCTTACTTCCCTCAAGTACCGGGCAGGTCCGTGTAGCTCCACCCCCTAGTGATGATGTCATTAGGGGCGGAGCTACAGAAGGGAACAAGGCTAGTTAATCTGGAGCTCTGTTCACATTGTCCATTTTGTATAATGTGAACAGACCCTTCTGCCAGTGTCTACCCAGACAGGGAGACTCCAGCTGTTGTTAAACTACAACTCCCAGCATGCCCAGACAGCCAAAGGCTGTCTGGACATGCTGGGAGTTGTAGTTTTGTACCAATTGGTGGCTCCCTGTTTGGGTAGACATTGCATCATGGGTGCTCTCCCCAGCGGACAGCGCCAAAAATGTCATAACCATTTTTTGTGTTTTTTTTCTTCTCGTTTCAGATCCGTGTATGCAGAGGATTACTGCGGATTCGATGGATTACGGCGGATTATTTTTTTTTCTTTTAATAAAATGGTTAACAAGGGCTGTGGGGGAGTGTTTTTTTAAACAAAATAATTTTTGCAATGTGTTGTGTTTTTTTTTTAAATTGAATTTTCAGGCTTAATAGTGGAAGCTGATCTTATTGACTGAATCCATTACTAAGCCAGGGCTTAGCGCTAGCCCCAAAAACAGCTAGCGCTAACCCCCAATTATTATCCCGGTACCCACGGCCACAGGGGTGCCGGGAAGAACCGGTACCAACAGGCCCGAAACGTCAAAAATGGTGCTCCTGGGCCTAGGGTTCCACGTATTTTCATTCTCAGCACAATACCAACCAAAAAGCAACAGCCTGACGTTACCAGGGTGGGCGAGGACCATTGTTACTGGCCCTCCCCAGCCTAAATAACACCAGCCTGTTACCGCCTAGGCCCAGGAGCGCCTTTCTTGACGCTCCGGGCCTGTTGGTACTGGCTCTTCCCGGCACCCCTGTGGTGGTGGGTGTCGGGGTAATAATTGGGGGTTAGCGCTAGCTGTTTTTGGGGCTAGCGCTAAGCCCTGGCTTAGTAATGGATTTAGTCAATAAGACCAGCTTCCACTACTAAGCCTGAAAATTCTATAAAAAAAACACAACACAACACATTGGAAAAATTATTTTATTTAAAAAAACACTCCACCACAGCCCTTGTTAACCATTTTATTAAAAGAAAAAAAAATTATTCACCGTAATCCATCGAATCCGCAGTAACCCTCTGCATACACGGATCTGAAACGAGAAGAAAAAAACACAAAAAATTGGTTATGACATTTTTGGCGCTGTCCGCTGGGGAGAGCACCCATGATAAAATGTCTACCCAAACAGGGAGCCACCATTTGGTGCAAAACTACAACTCCCAGCATGCCCAGACAGCCTTTGGCTGTCTGGGCATGCTGGGAGTTGTAGTTTAGCAACAGCTGGAGTCCCTGTCTGGGTAGACACTGCCAGAAGGGTCTGTTCACATTATACAAAACGGACAATGTGAACAGAGCTTCAGATTAACTAGCCTTGTTCCCTTCTGTAGCTCCGCCCCCTAATGACATCATCACTGGGGGGCAGAGCTACACGGACCTTCACGGTACTCGAGGGAAGTAAGCGGATTTCATATTCTGTATACACTATATTCAGCTATCTATAGATAGCTGTATATAGTGTATACCGCCCAAAGGGTTAACCTACACTGTCCAGCAGTGAAAGTTAACTCTTTCCTTGCTGGGCTTGCACATAGCGCACAGCTCAGCAAGGGTTTGAGTGAGCCAGCAATGTGTATAATGTATACACATTGCAGGCTCACTGTAAGTTCTTGCTGGGCAGTAGACATATGATGTATACCTACGGCTCAGCGTCAGCTGTTCTCCCGGCTCTGTAGCCCTGAGAACAGCTGATCCCGACATTCACATAAGGACGATCGCAGCGGGTGTCAGGAGGAGTGACATCCGCTGGGATCTGTCCCTTACTGCAGGTACTAATACTCCCAACATGGAGCACACTCGGCACACTCTGCTACATGCTGGGAGCTGTAGTACCTGCATTAATAGACAGATCGCAGTGAGTGTAACTTCTGACACCCGATGCGATCTGTCTATTAATGCAGGTACTACAGCTCCCAGCATGGAGCAGAGTGTACTCCATGTTGGGAGTAGTAGTACTTGTAGTAAAGGAAAGATCACTGCGGGTATCACTCCTGATACCCGCTCTGATCCTCCTGTATAATGTATGGATGTAGCGGCCGCTCTCCTATGGTCCCCTGCAGAGCCGTATATATACACATATTCCTATTTCTCACAGAGAGCTGTGATTGGCTGGAGCCATCTGGCCAATCACAGCTCTGCGGGAAATATGAATATGTGTATATATACGTGAGTGCAGGGGACCATAGAAGAACTGCCGCCGCATCCATACATTATACATGAGGATCACAAGGGACCCCGGAGATCTGTCAATTAGTACAGGTAACTACTGCTCCCATCATGGAACAGTGTGTTCCATGCTGGGAGTAGTAGTACTACCTAAAAAATAAAAAAGTGAAAAACACGCACACAATACATTTTTATTATTGTCGGCTACATTTTTAGTGCTTTACCCGCTCACATAAATTGATCCCTGTTTAAAAATTAATTAACATTTCATAATAAAAAAGATGCATTTCGTTAGATACAATTTTTTCCATCACTACTGTATCTTTTTTATTATAATTTTTTTATGGTACCCTACGAAATTTTAATAAAAAGGGTATCTCCATAATTTTTTAGGATCGCTAAAGTCCAAAAAAGAATAAAAAGATTTACCGAATGTACCCGAATACCGAATGGATCCGAAAAATCAAACCGAACACCCGTATACCGAATGTATCCGAAAAATCAAAACCGAAAATATTACCGAACCAAAATTTTTTTCCAAAACAAAACTAAACGAAAATTTTTCTAGTGCACAAGTCTACATTATACCCCGATTTCTATTACCCTGTATTGGATTATTGGGATTATTCTATGACTAAGCACATCTAAGCGCATCTAAGCAGAAAGACTATCTGTACCTGTTTGTCCTGTGGAATTAAATAAAGTGCAAGAGATTTTATCCGCATACCTAGTGCTGGACATTCGCTTTGTGTTGGATTTGCTTGAGAAGCCGGGGCGGTGCCGGCGGGTCCGTGACACAGGTGTGCGCATAGCAGGAGTGAGCTGTATTCCTATCAGAAGTCCTATTACCCGGTATGTCTGTATTTATTTCCATATTGGATTGGAGACTGCATTTTGTAGTGAAAGTTAAAGTTGTACTCCCGTGGAAAACTTTTTTTTTTTTTTTAAATCAACGGTGCCAGAAAGTTAAACTGATTTGTGAATTACTTCTATTAAAAAATCTTAATCTTTCCAGTACTTTTTAGGGTCTGTATACTACAGAGGAAATGGTTTTATTTTTGGAACACAGTGCTCTCTGCTGACTTCATGACCACAGTGCTCTCTGCTGACATCTCTGTCCATTTTAGGAACTGTCCAGAGCTGCATATGTTTGCTACAGGGATTTTCTCCTACTCTGGACAGTTCTTAAAATGGACAGAGATGTCAGCAGAGAGCACTGTGGTCATGATGTCAGCAGACAGCTCTGGGTTCCAAAAAGAAAACCATTTCCTCTGTAGTATCATTTAGTAATTTACAAATCTGTTTAACTTTCTGGCACCAGTTGATTTAAAAAAAAAAAGTTTTCCACGGGAGTACCCCTTTAATATCTATTCCAGTAAATGAAGACAATATTCCCTATGGCCAAGATTTATCAAACTGTGTGAGAGAAAGAAACAGTGATTTTCCCACAGCAAGCAATCACAGCTCAGGTTTAACTTCACCAGAGCTTGTTAGCTGAGCTGTGATTGGTTGTTGTGGGACAATCACTCAATTTTTTCTCTCACACAGTTTGATAAATCTAGGGTTATGTGAATAGTTCCTGTAAAACACATTGTAGATATTTGAGCTATGACATTTATGTATAAAATTTTAGAAAGGGTGTGTTTGTCCATCCTTAATTTAAATTTCTATGTTGTCCAGGAGACCTATAAAAACCCCTCTTTCAAATACAATTTCTCCTCTACCTCCTTAGGCTCTTTTCACACTAGTGATTTATCCGTTATTGAAGTTCCGTCGCATGTTCCGTCACGATTTTCGGCAAAAACCTGCCGTTACAAAACCCCTGACGGCCGAGACTAAATCGCATTGCAGCCTATGGGATTTTGTAACTGCCCGTTTGCACCCGTATATGCCCATAATTCATTACGGACGTTATACAGTGACGGGACATCATGGCGGAAAATCACTGCACTGCAAATATTAGTGAACTTGGACTAGGGCTCTTGGAAACGATGCATAACTAAAAAGTGAGCTCATCTTTTGTCAGTAAACTCTGACACATCCTAATAGAATTACACAATTTAGTATAAGTATAGACACCAGGGAATAAGAATGTAAAGATGAAGGTTACCAACAGGGAGATTAATGCAGTGTCCTGATACTCGGTTCAATTAGTAAAGGTTAGGCCTAGTTAGTGGCCTGTTCAAGCTTTAGTCTACTGCAAGCAAGATAACCAACTACTGTTCCAGTTGCAAAAACTATATATCTTCTAGATAGATTTAGATTGTGTGAGAAGTGATCAATGCACTGTGCAGAGTTTCTGAAGATTTCACCCAAAAAGTCATCTCTAGTCCATGCTGTGAGAGCATTGTTCTTTAAGAATCCTTTTTCCAGCTCCAAGAAGGAGAATCTACTAGTCAGAAGTAGAGAAGCAGTTGAGCAAGTACCCTTTTGTAAACACTAATCTTTTTGTGGACTTCCAGTTATTGTTGCGTGGCTAAACACCTCATAAAAAGTTTCTTCAGTGTATCCCGTACGCATAGGGTATCATGCCACGAAATAGTGAGAACATTTTCAAGAACCTGCACCACAATAAGCCAACCTGTGTAAGTCCTGCACAGTTTGGTTTGAGCTAATTAAACTGCATCTGTATCTGTAACTGCATTTGTTCCTGTTCAACTACCTCACTAGCAGCACGACCAAAAAAAAAAAATAACACAAGAGGCACATTAGAGTCTATTAGTTTATAAATTTGCTTTGGCAGGTAGGTGGAATTTTGTCAAAATGTTCTGTTCTGAGTGAAACTGATGTATGACACTGACTAAGAGCCCTAAAACCCTGTAATACACTACTAGATTGCTATTAATGCTAAGTTAATGTTAAAGTTATGGCGTTATGTGGTAACCCATGGTAACTAAAAGTATGTTTAAAAACACACTGCATTAGTCGATTTGGCCTTAACTCTTTTATTTTTCCATCCACAGAACCATGTGAGGGCTTGTTTTTTTGCACTACCAATTGTACTTTTTAATTACATCTTTTATTTTACCATAAAATATACAGTAAAAATATTATTTGTTGAAGGCAATTGAAAAGATAACAATTTAGCAACTTTTGGAGAGTTTTGTTAATACTCAGTGTCATTTATGGTAAAAATGTTATCTTTATTTTGTGGGTTAATACATTTAAAAGAGTACCCAAATTATTTACCGTGTTTATCGGCGTATAACACGCACTTTTTAGGCTAACATTTTTAGCCTAAAGTCTACATGCGTGTTATACGCCGATAAGCCGCTGCATTTCAATGATTTAAAGCGGGCGCTTTAAATCAATGAACTGCAGCGGCTTTGCAGGTGCAGAGACCGCCACCGGCTTCTCTGCCCCTGCCTGTCCTTGGGTCTAGAGCCCTGCTGCCGGCCCTTCTCTCCCCCTGACTATCGGTGCCGACGCCCCATTGCCGGCGCCGATAGACAGGGGGAGAGAAGGGGCAGCCGCACCCATTGCCGGCACCGCTGCCCCATTGCCTCCCCCATCCCCGGTTGTATAATTACCTGTTGCCACGCTGCTTCAGGCCTCCGGTGTGCGTCCCATGCGGCAATGGGTGCCGCTGCCCCTTCTCTCCCCCTGGCTATCGGCACCGGCAATGGGGCGTCGGCACCGATAGTCAGGGGGAGAGGACGGGCAGCGGCACCGATAGCCAGGTAGAGAGAAGGGCCGGCAGCAGGGCTCTAGACCCCAGGAAAGGCAGGGGGAGAGAAGAGGGCAGCGACGGCCCCTCTCCCCCTACCTTTCCTGGGGGTGTATCGGGGTATACGCATGCACACACACGCACCCTCATTTTACCAAGGATATTTGGGTAAAAAACTTTTTTTACCCAAATATCCTTGGTAAAATGAGGGTGCGTGTTATAGGCCGGTGCGTTATATACCCCGATAAAAATGGTAGTTTCTTTATATTTGTACTATTTTTTTTTAAAAAGTCTAACTTTGGTGTGCATTCCCACATGGCGTATACGCAGCATATTTCACGTTGCGCAAAATTTACGGCAGCAGCGGGAAATACGCTGCGTATTCCTTGCTCACTATACGCACAGTGCTTTCGGCGGCAGCCCTATGTGTGTAGTGAGTTTTGGAGGCGGAGCAGTGCGTCACAGTCACGCCGCCATACGGCCCCGCCTCTAAAACTCACTACACGCATAGGGCTGCCGCGGGAAAGCCCTGTGTGTATAGTGAGCAAGGAATACGCAGCGTATTTCCTGTTGTTGCCGTAAATTTTGAGCAGCGTGGAATATGCTGCGTATACACCGTGTGGGAATGCACCCTTAAAGTAAATTAGTATGCTTAAAATTGCCCTATTTTGACCCCTATAACACTTTTATTTTTCCACATATGGGGCTGTATTAAGGCAAATTTTTTTGCATCATTGACTGTAGTTTTTATTGGTACCATTTTTGTTTTGATGGGGCTTTTTGGTCACTTTTTATTAAAAAAAAAATCAGAAATATGAATTGACCAAAAATCTGCATTTTCTGCTGCATTTTTTTCCATTTACAATGTTTACAGCATGGGATTATTAACATTAGATTTTAATAGTTCGAACAATTCTGCATGCATTGATACCAAATGCGTTTTAGTTTTTTTTTTTTATAAAATGGGGGTGGGATTCCCATGGGGAATTTTTACATGCAATCATTAGACTATATTCACTGCTCAATGCATAGCATCGTACAGGAATATTGACATTCTACTGATTCCAGGCAGCCAGGCTGTATCATTGGAGTGATATCCACAGCAGGATGAGGGGTAGGGGACCACCATTGCCCTTTCAAGTTGTAAGAAATCTCCGGCACCTGTCTTTACCGATTTTAGATGCAATTCAATAATGTTTCATTCTCATTTAAATACTGCTGTCTCACTTATACTGCCAACAGTAGTACTAACAGCACAGATGCCATAAACCTGCTAGGCCTGGGGAAAATCTGCAGGGGTAAATCTCATGGTGATTGTCCCCTAATAATCTGAAACTGGACATGGTAACTGATGATTGGAAGAACATTGTGGCTCTACTGCTCCTAGGTGGAATGACATATTCTCAAAGTATGGCACACGTGCTAAATCTAAAAATATATGTTGGTCTGAAGGATGTGCTAACCATGTCCAGAAAACATTGTATTCTATTTAACCCCTTAAGGACACAGCCCATTTTGACCTTAAGGACACAGCCAATTTTCTTTTTTGCGTTTTCGTTTTTTCCTCCTCGCCTTCTAAAATTCATAACTCTTTTATATTTCCATTCCCAGACCCATATGAGGGCTTGTTTTTTGCGTGTACTTTGTAATGACATTACTCATTTTACCCTAAAATGTATGGTAAACCCAAAAAAGTATTTTTTGTGAAAGGAAATTTAAACGAAAATCATAATTTAGCAAATTTGGGATTTTTGTTTTCGCACTGTACACTTTGCGGTAAAAAATACATGTTTTCTTTATTCTCTGGGTCATTACAATAGAAATGATACCCATGTTACATACATTTCTATTATTTCACTGCTGGTAAAAAATCTCAAACTTTTTTTTTTACAAAATCAGTATGTTGAAAATTGCCCTATTTTGACCACCTCTAACTTTCTTATTTTTATGTATTCAGGGATGAGGGAGGGCTAATTTTTTGTTTTGGTACCACTTTTGCATATATGTGACTTTTTGATAGCTTTTTATAGAAAATTATTGCAGTTTGATGTGACAAAAAAGCAGAAATGATTTACTTTTTTTTAACGATTACGCTGTTTGGTGTATGGGATCATTAACATTATATATTTATAGTTCGGACATTTATGCATACAATACCAAATATGTTTATTATTTATCTTTTTTTACGCTTTTATGTATTAATATGGGGAAAAGGGGTGATTTAAAACTTTATTGGGCAGGGGCTTTTTCACATTTATTTTCCTTTTTTTAATTTTTCTTTCACATGTTACACTTTATGTTACACTTTTTAGTCTCCATAGGGGACTACTTAGAGCAATATTGCTAATACTGTTCAGTGCTATGCATAGGGCATAGCACTGATCAGTATTATCGGTGATATTCTGCTCTGGTCTGCTGAAAGACAGATAAGTGCAGAAGACCCCGGGAGACGGACTGAGGCAGGTGAGGGAACCTCCGTCCACCATCTTGGCTGATCTGATCCCCGCGACAGTGCCGCGGGTGATCAGATCAGCCATTAGAAGTGCCACACTGCCGCAGATGCTGTGATCTGTATTGATTACAGCATCTGACATCGCTGATGTCTGCCATTACCGGCGGGTCCGCGGCTGCTGACAGCCACCGGAACCTGCCGGGAATGAAGGGAGCACATCTCCTGAGCTCACGTCACAGCCTTGCCGTAAATGTGCGGTGCTGTGCGCTAAGTGACACTATGCAGTGCCGTACATTTATAGCACATGTCCTAAAGGGGTTAATCATTCTTATGCCTGTAAGCACTAATATTAAAGTGGTACCCTTTTGCAAATCTGTATCATTTTTACACTCTTTCCAATGCTCTGGCATTTAACTTTACAAATATTGGACCACCTGAAAGTAAACAGTGAATGATTCCCTCAGGCATCTGACAGGAAGTTTATGGAGCCAATGTTTTTTTCAGCTCAGGCATTGGAAGTTGATTGGAGACATGTGTTGAATGCTGAGGCCTTTTGAAGAGGTAACAAGATTAGTGGGACCTCAGTGGAATGACTGATCTATTAAGCCACTGATATTACTTCTGGAACAAAGGTCCACAGCCATGATTCAGCAAGGGATGGCAGAAGAATCCCCTCTGGCTTACAGCACTATAGATGATCTGAGGAGTACCTGGTATGAAATTGGTTGAGTTGTTACACAAAGTGATAAGAATCCAAGCAGAGTACACAAGGACACCCCCACCACTATGTTGATAAACAATCATGGCAGTATGGACTGGAGATGGAACAAGCCCTCAGAAATTCTGACAAGGATGATAATCTGCGTGCCTCCTTGTACATACACTACACTCCTTGTTCAGTCAATGCTCGACAATGCTCTGTATTTTTTAAATGAGGCACCACTGAATCTTCTCTGGTTATTCTGACAGTAAGGCTCATATTTAGAAAGAGAATATCTGATTGACTAAAAATGTACTAAAAGTGGAATATATTGACGCTTGTTACAGTCGTTATTGTAAGCTACATGGGACGCATGTAACTCTAGCAGTTGGATATATACTAAGCAATGAGTGATCAGCAGGCAGTGGCATAAGACCAGCACCAAGATTAAAATTTAAATGAAATTGAAGTACAGATGTGTCATTTATAATCTTAACTCTAAACTCAACATATCCTGAGATGTTCCTTCTTTCTTTTTCTGTAAGGACACCCAGTAATTGTTCTGTTAATGCAGCCTTTTGAGGAGTATATTGTCATAATATGTTAAATTGATTTAATGAAAAATAGCAAGCTTTAACTAAACTAAAGAAAAGGTAAAGGTGCACACATCTGTGTATCAGCGCTATATCAATGCTTAATGCGGAACAATATATCATATGCAAAGAGTTCTGGCATGTCAATGACATTTGTATCAGCAATCACTACCACACTATCAACACAAGTGTTTTAAACTAACCCTTTAATGATGCAGCCATATTGTGTTATTGTGGTTTTTTTTTTCTTGTCTTTCACGGCTCAGGTTCTGTTCAGAACAGGCCTCACCATGGTTGACCAAAGAAGTGGAGTGCACATGCTCAGCATCATATTCAGATGTTGTCTTTGGGAAATAGATGTTTGAGTCCTGCCAGCATTGCTGCAGAGGATGAAGGGGTGTGGCGTCAGCCTGTCAGTGCTCAGCTCATGTTCTGTACACTGCATCATATTGATCTGCATGGCTGCTGTCCCAGAAGGAAGCCTTTTCTAAAGATGATGCACAAACAGTTTGTTGAAGACAAGCAGACTAAGGACATGGATTAATGGAACCATGTTTGTGGTCTGATGAGACCAAGATAAACTGATTTGATTCAGATGGTGTTGTGTGTGTGGCGGCACTCAGTTAAGGAGTACAAAGACAAATGTGTCCCATGGTGGTGGAAGTGTCATGTTCTGGGGATGCATGACTGTTTCTGGCACTGGGAAGGTACAGTTCATTGAGGGCAACATGAATGTCAACTGTGACATAATGTTGTGCTCAAAAAAAATCACAAACTTTTTAACCAAATGAGTAAGTTTAAAATCCTCCTAATTGAAGACCCATAACTTTTTCATTTTTCCGTATAAGCGGCGGTATGAGGGCTCATTTTTTGCGCTGTGATCTGTACTTTTTATTGATACCATATTTGCTTATATAAAACTTTTAATACATTTTTTATTAATTTTTTGGGAATAAAATGTTATAAAAAAGCAGCTATTTTGGACTTTTTTTTTTTACGTTCACGCCGTTCACCATACGGTATCATTAACATTTTATTTTAATAGTTCAGATATTTATGCACGCGGCGATACCAAATATGTATAAAATATTTTTGGGGGGTGAAATAGGGAAAATGGGACAATTTACGTTTTTATTGGGGGAGGGGGTTTTTCAAATTTTTTTTACTTAATTTCTTTTACTTTTATTTTTACAATTTAATAGTCCCCATAGGGGACTATTTATAGCAATCATTCGATTGCTAATCCTGTTCAGTGCTATGTATAGGACATAGCACTGATCAGGGTTTTTGGTCATCTTATGCTCTGGTCTGCGGGAAGGCAGATCAGAGCAGAAGACTCCTGGAAGGCAGCGGAGGCAGGTGAGGGGACCTCTGGCTGCTGTGCTGGATGATCAGATCGCCACGGCAGCACTGCGGGCGATGCGATCATCCATTTAAGTGACCGTGATGCTGCAGATGCTGTGATCTGTATTGATCACGGCATCTGAGGGGTTAATGGCAGACATCCGCGAGATCGCGGGTGTCCGCCATTACCGGCGGGTTCCTGGCTGCGATCAACAGCCAGGACCTGCCGCGCATGATCCGGGCATCGCTCTGATGCCCGCGGTTATGCTTAGGATGTAAATGTACGTCCTGGTGCGTTAAGTGCCAACTCACCAGGACGTACATTTACGTCCTTCGTCGTTAAGGGGTTAATGCCCTTGTGCAACCAAACTTACTATTCAGGCATAGAAAAAAAAATTATTTTCAATTTCTTTGAAAAATGTATCTCTTTTACAAATTTCAGATTATGTTTTGAAATTGTCTGCTACAAAAATTAAACATCAGAGCAATTTAGGAAATGTTGTCATTTTTAATGATATTAAGGACTTTCCTGAGAATCTTAGATTAACATTGCACTTGTTTAATAGTATGGACGACAACGTGAATCATTCTGTCAGCAGCTCATCAGCACGTTCTACAGCTTTGCATTGCATTTAACTGTAGAAGCAGCTGATGAAAAATACATTTGGTAATAGAATTCACATCTTATTATTGGTGCTGATTTGCAGTTTTCCTTAACTCACCATGATTACTTTTTTAGAAGCTTTCTCTTTTTTTCCCCAGCTGATCCTCGTCTTGTTAGGCAGCTTTAATGACACTTCAGTCATTGTGGCTTTCAAGCAGAGCCCTTCCTCAGTGAACAGAGAGTTGACATTTCCTGACATTTTCCCAACTAATTACAGGACAAATAATTAAGCATGTTCTCGTATGTAACAAATGAAGGCAAAAGCCGTCTGTCAGCAATGGTGATTGATGACACTCTGGGAGACTTTATCTGATGGGTCCTGCCACGCGGTAGAGGAGAAGCAAATTTATTAGAATGAACAATGCAAATTCTGAGTCATCTCATCCAGTTATACGCCTAAGCAATATCCATGTCAAGGTGAATGTGACAATGAAAGCAAAATATTTGCATTTTGTGGAGCAGGTTGAAGGGGAAATCAGAGAGAGAAGATGACAGGCCTAATTATTTTGGCTCATACAGGCTAGGACAGCTGTTTCTGGTGTCCTGAACAAGGCTGTCACACAGGTAACTAAATAGGTCTGCATATAAGTCTGTATCCAACACTGTACTGAGATGTCTACCACTAATGACCAACGCTAATATTACTGCCATCTCTGAAAACAGTAAATGTGTCACAGTGTACCTTCTGCATGGCAGTCAACATTTTGCTACATAATTACTTGTTAGTGAATTAATTCCTATCTGTCAGTATATATGCCAATGTCATTTTTGGACCATTGCCAAAATTATGCCATCACTATGGCAACGGCAAGCAGAGTTAATAGACAAAATAATTCATATACCTGAAAAAAAAATGTCTAGTTAGGCAGAGGATTGCTAACATGCTTATTGTTATATTCTTGAATCTGTAATGTATATTACTTGGTATCTGTGCAATTATAAAACGTATAATTGGTGAAGAAATTCTAATATAAACAAGCTAGAATATCAGAAGGCTCCTAGAATGTATATGCCTGGCAATATTTATCGCCTTGAATATTTCCTTTCTTCACTTATTCCACGATAAATATAAACAAGACAAGTCACATAAAGGAATATGCTATGACGCTTCACCTTTTGTGCTATGCCTTGATCCTTTCCAGGGATCCTAAATATTGCTCTCAAACTTCAGAACACATCATTAGATCTGTATCCAGTTTGAGTGCCATATATTGTTTCACATTGTCAGTCATACATCTGTCATGACTTTCTTGAGAAGAAATGATAAGGTATGGGGAATTTTAATACAGTAGCTCATCATCTCTGCATTATGAACAGTTGGAAACCTGTCACTATCTAGTAAATCCTTTTTTTCTGTTCTTTGTAACCCAGGTATAATAAAAAAAAAAAAGAAAAAAAAAGAAAAAAGCATGCCATTTGAAAATCCATATGTAGTCTTTGCTCATTGATTTGTTATTGCAGTTAATTAAAAGGTTACTGCAAGGCGAGTCTACTGTTCCTAAAAGATAGTTGTATCATTTCTTCACTTTGCTTGGTGAAACTGGATGTTGCATTGTTAATCTGAAATGTTACAGGGGAGAATTTGAATCAGATTTTTGACAGCTATGTAAAATAAGAAAAAGAAGAGAAAAGTTAAACTTTGTAGATTCAAATCCTATGCAAAAAATTGAATTTCCATACTGTTAAACCAATATTGTATACCTCAATCTTTGGGGAACAGCTTGAATTTGGATTTAGATATGTTAGTTTAAGCACGTAAATGTTCAAAATAATTAGTATGTAAATACTAGATAGGTAGGTACATAGATAGATAAATAGGTAGGTAGATAGATAGATAGATAAATAGGTAGGTAGATAGATAGATAGGTAGGTAGATAGATAGACATGAGATAGGATAGATGGATGATAGATAGATATGAGAGATAGATTATAGATAAATAGATATGGGATAGATAGATAGATGATAGATAGATAGATAAAAAGGAATAATTGGTCAGCATATCCTAATACACAGCTATTGTATGAAATAAATATACAGGTGCATGCTGTTGCGACTGAACTACAAATACAAGCAAAAGGATAACAGTAGCACACTGCTAGCGCTAAGCTATATGTGAATTATGACATGTTTTACTTTGCAATACTGCTATAGTGAAAAATAGAGGTTCTTAGCTTACCATTTGGCCAAATAGTATGTACCATACCACCATGATAAGGTGACCTCTTTGGGATGGACCCTACACAATGAATATGCCTCTTCTGGTGTAGCACTGAGCCTCAATATCTGGGCATGTAAGGTCTAGCACATCCCTCACCTAGTGCAATGGGTGGAGTGTAAGAATCAAAATGGAGGCAGCCACTCCCCCCACATGTGTAACATAAAAAGGAATAATTGGTCAGCACATCCTAATACACAGCTATTATATGAAATAAATATACAGGTGCATGCTGCTGCGACTGAACTACAAATACAAGCAAAAGGATAACAGAAGCACACTGCTAGCGCTAAGCTATATGTGATCTCCACCCATGGCACTAGGTGAGGGATGTGCTAGACCTTACATGCCCAGATATTGAGGCTCAGTGCTACACCAGAAGAGGCATATTCATTGTGTAGGGTCCATCCCAAAGAGGTCACCTTATCATGGTGGTATGGTACATACTATTTGGCCAAAGTTAAGCAGTATTGCAAAGTAAAACATGTCATATTATACATGTATCTTATTGCTAGCAGTGGGCTGCTGTTGTCCTTTTGCTTAGATAGATAAATAGATAGATAAATTAATTAAGGAGATGTGGGCAATTAGAAAAACATTTTTTCTAGAAACAGCATTACTTGTTCATGGTCTGGTGTTGCAGTTCACTTTATTCACCTAAAAGGGACTGGGCTGCAATACTGGCAGTAGGCCATGTTCCCACTGAACAGTTCTTTTAGTGACCTGCCAATGCAGTTTTTGAGGCAAAGCCAGAAGTGGATCTAGTGGAGAAGTGGAGAAAGGAGGAAGTATAAGTCCTCCACTGGCTAAAAAACTGCAGTGGCAGTATTCCAAAAATCTGCCAGGAAACACAGCCATAGTCCATGAATAGACTGGCACTGCTTCTGAAAGAAACCCTTTATGCAAAATAGCCAGTGAACCATTATTTTTCTATTATGTAGCTTTTGTTACATTTCCGCCATTTACAAAACCATCAATCATACAAAAATTTAACCATTTAACTTTAATGGACCTTTACAGCCCATGGAAAAACTGTGATGTAAAAAAAATTATCATCTAATCACATACAACGTTACATTTTAAATTATTGTTCATTTACCCCATAGTTGAATTTGTAAAATATATAACCATGAATACAAAATGGGAGACACAGCACAATGATGCTCAGCAGATCTCTTTCCAATAAGGGGTTCATGTACAGGCTGTTTGTGTCAGTTTTTTCAATTAGTTTTTTGGGTCAAAGCCAGAAGTGGATATAGCAGGAAGTATAACTCCTTCCTTTATAGTTATCATTCATTATTAATATCTAAATTCTGGCTTTGGCTTACAATAACGGATGGAAATAACTGACACAAAAGGAGAAATTGTGAAATCTCTTTTTATAGACTGAAAAGATGGTTAGTATTCAATGTAGTATCCATGAAATGTTTAAAGAATGGAGAAATGTAAAGATATTGGGGGAGATATATCAAAACCTGTGTTCGTGAAGAGTGGTCCAGTTGCCCATAGCAACTAATCAGGTGACTTCTTTCACTTTTTTAAAGGCCTTTATAAAAATAAAAGAAACAATCTGATTGGTTGTTATGAGCAACTGCACCACTCTTCCTCTACATGGGTTTTGATAAATCTACCCCATTTTTTTTATTTGCAGACAATAATTCTGAGCTAAACAGGAAATGTCATAATTTGCTAGCCAGGTTTCTGGCATACGCTTCAAAGCCACAAGAGCTAAGAATGCAATTTGGCAGTGTCCAATAAAATAGATTTCTACTTTAATTCATAGGGACTAAAATATATGAATCATCATAGTGAAGGTATATAATGAGACTTTATCTAGCTAAGGGTTCTTTTTTTCAGAGCATCCTTATCCTATTAGTTTCTCCCAAAGTACATGCGTGCTGGCTTGAAAAGCCTTCCTCCTACAATCATCTAGAACCATATTTAAAGGGACACTCTGGATGTACCCCATTCCTTTTAGTATTTTAGTTTTAATCAAATAGCAAAAGTATATTTTGTTTGTCTGTGTTCCAGCTTATTTCCTGACCATTCTCTTTGTGCTCTCTGCCTTGACCTACAGCCTGTTACTCAAGACAACTGAACTTTACCGGCCCTAAACTCAGCCTGTTGGACTATGTGATTTTTGCTTACTCCTACAGTACTGCACCAGTCTCATCAGTTGTTGCTTTCATGGATTACATTGGGGGTAGCAGACTGGGGATTCCTTGTGCAAAAAGTCTATACCTCCTTGTGGGGATTAAAAGGGTTATCCACCATAAGGTGGTTTTAGTACATATCGCCTGACAGTAATGGGCATGCTTAGGAAGGATTTGTACTTGTCTTGAGGCTAAATGGCTATCTTTTTGTGAACTGGTAATTTCCTGTGGAGTTTGTTCTCTCAAACTACAAATCCCCTAGTTCCTTGTTTGTAAGTGTGAGGTCACTTTCTTCCCTCCCACACATCAGTCACCCCCACTCATTGGAACACAAATGATTTGCATTCCATTCAAAAGACCAGTGATTTCTAACTAGGGTGCCTCCAGCTGTTGCAAAATGATGTCTCTTTCCCCCAGTGGTCGCTCCACCCATTGAAGCAGGACAGGCTCCCTTTGCACACCTGACTAGTGATGTCATGTCTCGACGCACTGCAACCTGGAAAAACCTGAGACCTGAGTAATTTTGTATGCTGTTTAAAATGAATATTGGGGCAAAAATCACAGAAGCGTTGCCAGACCACCATCACACACAGGTACAGACACTATATTATGAATTACACTAACTTTACAGCCCCTGTAGCATAGTAAAAAAAAAATTCTGTCATGCCCCTTTAAGGGTGAATATTCACACAAACCCTTTGATTTCTCACTCTGGCGAAGCCCTATGTCAGTTGTGAAAGCATTTAATCAGATTCACTATCATTGCCAAGTTGGCCTCATGTCAATATCTGTAATGCTACAACATTTGCCACAAAAACTAATTGCCATTGTATCTCTATAAGTAATTCTATTTACTTATTCTAAAAACAGGAATGTGTAGAACATTTTAAATACATTATTATTAGTTTTATAGTCATTCTTATATGAGCTTATCATTTCATACTAAATCTTAAATGGGGACACTAAACAAGGAAATGATTTAATAGGAAAGTCCCCCAAGCTCTGCTTGTGCTTGTAGAGGGAAAGATCTGTCAATCACGTGGAGGAGGACAAGGAAAGGAGGAGGGGAGCTGCCCATCAGACATATCTCCCCAAGCCCAGCACATTACAATAGCCTTGACCCAGTGTGTAAATATGATTTCTTTTAGGCATGGCAATGTCCCATGCATGGCCCTGTCACTGACTCGTGTTGCCCTCAGAAAGGGTAGCATGAACTTAGTGACAGGTTTCCTTTAAAATCAATCAATCATCCCATGTTAACAAATATCCTGTGTGAACAAGTGTACTACAGATTATCACAAAAGTATCACTTATTAGAACCATAGGGCAAATGAGCTGAAAGGTGTCACAGCGACCAATCATGCAGCCTTAAAATCTGGTGACCCATGAGGTAAAGTGCATGCACTACCTTCCTTACCCAACATAGGATTAGTAAAGTGCATCAGAAATGATTTGCATAAGTAACAAAAAATCCTTACCACTGGAAAAAACAAACAAACAAACAAAAAAACACAATACTCTAATATTAGGACTAAACCTAGGCTTAATATATATTTTTAAACAAGCAACATTTTTTTTTATAAACTGAGATCCTTATTAAGCATTTAAATAACTCCAAATATAAATGTATTAAGCAGCTTTTGGTAAGTAGTTGGACTGGAAGTGTGAGGTATTCTTATGGTAAATTGCACTTTAACAAAATATTCTATGCAAACTAGACTACTTTATAACACGATTTATAATTTATGCAGTAGACATCAATAATTGATAAAACACTAAATATATATTATTCATGGAATACTTTAGGAAATTAAGACTTCTTACATTGCACCTTGCATAAAAAAAGATTTAAAATCAAGGGAAGGGAATAGTTCACATCCGAAACCTTAAATACTAAATATTAGAATTGGGCCTTTAATAAAGATGACATTATTTTTCTTTAATTCTGACTGATTGTCCATTGCTTTATTCTGTCGTGAAACTGGATTATAATATGAGGCATGACTGGTAAGCTTTCTCTACCTCTCCGACACCTGACTTAAAGGAAAGTTAAGTTTTTGCAGTTATTGCCTCAGATCTAGCTATAGATTTATGCATCTATCCATGAATATGAGATCTTTTGGCAGTATGGCAAGAATGATAAAAATATGAAAATAAATAAAAATAATTCCTGAAAAAAAAATAATTATATATATATATATATATATATATATATATAAAGCAAAATCATCGGTAACTAATACGGCTACTCCTAACTAATCTATATATATATATATATATATATATATATATATATATATATATTCATATTAGTGTCTGGTCTCTGCATTCCAAGAAAATTTTATTCTTAAAGACTTCAAAAATCTATATCTCAATGCAGAAGGAAGAATCCTAAAAAAAAAGATTACGCTATAGAGATAGAGTGAGTATGTCCAAAATAAAGACACGTTTCTATATCTCTCTCGTACATGAAATGATGTCTTCATGTGCACTAACTACAAATTTGAGACACAGACCCAATGAGATATCCTGCGTCTAATGACCCTAGTCAATTTAATTAATGCATTCTGCTACATTACATTTTAAAAAGTGACCATTGTGTAATACACTTTAAAATATGCACAAGCTAATGGGATAAGATACAAAAATTATTATGCTGACAGTAAATCATATTACATTCCTAATAAGCATTAACTAGATAACTAGGTCAAAGCAGTATTATCTTAATTGATTTTTCAAAAGAATCCTGACAGAAAAATGTCAATGCTCAAATATTTCTTCATGCATCATTAAAACAAGATTGGCTTTTAACAAAAGAAGAATCCTTCACAGAATTGATTCTTGCTTCAGGCTGCCTACAAGTAAGTGTATTACATAAAAATCTATACAGGATATTAAAACAACACCACTCTGCAAGACAGTAGCAATTAAAAGCTGACACCCCACCCCTCGTGCACTGACTGTTGCGTGTTGTCGGAAACTGTACTTAAAGGACAGCATAGGAGGTAATGCCATGTAAATCACTAGAATGGTCTTTTGGAGCTATAAATAAAGTCCACGCACGAAAAAGTCTTTTTATATCTACGATACTTCCGGACTATCTTGGAGATATAAGATGCTCTCAGCTCGGATGCTCTCATCACTGTAGAAGATGTGTGTTTAGTATGTATGGCTTCATAACAAAGAAATATTTCTGTTAGAGCAAAGACAGATTGACCTACGAAGAATTGGTTTATCCATCAAGCGAAATGCAGGTGAATAAAGGATTGATCAACTTAAGTACATCCATGGGTTTTCAGATCCTCACATATCTTTAATGAATGTCCACAGTTATTTTACCGGCCATATATCTGTCTTAGGATGGCAAGTTGAAAATGAATCCTCGGAAACAAAATGACTTGACTCATACTTTTCAGAAGAATGTACACATTCCAGCTAGGGCCATGTTATTATGACTCATAAAACTTACAGATTTGAGGGTTGCACCCCTTAGTTCTGTCCTTGAAGAAGAAGCACAATGACAATTTGTTTTTAATTTAAAATTACTCATTCTATGTAATCCAAGAACAATTGTTTGAACTACATTCTGTAGGGGAATTCCAGGAAAAAAACTTTTATATATATATATATATATATATATCTCAACTGGCTCCAGAAAGTTAAACAGATTTGTAAATTACTTCTATTAGAAAATCTTAATCCTTCCAATAATTATCAGCTGCCGAAGTTGAGTTGTTTTTTTCTGTCTGGCAACAATGCTCTCTGCTGACATCTCTGCTTGTCTCAGGAACTGCACAGAATAGAAGAGGTTTGCTATTGGGATTTGCTACTACTCTGGACAGTTCCTGAGACAGGTGTCATCAGAGACCAGTTAGACAGAAAATAACTACTCAACTTCAGTAGCTCAAAAGTACTGAAAGGATTAAGATTTTTTAATAGACGTAATTTACAAATCTGTTTAAATTTCTGAAGCCAGTTGATATATAAAAAAAGTTTTTTTTCTGCATAACCCCTTTAACCCCTTAAGGACCACAGGTTTTTCTGTTTTGCAGTCTCGTTTTTTCCTCCTCACAATTTTAAAAATCATAACCCTTTCAATTTTGCACCTAAAAATCCATATGATGGCTTATTTTTGCGCCACCAATTCTACTTTGCAGTGACATCAGTCATTTTACCCAAAAATCTATGGCGAAACGGGAAAAAAATCATTGTGCGACGAAATTGAGGAAAAAACGCCATTTTGTAACTTTTGGGGGCTTCCGTTTCTACGCAATACTTTTCGGTAAAAATAGCACCTTATGTTTGTTCTGTAGGTCCATACAGTTAAAATGATACCCTACTTGTATCGGCTTGATTTTGTCATACTTCTGTAAAAAATCATAACTACATGCAGAAAAATGTATACCTTTAAAATTGTCATCTATAGGGACCTATAACACTGCACACACTGATTGCCAGCACTGTTCACTGCAAAGCCATAGCTTTGCAATGATCAGCGTTATTGGCGGTCGATTGCTCAAGCCTGAATCTCAGGCTTGGAGCAATCAATCGCCGAGGGGACACACCGGAGACAGGTAAGAGGACCTCCGCTCGTGTCCCAGCTGATCGGGACACCGCATTTTCACTGCGGTAGTCCCGATCAGCCCTGCTGAGCAGCCGGGCAGCTTTCACTTTCGTTTTAGACACGGCGTTCAACTTTGAACGCCGCGTCTAATGGGTTAATAGCGCGCGGCACCGCGATTGCTGCCACGCGCTATTAGCCCCGGGTCCTGGGATCAGATACATGCCGGGACCGACCCGATATGACGCGGGTCACCACGTGACCCCGTGTTATATTGCGGGAGCCGGCCAAGGACGTAAATATACGGAATTGGTCGTTAAGTGGTTAAATGCAGATTCCCCACAATAATGCAAACATAATTGTTTAATTTTCTTCACTTAAAAAGCAATTGCATTATTGTATGTGAATCAATACGTATTTAAAACATGAATTGATTAAAGGAAGACACATTAATGTAATATTGCCTTCAATAGTAAATGTAATATATTATCAGTCCCCTTCTTTAATAACCCCCCAAATGAGACTACTTCGATTCTGCATTATATGTTTGCTATGTGGTAGGAAAGCTTACAGCACATTTGTGTAATAAAGACTCCCATTCATACTTCATAGAGGCAATATATATTATGCAGTCATTTTTAGACAGTTTTCAATGTCGCATCCAAAGATTTTGGCAGGACAATGTTGGCAGGACAATATTAATTGCCAAAGTACAGAACTTTCTGGAACCAATAGATCCCTACTCTGCCTTCCTATGCACATCTGTCATGGTACACCCCATTTACCCCATCAGGCCCTTCATCTGTCTGTAAGCTTTACATTCATACAAAAGAAAGACACACACACATAGTTCATTCTACCATGATGGCAGGTTAGCCCAGCACCAGCACTGCACCAGCCAGCGCTGTACCCGCACTGCCCAGCACTCGCACTGTACCAGCCCTTTTATTTATGGCCACAGTAAAATATCAACCAATGGGACAATGACATGATGTGTTTCCATTTACAATACAGCAGAGTAAGCAGTGTAGACAAAACCATCTAAGGACAGACAATATATGTATAGCATCTTCTCTTTTGGGAGGGGAAAACACACAGCTTATTGGGTAATGTCTCAATACAACAACAGTTCAACAGACAAATCTGGAACTCAGAAGAGTGGACAAAACTATACTTGGAGAGAGGATGTATCAGCTCTTTATCTCTTCTCTAAGGGAAGGTGGGATTACGCAGAGACCATGGGGTATTTATAACATATGGTGAAATAATGTTTTAACCCTGAATAATTTATACTACATTTCATATATATAAAATGCCATATCACAGCCAGCTAGATTCTTTTGGCCAGCAACCTACTCAGTATGATAGAAGCTCAAGTGGAGTTGAATGAATAGGACGTTTATGGAGTTTACGCTTTATACAGATTAGCATGGTAAGAAAAAAGAAGGGAGAGGTTTCTGCTGTCAGTTGTGATCTGTGCTGCTGTGGTGGAAGGTGATAAGGGGACTAAGAACCCGAGAGAGCATGTGTGAGAGGGTAAATCATGGTTACCTGTGAGTAAAAAATGGGCATGAGGACAACACAGCCTTATGTGTGAGAGAGCAGGTAAGAATTTGTTCATTAAAGAAGAGGAAATGGTAGCAGTCTGTGTGATGGGAGAAGCATGGAGAGCAGTCTGTGTGAGAGTGTGGACATGGGAGAAATCTTTATGAGAGGGGACATTTTAAGACCAGTCTGTAAGAGAGGAGGAGACATGGGGACCAGTTTGCGTGAAACAAGAAGTAGTCTGTGAGATAAGAAGGGACATAGTAAGCATTCAGTGAGAGAGGGGGGCATGAGAAGCAGTGTGTATAAGAGAGAGACATTGGGGGAGATTCATCAAAACCTGTGTACCTGTGTTGAGGAAATATTGACCAGTTGCCTATAGCAAACAATCAGATCGCTTCTTTCATTTTGAGAGGCCCTTTGAAAAATCAAAGAAGCAATCTGATTGGTTGCTAAGGTAAACTTGTCAACTTTTCCTCTGCAGAGGTTTTGATAAAACTCCCCTATGGTAAGCAGTCTGTGAGAAAGAGGAGAAATGCATGCACTGGATAATATGTTTCAGCATTATTTTCATGGGCACTTTAGCAGTAGCCATACTATTTCTGCAGTACAGTATTTGAGTGAGCAAACAGCTAGAAAACAGAATAAGGATAGCAATATTGAAGGAGGTAGTAGCATGGTGGGCTGTGAAGAGGGTGGAGATCTGCTGGGAAATCACAAAGACAAAAAGTCACAAAGTCAAACATGTCTGTCTATTCAAGCCAAAGCTAGAAGTCATCATGGCAGTCTGGGCAAGATAAAGAAGAAGAGGGACAGTGAAATGAGAGCAGACATCTTATCCATATCAAAGAGTTTAATGAGGTACTCCGGTGGAAAACATATATTTTTTTAAATCAACTGGTGCCAGAAAGTTAAACAGATTTGTAAATGACTTCTATTAAAAAATATTTACACTCCAGTACTTATTAGCAGCTGTATGCTATAGAGGAAATTATTTTCTTTTTGAATTTCTTTATTGTCTTGTCCACAGGGCTCTCTGCTGACACCTGCTGCCAGTGTCAGGAACTGTCCAGAGTAGGAGAAAATCCCCATGGCAAACCTGTGCTGCTCTGTTCTGTATGATGCACCAGTTCATAAAAAAAAAAATAAAAAAAAAGTTTTCCACTGGAGTACCCCTTTATTTATTCGTTCTTCCTTTGACAGTGTCTGAAAAGTGTAATACTTTTTCCAGTATGGAAAAACTCTGTAGACCACCTGTGTGATATCTAT
Organism: Hyla sarda; assembly: GCF_029499605.1. NCBI lineage: Eukaryota > Metazoa > Chordata > Amphibia > Anura > Hylidae > Hyla > Hyla sarda. The sequence continues at coordinate 179,771,903 of NC_079193.1, read as the reverse complement.
GGTAGTAAAGTCATAGAATTTACTTGTATGGTGGTAATTGTGATATTTCTGCGGTGACAGATTATCTAGAAATACTTATTTAGTCCCTATAGGGGTGTTATCCATTCACAGTTTGGCGGTGTTAATTAGCAAAGTATTTTGGTGTTTTCCAGTTATTGTATGAGGATTTTATATATACACAGTTTAATGGTATTATGTAGTAACGGTATGGTGGTATCAACCATGCTTTATTATCAGATTTTTACTATTATTATTTTTATTTACATGCTTAACTCCTTCCCACCTATGAATGTAACTGTAAAACAAATTTAGTTGTTCATTCCCACTAATACATTCAGTGGGTGGCATGGGCACAGTTGCTGTCTGTAGTATACTGTACAATCAACATCCTGCTACATTCACATAGATTTGAAGTAGTTCCAATGGGCAGCAGCAACCTATGGATCTAGGTGGTTAAACAGAAGGTTAAGAGCTTGACAGTTTGGCAACCAGTCATAACTAATGTCACCAGGTCTGTTATTGCTAATCTACTGTCAGGACAGCATAATAGATTGCCTGTCAGTTCACCACCAATGGGCAATAATGCTTAGGTATAGAAGTAAAATAACAGTTACATTATGGAGTCCCCTAGTTGCACTGAAAAAATAAAATAAAATATAATGGTTTAGTTAAAGGGGTTGTAACAAAGAAAAGAATGAATATATACATATATATATATATATATATATATATATATATATATATATATATATATATATATATATATATATATATACCGTATATACTCGAGTATAAGCCGACCCGAGTATAAGCCGAGACCCCTAATTTCAACCCAAAATCCCAGGAAAAGTTATTGACTCGAGTATAAGCCTAGGGTGGGAAATACCTCATCCCCCCCTGTCATCATCCAGACCCGTCATTAACATCCTCATCATCCCCTTGTCATCATCCCACACATCCCCCCTTCATCATCCCCTTGTCATCATCCCACACATCCCCTTATCATCCCACACATCCCCCCTTCATCATCCCCTTGTCATCATCCCACACATCCCCCCTTCATCATCCCCTTGTCATCATCCCACACACCCCCTTATCCCACACATCCCCCCTTCATCATCCCCTTGTCATCATCCCACACATCCCCTTATCCCACACATCCCCCCTTCATCATCCCCTTGTCATCATCCCACACATCCCCCCTTCATCATCCCCTTGTCATCATCCCACACATCCCCCCTTCATCATCCCCTTGTCATCATCCCACACATCCCCTTATCATCCCACACATCCCCCCTTCATCATCCCCTTGTAATCATCCCACACCCCCCCCTTCATCATCCCCACCCCCCTTCATCATCCCCACACCCCCCCCCCCCCTTCATCATCCTCTTCTCATCATTCGCCCTCAGTGGTCTTCAACCTGCGGACCTCCAGAGGTTTCAAAACTACAACTCCCAGCAAGCCCGGGCAGCCATCGGCTGTCCGGGCTTGCTGGGAGTTGTAGTTTTGAAACCTCCGGAGGTCCGCAGGTTGAAGACCACTGCGGCCTTCAACATGCGGACCTCCAGAGGTTTCAAAACTACAACTCCCAGCAAGCCCGGGCAGCCATCGGCTGTCCGGGCTTGCTGGGAGTTGTAGTTTTGAAACCTCCGGAGGTCCGCAGGTTGAAGACCACTGCGGCCTTCAACATCATCCAGCCCCCTCTCACCCCCTTTAGTTCTGAGTACTCACCTCCGCTCGGCGCTGGTCCGGTCCTGCAGGGCTGTCCGGTAAGGAGGTGGTCCGGTGAGGAGGTGGTCCGGGCTGCTATCTTCACCGGGGGCGCCTCTTCTCCGCGCTTCCGGCCCGGAATAGAGCCGTTGCCTTGACAACGACGTATCTGCGTCGTTGTCAAGGCAACGTGACTATTCTGAGGCCGGGCCCGAAGCGCTTAGAAGAGGCCTCCCCGGTGAAGATAGCAGCCCGGACCACCTCCTCACCGGACCACCTCCTTACCGGACAGCCCTGCAGGACCGGACCAGCGCCGAGCGGAGGTGAGTACTCAGAACTAAAGGGGGTGAGAGGGGGCTGGATGATGTTGAAGGCCGCAGTGGTCTTCAACCTGCGGACCTCCGGAGGTTTCAAAACTACAACTCCCAGCAAGCCCGGACAGCCGATGGCTGCCCTGGCTTGCTGGGAGTTGTAGTTTTGAAACCTCTGGAAGTCCGCAGGTTGAAGACCACTGCGGGTGGGGGAGTTCACTCGAGTATAAGCCGAGGGGGGTGTTTTCAGCACGAAAAATCGTGCTGAAAAACTCGGCTTATACTCGAGTATATACGGTATATATATATATATATATATATATATATATATATATATATATATATATATATATATATATATATATATATATATATACATATATATATATATATACATATACATATATATATATATATATATATATATATATACATATATATATATATATATATATATATATATATATATATATATATATAGTGCGTTAGCAGGCATTTGGATTTGAAACAAGGACCTCTTGAACCTCTCTGCCCCAACCACTAGGCTAGTGGTTAAAGCAGCCATCTCAGAGAAGAGAAGTTCAAGAGGTCCTTGGTTCAAATCCAAGTGACTGCTAGTGCACTATATGTGTATATATTCAGGGAGGAGGCAAGTAAAAAAAGAACTCTCTCTTACCTTTCCAGTTCCTGCACTGTTGCCAGTATAGTGGAGCTTCGGCTTTGGTAATGTGATGTTACATGTCTGCTTATCCAATCAGTGGCTACTGCAGTGCCTGACCTCAGCCCTGTCTTCAAACCCAGAAGCACCACCAGGGAACGGAGCTCCGAAAGAAAACACTTTTTTTTTCTAAAAAAGTGCTGTTCTTTTGCAAGAGTGTTAGAAAAAAACATATATAGTATTGCTACAAATGTAACAAGTATAATAAAGTTGACACATTGGGCCACATTTATTAATTTGCCTATATCCCAAACTGCATTTTTGCATTTTAAATATGAATTTTACCTGATATTTTAGGCAGGGATAAGTGCAGCTCTGAGGTGACACAGACCAATTTCCCTGCCTTTTGGGGTGCCCAGCTTCTTAACCATGGTTCCAGTCTATACTCAATAGGGCATGAAATAAATAAATAAATAAACACCATACAGAAGTCAGGAAGCAGGTTATAACACAATGGGTAGACAGTGTAACGCTGGTGGATGGTTTCTTGCTGGCTTACTGTGTGTCCAAGCACTCACCGGCGAGGTGCATTCTCTGCTCCATGTCTCTATTGCTCCTCACTACTCCTCTGTACTCACTCCTACTGCTTTTTTTTTATTGCTGCCATTCCTGCTCTGCCAACTAGTGACGCAAGCACTTGCCATAATGTAAAGGGTAAGTGCGCACTTCTCTAAAGTTTCCCACACCAATCACTGTCAGACACCCTATATATATATATATATATATATATATATATATATATATATATAAGGTTGCTCCACCCATTTTCTGATGCCTGAGCAATTGTTTACTGCTAGCATCAGTGTCTTAATTTTGTCTTGCTAATTCATGTTCCTGACCTCTGTCTATTTTCCTGGTGTTGTCTTATCTCTTTGTAATTTAATAAGCTCTTAATAAGTGTATAATCCAAACTGTCGACCATGCCTGTGCTTTTATTAAGCCTGAATCACCTGGCTGCATCTGAGCTTCTCAGCTCTGCTGTGCTACAGACTCAGCTCTGCTATAAAACTATTTTTAAGCTCAACTACTCTGTACTTAGCTGTGCTGCGCTACTACCCACTACAATGTCAGCTCATCACTCCTGCCTGTATTCCCGGTGCTGGGCAGGGGGACTTCTGGCCAGCCTGGATAGCAGCGTTATAATTGGGACCCCTATTGTGGTAGCAATCTGGTATCTCCCTTGCAGCACAAGTCCAGCTTCTGCAACCTGGATCATCTTAAAGAGTGAAAACCAGGGTAATAGTTAGATTTTATTCACAAGTTTGACCCAAAGTTTGGCCCAGAGGGTTCACGCCCATTAGAGCATTACTGACAGGCACAGAACTAGAAGCCAAACACAGGGAATAAACAAACAGATAGATACCTAGAGAGCAGCTCAGTACCATTTCTAAAAACAGAGGAAAGTTGGGTCACATAGCCAAAGTCAGAATACACAGTATGATTATAGCAATAAACAGAAAATAGTGCTGACAGGAAAATCTAACCCAGGCAGGTGAGTTACAGACTGACTGAGGTAGTCAGTCAGTATATAGGTTATATTGCCTACCTGAGAAGGTCGTGGACGCTGAGGCCAGATGTAATTGGCATGTCATCTAAGCCCCCTCATTGGCCCAGGCAATGTCACAGCAACAAAGGATGCACACAGGCGGCACTAAACTTTCTGCCAGGTACACCCATTTCATTACTAGATTAAAATATGAAAGCTGAACTGTGATTGGTTGCTCTGGGAAAAACTAGACAGCTTTGGTTATAGACAGATTGATAAATCCAGAGGATTATGTACACTGCATTGCAAAAAAAGAAAATAAATAAAAATATTGTTTTTTGTTTACTACCCCTAAAAAAAACATAAGTCAAACAATTAATTAAGGTGCACCTCAAATAGTTCAATAGTTCAAAATAATCACAGTTCGAAAAATTAAACAGTTGTGGCTTTTGGACTGCTGCATCATAAAAACAAGTATTGAAAGAAAAGCAGGAACTCCTGCTCAGTTAGGCACCATTGGAACAGACACAGCAGGTTTTAGAAGCAGGTGCATATTACTCTTTTTCCTCCTTTTTATGCCAGCTTCAGCCACTATTCAAGTACCGTATATTGTGAGGCTAAACAACCGTTTTAATGAAAGTTAATATATAGCCCAAATCATGCCCCTGAAAAATACACTTCTTCAAAAAAAACTTTCTACAGCTGTAAACAATAAAAAAAAGGTATGACTCTCTGAATGCAATTAAGCAAAACATATCTAAAAAGGCTTTTCCCCACAATAGTTAATCTATGTATTCAAAGCGTGAGGCTAAGGATCAGAAAATATGTTGTACTATGAGCTTTACCCTTTCCACTTACATATGCCACGACATTACAACATAACCAAATTTAGATGCCTATGAAGTAGTCAAAAACTTGGCAAGCATTTTTCAAGAGATTTACAAGCAATATTTGTATTACTCTGGGGAGGAAAAAAAAAAGAATATAGCTAAACTACAATGTGTGCAGAGGAGCTGAACTAGAAGGCCCTGAATATGCGTGTGTGGTACAACGTGGGGTTAGACAGGGTTAACTCAGCTCACCTCACTCAGCCTACGTTGACATGGTAAAGCTGCTTTCACAATAAAGCATTGCAACATACTGGTGTGTGCATTGCCACTTCTTTATTACAGGGATATGTGGTACTGTTTGCTACTGTTATTGCTAACCGAACAGATCCCTAAAAGATCACATCTCGTTCTATTTCTGTTTAGGGTACAGACATTTTTATTATTAAAATTGTTTAAACAAAGCAAAGTGTAAACAATAGTTTTAACCCCTTAAAGACCAGGGGGTTTTCAGTTTTTGCACTTTCATTTTTTCCTCCTTACCTTTAAAAAATCATAACTCTTTCAATTTTGCACCTAAAAATCCATATGATAGCTTAATTTTTGTGCCACCAATTCTATTTTGTAATGACATCAGTTATTTTACCCAAAAATCTACAGCGAAACTGAAAAAAAAATCATTGTGAGACAAAATTGAAAAAAAATGCCATTTTGTAACTTTTGGGGGCTTCTGTTTCTAATTCGTACATTTGATGACACATTCTCTTAATTCTGTAGGTCCATACGATTAAAATGATACCCTACTTTTTTATTTTTCCTCATATGGGGCAGTATGAGGGCTCATTTTTTGCGCCGTAATTTTATGCCACTGATATTAAAAACACTAAACCTCGGCCCTCGGGGGGCCGAGGTTTAGTGTTTTTAATATCAGTGGCATATCTCCCTTATCCTCCAGCCGCATAGCAACTGTAGTGCATGTGGCTACTAATGAAATGTGACCAACATGGTACAAGGAATATAGTAGAGATAATAGGGAGTTTTATGCACTGGAATTTTAACCACAAGTGGTGTGCCATTAATAATAAAGGGAATTTTATATACAAATATATGGGAAAAGGGTTATGCTGGACCACCAAGGTGGTCTATAGGTGAATAGTCTTATTGACCCACCATATATTGGTCTTGTGGGCGAAAAAATATTTCTTGGGTCTAGCGCATTTCTGCTTAGGAGATGGTGAGTTAGAGATGTTTTATGCATCCCCAAATTACTGGTAATAGATTACTGTGCACTGTGTCTGATGGGAAATCCCTGCCCCTTGAGATTGTTAGCCAGCATTGGCTTGCCTACTACTGCCTAATTTTTTTTTTTAGAGCCAAGGAACGTGCTCTCGAATCACCCATAGTGCAAGAAAAAGTACAAACGTGTTACACTAAAAAAATGTGCACTAAGGTTATGGTCTATCGCAAGCCCTTCTCTGATAGGAGAGAGGCCCCCAACAAACCTTACCCTTCGCCTCCGGACCAAAAGGTACCTGCAAGGTTCCAGGTTTAATGTCCTGTTTTGCCGATGATTCTAAGGGACCACAAATGCTCCTGGCATCCCCCTTGGCGTTAGCCAAGGTATCTGCCCGCAGAGCCAATAACGATTGGTACCCTGCCCATGCAGGAGTACCCAGGGTTTTTCCAGGGAGGTACGGAATCTGATGGCCACACACACCTCCCCTAGACCACTAGGAGGGACACTCAGGAGGGCTACCGCATCCTAACAATCCTGTGAACACTCAAAACTTAAAAAGTGACACAGTGACAAAAAAATAAATAAATAAGTGAATGTGTGCAGGAATACTGCCCGGACATCCGGCCGGATTTCTAAAAAAAATTCTCTGATCCTAGCCAGAAAGCCAGGAATCAAGAGGTGAGTGCCACAAGGTGAAGAGTTCATGGTGCCTGTGCTTCCACTCAGTGAGCCAGTACTCCCAGTGAGTTTCGGCACCTCGGGGTCACCACTTCCCGAGGCACTAAAGTACCTCGGCTCTAGACCCTCTCAGCAAGACCAGGAGGAAACAGGTCACATCAGGGCAGCCGTCGAGCTGATTCCTCAGAACAAGGCCCGGAACGCCTCGGTACACCTGCCCCCTACCATGCAGCACCCATCCCGACCAGCTCCAAACTGGCAAGAAGCTGATAAGAGAAGATACTACACTTGATCTTAGCCAAAAGGCCGAGAAGACTACTGCCTAATGCCAGAGGGTTTTCTAAGCAAAAGGCAGAAGGGTGCCAAATTTTGGAAAACAGCCTGGGCCGTGTGTCAAAATCTGGTGCCCCTTCTGCTTGTTGCCAGGAACTCCATGGCATTAAGCAGTCATAGGTAAACCATCTCCAGGGACTCCCCAGAGTTTACACTGCCCAGAAAATCTATCAACAGTAAGCTAGAGATGCATAAAGCATCCTTTGCTTACTGCCCCTGTGCTTATTTCCATGACATCCTACAATAATGGGACACCATGGAAATTATGCAAAGGAGCCAAAACATCTCTCAGTAAAGACTTCTACTTACTGCTCTAGTTATATGGAGCCTAGTTAGCTACAATTAGCTAACATAAACTACTTTACATCTTTGATTTGAGAATTGTACTATGTAAGTATTATTTTTGAATTGGTCCCCTTACCACTGGGTTTAGTTACTGAGAATTCTTCCTAGATTCCCTCCAGATTTTGTAACCTAAAATCCGGCACTGTATATAGCAGCCCATATTCTCTGAAGGAACAGCTGTCCTGTATGTTATCTATATTGTGATGATGGTGCTGAAAGGGTTACTCCGTTCCCCAGCGTCGGGAACATTGAGTTCCGAACGCTGTGTGCGGGCTTCCATGTTCACGCCCGCCCCTCAAGACGTCACTGCCTGCCCCCTGACGGGGTGTGACGTCACGTGGGGGCAGGCGTGAACACGAAAGCCCACACACAGCGTTCGGACCTCAATGTTCCGGACACTGGGTAGCGGAGTAACCCTTTAAAGGATAGATTTCTCTTGTTTGTTAAGGTATAGAAACATAGGATATGGCTTTAATCTAGCAATTTACCCTAGATAGTGCACTAAGATATATTTATGAAAGGTCCAGATTGGTGCAGATGTTTTCTTCCAATCTCAACCAAGAAGCTGACCCTTTCTAAGGTGGCTTCATTTACAGAAGGTGGAAACATTTTAAGCTATCTAATGCAAATACGTAGAGAGTATGGAAAAAAGAGGTCATGGTGGCAAGTGCGTGAGGTGTATCAGATTTCAGAAACACGTGTAGTGGACAACAGCAGCTCAGATTGCTTACATAAACTGTTTGTTCTTGAAATGTCTACAATCCATTTGGTCAGTAAATTAGGCAGACACTTAGAGAAATATTCCTAATATCATGTGATCACACTCTCAGTATTATACAGTGGCCCTTTCCTTGTGACATCCACTGTATTTAGCAGATGGTGCTGTCACTTCAGTTATGTGCTTATTCTTTCATGCATGTGCAAGCATATTTTAAAATGTACAAGTTCATGTATTATCTATGGGTTAAAAGCATGCAACGCAAACGGGACCATATCAGAGGAGTTAAACTTCTGTAAACAACTAGCAGCGGTTGTGTAAATGCTATTTTCTTGACATAAATAACAGAAACATATGGCCAGAGACAGAAAGTGGGTGATACCTGGATAGATTGATATCTTGCTCGACAAGTGACTATTTATGACATGATTCTGGCTGACAGTGAAAGAGGATGGGAGGAAAACTAATGACTTTTTCATGAAGTCACTGACAACACACATTTGACCACAAAAAGGCTGCACTCTAAAAATGGATTCTCTGTCATAGCAGCTAAAACATGATAAACTAGCAAGGAAGAAGGTGTTCTATTACAACACTCTGAGGAAAAGTGGGAATCTTAGAAGTGGTGCGAAGACATTCATGTTTGCACAAATTATTAAACCCCATATTTATAATAGATGGGGCTAGTATGCATTATGGGGTTCTTGGAAAAAGAAAAACCTCAGTAACTTAAATCCAACCCACGTGCGGTACAGCTTAAAGGGGTTGTTTTAGGTTACATTTAAAAAATATATATGGATGGGCATAGTGTAAAAATTTAAAGAAAGTCCTACTGACATCCTTCGATCCATCACAGCTACTGTTCCAAGTTTCCAGGAGCCACTTATTGCTTCTGGTTTTTGTGACTCATCAACTTCACAGAAAAGCCCGCTCAGCCAATCACAGGCCACACTGGTAACTGACTAAGTGGGTCTGTTCTTGTGAAGTCAGTGTGTCTCAGGAAGCAGGTTACAAGAGAGTTGTGGAAAGATAGAATAGTAGCTGTGGAGGACTGGAAGTATGACCTTTTTTTTTTTTTTTTACCATCGTCCTTGCCATCGTCATATAATTTAATTTTTTATTGTCCACATACAACGGTTATTGTATACTAACCTAAATGATTATATCTCTCCAGAGTTAGTCTGGCTGCAAGGCCATAGACAAGTTGTGATAACAGGGAACCATGGTCCCTCCTTTTTCTTGGCTGCAAGAATGCAGTCAGGAATAATGATGAGCGGCAGGGGCCATATTCAAATTTGTGATATTTTGCAAATATATGGATGAATATTCGTCCTATATTCGCGAAATTTGTTTGTTCTCTTTTTTTTCCATGCGAAAATTTGTAATGAAATTTGCATAGTGCACATGCGCGATTGTATCTTTCACCTAAAAGAAGGGAGAGTTCAGTGTCCTCTGACTGGAAGTGCCGATTTGCATATTTGTGGATTTTTGCAAATTCACGGAAATTTGCATATTCACATATTTGCATATTTGCGAATATTCATCTATCAGGGAACCAGGGGACAGGGAGAGTGAGCCCTAAAACCGCTCTTCCTGCCTACTCACCCATCCACCTTAAATGGTGGATCGACAACTGGGCGCTGGTCGCTCCCTGAACTAAAGTGCAGGGGCCTAATAAAAACACATACTAATAAATAGTCAGAAACATAACAGGAATATAGAACTCTATAGTATAAAGTTCAGAAGACACAGATCAGAGAGTTAGTACAGAGGACACTATGGATCAGCGGTCATGAACAGAGGACACTATTGATCAGCGGACAAGAACAGAGGTCTCAGTGGTCATGAACAGAGGACATTATAGATCAGTAGTCATGTACAGAACTCCAAAGTTCTGAAATAAAGAACGAATAAATATAGAGTTCAAAACACCAGGCAGGAAAACGGATGAGTATAAAAAGACTCCAGAAACAGACAGGAATATAGCATAGTCCCCCAGAACCTCCAGTAGACAACAAAGTCCCCATGGACCAGTAACAGGGATCTATAGCTAAACAGGAATATTCAGTTGCAGTAAAAATTTGAATTTTGAATATTCGCGCTCAACACTAGTCATGAAGAATTTTAATGAAGAGGAGTTGTATCATTCAAAGGATATGGTACTGACCAAAAACCAAACATGGTTTGGTTTCTGGGGGTAATAGGGGAGTGGACCAGTAAACCCCAATCTGGGGATCTGGTATTCACTACCTATCCATGGGATTGGTAATAAATGCTACAGGCTGGAATACCCATTTAAAGGGGTACTCCGGTGGAATTTTTTTTTAAATCAGCTGGTGCCAGAAAGTTAAACAGATTTGTAAATTACTTCTATTTAAGAATCTTAATCCTTCCAGTACTTATCAGCTGCTCTATGCTCCAGAGAAAGTTGTATTTCTTTCTAGAATTCTTTTCTGTCTGACCACAGTGCTCTCTGCTGACACCTCTGTCCATGTCAGGAACTGTCCAGAGTACAAACAAATCCCCATAGCAAACCTCTCCTTCTCTGGACAGTTCCTGATACGGACAGAGGTGTCAGCAGAGAGCTGACAGAGAAGAAATTCAAAAAGAAAAGAACTTCCTCTGTAGTATACAGCATCTGATAAATACTGGAATGATTAAGATTTTTAAATAGAAGTAATTTACAAATCTGTTCATCTTTCTGGCTCTAGTTGATTTAAAAATTTTCCATCGGAGTACCCCTTTAAATGGGTATTCTAGCCTCTCCTTCTCTGGACAGTTCCTGATACGGACAGAGGTGTCAGCAGAGAGCTGACAGAGAAGAAATTCAAAAAGAAAAGAACTTCCTCTGTAGTATATAGCAGCTGATAAATACTGGAATGATTAAGATTTTTAAATAGAAGTCATTTACAAATCTGTTCATCTTTCTGGCACTAGTTGATTTAAAATGTTTCCATCGGAGTACCCCTTTAAATGGGTATTCTAGCCTGTAGCATTTATTACCAATCCCATGGATAGGTGGTGAATACCAGATTACTAAATTGGGGTTTACTGGTCCACTCCCCTATTACTCCCCAGAAACAAAACCATGTTTTTTTTTTGGTCATTGCCATATACATTGAATGGTACAACTCCTATTCATTAAAATTCTTCATAACTAGTGTTGAGCATGAATATTTGAAATTAGAATTTTTACCGCGAACATCTGCACTTCTCAATTTCTCGTATATTTATCAGGTAGTGATTTAAAAAAAATGCTTTCCACTGGAGTTCCCCTTTAAGATAAACTTGTCAAATCATTTGCGCCATCATGCCAAGGCTAGCAGCAAAACTCAGCGAAAAACCTTATCTTACTATTTATCTTAGCCGTCTGTGAGATATGTCTTACTATCATTTATAATACTGGGATTTCATCATGAAGCTATAACTGAAGGACCTATTTATATGAGCAAGAAAGAAAGACAAACATGAAATGAAAGAGCCACATGAAAAAAAACATTATGGGTTGTAGTGGAATGACTTACGCATGGCATGCTCTCCCTCATGTCTCAGGACAGCGTGTGTCAGAGTACTGAGCATAGAAATATGGCCTTCACTTGTTAATGCCCTCTGGGCTCATCATTGTCAGGTTTTGTTATGTTTTAGCAGTAAACACTTCACTAGTACTTTTATGCAATCTTGTTGAAGAAACAAGAGTACTAGTAGAACAGACGGGTCACTAGAGCTGTTCTGTTCTTTCATTTACTGTTAACACAAATGTAGTCCAAAATGACAACAAAAAATGATCAAACTCTATCTACAAGAATCAAGATTTAAAAAAATTAAAATAAAAATAAAAAACTGTTAAGCGAAATAGTTGTCCTAAGTTAATAAATTGGCGGAAAAGCTGACATTATGGGGGAGATTTATCAAAACCTGTCCAGAGGAAAAGTTGCCCAGTTGCCCATAGCAACCAATCAGCTTGCTTCTTTCATTTTTAACAAGGCCTGTGCAAAATGAAAGAAGCAATCTGATTGGTTGCTATGGGCACCTGGGCAACTTTTCCTTTGCACAGGTTTTGATAAATCTCCCCCTATGAGCTTTAAATGCTCCGTGTATGAGAGAGATTATTACATTACGACTGAATCTGATATTCATAAACTTAATGTGGAAGTACCATTAGTCTATACACATACACTAAACTTTTTACAATGTATGTTAAGGATAAAAAAGTGTCTGCTTTACATGCCAAAAAAAAAAAGTCTGACATTTTTAACTTTTTTTTTTTTAACCCTTTGGAATGGTTCTGGAGCCACCTTATTTTGCATTTTAACAGCTTTTTATGCCTTTAAAAAAAAAATATGTAAATGGTTGTTGGACAATTTCTGAAGCAAACACTGTGGTCCAAAAAAGGCTTATTTTGGAATGTTTACGTCTTAAAATATGTGCTTAAAATTTGTGCCAAATTAGTATAAATAAATAAATAAATACATACATACATACAAAATAAAATGGCAAACAAACGGACCAAAGAATATTCATTGCACTAAATTGTAGAGCCATAAAAATTACATAACAATGCAGATGTTAAATGTAACTGTTAATGATATAAAATGTTTGTAATAGAATTAAAGGGGTTCTCCGATGCTTAGACATCTTATCCCCATCCAAAGGATAGGGGATAAGATGCCTGATCGCGGGAGTCCCGCCGCTGATCTTGCACGCGGCACCCCGTTTGTAATCAGTCCCGGAGCGTGTTCACTCCCGGACTGTTTACGGGCGGCGTGTGACGTCACGCCCCCGCCCCGTGTGACATCACGCTCCGCCCCTCAATGCAAGCCTACTATCACGCCCCCTCCCGTAGGCTTGCATTGAGGGGCGGAGCGTGATGTCACACGGGGGTGCAGTCGTGACGTCACACGCCGTCGCCCCTGTGGTTGCCGGTAATCAGACCCAGAGCGAACACGCTTCGGGGACTAATTACAAAAGGGGTGCCGCATGCAAGATCACAGGGGTCCCCAGCGGTGGGACTCCCGCGATCAGGCATCTTATCCCCTATCCTTTGGATAGGGGATAAGATGTCTAAGCACCGGAGAACCCCTTTAAATCTTGAAGAAATGCATTATTGTTTTGTACAATACAGAACCCTAATTTGGCTGTGTGTATGAGGCCTTAATGAAATTTGATGCTTTATGTCTTTATTAAAAAATTATTTTTAAACAAATGTGACTTTTTTTACATACAAGAAATACAGTTTTTATGCATTTTTTAATTTAAGCCAGATTTTATACAATGTTTTTTTTTTTTTTTTTGTCAAATTCATTGTACTGAATGCTATAGATTACAAAAATATAATATAAAATCTAATGAACATTTTCAGTTCATTATAAATCCATGATCTGGATATAATTTGCACCTATTATGTCTAAAGTATTAAGAATATTTTACTATAATTTCATAATAAAAATTTATCAGTTTGTGTGAAGTATGAGGAAATATTAAACCACCAAAATCTCAAAAACGTAGTGATGCAAATCTTAAAAGATGACAATTTTCCCTAGTTTCAATCCATTGAAGCATAGAGTCTGCAGTGCATTTTAGAATTGATGTCAAATATTTTAACATTGTGGATCTAGAAGCAAAAGAGAAGAAGAATTACATCTATTCAAAATAAACCTCAAGGTTGACTGATTTCAAACTACCCTTCACAAATTTTGAACGCCTGCATATTGTCATAACTTTAGAGGTCAGTCATTTTGACAATTAATATGTTTCTAGTTACTTCATCTTCAATAAACTTTTGTCTTTCTTTCAGAATTAAATAGTTGAATTTACCCATTAGTAGAAATAAACATCATGTTGTCACCAATAGAAAGGACTTGGCAAGAGAGAATTAAACCTCAGCCCCAACTGTGGAGTTGGAAAGGCCTCAGATTCTGTTGGCTCATAGAGGCACTGTCTTTGACGTTATACAAGCATTGTATTCAGTCCACTACTACTTTTAACTAAACAGCAAAAAAGGTTTCCAGAGTAGTCGAGAAAAGTAAGTTTACAAATAAATATATATATATATATATATATATATATATATATATATAGAACTAGACTACAAAAAGGATCTCACTGCAGCACACAGTCCAGTATTGCTTGATAATGACTGGGTGAGCCAGTTGAGACGTCACTGCTATTTTTGCAAAACACTTGTTTTTTATCATGGAATAAAGCACTTTTTTCACTTCAATACTGGACTGCGTGCTGCAGTGAGATCCTTTTTGTATTGCCAATGTGGAGTTATCTTCGGTCAGGACTCTAGAAACTAGTCTAGTTCTTCACATATTTTCCCAATATCTATCAGTAGTGAACTCAACCCTCGGTTCTTAAAATCACTAATTCACAAGTTTAGAATTCATTGGCCATCATTCACTATAGTTGTTGTGCCACAATTTTGGCTCCACATGTGCCAAATATTAGCACACAGCAATGGAGACACATTTATTATGCTGGGTGTGCCAGAAAGCTGCAGCTTGGACAAAGCCATGATTTTATAAGCCATGATCTCTATAAAAAGAGTGTTATGTACGATATTCAGCCAATTCAAATATAAACTTTACCCAATGCATTTCCCCATCTAGGTTACAGATACATCAGGGAAATAAGATATAGGAAGTGAACATGAATACCAAGTTATGCCTATTGTGCAATTATGCAACACATATAGGTAAGTATCAAAACCAAATAATGCAGTGCATAGAGATATAGATATGAATGGATAATGCAATGCCACAATGATAATGACACCTATATAGGAAAGGTGGATAACATCATACTAAAACAGGTCATATTAATCCTTCATGCCAAATACAGAACAAATAAATAGCATATTTTGATTAAGTAAAGCCAACATTTTGAGAGATGGAGATAGTTAGCCACATATCCAGGTAAATTATTATTGGGTTGTCAAATGTGTTGGATTGAATGTACAATACCTAGAGTGGTTAAAATTCTAAATGTACACTATTTTTACTCAAAACACAACCCCACCAGCTGTAATTATACAGGTAGTAAGCAATTTCTAAATAGAGGTAAATATTGCATTTCCTCAGTACCAGAGATATAATAAATATACCTCCCATTTGCCAATGCCAGGGCCTGGCAGTTCCCGGGGAATGTAATCTTTCAATTATATTTGTAGTTTTGAATAGTATGATCATTTTTTTTCTATCTTCTGTTGTCTAAAACCTGGGTGCATGCTATAGTCCAGTGTATGTTATAGTCTGAAAAATACAATACTGTGCCTCTCATTCACTAGATTGTATTTAGATTTTCCTTTTGAGGAATCTATCTGTCACTTTAATCCTTTGTAAAGCCACAATTATTTACAATTCACAAATGCATTCAAGTGAATGAACTAATATTTATATATATTAGAGGGAATCCTCTGCTCCAAAAGAAGAGGTATGCAAACCTTGTGGTTGCAGAATATAATGAGAAGATGTACACTGGGAATTTAACTTCCTATATGGGTACAAAATACCAGACTAAGTATGCAACAGCTAAAGGAAAACTCCTGCTGATTTTGAATTTTAAGTTCTCAACTTTAATGCACAACACTTAATCACTTCAAAAAGTAGACAAATGTTTTTAGCATATGTCCAATAACTTATTTAGTCTTACCTACTCAGCCAAACTTGAAAAAAAAAATAGCTTTAGAATACAATGAGAAGCAGTTCTTGGTGATGTATGATCTGTATACCATACCGTACAGGTCATTTTCAGGGGTCCCTAGGACCTTTTATTTATTCAAGTGCAAAGAAACAAACAGAAAAAAGAGCCAGCATCACAACCAAATACACGGGTGGACGCTGTGTGGCTAATACACAATATACAATAAGAAGGTTGCAGCAGCACTCTTGGTCAAAAAAATGTAAGGCTCTTAGCACACTTTTTGATGAAAATGTGTCCCTCAAACACCACGTGGAGGTGGCTTCACTTTGAATGGGACCCTAACACGCTCACTATGCTGGGCATGTAGACTCAATAAATTCAAGTGCAGGTATGCTCAAATTTTGCTTACATTGTAGCAAAACACATCTAGAGGAGGAGCAGGACATTTGCTAATATTGAAGTTACATAAAAAAAGATCTTGTAGGACAAAGACAGAAAGTTATAAAGTAGAACCCAGAGTGGAGAGGTTAGGGGGCCAGATCAGAAGTTAGGCTTACTGTAAATACAGCTTTATTTAGGGAAAAGAAGGTAGGGAGAGGCTGTTGCTGTCACAGCCCAAGTAACATTTCAATGCTGTTACAAAACAAAGTTTAGTGTTTTATTATACCTATTTTTTCAATTAAAATAAAAACATTAAAAAGAGAGATAAAACAATTGTGTAAACCGTACATGGGACTTTAAGCCACAATACTGTTTGTTTTATTCTGTTGGAGTTGTATAACCCGACTTTTGTCGGTTTCACCTATTACGCACAGTGTTTTACTTTGTATTGTTGATACTTTGTGTCACTTATAAAAAAAAAATTTCAATAAACTTTGAATTTGAAAAAAAAACCCAAAAACTATTGTGTAAAGAAGCTTTTAGAATAAATTCACACACAGATGATGGCATATTGGTTGGTGAAACTTCTGACTTAAAATAATTTCTATTCATATGAAGACAGCACCAATTACCCTGGAGCTCTAGGAGGGATTGCCCGGTAAAAAAATTCTAAAATAATGAAACCCGCTCTGCTTGCCCCATCCTAGCCCGAACAGCGAGCAGAGTGGGTGCACTTTACTGTGCAGGATCTGTGGAGGCCAATGTAAGCAGTGAGAAGGACAAAGGTGGTTAGGCAAGGAAAGTTAGGGTACTTTACATTTACTACATTTACAAAAGAAAAATCTAAGAGGCCTCCAAAGATATCTACCAGTCCATCACACTGGAAATAAGGGAAGAACCCAGAAGAGATGCCTGTTCTAAAAGGGAAATAAGCAAAAACACTACTACACATTGCAACATCTGTCTTGAAGAACCAGGCCTCTGCATCAAAGAATGCTTTAAGCTATACCATACAAAGTACTACAATTAGGATTTACTCCATTTTTATTTTACCCCAATGTAATTTGCATTCTACATGAGCCTGGATATGGCATTATAAAATGTGTTTGTGCTTATTCCATGCGTTGATGTTGTTGTACATGAGCCATGCAGCATTGTACAGCTTTTCCAATGAACTGGCAACAGTGGGACATTCCTTCAGTCCTTAGTTGTAAATTATCAAAGTTCAAGAACGTTGATCCACGCCTCTTAGTAAATCCACTGGCTCCATGGTTGACCTTTCTCTGGGAGAAATTGGGTTACAAATTTTGGGGAGCTGGAAAATTTGGCCTACAAAAACATGTAAGTCTAACAAATAAAATTTTTGATTTTCATGGATAGCGCACAGTTTCAAGTATCTGTCTTACACCTGTGGGGTTTACATACTCATCGCACCCCTATTAAATTCCTTGAGGGGTGTAGTTTCTAAAAGGGGGAAATTTTGGGGGCATTTCTCGTGTTTTCTGACCCTCTGCAAACATGAAGTGGTACTGGAAATTTTTTTTTTAATCAAAAGGAGGCCTCAAAATCCACTAGGTGCTCCTTCATCTCTGAGGTGTATGGTTGACTCAAATACTGCACTAGGGTCACATATGGGATATTTCTAAAAACTGCAGAATTTGGGAAATAGATGTTACATTGCAGTTTTGTGTCATTATCTGCTGTGTTATGTAAAAATTAGATGCAAACTTAATATCTGCAAAATTAATGGAGATTATTGCAAAATTGTTATGAAACTTGTAAGCCCTCTTATGTCCTCAAAAAGGAAAAACATGTCTAATTTATGATGCCAACATAAAGTAGACATAAGGTATATGTCAGTATGCAAATTTTTGGCATGACCACTTTCTTTGCAAACAGAATTTTCTTATAAGAAAAATGCTCAATTTTTTCCAACAAAGAAATTCAAAGTATTGACAAAAAATGCATTAATAGAAAACATAAAAACATTATGACTCTTTTTATATAAAAATGCAAACATTATTTTTTTTTATTACATTTTTTTACTGTGCAAAAATAGTAAATAGAATTAAAAAAACTATGCAATAAACACAATACACAGTAGAATATAGTTTAATTGATATAATGAACAGTGTAAACAAATGTTAGTAGTGTTCCCCTGAAAAAAACATACAGTTATAGGTATACAGGAATGATAGCATTAAAAATACAACTTGTTCTGCAAAAAAACAAACCTCCATATGGCAGCAGAACAATACTGCTATATCTCTTCGAATTTGACAATAAAAAAAAAAGTTCCTCCAAGAAGGCAAAAAAAGGCTGTGTTCTAAAGGGATTAAATGCTAAATTATATGTGCCCCAAAATAGTGGGAAAGAACAATATTTGCCCTGAAAAAATGTAACTCTATAAAGCTACAACATTTCAAAGAAAAAAAAATATTTAAATGAATAATAAATAGAATGTGGTGAGGAAAAAATGAATATTAAATCCAACTAGACTGCATCGTAATAGATTAAATAAAAGGCATAAAGACGTGATGGTATTAGGCACAAAACTATTGACAGAATCAGATGAGGAAGGAATACACAAGAACAGCTTGTAGCTATTACAGCGCTGCCAATATGATATCAACTTTACCATTGCTGTGCTAGTCAATGTTAATTCTTTTCCACTGATATCAATCATTATCAGCATAGTGTTGCTTGTCTACCGATCAGCATGGTGGATGTTTAATAAATACCACTCCTGCTGAGGTTGATGCTGTGTCAAGAACAAAATATCATTTGAGGTATGAGTTAAACCTGTTCCTTACCAATACTGGATGTCATGATAAGAAATATCTCAGAAGGAACTATAGCTGATCTGCTAAATTTACTGTGAAGACAAACATAAACCTCCATCAAAATAAAGGAATGTATCAGTTAAACAGGTTCTTATGAGAGTAGGGTTATGTCTCATTTTATTGATGGAATTATTAGCTTTCCTAGAAAAAAAAAAATATTTACAATTACTTCTTTTTGGTAGTTTATTCATATTTTAATATGAGTTATATATTTTAAGTTACTCTCATATGGCAAACAAAAGTTTGTTTTTGAAAACAATGCAAACACTAGTTGAATAAATTAAAAACCAACAAAATAACCCCTTAGGGCAAGGTCACACAGAGCATACCCGCGGCATATTTTATGCTGTGGATGCACCAACAGCAATCACAAAGGGACTGAAGAGCGAGCTTATGGCTGTGACCAGGTAGCTCTGTGTGTCTGCTCGTAGTGGTGTATTTCCGGCTGTTGAAATCCAGATGCCAGAGAGTTAAACAGATTAGTAAATTACGTATATTAAAAATTCATAATCCTTCCAGTACTTATTAGCTGCTGAATACTACAGAGGAAATTCATTTCTTTTTGGAACACAAAGCTCTCTGCTGACATCACAAGCACAGTGCTCTCTGCTGACATCTCTGTCCATTTTAAGAACTGTCCAGAGTAGGAGAAAATCCCCATAGCAAACATATGCTGCTCTGGAAAGTTCCTTAAATGGACAGAGATGTCAGCAGAGAGCACTGTGCTCGTGATGTCAGCAGAGAGCACTGTGTGCCAAAAAGAAAATAATTTCCTGTGTAGTATTCAGCAGCTTATAAGTACTGGAGGGATTATGATTTTTTAATAGAAGTAATTTACAAAACTGATTAACTTTCTGGCACCAGTTGATAAAAAAAAGAAAAAGTTTTCCACCGGAGTACCCCTTATAGTATACTGCCACCTCTGTGCCAGACAATGAGTTGCAGATCCCTGCAGCTAGATTTAGCTTTTTTTTCACCATTTGCAAAGTCATAAACGTGCCTATTTATCAGCAGTTGAAATGTCATTGAGGTGGGCACACCGTGTTGCATGTCAGGTGGATGGCAAGTGCTCATGGTTTTAAGGGTGTAATGATGTAGCTAGACTCAGGTTAAAAAAAACTAAACTGTTCTTTACTGAGATAATTAGTTTCAATTCTGCACAAGCTTTGTAAGAACTGTCTCTTATATATAGTAGTGCAATGGTATGTGTGATGAGGTAGTCCTCTCTAGCTGTGGTGCAGGCAAGTGTATGTGGGGAATATTAACAATATCAATCTCTCCTCCAGCCTTTGTATAGATGCTTCACTAAAGGGATCCTCTCTGTATGGCTCCCAGTGGGGGACTTTTGCAGGGATACTATACTCACTGAAGATGAGCTGCAGTTTCTTATCACATATTTTGAGTCTATAGAAAGATGTAATGTGATGTCCTGGCCCTGGCATGTAGCCTGGACAGGTGCCAAGAACTTATCCTTTCTGACTCAGTATTTACTCCTTCATGAAGGGCCAAAAATATATACTGTATGTTCTTGATATTGCACTCCTTTGGACTAAGTGTGAATCAAATGTTTAAACTCAATAAAATGAATGGGTTGCACATCAAAAAGTAATTTATACCCTATTCACAGGATATGGGAGTGCCGAAGAGACTCGAGTGTAGTACTCGGGCATCTCCAGCGCTCCTATAGAAATAAATGAAGCACATGCCAACCTCAGCACATGCTGCTCTAAGAGAGACGGGGCCCTTTCAGAAGGTCGTGAGGGTTCCAGCAGTCAGTTACTTTTCACTGCATAACACCTTTAACCCCTTAAGGACCATTTTGCCTTAAGGACCAGGCCAATTTTCATTTTTGCGTTTTTTTTTTTTTAATCCTCTCCTTTTAAAAAACATATAGGGGGAGATTTATCAAAACCAGTCCAGAGGAAAAGTTGCCCAGTTGCTCATAGCAACCAATCAGATCGCTTCTTTCATTTTTAACAAGGCCTCTGCAAAATGAAAGAAGCAATCTGATTGGTTGCTATGGGCAACTGGGCAACTTTTCCTTTGCACATGCCTATGGCATTGCATTATACAGTGTGATTGGCAATCCACTGATCATGTCTGGCTAAGCCAAGCTACATCAGTTAGATCAGCAATCGTCGGCAGCTAAGGGGACCCTCCTTCGCCATTTTAGCTCATAGAAGCCCTGCAATGATGTTGTGGGGGTTCCATGAGCCCCTCTGAGTTACCAGAGATCTTTCTCTTCCACTTTGGATGCCATGATTGGCATTGATCATGGCATTTAAAGGGTTAATGACCGGCAACTGATAGCCGACTCACTGCTTTTGGCCATCTAATGTTAGAATATCAAAAATTCTTGTGTATTCATTGAAATTCACTGTAAAAGAAAATGTCAGAAAAGGAATCAAAGTGAAATTGACAATAAATAATGCAATAATAAGTGTAAGTGTATTATTATTATTATTATTATTATTATACTCAAGTAGAATAAATCTGTGTTTCTTTAGTTAAAGTGGTTTAAATAAATTATCTGCTTAATGTTCATTTATTCTATGGTGTTTTCCATCTCAACTTAAATTAATCTTTCCAAGATGAACTTTATAAATGTTTTTAATTATGGAAAACATTATCATTAATGATCACTGAATAATTGTAGTGAACAGAAATGAAGATGTCACAAAACAAAATTTATTTATTTTATGTGCTCCCATGCTGGAATGGTTTACGACCTACAATAAACCTATTAAACTACTGGTAATAAAGGATTGTAATTAGTGATAAAACCTTGTTGTTTAGTGAGCCAAGACAGTCATATTTAGTTTGGATTTTATTAACTCTAATAAGAATGAAACCTTCCACAATGTCAAACAGCTTCCAAATGCAGTTCAGCAATGTGTAGTAATGTTTAGTATTTCCATTCAGCATTTTATTTTTTCTAAAACATTGGACATAATTGATAAATGATCTGGGCTTTCTATCAGACAGACTGCAGTGTTGATGGCTACATGATGGCAAGTGACCACAACATATGGGTATACCATCCTTCTTTTTTATCTTTATACTAATTTGTTTTATATAGACATTGATTGTCTTTCCGCCTATAGTTGGCCGTACTGTATATAATGTCATATTTTGTTGAGATGTTCATGATCAGTACTTCATCTACGTATATAGGAGATATCAAAGGCTTCTGGCATTAAAACGGGCAGATGTGGAAATATTTCAATATTCTAAACCTTTTTCCTGAGCCATTGCTTCCCAGCTCTGTCAATTACTTTTGTGAATGCCATTGGCATTATGTTGACAGCCACAAAAGGCTGAGTGTCTCTTTCTCTGCCTTCTAGCACAGAAGAGTGATGTCATCATACACCTGAAAAGCAGAGGAAGAAGAGGAAAGATCCTGCTGTGGACTGTGCAGGAGCTGGTGTATGGGTGTTTTTTTTTTTAAATCTTGGCAAGGGGGAAAGTCTCTGGGGAGTCTACCTACAGGGCACAACTATGTAGGGGGCCTACCTACAGCAGGATGCTATCTCCAGGGAATACCATCCATCCCGTGTAGGTAGCTACATGGGAAAGCTATCCCATAGGGACTACCTACAGGGGACAACTATCTCCAGGGAGTCAACCCAAAGTGGGCAACTATCTCCAGGGGGTCTACTTACAGGGGACAATTATCTCCAAATAGTCCACCTACAGGGGAAAATAATCTGCAAGGAGTCCACCTACAGGGGGAAAAATATCTCCAGGGGGTCTACCTACAGTGGGTAACTATCTCCAGGGAGTTTACCTACAGGGAAAAAGTATCTACAGGGAATACCTACCTCATCCGGGCACCTATGTAATGATTGAAACTACCTGAAGGAAACAGTCTACCTACTAGAGCAAGCTAACTACCTGGGGGGCCTACCAAATTTTTCCCAACAAACTTATCTACCCATTCTAATGGGTAGACAGCAAGGGGGGAATTATTACTGTTTGAGGCAGTTTCGCTGCTGAAAAATTACAGAGCCTAAAATGTTTGTCTGGCATGTTCTGCAGAGAAGTCAGAAGAGGAACTGAAAGAACAAAAAAACTTTATTGGAAAGATTTGCATCTTTTTCTGTGTTGTGGGCCCACTCCTATTATTGGAAAAACGACTGACCAAAAAACTGACCAAAATGAGGCTCAAGAAATGTCTCAAAAGTGGTAGTGGGATCATAGCTTTATATTTATTATTTGTCACTACAGCTGCAGTTGTTTGTCATGTTCTACCTAACGCAATACTCTGATGAATAAATTAAAGGGGTTGTGCGCTGCCCTGCCTATTGGAGCTCCGTTCACAGCGTCCGAAAGTTCATTACTCCGAACGCTGTGTGCGGGCTTCCGTGTTCGCGTCCGCCCCCTCATGATGTCACGCCCGGCCCCTCGTGAAATCACGCCCGCCCCCTCAATGAAAGTCTATGGGAAGGGGGCGCGACCGCGTGATTTCACGAGGGGCCGGGCATGACGTCACAAGGGGGCGGCCGCGAACACGGAAGCCCACACACAGCGTTCAGAGTAATGAACTTCCGGACGCTGCGAGCGGAGCTCCGAAAGGCAGGGCAGCGCACAACCCCTTTAAGGCATTTTTCCATCTCTGACAAAATATGCTATAAATGTCATTCCCTGAGCAATGTTCCATTAAGTCACAAACTGAATGAAGATTTGAACAAGTATGGGAAGCCCACTTATTTAATATTTCAGGCATATCTTACGGAAATGCCATAAATGTTCACAATGGGAATACACCTATAATAACACCCGTGGCTCATTAACACCCTATGCAAAGCAGGTATTGGGCCCTAACATATAATTCAATAATTAAAAAAGGACAAAACAATATGCTAATATGTCTGTATAACACATTAACTATATGTAAAAATTTACAAATTGGAAAAATATTCTAAGTAGAAAAAAGTTTAATTTTTTACCAAACTCCTTGATCTTTGCCTGACTAAACTATGAAATCAATAAAGCCGTCTGTTCCATTTTCAGAATGATTATGTAAAGTTGATGATACTTATACATCTCAACATTGAGAAGCTGATACAATTAAGATCAAAGCCATCAAATGGATAAAGTTGAACTGAAGCAATCTATATTTTCAGAAAAAGAATCTTCCATGAGCTTGAATAAAATGTGTGCCTTTTTCGGTTATCAAATCATATTAACTTTTTCTTAGTCACAGTGGTTTAGTCGCAAACATTTCTTCAAGAAGCATAAAGACACTTGCATTATTCTATATCTATACCCGCTATAAAATTGTATAGAGGCATTTTAGAATAAATTAGTTGTGCTGATAAACCTTTTTTCACTGATCAGTATAAAGCAAGTCAACTCTATATACTGTGTGTGTGTGTGTGTGTGTGCGTGTGTGTGTATGTGTTTGTCTTTGTATATAGTGCTTTTTGTGATACTGACGATTTGACGAGTTCTGAATCTTCTAATAAGAATATAGTAAACGAAAAAGTTCAGTTCCAAGAATAGGTCTATATTTTGCATTCTACTGCACTTCTTGTCAAATTTACCACCAGGTATCTCCAGATATATTCTCTATTCTACAGATTTTTTTTCACACTCTGACAGGAGTTTAAAACCTATTGTACAGAGCTTTACAATTGCCTGAATTGAGCAATAGGGAAACTATAGTAACCAATAATCTGTTTAACTTCAATGGAAACTATGTATCTTTTTAGATTACAAAGCAAGGGATCAACTCTTGAGACCTTTCTAACAAGAGATGGAGGGGAGGAAGGTTACTTTATCCATACACATGCAAGCCTTGTTTTGATGTTCTTTATTTGGACTGTTATCAATCAAGTGGAAAGCGGGGATACATGTAAGTCATTGATTCTACTACTTTTCATAGATCATGCAACCTAATACCACATGAGAGTTTGCAATACAAAAACTTTAAATTAAAAAAAATGGACATTTTCTATACTTAAAAGGCAATTGATATTTGACACTATATCATAGTGAAATATTATACCTTTTATGATAATGAATCTCATTTATCAAAACCATCTAACAACACAACTGTAGAAGTAAGACTGAGACATAAAGTTTATAATGTTAATTAGTTCTATTTTATAGAAGTAGTATGTTGGGAGTTTGTCAAATTTATAATATAGTAATCTAATTAACAGAATGCTATGAACTTACATATATAAAATAAATATACTCCAAAATATCTTGGTTGGAGCATTCACAGATTAGTTCATTTATAGAATCAAATAGGAAAGCTTTGGAAAACTGGAAGTCTTCAGATATAGACACAATGGGGGAGATTTATCAAAACCTGTCTAGAGGAAAAGTTGCTGTGTTGGCCATAGCAACCAAACAGATCCCTTCTTTTATTTTTCAGAGGCCTTTTCAAAAAAGAAGCGATCTGATTGGTTGCTATGGGCAACTGAGCAACTTTTCCTCTGGACAGGTTTTGATAAATCTCCCCCAATGCTCATGAATCCGAGTGAATGCAAAAGGTTTACCAATTGCGGCTAAAGATATACAATGCGGGAAGAGCTAGCTTTTTCTCTAAATGGGAAGACAATCTAGGGGCAGTGTTCAGTGAAGCGGAGGTGAACAGAATATGCTCATTCTCCACAGAGATGTTCATATCAGCTAAAGTTAAAGAGAAAAATTTTAAGATTATGAAGGTGGTATATGAGCCCTAAAGCATTGCACAGGCTGTTTCCAGAGTAATCAGATAGATGCTGGAGATGCAACACAGAGAAGCAAACACCATTACATATTAGGTGGGAATGCCAGAACATTTTTGGGGAAAATAATATTTCAGATATTTTCAGCTTAACATATGATATGAGGAGTTATCAGATATAAGGAGGGATGAGAAAGTTATAGCGGTGGCACATGCTCGACCAGACCTTTACAGAAACACCAGAGTTCCGGTGACTCTTGCTATAAATTGAGAGGGGGTGGGGTAAGAGGGCCCCTCTTTTTTTTCTCTCCCCCTGAATAAGCAGAGTAAGCGCTATGACTCTTTAGTATGTTTATAAACAGGAAAGATACGCGCAGTTAGGAATCGAGGGACACATATAAAGGAGCTGGGTCTCACTTCTTTAAAGGAGAAAAGAAGGGCTTTTTTTGGGATAGTATGTGAGTCCCACCTTCAGAGGACCTTTTATTTTATTCTTTTTTTTTTTTTTTCTTTTTTTTTTTTTCTTCCTTTATTTTTAACATGCTTCAGTCTTTGTTCTTGTGGTATGTAATATATAAAACTCAAAAAAATCTGATTAAATATAAAATAAATATATTTGTATTTCAACTATATTACATATCTGCCATATTAACATTGGTTGTGGTCATAGAGGGGTCCTGGCAACTTGCTCTGAAAGGCTTCTGAACGCTTTCCAAAGTTCATAACAGTAGATAGATAAGGCAATATGTGAATCTCAAAGTTCAGCCTTCCCATCCCTGTAGAATGACCATGGTACAGGTTGCAGAGCATGCCTAGAAACCTCTCCCGTTCATGTGATGAGTTTTCTCCAGATTGTCATACCAATGTCAATGTTTAAAATCATTTTTAAAATGTTATTAAAAACAGCTCAGGCAAGATGGCTTCCCCCCATAATAATGTTCTAAAAATGTTTTAAAAAATCTGAAAATACAAACCAATTAGGAAAAGAATGTTTCATTATCTGGCTTAAGCTGTCTACTAAACATAACAAAGTATATCCATTCATGTTGTTCCATTGAGTAGTTTAACTTTATATAAGAAAAATATGACATTTAAAGTAAATATTATGTAATCAGCAAAAAGGATGAATAATATAAATGTAATACACAGCAAATAATTAAGGGATTTTGAAAAAGAGAATTTTAATTCTCTGGGCGATGATTCCCGTTTTCTTTCTTTTCAATTAGATAACAAAAAATAGTCTTGTGTGCGCTTGAACATCAAATAATATACTCCAGCAGTTGGTCATGCTGTAAGCTACTACAAGAAAGTTAAGCTTCCACGTTGGCTAGCTGAGATATCAGCTATAAGCTGACAAGTAATTAAACCAGCATATCTATAACAACTGTCATCTCTTATTCCTGTGAAACTTGGATGTAAACCAAAGACTCGAAAGCCAAAAAAGAAAAAAAAAAACGAGAGCTTCACATTACTGGGCAACTGCTGAGCATCTCCTGCTGAACAGTTTAGCAGACCTGGGCATTTAGAGGATTGTAACTGAGATCAAAAGGGTCAGAGATCTCTTTACCAATTAACAACAGGCAGAAGAACATCAAATAAGGTGTAAATTTTAGCTCTGCAGTTTTGAGTTAGCCAAGCATGAAATGCATTCTAATACTCGTGAGTAGCTGCTGCTTTAAGCTATCAGTGATGTCACTGCAGCACTAAAGGATCTTATAGTGGAAGTCAAAATCCTCCCAGACTAGGTGGTAAAGCCTGCTGCTGCTTGTCTTTTCTGATAATACAAACAGATAGGCTTCTTTTATGGATTAGATGAAACATAGAATGCTCAATTCACAGGATTGTTTTCCAGCATGATCACTTGTTTAATAAAGCTAACCGAAATGTACATGCAAAGTTAGACACATTTGTGCTCCAAATGAGTGGTCATGTATGAAATATAAATTGGGAAATGGAACGGTAATGTTTGGAGATGCATGATCATCATTAAGGCAGCCATGTTTGACATTATAAACATTACAGTCGCAGAGAATAATTTTGTATAACACAGAATGGCAATAAGGGCAAATATACCCATTAGTACATTGTCATGCAAATAGTTTCCTAGTCTCACTCATGACTAATGGAAGCGTACAAGCTTATAAACAAGTTCTAAGGAACAGATATCTGAAAGCTATAATTATATGTAAATACAGTAAAGATCATGCATAACATTTGGATATTGACTTACTGTGGAAAATTATATAATTAAGCTAGTTCTTATTTGCATCAATTTTCCTCATCTCATGGTTAGCGTATTAAAAACTACTAGTCCAAATAAGTTTTGTTTATCGCTCTCGCCATTATGCATCTTGTTCAGAGATACTGATGTGACCTCCATTACAATGAAATTAAAATACACTTGTCTTTTGTGACTGCTTAGCTGATCAGGCAATGACAAAAACCCAGGTATGTTGTTATTAGCATTGGATATGAATAACAGACATATTTATTCCAGTCATATTCTTCAGAGGATGTAACTGGCAAAGAGACTACATGGTTGTTTGTAGAACTGGCAAAAGGTAACCTTATAACCAAGGGTGGTCCGGCAGAACTACTGCTAATGGGAACAGTGTTCCTGCTGTGGAAAAGTGCAGGAACTCAGTTCCCATGCCTTCCTGCAGGACTTGAGCCCTGCTTGTAACTATTATATGTAGTATGTAGTATCACGGTTCCATACCTAAAGTCACATCAAAGCAAGGAAATGGGATATTTCATACCCCATTCTCACTTACAGCCTTGAATTTCTGAGACCATGTTTTCTGACACATAAGATTTTCTATAGGAAACTACTAAAGATGTAAGCATACTCAAAGCCAGAGGTACTTATGAACTTTTGGTTAAGGTTCGCTTATCCAAGTCTGCCATCAGGTGACATCTTGTCTTATTGGGGTTGTTTACTTTTCCTTTTCTTCTTCATTCGGTCCAGACTGCCATGAAAACATTTTCCAGCTATGTCTCAATGATGCATAGTTTTCAGAGATCTTAAACCTCTATAAAGCTCCAAAGATTGTCACACTGCTCCCCCAATGTGGCCTCACATTGCACCCCTAAATATTATATTGTCACATACTGTATACCCTAAGTATAATATTGCTATACACAGTGCACTGAACAGAATAATTATGCCCTGTCCCCTTTGTTACAATAAATAATGCTAGTGTGCCCCCACAAATAATGAATTTGTGTCCCCATAATGAAGTGTGCCACTGTTTCCCTATTTAACGGTACCACTGTACCCATAATTAACTTTGTCACTATCCCCATAATGAAATGTCCCCTCACTTCCTACTAAAATGCACCACGGCTGCCCATATTGAACTGCACCACTTTTCCCCATAATGATCTGTGCCGCTGCCCCCTTTAAACTGTGCCTATGTCCCCCTATTTAACTGTGCCAATGTCCCCATAATGATCTGTGCTACTGACTGCAGATTGCACTGTGCCACTGTTCCCATAATGAACAGTGCCACTGTCACCCTAATGAAGTGTGCCACTCCCACTTTCCCCATAATAAAGTGTTCCACTGTCCACAAAATGTGCATAATGTCTGCCTGGAAAACACAGGCAAACATTTCACACATTTGAATGTTCCGGCAGGCGCAAGGAACTCTTGAAAATGTGCCGTCTCACAGACGGCAATGCATTTCCATGCAGAAATAATAGACATTCTTTCTGCAGACACTGGAATGGGGAAATTCTGTTGTGTGCACAGTACAACAGTGTCCCATTGAAATCAATGGGTCTTTGCTGCAACGGAATTTTAAAATGGAATTTTCTCACAGAATTTTGCTGGGATATTCTGCAATGGGAACATAACCTTAGACTGTGACTGCATTACCTGTACTGTTGAACTTGGATTTAATTTGAAGAAGTAAAAGGAAAAGTTTATTATGGACTATCTGTTGCCAGATGTCTTATTCTTTTATTCTGGATACCAATTTACTGAAGACTTCCAGCTGTCCGTACATGATTGCAGTTCAAGAGAGGTGATCGCTGGAACGTTTATTTTGTATTTAAATGGCACTGTCAGATTCACTTGTTATATGTTGTACATCTTGGCAAAACATTAAAGGGGTACTCCAGTGCTTACACATCTTATGCCCTATCTAAAGGATAGGGGATAAGATGCCTGATCGCGGGAGTCCCGCAGCTGGGGACGCCCGTGATCATGCACGCGGCACCCCGTTTGTAATCAGTCCCCGGAGAGTGTTCGCTCCGGCACTGATTACGGTCGACCGCAGGGCCAACACGCTCTGGGGACTGATTACAAACAGGGTGCCGCGTGCATGATCACGGGCGTCCCCAGCTGAATAAATAGGGGCTAGACACATACAAAAGTGTATGTATATAACCATGATTAGGTACTGAGCAACATATAACTTTTTGTGGGATTTAAGAGACACTCTTTAAGACTGTCCCATAAGGATAAGGTTTACAAACATGTCATAGAAGAAGCTCTGAGTAGTCGGGCAGGTAGCAGAGTGTACCCTCGATCAAGTGCTCAGCTACTTTGCTGTATCAGTCTCCCAAAGACACTAAAACAATAAAATGCAGTGAGAGCAGATGCCTCCTTTGCTGGCTGGAGGTGATGGTGCCCTTCCTGGAATTCAGCCTTGCATGGGCATCTCAATAAATGGAGGCTGCTTCCCATGTTATTACAGCAGTCTACCAGATGAGGAACCCTAGTGTTTCATGGTGCCCTTGCTGTAATCCAGCCTTGCTTGGGGGTCTCAATATTAGGAGGCCGTGTTCCATGTTATTACAGCAGTCTACCAGACAAGGATTCTAAGGGCTCATAAGTATGGCAGAGACAGTTCTATACTAAGGAGATGCGGAATATTTCAATGGGGGGAATTTATCGTTAGTGTAGGTGAATGAGTTTAGTACATCTTTTTTTTGTGTGGTGCTAATGCTTATGTGCGCAAAATTTATTAAAATGGTTGCAGGGCATTTATAACATTTTGTACAAAATTCTATGGTTTATGCCTTGCCCAAAATGTTGCAACTTTTTATTATATTGCTCAAAAAAAAAAAGTGACTTTTCTGCCAAAAAGCTAAGCCACATCTGGGCTGGTGATTATTTGCAAAATGTGTGACAATATTTTAAAAATTGCAGTTGATAAAACCCTGCAAAAAAAAAAAAAAGAATGTAACTATGCCACATTACATTTAAGGTGTTTTCTTGAATGAATCACAATGTACTGCACAAAATTGTTCAACTTTTAACCCATTGAGCAAAAGTTTGCAAATTTTTACAACTGGTGTAAGACTAATAACAAATACCCCCCCCCCCTCAATGCGCCCCTATAAGAAGCTTTGTTGGGTGCTATGTGTTGGAGATGTCCTCTCTTAAGTAAGCGTAACTGTCATGTAAATGTCATGCATTGAAGAATGCAATGTGTACCTGAAGACACATGGAAATACTGGAAGGCCATATGTCCATAAGTGGATGCATTATTATGTACAAAACAGAATTGTAATAGCCGGTGTACGAATCAGCTGCGTGGTATTTGAGCCCTCAGGTGTGTCTGCAGTGCCGAGGTTATCTTATGCAGTTCTATAGAATTGTAATATGGCTTGGTGAATCTGCACAAATAATTTAAAGTAGTACTCCGGGATGCAAAAATTGTCATTCAGACTGGCGGCAGTAAACAAATAAAGAGACCAGGTGCCGGGCTGAAACGTCATACTGCCGCTCAGCCTATCTCCGGCCGAGGCGGGACTTCGCTGCAGTCGGTGATTGGTTGAGTGCAGTATGACTCAACGACCACTGGCAACCAGAAAGAGGATCGTGGCGGAGGCTGGTGCGGGTTACCGGAAGCATCGGGGGAGCGACAGCAGGTATGTATCTCTTAATTTTTTTACTGCCGCCAGTCTGAACGACAATTTTTGCATCCCGGAGTACTCCTTTAATGAATTACATGATTATAAATGATACACCTTTTGTCTGATTCTCAAAATTTACATATAATCGTGGTACAAAATGAAGGTTTTAGAATATTAAGACTTTCCTGCAGTTTTTCCTCTAGTTTAGGATGGGCGCATGCTACATGCTACTCTTGCAGGATATTTATTAATTTGTGCATCCAAAGTTTAGACCGTTACTGTCACTTATAAAAAAAAATTTTAAAAAAACTTGACATGTCAAAAGTTTTGATTGGCTGGGGTCTTGGTACTAAGACCCCCCCACGGATTGCAATATATAGCTGGGAAAAACACATAGCTGTGTGCTTTACTCATCAGCTCCCCATTCGATAGACTTCGGGTATGTTCACACAGCAGAATTTCCGTGCGGAATTCCGCAGAAGAATTCCACACGGACATTCCACTGCACGGACATCCCATTTCAATGAAAAATTGGATCTCTTTAACCTCTTAAGGACGTAGAGCGTACCTGTACGCCCGGTCCCGGTGTTTAAAACGGGGTCACACCCGGAGCTAACAGTGCGTGGCACCGATCGTTGTGCTGCACGCTATTAACCCTTCAGACACGGCGATCAAAGATGACCACCACATCTGAAAGTAAACGCTTCCCGGCAGTTCAGTCGGGCTGATCGGGACATTGCGATAAAATCGCGTTGTCCTGATCAGCTAGGACGCGAGCGGAGGTCCCCTTACCTGTCTCCGCCGCATCCAATCTGGGTTTGATTGCTCCAAGCCTGAGCTACAGGCTTCAGCAATCGAGCCCCTATCTTGCTGATCCATGCAAAGCTATGGCTTTGCAGGGATCAGCATAAGAGATCAGTGTGTGCAGTGCTATAGCTCCATAAGAAAAGTTTGAATCACCCCCCTTTTCCCATAAAAAAAACTGTGTAAATAAAAATAAACATATGTGGTATTGCTGCATGTGGAAATGTCCGAACTATAAAAATATATTGTTGATTAAACCGCACGGTCAATGGCGTACGCGTAAAAAAATTCCAAATTCCAAAATAGCGTATTTTTGGTCACTTTTTATATCATGAAAAAATGAATAAAAAGGGATCAAAAAGTCTGATCAATACAAAAATGGTACCAATAAAAACTTCAGATCACGGCACAAAAAATGAGTCATCATACTGGCCCGTAAGCGGAAAAATAAAAAAGTTATAGGGGTTAGAAGATGAAAATGTTTAACATATAAATTTTCCTGCATGTAGTTATGACAATATCCAACCTATATGCGTATGGTATCATTTTAACCATATTGACCTACAGAATAAAGATAAGGTGTTATTTTTACCTAAAAATGCACTGCGTAGAGACGGAAGCCCCCAAAAGTTACAAAATGAAATTTTTTCTTCAATTTTGTCGCACAATGAATTTTTTTTTACGTTTCGACGTAGATTTTTGGGTAAAATGACTAATGTCATTGCAAAGTAGAATTGGTGACGCAAAAAATAAGCCATCATATGGAATTTTATGTGCAAAATTGAAAGTGTTATGATTTTTAGAAGGTGATGAGGAAAAAATTTAAATGCAAAAACGGAAAAACGCTGCGTCCTTAAGGGATTAAAGGGGTACTCCCCTGGGAAACATAATTTTTTAAATCAACAGGTACCAGAAAGTTAAACAGATTTGAAAATTACTTCTATTAAAAAATCTTAACCCTTCCAGTATCAGCTGCTGTATGTTCCGAAGTTCTTATCTTTTTTAATTGCATTTCTGTCGGACCACAATGCTCTCTGCTGACACCTCTGTCCATTTTAGGAGCTGTCCAGAGTACAAGCAAATCCCCATGGCAAACCTATCCTGCTCTGGACAGTTCCTAAAACGGACAGAGGTGTCAGCAGAGAGCACTGTAGTCAGACAGAAAGGAAATTAAAAAAGAAAATAACTTCCTCTGGAGCAAACAACAGCTGATAAGTACATGAAGGATTAAGATTTTTTAATAGAAGTAATTTACAAATCTGTTAAACTTTCTGGCAGTTGTTTAATTTTTTTTTTATTTTTATCCGGGGGAGTACCCCTTTAATTCACTGCCTCACTTCACAGTTAATTGATATCACTGTGGCAGATTTGTTTTCCTTTACTCTTCCTTATGCCACCTTTTAGTTGGCTTACCTATTTTCTTTAAAGTATGTCCCTTTTCTAGATAATTTTCAAAACTGTCCAGTGATGGGCAAAAAGTATTTAAAACACATAATAAATCTCACACAAGGCATATGTATCTTTTTGCCACAAATATTTAGCTAAATCTTCCCCATACTGTCTGCATGCAGCCCCTCCACTAGGGGGAGATCTCTTCATATAGACTTTCAGAGTGATCAAAACAATGGCCCTCATACTATTGCAATCCCAACATGTTTTGTCGGTTATGCGCCAGAGTCTGTCACATTGCGCCAGAAATTCTTTCTGCGCCAGATTTTGCGCCAGAATTGAAAAAACCCAGACTAACTCTCCATTTTCCTAAGAATACCCGAAAAGGGGCGTGACCATCTGGAAAATGGGCGTGGTCTCAGAAAAGGGGCATGTTCCCGACATTTTCACAAAAACCCAACATATTTACTAAGCTTTCCACATAAAATGTGGTGGATTGGAGATAAGGAAAACCCTACAGATGTGTAAAAAAGCAAAATGTAGGGAAAGTGGAAAATGTAGGAAAACCTTAGTAAATACCGTGGAAAATAAATTGTAGGGAATTAAAACCCACAAAGAACCCTACACTCCACTCTTGGTAAATGAGGGCCAATGCTTGAGTATGCAGTGGGCTCCTTCTAGTGGTGACAGAGATAATTGAATCAGAAAGTATTGGGAACTCCCCTTCGATCTCTAAAATATAATTTTTATTTGTTATTAAGTCTTTTAGGTCGGATTTTATTTCCAAGATATCAATCATATTCTCATTAAAATTGAGAACAAGCATTTGACATCGGGAGTCTGCCAGGTTTACCTCATACACATAAGAGAAGCTTTTTCCAAAGAGTGTGTCTCCAGCTGTTTCAAAACTACAACTCCCTGCATGCCCGGACAGCCAATGGCTGTCTGGGCATGCTGGTAGTTGTAGTTCTGCAACAACAGGAAACACAGTCTTTGAAAAATAGTACATTAGAATAGATCCATCAACATTATTTTATTCTATACTACCAGAGTACCCGGAATTGCCCGTTTTTTTCTTCCTAATCCTTGTTGGGGAGGAAAATCAATGGAGGAAATCAAAGGAAGAAGCTTTTGACTTGATATCCTGTCCTCATATATTGTTGTCATATCCCGTTCTCATATCTCAACCTCATATCCCGTCCTCATATCCCGACCTCATATCCTGACCTCCTATCCCGTCCTCATATCTCAACCTCATATCTTGACCTCCTATCCCGACCTCCTATGCTGACCTCCTATCCTGACCTCCTATCCCGACCTCCTATCCCGACCTCCTATCCCGACCTCCTATCCCGTCCTCCTATCCCGTCCTCATATCCCGTCCTCCTATCCCGACCTCATATCCCAACCTCATATTCTGTCCTTATGTCCCATCCTCATATCCTGTCCTCAGGTGGGACTGATTTGTGATGAAAATATTGTAAGCTAAAAATAGAAGGGGACATGGCTGTGTGGGACTGGGCATGATTTGCAAGCCAGACCGATGCACAAAGAGGGTATATAATAAAAGAGGTGGAGCTTAAAATGCAGGCATGTCTTTGTGAGATGGGGTGTGGCTTGCCAGCCAGACTGACACATTCACCAGGAGATGCAGAGCGGAGCTTGTGGAGTAAGGTACTGGAAGTCCCAAAAACTTGTATGGGACTTGAAACAAAAACCCATATAAGGGTAAATTTAGCTATCATATCTTTATTTGACATATAAATAATATGTGTACCAGGTATTATTCAAATATCTCAAGCCGTACGGAAGTTATGTAGGAACATACATTTCCCATTGATTTGCATGCGACTTTAAACAAAAACCTGACCCTCACAAATGGGGGTAGTTAAGGGTTAAATTAACTATCCTCTATTTTAACTGGGCATATAAGTAACATGTGACCAAGTATTATTGAAATATCTCCAGCCGTTTGGAAGTTATGCAGTAACATATATTTCCCACAGACTTGTATGGGACTTTAAACAAAAACCCTGACCCTGGCAAATGGGGTTGAGTAAGGGTTAAATCACCTATCCTATGTTTGTTGTTGACATATAAGTAACATGTGTGCCAGGTTTCATGTTAATATCTTTAGCCGTTTGGATGTGATGCTGGAATATACACACATACAGTACATACATACATACATACACACACACACATCGGTCCTCATTTACTATTGCAAACCCGACATATTTTGTCGGGTTGTGCACCAGATTCTGTCGCATTGCACCAGAAATTCTGTCTGTGCCAGATTTTGTGCCAGAATTTGCGCCAGAATAAAAAAAAAACCCGACTAACTCTCCATTTTGCTAAGAAAACCTGAAAAAGGGGCGTGGTTGCCAAAAAAACAGGGTGTGGTCTCCAAAAAGGGGCGTGTTCACGAAATTTTCACAAAAACTCAACATATTTACTAAGGTTTCCACATACAATGCATGTGTAAAAAATGCAAAGTGTAGGGAAAGTGGAAAATGTAGGGAAACCTTAGTAAATACCATGGAAAATAAATTGTAGGGAATTAAAACCAACAAAGAAACCTACACAATACTTTTAGTAAATGAGGGTCATTATGTTTCATATATATAGATAGCCAGCCTTAGGGTATGTTCACACGGTAGTAAAATGTGCGGAATGCCTGTCCGGAAAACACAGGCGGCCATTCTGCACATTTGAATGTTCCGGTGGGGGTTGGGAAAGTTCAAAAATGCGTATTCTTATAGATGGCGATACATTTCCGAGCAAAATCCGTAGAAAGAATAGACATGTCTATTTTTTTTTACTGCGGATGCCCGAATGGGGATCTCTGCTGCGGAAATTCATCCGTGTGCACAGCATCTCCGTGCGGAATTCGGCACTGACATTCCACCATGTGAACATACCCTTAAAGTTTGGATTTGACACATGACGATTTGAAATATGCTAATATGAAGATAAATATTGTGCCAATAGAGAGAGAACGTGTCTTATCTATCCAAATTTGACAGAATTTTATGATTTTTTTACTGTTGATTTTTTTTTTTTACCTTTTGGAGCTTTTGCATCTGCAGAATTGCCTTTGGACTATTTGAGAGGACTGGTGAGGGTGAAGTAAAGAGGAATTGTTTACATTGATTAGTATTTTATCTCCAGCCTTGTTTATCTATGTAATTAATTTCAGCTGTGGCCAAAACATGTACACATTAATTAGAGAAGAGCAAACAGCACCAGGTAGATGACAGGAGCCCACCCCACCCCACCCCACATCTGTGGCTTATGAAGTCTTCAATCGGCATTTATATGACAGAAAGAAAAAAAAAGTTCCCAAATTCCAGATCTGGTTCTAGTTTAAGGGAGCAAGCATTTGCCATCCTGAAGGGAATGGAAAGTGCGATATCTAAAGGACATTACACCTACAACAAAGGGGAACGAGTGGCCGGCTCACACGCATTGTCTTTTCTACAACAACTCAATGCAGACAGAAGTAAATGACAGTTAATTACAAATTACATTCTGGTCTGGGTTGTGCGGGCCCCCTGGCTTGAATAATAATGAGGCCCTCAGGCGCTCACCTGCCCGCAAACGAACATACGGAGACACAGGCTGGGGTGCTATACAAGTTTCAAAACAAGCTGCTAAACACAAAAGCTTATTGGATTACAGAGATTTAGGGAAAGCATTCAGATCTTTGGCAGCAACTCCAGCTCGAGGTTCATAGGGATTTCTACAGGATGAATCACCATTCACTGTATTTTTTTTTGTACGTTATTCCAAGTTAAGGCAAGGAATGAAAGTGACCCTTTTTTGACAAGCATGTCTCTATGAGTACCGGGGTAGGTCAAGAAGTTTATCTTGCAATCTCACAAAAAAAAAATATGCAGAAAGGTTAATCTAACACAACATCTGGATAAGGTAATGCTTACTTCTATATATATATATATATATATATATATATATATATATATATATATATATACACACACATATACATATATATATATATATATATATATATATATATATATATATAAAACTCAATGTGTGTTTGTGCGTATATATATGTTCCACAATCACATCCAAACGCCTAAAGATATTAACATGAAACCTGGCACACATGTTACTCATATGTCAACAGTATTATTTCTATAATACTTTGTCATATGTTACTTATATGTCCACCTAAAATATAGGATAGTTGATTTAACCCTTAACTTGAAGTCCCATGCAAAGCAATGGGAAATGTATGTTCCCAGATAACTTCCATATTACAGGTCGGGATAGGAGGTCAAGGTAAGAGGTCGGGATAGGAGGTCGAGATAGGAGGTTGGGATAGAAGGTTGAGATAGGAGGTCAAGATAGGAGGTCGAGATAAGAGGTGGAGATAGGAGGACAGGATAGGAGGACGGGATAGGAGGTCAGGATAGGAGGTCGGAATATGAGCTCGAGATAGGAGGACGGGATAAGATGACGGGATAGAAGGTCAGGATAGGAGGTCGAGATAGGAGGTCGAGATAGGAGGTCTAGATAGGAGGTCGAGATATGAGGACGGGATAGGAGGTTGGGATAGGAGGTTGGAATAGGAGGTCGAGACAGGAGGACAGGATAGGAGGATGGGATAGGAAGTCGGGATAGGAGGTCGGGATAGGAGGTTGGGATATGAGGATGGGATATGGGGTTGGGATATGACAACAATATATGAGGACGGCATATGAAGTCAAAAGCTTCCTCCTTTGTTTATTTTCCTCCCCAACAAGGATTAGGAAGGAAAAACCGGGATAGGAGGTCAGGATAGGAGGTTAAGGTAGGAGGTCGAAATAGGAGGTCGAGATAGGCGGTCGAGATAGGCGGTCGAGATAGGAGGATGGGATACAAGGACGGGATAGGAGGATGGGAGAGGAGGACGGGATAGGAGGTCGGGATAGGAGCTCGAGATAGGAGGACGGGATAGGAGAACGGGATAGGAGGTCAGGATAGGAGGACGGGATAGGAGGTTGGGATAGGAGGTTGGGATATGAGGACTGGATATGGGGTTGGGATATGACAACAATATATGAGGACGGGATATGAAGTCAAAAGCTGCCTCCTTTGTTTATGTTCCTCACCATAAAGGATTAGGAAGGAAAAAAACGGCAGCCCAGGTACTCAGCTAATATATTATATATATATATATATATATATATATATATATAGGCATTACCTTATCCAGATGTTGTGTTGGATTAACTTTTCTGCATACTGTATATATAGGATTTTTTTTTCACTTTATTCAGGAGTCTCACGGTAAGAAACTTTACCAAGAATTTGCCCTGCTACAAAGCAAAATAAGGTGGGTAGATCTTTGTTGTATGAAAAATGTGACAAGTTTTTAAAAAGGCTATATATCTTGTTCACATTCATGTGATAAGTGGTGTGAGGATTTCTACAGAAGAAAGGCCAATAGCAGACTATTAACGTGCCCTATCTAAGGACACCATGTCTAAGTTTAAGGATCAGTGAATATAAAAGTTAGAGATGAGCAAATTTTTTAAAAATCCAATTCGGGCCATTCGCAGAATTTTCCGGAAAAATTTGGTTCGCTCTGTATTTATTCGAGGCGAATCTCTATTAAAAAGAGGGGTGTAGAACACTTTGCCTTGCTGTAACACACATAGGGTGTGTGCTGGGTTAGGGAGATAATACTGTTATTCAAGATGACATGCAGATTAGAGACGCTATTAGGCTCACTGTCGCAGCCTGGAGGTGGCAGCTAAATTGAAGATTTCAAATACATGAGCCTAAAAAGTTTTATTTAATGTGCTAGCACCATGAGGAAACTACATGGCGGTAGAGTGACACAGCCTGGAGGTGGCGGAAGCATGTGGAGACCATATAGTGGCTGAATAACACAGCCTGAAGTTGATGGCAGCAAGAGGAGACCATATAGTGGCTAAATGACACAGGCTGGAGGTAGCGGAAGCATGAGTAGACCATATCGTACCTGAATGCCACAGCCTAGAGTTGGCGGCAGCAAAAGGAGACGAAACAGTGGCTGGATGACACAATCTGGAGGGGGCAGAATCATGAGGAGACCATATAGTGGCTGAATGGCACAGCCTGGAGTTGGCGGCAGCAAGAGGAGACCATGCAGTGGCTGAATGACACAGCCTGGAGGTGGCAGAATCATGAGGAGACCATATAGTGGCTGAATGGCACAGCCTGGAGTTGGCAGCAGCAAGAGGAGACCATATAGTGGTTGAACGGCACAGCCTGGAGTTGGCGGCAGCAAGAGAAGACCATAAAGTAGCTGAATGACACAGCCTGGAGTTGGCGGCAGCAAGATGAGATGATATAGTGGCTAAATGACAGCCTAGAGGTAGCGGAAGCATGAGTAGACTATATAGTGCCTAAATTGCACAGTTTGGAGTTGGTGGCAGCAAGAGGAGACCATATAGTGGCTGAATGACACAGCCTGGAGGTGGCTGAATCATGAGGAGACCATATAGAGGCTGAATGACGGAAGCAAGAGGAGACCATATAGTGGCTGAATGAAACAGCCTGGAGATGGCGGAATCATGAGGATACCGCATAGTGGCTGAATGGCACAGCCTGGAGTTGACAGCAGCAAGAGGAGACCATATAGTGGCTGAATAGCACAGCCTGGAGTTGGCAACAATAAGAGAAGACAATAGAGTGGCTGGATGGCACAGCCTGGAGTTGGCAGCAGCAAGAGGAGACCATGTAGTGGTTGAATGACACAGCCTGGAGTTGGCTGCTGCATGAGTAAACCATAAAGTAGCTGAATGACACAGCCTGGAGTTGGCAGCAGCATGAGGAGACCATATAGTGGCTGAATGACAAAGCCTGGAGTTGGCGACAGCATGAGGAGATCATATAGTGGCTGAATGACACCGCCTGGAGTTGGCAACAGCAAGAGGAGACCATATAAAGGCTAAATGACACAGCCTGGAGGTAGCAGAAGCATGAGTAGACTATATAGTGCCTTAATGGCACAGCCTGGAGTTGGCGGCAGCAAGAGGAGACCATATAGTGGCTGAATGGCACAGCCTGGAGTTGGCGGCAGCAAGGAGAGACCATATACAGTAACCCCCCGACCTACGATGGCCCCGACATATGATAAAATCGACATACGATGGCCTCTCAGAGGCCATCGCATGTCGATGTCAGCATCGACATACGATGCTTTTATATGTCGGGGCCATCGCATTAACTGCTATCCGACAGCGCAAAATGCTTAAGCTGCTGTCGGATAGCAGTGTAATGTGCCCCAGCAGGTTCACTTACCTATTCCCGATGCTCCGGGTCCACTTCGCGATCCTCCGGTGTCTTGCGCATCTTCTCCAGGGTCCGGGCCTTGCTTTCCGGCGTCGTTATTACGTCACTACGCACGCCGCGCCGGCGCAGCAGCGTAATAACGTCACCAGAAAGCGAGGCCCGGACCCTGCAGAAGATGCGCAAGACACCGGAGGATCGCGAAGAAGACACCGGAGCAGCGGGACAGCATCGGGAGCCCCTGGAACAGCAGCGGGAGCGGTGAGGACCTGGTGCGGAGCGGCGGGGACAGGTAAGTACAGCTTCCTATACTTTACATTGCACGGATCCCTCAACATACGATGGATTCGACAAACGATGGGTCGTTTGGAACGAATTACCATCGTATGTTGAGGGACCACTGTAGTGGCTTAATGACACAGCCTGGAGTTGGCTGCAGCATGAAGAAATCAGATAGTGGCTGAATGACACAGCATGGAGTTGGCGGTAGCAAGAGGAGACCATGTAGAGGCTAAATGACACAGCCTGGAGGTAGCGGAAGCATGAGTAGACTATATAGTGCCTGAATGGCACAGCCTGGAGTTGGCAGATACCTAGATACCTAGATAATAGATACCTGTGATGGAAGTCAAATGGAGGAATCTGTTACCCATTGGCATCCATGTTAAAAAAAAACACATTGCATTCCACTTAGTAAATGTTTTTTGTATACCAGTGAGGCATTCTGTTGGCTGCCATCTGTCCATCGACCCTCTATTGATATGTTTAGAGGTCAGAAGCTTTTCTAGTTAACATTAAATACAGTAAACATGTTGTAATGTGCAAGTTGAATGGGCTTATGTATGGCAACATTTTGGGAGAATTTATTCAGACAGGTGTATTAAATGTCAATCATAATGTGAAAAATTCATGGTTTTTGCTCCACCTGATTTATAAAAACTCATATGCCTTTTAATAAATCAGGCAAATAAGTGGCCCAAGCATGGGGTTTTTAAAATCAACACTATCTTTAGGTTAATATTTATGATTCATGGAGCATAACATGATGATCTTTGACCACGTGACCCACATCACAAAGTCCCCATTGCTAAACTAAATTATTTATTCAAGTTCCACTGTGCTGCACACAATGCAGTTTATGGTTTTGGAAGTTTACACATATCTTTGCTGATATTAAAGGGGTACTCGGGTGGAATTTTTTTTTCAAACAACTAGTATCAGAAAGTTAAGCAGATTTGTAAATTACATCTTTTTAAAGATCTTAAGCCTTCTATTACTTATCAGCTGCTGTATGCTCCAGAGGAAGTGGTGTATTTCTTACCAGACTGACCACAGTGCTGTCTGCTGACACCTCAGTCCGTGTCAGGAACTGTTCAAAACAGGAAAGGTTTGCTATGGGGATTTGCTTCTACTCTGGACAGTTCCTGACAGGGATATAGGTGTCAGCAGAGAGCACTGTGGTCAGTCTGGAAAGAACTACACAACTTTCCCTGGAGAATACAGCAGGTGATAAGTACTGGATATACTGTATAACTTTTTGGCGCCAGTTGCTTTGAAACATTTGTTTTCCACAGTAGTACCCATTTAACCTAATATTACTATGCATGAAATCACATATGTATTTACTTTATTATGGGTTAGCTACTTTTTAGTTTCAACAATAGGCCTTATTTATCAATTGACAGACGCTGGAGCTCATAAAAAACAAACAATAGTAGAAACATGTAACCAAGAAGTATCACACCTTGACCTGTGTAACAGCTTGAACCGAGCATGGATCAAATGCTGACACATTGAAGTCAATGTAAATAAGTAGAAGAAAAAAAAAAAGGAATTTGAACCAGCACTTAAAGCTTTCATCTGTTTATTTCCAAAATAGCATTAAAACATGTTACCAATATGTGACAGGTTTTATCAATTTTATTTTATATTTTTACGTAACATGGCGTAAATAGCCCAATGTTCCTCTGTAACCCACCACATTTTGTCATTGAAGCTGTTTTCATACAAAACCCAGGATTCTAGGATTCAGTAAACTTCACTGAACTCCTTCCCCAATTCCAATGAAACACAATTGCTTGAATATAGCTTAGTAGGATACAACTTTGGAAAATAAAGATTTGGTCACTGTCCCTTTAACCCCTTAAGGAACAAGGGCGTACAGGTACGCCCTGACATCCTGGTACTTAAGGACCAAGGGCGTACCTGGGAATATTGGTCCCCGCCACTCGTCAGGCAGGGACTGGACTGGGATGCCTACTGAAA
Organism: Hyla sarda; assembly: GCF_029499605.1. Classification (NCBI taxonomy): domain Eukaryota; kingdom Metazoa; phylum Chordata; class Amphibia; order Anura; family Hylidae; genus Hyla; species Hyla sarda. The sequence continues at coordinate 179,728,377 of NC_079193.1, read as the reverse complement.
TCATTCAGCAGGCACCCCGTGCAAGCCCTGTGAAATTCAGAATAGCGATTTGCGGCAACTCCAGGTCATTCGGTTTACCAGTGACTCGGTGACCCTGAAAAAAAGGGTGATTAGTGCAATCGAGTCAACACCAATCACCCGTGCCCATCAGGAGTGAGGTGGCACTGATGCCAACTCACGATCGGCGTGATCACCCTTCCTGCTGTGCGGCATCAGTGGGTGATCAACGGTGGATGGAGGGGGGTGATCGGCGGTGGGGGATGTGGGGGAGGCTCACCCGGGGTCCGGTGTGGCGGCGGTCCCGAGTGTCGGTGGTCCCGAGTGGCGGCGGTTGTCTCCTGAGGCAGCAGTCCCGGTGGTCTGTGGCGGTCTGTGGCGGAGATCAAACAGCAGGAGGTAAGCGCTGTTTGCCTCCTGCTGTTGCTTAGCAACAACTCCCAGCATGCACAGCCAAAGGGCAGGCTGGGAGTTGTATTTTTTGCAACAGCTGGAGGAAAAACTGCAACTCCCAGAATGCCCTTTGGCTGTCTGGGCATGCTGGGAGTTGTAGTTATCAAAGAGTGTGCCTCCAGCTGTTGCATAACTACAACTCCCACCATGCATGGACAGCCAAAGGGCATGCTAGAAGTTGTAGTTGTATGCCTCCAGCTGTTTCACAACTACAAGTCCCAACATGCCCTTTGGCTGTCACTGTGTGCTGAGAGTCGTAGTTGCACACTGCTTGCGGAACACTGAAAGTTTTTTTTTACTTAACTCAGTGTTTCGCAACCAGTGTGCCTCCTGCTGTTGCAAACTACAACTCCAAGCATGCATTGATAGATTGTACATGCTGGGTGTTGTAGTTTTGCAACAGCTGGAGGCACACTGGTTGCAAAACACTGAGTTAAGTAACAAACTCTCAGTGTTTTGCAACCACTGTGCCTCCAGCTGTTGCATAACTACAACCCCCAGCATGCACGGACAGCCAAAGGGCATGCTGGGAGTTGTAGTTTTACAACAGCTGCAGGTTTACACCCCCCAGGTGAATTTACAGGGTACATTCACACAGGCGGGGGTTTACAGTGAGTTGCTTGCTGCAAGTTTGAGATGCAGCAAATTTTCCCAGCGGAAAACTCGCTGTGAACCCCCGCCTGTGTGAATGTACCCTAAAAACACTACACTATACCTACACAAAATAAAAAGTAAAACACTACATATACACATACCCCTACACAGTTACCTCCCCCCCCAAATAAAAATGAGAGGCGTCTTGTACGGCACTGTTTCCAAAACGGAGCCTCCAGCTGTTGCAAAACAACAATGCCCAGTATTGCCGGATAGCCATTGACTGTCCAGGCATGCTGGAAGTTTTGCAACAGCTGGAGGCACCCTGTTTGGGAAACACTGCCGTATGGTAATTTTGGTATTGGAGGCAAGTGTAATTCTTGCATCTGGGTCCATCCCTATGCAAATCCCAAATAGGCCTCAAATGCGCATGGAGCTCCCTCACTTTGGAGCCCTGTCATATTTCAAGGCAACAGTTTAGGGCCACATAAGGGGTATTTCCGTACTAGGGAGAAATTGCCTAACAAACTTTGGGGGGCTTTTTCTCCTTTTACCCCTTATGAAAAGGAAAATTGTGGTCTACTTCAGCATGTTATTGTAAAAAAAATTACATTTTTACACTAACATGCTGGTGTTACCCCATACTTTTCATTTTCACAGGAGATAAAAGGAAAAAAAGACCCTCAAAATTTGTACGGAAATACCCCATACGTGGATGTAAAATGCTATGCGGGCGCACAACAAGGCTCAGGAGTGAGGGCGCACTATATACATTTGAGCTGATTTGCACAGGGGTGGCTGCTTGTTACAGTGGTTCTGACTTTTTGTTAAATTTGGACGTGAAAATGAAAAAAAAAATTTTTTCACAAAAATGCTGCTGTTATCCCACTTTTTTCATTTTCACAAGGAGTAATAGGAAAAATGCCCCCCATAATTTGTAACACCATTTCTTCTGAGTATGGAAATACCCCATGTCTGGACATAAAGTGCTCTGCTGGCGCACTACAGGGCTCAGAAGGAAAGGACCGCCATTGGGCTTTTGGAGAGAGAATGTATCTGGAATTTAATGCCATGTGCGTTTACAAAGCCCCATGGTGCCAGAACAGTGGACCCCCCCTACCACATGTGACCCCATTTTGGAAACTACACCACCCCCCCCACAAAATTTTATTTTTCATATGCACAGCCCACTGTTCCAAAGATCTGTCAAATGCCATTCGGGTGTAAATGCTCACTGCAACCCTTATTGCATTTTGTGAGGGGTGTGGTTTCCGAAATAGGGTCAATAGGGTCCATTGTTCTGGTAGCATGGGGGCTTTGGAAACGCACATGGTCCACGACTTCCATTACAAACAAATTCTCTCTCCAAAAGCCCAATGGCGCTCCTTCTCTTCTGAGCATTGTAGTTCACCCGCAGAGCACTATACATCCACATATGGGGTATTTCCATACTCAGAAGAAATGGGGTTAAAATTTTTGGGAGGCTTTTTCTCCTGTTACCCCTTGTGAAAATAAAAAAATGTGGGATAACAACAGCATTTTAGTGAAAAAAATAAAAATTTTCATTTTCACGTCCAACTTTGTCGAACACCTGTGGGGTGTACCCCTTGTTATGTTCCTTGCAGGGTGTTGTTTCTCAAATAGTTGCCATGTGGGGCTTTCAAAAAGCCAAATGTAACTCCTTCTCTTCTGAGCATTGTAATGTGCACTTTAAGTCCACACATGAGATATTTCCATACTCAGAAGAAATTTTTTTGGGGGCATTTTCTCCTATTACCTCTTGTACAAATGGTAAATTTGGGGGAAAAATGCATTTATGGGGGAAAAAATATGTTTTTCATTTACACATCCGACTTTACCAAAAATTTGTCGAACACCTGTGGGGTACTACTTACGTTCACATATGAGGTATTTCCTTACTCAATAGAAATTGGGTTACACATTTTGCGGGTCTTTTTCTCCTTTTACCCCTTGTAAAAATTCAAAAACTGGGTCTACAAGAACATGTTAGTGTAAAAAAAAAGAGGAGATTTTGAATTTTCTCCTTCACTTTGCTGCTATTCCTGTGAAACACCTAAAGGGTTAACAAACTTTCTGAATGTCATTTTGTATACTTTGAGGGGTGCAGTTTTTATAATGGGGTCATTTATGGGGTATTTCTAATATGAAGGCCCTTCAAATCCACTTCAAAACTGAACTAATCCCTGAAAAATTCTGATTTTGAAAATTTGGTGAAAAATTGGAAAACTGCTGCTGAATTTTGAAGCCCTCTGATGTCTTCCAAAAGTAAATACATGTCAACTTTATGATGCCAACATAAAGTAGACATAATGGCCCTCATTTACTAAAAGTGGAGTGTTTATTGTGGAGTGTTTTCTATATCACTCCTTTTTTTTCCAGGCTTATTTACTAATCTGTCGCACATGTCGGTTATTTTTGTGTCGCACGTTTTTTTTTTTGTGTCGCACTAGTCGATTGTGTCGCACAAACTCCAAACATGTAACACAAATTTTTTTGGACCTTAAAGACCATTTATAAGTAAAAATGTATTTGTGTGAGTCAAAAGATTTTGGACTAGTTTGTTTATAAACCGTTTCATTAATAAAAATTATTCAGGTGTTATAATGTAAAAAATATAAAATAAGTTATCACCCAAAAATTAAATACTTTATTCATAAAAGTGTTTAACTGTACAAAATGTTTTCAGGTTATAAAACAAGTTACTTTCACACAAAACACAATGGTAAACAGTCCCTTGTTAGAAATCACTCTATTTTTGGAATTTCACTCGGCCTCTTGGCTGTCGGTTATTGTGTGAGGCAAATTCACACTTTTTCTGGAGTGATTTTGGAAGTACTCCGAGTATTTTTTGTTTTTTGTCGGTAAAACGCCCATTTTTGCATAGAACACGCCCATTTCAGAGTGAAAAAAAAACACTCCGAGTGTTTTCTAAAATTTTGTCGCATAATTAGTCGCACAGACGTTGCGACTAAAATTTAGACGCAATAACCGAGAAAAAGAGTCGGTAAATGAGGGCCATTGTATATGTGAATCAATATATCATTTATTTGTTGTTTCTATTTTCCTTCCTTATGTCACGAAAAAACAATCTTGGAATCAAATTCATAATTAAAAGCATCCCAGAGTTATTAATGCATAAAGTGACAGTGGTCAGTGTGCAAAAAATGCTCTGGGCCTTAAGCTAAAAATGTGAAAATATTTAGGAGTTTTAGTGCAATGTCCACTACAGTTGAATGTACGAGGGTTCTAAATTATCTCTCAAGTTCTCAAGTCCACACTAATAAAGCTACTGAACAAGGATCTTCACGGGCTGATTTACAGAAGTGCAGGAGAAATAATAGGACTCCATCTTTGGCAGTTCATCTGTAGCAAGATACATGAAAAAGCACATCAGGGTCCCTGATGTGTCAAAAAGTCAGTACTGATTCAACCTTTTGGTTCACAAAACCTCAGTGTGTGATAGAGAGGCCCTTGTACAACTTCTCCTCTCTTGCAAAATGGAAATTCTCCCTCTTAGGGGGCTGAAATATAGTAGAATGCATTCTCACAGCGTAGACTGAAAGAGGAATCAGGAACAAGAACTTAACTCGAGACATAGGCAGGCTTTTTGTGGCCTATGTGGAGGTAGGCTTAGCAAAGATAGGAGCTAGGTGAAGGCAAAGGCCAGGCCATGACTCCTTATTAACTGCTTTTGGGTCCACTCATTTCCCTAGGGGAGCAAGGTTGGACTAGAGACATTATTCTGCAATTTTTGATTAGAAAATGACATGTGACCAAATGACTCTTCTGCTATGTACAACAGATCCAGCAATGTAAGACATATTAAAACTCAATGAATGCACGAAATTAAGTGCAATGCAAATAAAGACATTTGCAAGATTCCTCAGTACCTGATATACACTAGTGTTGAGTGCAAATATTTAAAATGTGAATTTTTACCGCAAATATCGGAACTTTGCGATAACGTTATTATTTAGACTATAGTGACAAATATTTGTAATGATGGATATTCTTTTCTTTTTTTTTCTTTTGCGAATATGCAAATATATCCGAATATGCAAATATTCACAAATATCGGCACTTCCAGAGCACACTGATCCCTCCCTTCTTTTAGGTAAAAGATATAATCGCGCATGCGCACTATGCAAATTTCATTAAAAATTTCCGCATGGAAAAAAAGAGAAAGAACATAGTGAATATGCGAATTTCTCGAACATAGGGCGAATATTCGTCCATATATTCGTGAAATATCACAAATATGAATATGGCCCCTGTCGCTCATAACTAATATACACATAATACATTCAAAAAACCTTTATACACTAGGCTAGTGGGTAGAAGCTGGAAGAGTTGTACTTGGACACTACATGCATTTTCCACTGGAGCTCAAACCAAATGTTATTTATTTCTGTATATATGTGTATGTATATATAGATTTATTTTTTATTAGGCATGCATTCTTTCTTTTTATATGATGTCTTCTGTAATAGTTTGTAAATTATGGCTTTAACATTTAAGTGCAGAATGGTAATATGCACAAGTAAGTGAAATAAACTGTCATTTTGTAATAACATTATTTTCCAAAACTTCATATAGAAACAAGAAAATTTAAATGAAGGGAAAAAAGCCATCTTAGCAAGCCTGTCTTATCTGCATTGAAGTGATTTTTTCCCTCCAGTGTCAGTGACAAAGGTAATCCATCATGTCATCAAGCATAGTGACGGATGTACCCCACACCTCATCTTTGTTTGTCTGCACAGAGGGCCATGTAGGAAGCCAGGAGGCAAGTAACACTTAACCCCTCAAGCATTATGTTCCTGCTGTCCTGTAGATAGTCTGTCACATGTGAAAGGTGAGAAGGATGAGTGTAAATTGGTACCAACCTCTATTGTTATAAGCTGTATTGTCATAATAAGCTACATAAACTGTATTGTTATAATAAGCTACAACTACCACAATTTAATTTCACATTATTTAAGTCTGGTGACTAAATCAATATTTCTACCATAAAAGGTAAAGTCACACATGGCAGATTTGCAGCTAAAATATTTTACAGCAAATCTGTAGAACAGCAAATTTGGAGCAGATGTACCACTGCAAATTTTCTTAAAAAGTAAATAAAAAAGAAAGAAAGAAATACAAATAAATAAATACATCATTAAATACAAAAAGAAATAATTGTCAATGATGATTTTGCTGCAAATGTTTGGTAATCTGTTGCAGAGTCCCCAGCAATAGGGTTGTTTACAGATTTTATGGTGCATTGATGCTACGTTTTGGGGATATGGCAGCCGGATCAGGTGGGAGAATTAAAAAAAATATCTGCTGCTGTATCCCTGTCGAACTTGTGCCGCGATCTCCATTCATTTGAATAAGTTAGACGGAGTAAGATAGTGACTCTGGTCAGGTCATTTTTTAACTGTATCAGTTAAATTGCTGGACTAAAACCTGTGGCAGACCATACGGTTCAAATATAAGCCGGCTGGAGTCACTTACTGACTCCATCATACTAATTTAAAGGAATAGGGTGTGGCGCGTGTCCGGAGGAACACGACAGATGACGTTTTTTTAAATTCTCCTGCCGGATCCCCAAAACATGGTGTGAATGAGCCCTTATTGCACATTTTGACTTTCCCATTGATGTCAAAGAGAAAAAAATAAACATGCAACATAAATTGACATGGTACAGATTTAAAGGTTAGTTTACACATCGAAAATTTTGATAGCATTTGAATGAGATTTGATAAAATCTCGTGCCCCTTTACTGGTATCATCCACAAATCCAGGCCTAAAATCTGTTGTACATCTGCTATGTGGGAACTTTCCTTTACTCTTGGTTGGTACTTCTAAAAGGTTTTAAATTGGGGTAGCATGTAAACTCAATGAATTGTGATATCAAACCCCAGAAGAGTGAATCCTTTTCATTTCACGAGCATCTGTAACACACTGCTCAGGGAAATGGTAGATAACTTCCTCCTGCTGGCCCGCTCTCAATTAGAGGGGAATTGATTCATAATCAATCAGAATGACAGATCCCCAAAACTCACAGACTTCCTACTAATCAATAAAAGTCAATGAATGTAAATGCAAATTGTGCAATAATATGGAACATTACATGCAATTGATCAAAGTGTAAGATCCATTCTCCCAAACACTGTATGTTTTGATAAATGCTATAGTAATTCAAGTAGTCTTGTTGCAAAGCCTATTGAGACAGATGAACAATGATTCTTAATTGCTGTCAGTGTCTTTTGTAATGGATATATCATGGCAAGCAGCACCTCTTTAATGCCATACTAAGTTAAAAAGAGCAATAGCCAAGAAGAAATCTAGTGAAAGAAACCTAAACTATTCCTGATAAATAATGACACAGACGCATATCCCGGTATTTAAAGGCAATATTCATTGAAAATTGAATTAAGAAGATTACAGAGTAGAATCTAGTCAATATGAGTGAGCACCATGGGTTATTTATGGCAGGGTTTGGATGTACTTCTCTTCTTTCATTACATAAATTCTATTTATCATAACCATAATGATTTGTATTTGTAATAGTCCATATTTTATGGTGTCACAGAAATGTCAGATTGGTTTAATGCTTATAATTCATGGCACATTTTAGTTTAATTTAATGTAGAAGTATTAGGCTGCATTCACACCATTTTTGCAATAAAGTTCCAGTATCAGTTTTTTGATGAAAAACATATTCCTCAAAACCAGACTAAACTGTATCAAAACGTATGTACAAATTTTAACCTGTATACGGTTAAAAACCGTATACGGTTTAAAAACTGATATCCGGTTGCATCTGTTTTTCACTCCATTATGAATAAAGTTTCACATGTTTGATTGAAATTCCAAGAAAAAAACCTGTGCAAAGTCAAAAACCGTATGGTGAAAACTGGACGGAACCATACGCACATACAGTTCTGTACGGTTCCAAATGACTCCCATGTTAAAAAAAAAAAATGTATATGGTTTAATACGGTTAAGAACCGTGGCAGGCTACTGTTTTGGGCACAGGAAAAAAAATGACAAAACCTACAGGATGCAAGACGGACACAACCTGATGCATCTTTTGGCATACGGTTTTCAATGGAGAGTCAATGCATACGGTTTTCAATATGGTTCCGCACGGTTTTCACATTGAAAATGGATACAGAAACTGTATTGCAAAAACGTGGTGTGAATGCACCCTAACATACATTGTATTGCATACATGTTTACTTACTGTCTATGGGGGAGATTTATCAAAACCAGTGTAAAGGAACAGTTGACCAGTTGTCCATAGCAACCAATCAGATTGCTTCTTTCATTTTAAAAAGGGCCTCTGAAAAACAAAAGAAGCGAGCTGGTTGGTTACTATGGGCAACTTTTCCTCTACACAGGTTTTGATAAATCTCCCCCTATATGTTTTGCTTTCAGTTATGTCAGTAAGGCTTTATGCATAATGAATGTGGACTATGGCCTAGATTTATCAAACTGTGTGAGAGAAAAACTGGAGAGATTTTCCCACAGCAACCTATCACAGCTCAGATAATGAGCTGAGGTAAAGTGAAACCTGAGCTGTGATTGGTTGCTGTGGGAAAAACTCTCCAATTTCTCTCTCACACAATTTGATAAATCTGGGCCTATATGTTTGGCATATACACTGGGAATTGCCCCCAGCCCGCCTATTGGTCTAATTTTTAATCTGTATTGAAAAGCACACAACTGTATTTCAATTTATTTGGGCAAACAGAGTAAATGTTAGAAGTGTGTAGGAATATATGGTCATCAGCAGCAAAGCATGGCGTGAACCTAGTCCATGAAAAAAACCTTCCCCCTCCCCCCCCCCAAAAAAAAAAAAAAAAGAAAATGTTACTCTACTCCTTTCTGCCTATTTTTAATTTCCAAAATAAAAAGTCTGGAAGCTACCATTGTCAGCCAAATTAGCCCTCACAGGGATGCTTTTTCATAGACTATGTCACCCAGAGGGGTCTCCCTCTCTACCCTCTTAGTTCTCCGTGGTAGTCACAGAGAACATTTCTCTTCTTACTCATGTCAATGTACAGACATGATTGATGTTGCTTATTAGTCTATTAGACATGTGTCAGACAGAGTGGTGTTCCTAATTTATAGCTTGTTTTTGTGTTATTTTAACCTAATAAGAAGGGTTTTGGGGAAGGGTTGTCGGGTGTCGGGGGTGTGACTTAATGTACTGCTAAGGTATATTCCTGTTACTCCTATCTTATTCTTCCAGTATATCTGATCCAGAACATCTCCGATCTCAGGTCTTCTTTGCATGTTGTTTTCTAATTGTAACTCCTTTAAAACCTTAAGGACTCAGGGTTTTTTCGTTTTTGCATTTTAATTTTTTCCTCATCACCTTCTAAAAATAACGCTTTAAATTTTGCTCCAAAAAATCCATATTATGGCTTATTTTTTGCGACACCAATTCTACTTTGCAGTGACATTAATTATTTTACCAAAATATCCATGGCGAAACGGAAATTTTTTTTATTGTGCGACAAAATTTAAGAAAAAAAATGCTATTTTGTAATTTTTGGGGGCTTCCGTTTCTACGCAGTGCATTATTTAGTAAAAATGACACCTTATCTTTATTCTGTAGGTCCATACAATTAAAATGATACCCTACTTATTTTGGTTTGATTTTGTATTACATATATAAAAAAAGAAAGATGCCCGCATCTATACATTATATAGGACGATCGCAGCGGGTGTCAGGAGTGACACCCGGGGTTATCTGTCCATTAGCACAGGTACTACTACTCCTATCATGGAACAGTCTGTTCCATGCTGGGAGTCGTAGTACTACCTAAAAAACTTTAAAAAAATTATAGAGAAAAAAAGTGAAACACACACACACTTTATTAAGGACTCAGCCCATTTGGATCTTAAAGGTGTATTTCAGGCAAAAACTTTTTTATATATATCAACCGACTCCGGAAAGTTAAACAGATTTGTAAATTACTTCTATTAAAAAATCTTAATCCTTCCAATAGTTATTAGCTTCTGAAGTTTTCTGTCTACCTGCTCATTGATGATGTCACGTCCCAGGAGCTGTGCATGATGGGAAAATATCCCCATAGGAACTGCACAGCTCCCGGGACGTGAGTCATCAGAGAGCAGTTAGACAGAAAACAACAACTCAACTTCAGAAGCTAATAACTATTGGAAGGATTAAGATTTTTTAATCGAAGTAATTTACAAATCTGTTTAACCCCTTAAGGACTCAGCCCATTTTGGCCTTAAGGACTCAGACAATTAAATGTTTACGTTTTCATTTTTTCCTCCTCTCCTTCTAAAAATCATAACTCTTTTATATTTTCATCCACAGACTAGTATGAGGGCTTGTTTTTTGCGCGACCAGTTGTCCTTTGTAATGACATAACTCATTATATCATAAAATGTATGGCGCAACCAAAAAAATACTATTTGTGTGGGTGAAGTTAAAAAGAAAAACCGCAATTTTGCAAATTTTGGAAGATTTTGTTTTCACACTGTACAATTTATGGTAAAAATGACATGTGTTTTTTATTCTCTGGGTCAATACGATTAAAATGATACCCATGATTATACACTTTTACATTACTGTTGCGCTTAAAAAAAAGGCAAACTTTTTAACCAAATTAGTACATTTAAAATCCCCCTATTTTGAAGACCTATAACTTTTTCATTTTTCTGTATAAGTGGTGGTATGAGGGCTCATTTTTTGCACCGTGATCTGTACTTTTTATTAATACCATATTTGCTTATACAAAACTTTTATTAAATTTTTTATAAAATTTTTTGGGAATAAAATGTTATAAAAAAGCTGCTATTTTGGACTTTTTTGTTTTTACATTCACGTCGTTCACTGTACGGGATTATTTACATTTTATTTTAATAGTACGGATATTTACGCACGTGGCGATACCAAATATGTATATAAAATATTTTTTTACACTTTTTGGTGGTAAAATAGGGAAAATGGGACAATTAACGTTTTTATTGGGAGAGGGGGTTTTTCCCATTTTTTCACTTTATTTTTTTACTTTTTTTACTTTTATTTTTACACTCTTATAGTCCCCATAGGGGACTATTTATAGCAACCATTCGATCGCTAATCCTGTTCAGTGCTATGTATAGGACACAGCACTGATCAGCATTATCGGTCATCTTCTGCTCTGGTCTGCGGGAAGGTAGATCAGAGCAGAAGACTCCTGGAAGACAGCAGAGGCAGGTGATGGGACCTCCGTCTGCCATGCAGGATGAACGGATCGCCGCGGCAGCGCTGCGGGTGATCCGATCATCCTGTTAAGTGATCCCGATGCTGCAGATGCCGTGATCTGTATTGATCACGGCATCTGAGGGGTTAATGGCGGACATCCTCGGGATTACCGGCGGGTCCCTGGCTGCGATCCACAACCGGGACCTGCTGCGCATGATGCCGGCATCGCTCCGATGCCCACGGTTATGCTCAGGACGTAAAGTACCGCATCACATGACGTACATTTACGTCCTGAGTCGTTAAGGGGTTAAAGACATTATTAAAATACATTACAAATAAAAATTTGCCGAGAATTTATTCGGATCTAAATGATTTATAATTTTTTTATTCGGCGAATCGGCCGAATCAAATTTTTCAAAATTCGCTCATCTCTAATCCCAATCATGGTAAATAAAATATTATGTCCTTTTTTTCCACTGTAGTATTTAAAGGGGTATTCCAGGAAAAAACTTTTTTTTTATATCAACTGGCTCCAGAAAGTTAAACAGATTTGTAAATTACTTCTATTAATCTTAATTCTTCCAATAATTATCTGATGCTGAAGTTGAGTTGTTCTTTTCTGTCTGGCAACAGTGCTCTCTGCTGACATCACAGAGTAGAAGAGGTTTGCTATGGGGATTTGCTTCTACTCTGGACAGTTACCGAGACAGGTGTCATCAGAGAGCACATAGACAGAAAAGAACAACTCAACTTCAGCAGCTCATATTATTACTGAAAGGATTAAGATTTTTTAATAGAAATAATTTACAAATCTGTTTAACTTTCTGGAGCCAGTTAATATATAAAAAAAAGTTTTTTCCTGGAATACCCCTTTAAGATACTTTGACTTCCATGCAAACCATCTATTGGTATCCTTACCATTTGCTTAAAAATAAGACAGAATTTGCAAACTTTTATCTAATGTCAATACATAGCTTTAGTTTGAAGTATATATATATATATATATATATATATATATATATATATATAGTATACAGTACGTATATAGTATAAAAGCTATAAAAACCATAACAATTTACCTAGAAAACTGACTATACCTGATATTATCTTATACCATCTGACACCACTTGAAAGGAAAACTGTCAGCTTTCTTCCACTGCACTTCCCGCACTAACGGTGCGGCGGATCTGGGCACGGTAAGCATTAAACTGATCAGCGTCCCCCGCACTACCAGCCAGTACCACTGGTTAGTGCGGGGGAAGAAAGCTGACAGTTTTCCTTTAACCCCTTAAGGACCAGGTGGATTTTCGGTTTTTGTACTTTCATTTTTTCCTCCTTACCTTTAAAAAAATCATAACTCTTTCAATTTTGCACCAAAAAATCCATATGATGGCTTATTTTATGCACCACCATTTCTACTTTGTAAAGACATTAGTCATTTTACCCAAAAAATCTATGGCAAAATGGAAAAAAAAAATCATTGTGAGACAAAATTGAGAAAAAAACGCCATTTTGTAATTTTGGGGGCTTCTATTTCTACGCCGTAACTTTTTCAGTAAAAATGACACATTTTCTTTATTCTGTAGGCCCATTCAATTAAAATGATACCCTACTTTTATAAGTTTGAGTTTGTCGTACTTTTGAAAAAAATCGTAACTACATGCAGGAAAATTTATACGTATTTTTCTGCATATGGGGCAGTATGAGGACTAATTTTTTTAGGCGGTACCATTTTTTTATTGATCGGACTTATTGATATAAAAAGTTACCAAAAATACACTATTTTGGAATGTATTTTCACGTACGCCATTGACCGTACGGTTTAATTAATGATATATTTTTATAATTTGGGCATTTCCACACGTGGCGATACCACATATGTTTATTTTTATTTACACTGTTTTTTTTTATGGGAAAAGGGGGGGGGATTCAAACTTTTATTAGGGGAGGGGTTAAATGATTTTATTCACTTTTTTTCACTTTTTTTTTGCAGTGTTATAGCTCCCATAGGGGGCTATAACACTACACACACTGATCTTTTACATCGATGAATGGTTTCTCATAGGAAACCATTGATCGATGATTCTGCCGCTTGACTGCTCATGCCTGGATCTCAGGCATTGAGCAGTCATTCGGCAATCGGACACCAGGAGGCAATTTAGGAGACCCTTCTCGTGTCCCAGAGCTGTTCTGGATGCCGCTATTTTGCCCCTGAGCTAACCGGCAGTGATTTACTTTCACCTTAGACACCTCAAAGTTGAACGTCGCATCTAAAGGGCTAATAGCGCACGGCACCGCGATCAGTGCTGCGTGCTATTAGCCACGGGGCCCGACCCATTATGGCATTAGAGTCGTGGCCCTGCGTTATAGAAAGGGAAAGGACTCAGGACATACCGGTACGTCTTTGGTCCTTAACAGGTTAATGTATGGTGATGCAGGTAAAGATGTTTAAGAAATTTAGCAAATGGATCTGAGATATATGCTGTGAAAAAATAAACCTTCTACTGCATTGTTTTGGATATACAGCTTCAATGTAACAATTGCTTTTCTTTCCAATAGATTTTTCTTTTTACTCTGTCTTGTCTATCCCCTCTGCTAAAATAATCTATATGCATTCACCATCAATGTCATAATTACATGTGAGTGAATCTTTAAGTATTCTCATCCCTATAGATTCTCGAGATTCTCCAGTTCAACCCAATTTACTGTGAATCTTGAACCCGATGAAAGAATTCTCTCACCTTACTGTAAACTGATGAGTGAGAATTAAAGCAAAATCTCTACTAATTGATTCTTCAACATGCAAAATCACCATTTCTTCTCTCAGTGACTGTCGACCTATATCATAGTAGCTGATGATTTATGTGGGAGTATGTTTGTTACTTGGAAACCATATGGTATAAGCTTCTAAAAGCTTCTAGGTCAACTTCATAAATATACATAGATTTTGCAAATCTCATAGGGGGAGGTTTATCAAAACCTGTGTAGAGGAAAATTTGCCCAGTTGCCCATAGCAACCAGATTGCTTCTTTCATTTTGCAGAGGCCTTGTTAAAAATGAAAGAATCTGATTGGTTGGAATGGGCAACTGGGCAACTTTTCCTCTGCACAGGTTTTGATAAATCTCCCCATAGTTTTTACTTAATCCCTTAAGGACCAGGCCATTTTACACCTTAGGACCAGAGCGTTTTTTGAACATCTGACCACTGTCACTTTAAGCATTAATAACTCTAAGACGCTTTTACCTATCATTCTGATTCCAAGATTGTTTTTTCGTGACATATTCTACTTTATGTTATTGGTAAAATTTTGTCGATACTTGCATCGTTTCTTAGTGAAAAATTCCAAAATTTGATGAAAAAATTGAAAATTTAGCATTTTTCTAACTTTGAAGCTCTCTGCTTGTAAGGAAAATGGATATTCCAAATATTTTTTTTTATTCACATATACAATATGTCCACTTTATGATTGCATCATAAAATTTACGATTTTTTACTTTTGGAAGACACCAGAGGGCTTCAAAGTTCAGCAGCAATTTTCCAATTCTTCACAAAATTTCGAAAATCACAATTTTTAAGGGACCAGTTCAGGTTTGAAGTGGATTTGAAGGGTCTTCATATTAGAAATACCCCATAAATGACCCCATTATAAAAACTGCACCCCCCAAAGTATTCAAAATGACATTCAGTCAGCGTTTTAACCCTTTAGGTGTTTCACAGGAATAGCAGCAAAGTAAAGGAGAAAATTCACAATCTTCATTTTTTACACTTGCATGTTCTTGTAGACCCAATTTTTGAATTTTTACAAGGGGTAAAAGGAGAAAATGTATACTTATATTTGTAGCCCAATTTCTCTCGAGTAAGCACATACCTCATATGTCTATGTAAAGTGTTCGGCGGGCACATTAGAGGGCTCAGAAGCGAAGGAGCGACGAGGGGATTTTGGAATGTACATTTTTCTGAAATGGCTTTTGGGGGGCATGTTGCATTTAGGAAGCCCCTATGGTGCCAGAACAGGAAAAAATACCCACATGGCATACCATTTTGGAAACTAGACCCCTTGAGGAACGTAACAAGGAATAAAGTGAGCCTTAATACCCCACAGGTGTTTCACGACTTTTGCATATGTAAAAAAATGTTTAAAAAATTTCACTAAAATGTGTGTTTCCACCCAAATTTCACATGTATGCAAGGGTTAATAGCAGAAAATACCCCCCAAAATTTGTAACCCCATCTCTTCTGAGTATGGAGATACCCCATAAGTTGACCTGAAGTGTACTACGGGCGAACTACAATGCTCAGAAGAGAAGGAGTCATATTTGGCTTTTTGAGAGCAAATTTTGCTCGGGGGCATGTTGCATTTAGGAAGCCCCTATGGTGCCAGGACAGCAAAAAATACCCACATGCCATACCATTTTGGAAACTAGACCCCTTGAGGAACGTAACAAGGAATAAAGTGAGCCTTAATACCCCACAGGGGTTTCACGACTTTTGCATACGTAAAAAAAAAAAAAATGTCACTAAAATTTGTGTTTCCCCCCCCCAAATTTCACATTTTTGCAAGGGTTAATAGCAGAAAATACCCCCCAAAATTTGTAACTCCATCTCTTCTGAGTATGGAGGTACCCCAGAAATTGACCTGAAGCGCACTACGGGCGAACTACAATGCTCAGAAGAGAGGGAGTCATATTTGGCTTTTTGAGAGCAAATTTTGCTCTGGGGGCATGTCGCATTTAGGAAGCCCCTATGGTGCCAGGACAGCAAAATAACCCCCACATGGCATACCATTTTGGAAACTAAACCCCTTGAGGAACATAACAAGGGGTACAGTGAGAATTTACCCCCCACTGGTGTCTGTCAGATCTTTGGAACAGTGGGCTGTACAAAATTTTTAATTTGCGCAGCCCACTGTTCCAAAGATCTGTCAGACACCAGTGGGGGGTAAATTCTCACTGCACCCCTCATTACATTCCGTGAGGGGTGTAGTTTCCGAAATGGGGTCACATGTGAGGTTTTGTTTTTTTTGCGTTTGTCAAAACCGCTGTAACAATCAGCCAGCCCTGTGCAAATCACCTCAAATGTACATGGTGCACTCTCCCTTCTGGGCCTTGTTGTGCGCCCCCAGAGCACTTTGCGCCCACATATGGGGTATCTCCGTAGTCGGGAGAAATTGCATTACAAATTTTGGGGGGCGTTTTTCCCTTTTACCTCTTGTCAAAATGAAAAGTATGGGGCAACACCAGCATGTTAGTGTAAAAAAGTTTTTTTTTACACTAACATGCTGGTGTAGACCCCCAACTTCACCTTCTCTTTAGAGCCAGATGTTGCCGAACTACAACTCCCAGTATGCTTGGAGTTTTAGTTTTGCAACATCTGGAGGACTAGTTTGCAGACCACTAATACAGTGATTCCCAATCTGTGCCCTTCCAGATGTTGCAAAACTACAACTCCCAGTATGCCAAAACTGTCCAGGCATGCTGGGAGTTGTAGTTCTGCAACATCTGAAGGGCCAGATGTTACAGAACTACAACTCCCAGCATGCCTGGACAGTAAGGGCATGCTGAGGATGTGTAGTTTTGCAACATCTGGAAGGGCACAGTGGTCTCCAAACTGTGGACCTCCAGATGTTGCAAAACTGCAACTCCCAGCATGCCCAGATGCCAAGGGCTGTCTGGGCATGCTGGGAGTTGTAGTTTACAGGGTCCCATTACAGCAATGCATGTCGCTTTACGGCGGCGTGCATTGCTGTAAAGGGCCCGACCGCGGCTGAAGATCAACTCACCTGTCGCCGCCGCCGCCGTCTCCGCTGCCAGGATCCGGGTCTTCAGGGACGAGGTAAGTACCGGGGCCGGTCCCCAGCACTCCCCCCTCCCCCGCCGCGTCCTCTGGTCTTCCTCCCGTCCTCTCCGGACTTCAAGGGGCCGGGCAGGACAGGAGGAAGTAACCGCCCCCCCCCCCCCCTGCGATTGGTCGGTTAGTTAACCGACGGATCGCAGGGGATCGGAGGATGTGGCCGGCTTGCCACCTCGCTCCTAGGCTCCAGCATGGTCCTGGCTGTCTGTGACAGCCAGGATCATGCGAAATTACCAGGCAGTCGGGTCCCAGAGACCCGATCAGCCCGGTATCGCCGCAGATCGCAAGGGCGATTTCCCTTGCGATTTGCGGCGATCGCCGACATGGGGGGCCTATGTGGCTCCAGAAAGTTAAACAGATTTGTAAATTACTTCTATTAAAAAAATCTTAATCCTTTCAGTACTTATGAGCTTCTGAAGTTGAGTTGTTCTTTTCTGTCTAAGTGTTCTCAGATGACACGTGTCTCGGGAACCGCCCATTTTAGAAGAGGTTTGCTATGGGGATTTCTTCTAAACCGGGCGGTTACTGAACTGAAAGGATTACGATTTTTTAATAGAAGTAATTTACAAATCTGTTTAACTTTCTGGAGCCAGTTGATATATATATATATATATATATATATATATATATATATATATATATATATATAAAGCTTTTTTTCCTGGATAACCCCTTTAAAATCAAACAACTTGACCCATTAAGAAATACAAAAATGTTTTTTTTTGTTTTTTTTTTATAAATATGTCCTATTATCCTTCATTATACATAGGGAAATTGGTGACCAACAGTTATTTTTACTGTGAAAAACCTAAGGCTCTAGTACAACAGTGCATCATGACCTGGATATTGTAAATATTATTAATATGGCACTTATTGACTTCTTTGTTTTCCTACTATAATTCTGAATCCTTTTGATTTCATACAGTGGGATATTGAGTTTTTTTTTTCAAGATAATTCATGAAATTCTCCATCAGATTATATATTGTAGAACTATTTAAAAAAATTCCAGCTAATACTTTGCTGCTCCTTCCCAGGCTTTTATGATGATTACATTTTTCGAGACTTGGAATTTACTAATGATTGACAATATTCTATATCCAACTGGTTCCAACTTTCCCAAAGTGTGGTTTACATATAAACTTTGCAGGATTGAGCCTTGTCATGGACCAATTTTTTTATTTGTCACCATTAATTCCCCTGTTAACAGCAAACTCAGTTCAGTATCATGATTGAAATAAAGTTACTATTAATGGATACAAAACTACAAAGATAATGATGTTACACACAAGTAAACACTGTTTTCTAAAGAAAATGTTAAGAAATACCAAACCAACATGTTTCACACTTCACATGAGCTTCTCTCCTGGACTATTTTACTTCACCCAGGCCTTCTTTTTTAACTATAATTCCTGCTCTATAATTGGTCATTGAGCCCCACTTCCCCATGCCCTGTTCATAAAGGGGTACTCTTCCCCTAGACATTTAATCCCAAACAAAATGATAGGGTCTAAGATGTCTGATAGCAGGGGTCCAGCTGCTGGGATCCCCCACAAACTCCAGCCTGGCATCCCAGTAATCTACTGCACAATGTTAACTCTCTGTGCCTGATGACGGGTTACCACAGCCATCACACCCCTTCTCATAGACATTATCAAAGGGGGTATGACAACCACAGCTGGCCGAAACCTATCACAGCTAACATTCTGAATATAAATGTTCTTTGTTTTCCTACTATAATTCTGAATCCTTTTGATTTCATACAGTGGGATATTGAGTTTTTTTTTTCAAGATAATTCATGAAATTCTCCATCAGATTATATATTGTAGAACTATTTAAAAAAATTCCAGCTAATACTTTGCTGCTCCTTCCCAGGCTTTTATGATGATTACATTTTTCGAGACTTGGAATTTACTAATGATTGACAATATTCTATATCCAACTGGTTCCAACTTTCCCAAAGTGTGGTTTACATATAAACTTTGCAGGATTGAGCCTTGTCATGGACCAATTTTTTTATTTGTCACCATTAATTCCCCTGTTAACAGCAAACTCAGTTCAGTATCATGATTGAAATAAAGTTACTATTAATGGATACAAAACTACAAAGATAATGATGTTACACACAAGTAAACACTGTTTTCTAAAGAAAATGTTAAGAAATACCAAACCAACATGTTTCACACTTCACATGAGCTTCTCTCCTGGACTATTTTACTTCACCCAGGCCTTCTTTTTTAACTATAATTCCTGCTCTATAATTGGTCATTGAGCCCCACTTCCCCATGCCCTGTTCATAAAGGGGTACTCTTCCCCTAGACATTTAATCCCAAACAAAATGATAGGGTCTAAGATGTCTGATAGCAGGGGTCCAGCTGCTGGGATCCCCCACAAACTCCAGCCTGGCATCCCAGTAATCTACTGCACAATGTTAACTCTCTGTGCCTGATGACGGGTTACCACAGCCATCACACCCCTTCTCATAGACATTATCAAAGGGGGTATGACAACCACAGCTGGCCGAAACCTATCACAGCTAACATTCTGAATATAAATGTTCAGAATGCTCGGGTGCCGGGCCGGACCCCATGCAATCAGAAATCTTTTATCCTATCCTTAGGATAGGGATAAGATGTATTGGGGCAGAGTACCCCTTTAAGGGCTATTCATCAGGATCCACATTATAGGCCTGAGTATATTTTAAGTTTCACAGACCCAGCTTCACAGATCTCACTCCACCAATCCAAATACTACCATCTTCAGTCTTATTCAGGATTGACCATTCAAAGTCAAACTTCAACCACCCAGGGTTAGAAGAACTTCAATGCAGCCACTAATTGGTCCCTCCCAGGACAGGGTACTAAACAGGAGCTAGCTGTAGACTCCCTTGAGTTTTAACACAGCACTGTTCAATCTACTTTTTTAGCCTTTAGAATTACTTTTCACTCCACAGCTTCTGCAGTCAGCCCTAGAGCTACTAAGTCTTAGAGTAAAAAAAACTTCTCAGCCCACTCTCTTTCAAACTCTTTTTAGCCCCAGACTACCAAACAGCCAAGGCTGGCCATACCATGAGACCCAGTGGGACCATTGCTGCCCCCTTTTTTTTTTGTGCTACCTAGGTCCTGCCTCTGCTGCTCCCTGTTCTAAAGCGGCCGCGCCACCGGAACAGCCCGAGCTGCTTAATAGCGCAGTGGGCACTTTATGACAGTGATGCTGCCTACCTAATGTGGTGGAACTGTTTCCTACCTAATGCTGCAGATTAATGTTTGTTGAATTGCTGTGGAGCTCTTGAATATGCAGTGCAATTTTATGGCATAGTACTTTTATTTATTTTTTATTATTTATTTTGGGGGTGGGGGCAGCATTTCACTCTTGCACCCAGGCAGCACAATGTCTTGGGCTGGCCCTGTTAGCTCATCATCTACTCCCATGACTCTTGCTCCAGGTCCTACTCTACATCCCACTGCCCTTTCACAGGCTCACCCCAGACAAAAGTTAGACCTCTTCACAGGTCTCCCCCAACCCCTTTACCTAACCGTCAGTCAACCAACAACTTCTAGTGAGTAAGCCATTCCAGTCTCCAGTCTAACTCCACATCCTAAAAACCTTTGCCCCACTGTGCTTTCTACAAAGGACTAGTATCAAGGGACACAGAGGAGGGAAAAGGGTTTTATATTGTGGCATCTGTTTTAACACAATCTGCTAAAGAAATCTTGTTATAATCTATATCAGTTTTTTCCAAACAGTGTGTTTTCAGCTGCTGCAAAACTACAACTCCTAGCCTTTGCTTGTCTGGGCATACTGGGTATTGTAGTTTTGCAACAGCTGGAGACAAACTATTTCGACAGCACTGATCTATATGCAGTCAACAAGTCCACAAATAACAGCACAAACAGTTCTGTTTTTTTAAGGAAAAGTGTCACCAAGATTTTTGGGAAAACAGTAAATGTAAAAGCTTTCTAGGATGGTTTGTGACCTGTGCACAGGTTAGTATAAAGGGAAGAGATGAGCTCTGACCATCACCTATTGTGAAGGCCAGATCCTGTCTTATCTTTCTGCTGATATCACCTTGCATGGTAATTCTGCCTGTGATGATAATTATAAGACAAAAAGGAAGTGTCAGCTTATTATTAGACTTAGTAAAATATAGATAGTGGATTGAGACATTAGAGAAAAAAAAAGCGGCCAAAATTCTAAACTTGATTTAAACAATAGATGTTTTTTAAAGACACATTCCCTTGAACTTCCCTTACTTATAAACCTCTTCATCCAGCCAGCCCATAATGCAATAAATGCAGAAATTTTAGTTGAAAACTTGGACCATGTCTCAGGATTAATACCTATAGCTTCTTATTGTCAGACCCCCTAAACACTATATTAGCATATTGCTTTTATAGTTTAGAAATTAAAATATAAAAGATCCAACTACTATATTCCAAAAAAAAAAAGTTTCTGCCATACATTTCAGCTTTCTTTTAAATGTCCACATTATTAAAATAATGTTAAAAACCTACATCAAATGATATCAGATGATCTGCTTGTATGGCACTTTAAGAATATGGGGAGAAGTGCCAAGACGTCATGTCAGACAAAATAACTGTAAATGTCAAATCTGGAATACATGTTATAGCCCCATAAATTTAATGGAGACAAAAAAGAGGGAATTTATGTTGCTAAATTCTTGCAAATTGGGATTTTCTGGATAGATTCTAGACATATTTCATTGTATTAATCATCTTGCCAAACATCTGCTGAAATATACTTTCTATAGAAAACCATAACCAGACATTTTTGCATATGCCTGTAATACACCTTGATGATTTTTTTTTCTGTGGTTTTGTGAAAAGTAGTAATACTACTGCCTAGCTGAAAAGGATGTTGGGACCAATACTGTCTAAAAACCAATATGTCATTGGAAAATAATGGTTTAAATCAAGTTTTTATGTTAACCCCTATTTTACCCATTTTTTATTCCTTATTTATATTTTAAAACATTCCCGAAATCTTTCAGGTTCTTTTCTGACCACTAGACCTAAAACCAAGCTCAGACATCCTGTTCTGTACTTATCATTTCCCAATAATGCCCTATCAACGCAGACAGAAATACAGAGAACCGTGACACCAATAGATAGATAAGAGAGGTACACACAATAGCTGTTGTTCACAGATCAGCTTCCCCCTTCCTGTAGAATAGCCTCTGAAAAACTTACCCAGACACCTTTCTCCTTCATCTAAATTGGGGAGCTTCAGTCTATTGTTGCGTATGTCCATTGGGTCTGCTTTAACCCCTTAAGGACACAGCCCATTTTCACCTCTAGGACGCAGCCCTTTTTTGCACATCTGACCACTGTCACTTTAAACATTAATAACTCTGGAATGCTTTTACTTATCAATCTGATTCCGAGATTGTTTTTTCGTGACATATTCTACTTTAACATAGTGGTAAATTTTTGTGGTAACTTGCATCCTTTCTTGGTGAAAAATCCCAAAATTTGATGAAAAAATTGAAAATTTTGCATTTTTCTAACTTTGAAGCTCTCTGTTTGTAAGGAAAATGGATATTCCAAATATTTTTTTTTTGGATTCACATATACAATATGTCTACTTTATATTTTCATCATAAAATTTATGAGTTTTTACTTTTGGAAGACACCAGAGGGCTTCAAAGTTCAGCAGCAATTTTACAATTTTTCACAAAATTTTCAAACTCGCTATTTTTCATGGACCAGTTTCAAAATGACATTCAGTAAGCGTTTTAACCCTTTAGGTGTTTCACAGGAAAAGCAGCAAAGTGAAGGAGAAAATTCAAAATCTTCATTTTTTACACTTGCATGTTCTTGTAGACCCAATTTTTGAATTTTTACAAGGGGTAAAAGGATAAAATTTATACTTGAATTTGTAGCCCAATTTCTCTCGAGTAAGCACATACCTCATATGTCTATGTAAATTGTTTGGCGGGCGCAGTAGAGGGCTCAGAAGCGAAGGAGCGACAAGGGGATTTTGGAGAGTACGTTTTTCTGAAATGTTTTTTTGGGGGCATGTTGCATTTAGGAAGCCCCTATGGTGCCAAAACAGCAAAAAAAAAAAAACATGGCATACCATTTTGGAAACTAGACCCCTTGAGGAACGTAACAAGGAATTAAGTGAGCCTTAATACCCCACAGGTGACTTTTGCATATGTAAAAGAAAAAAAAATGTTTTCACTAAAATGTGTGTTTCCCCCCAAATTTCACATTTTTGCAAGGGTTAATAGCAGAAAATACCCCCCAAAATTTGTAACCCCATCTCTTCTGAGTATGGAGGTACCCCATAAGTTGACCTGAAGTGCATTACGGGCGAACTACAATGCTCAGAAGAGAAGGAGTCATATTTGGCTTTTTGAGAGCAAATTTTGCTCGGGGGGCATGTCGCATTTAGGAAGCCCCTATGGTGCCAGGACAGCAAAAAAAAAACGACATGGCATACCATTTTGGAAACTAGACTCCTTGAGGAACGTAACAAGGAATAAAGTGAGCCTTAATACCCCACAGGTGTTTCACGACTTTTGCATATGTAAAAAAAAAATTTTTTTACACTAAAATGCTTGTTTTCCCCCAAATTTTACATTTTTACAAGGGATAATAGCAGAAAATACCCCCCAAAATTTGTAACCCCATCTCTTCTGAGTATGGAAATACCCAATAAGTGGACGTGAAGTGCACTGGGGGTGAACTACAATGCTCAGAAGAGAAGGAGCATCATTGAGCTTTTGGAGAGAGAATTTGGCCATGTGCATTTCCAAAGCCCCCCCCCCGTGGTGCCAGAACAGTGGACCCCCCCACATGTGACCCCATTTTTAAAACTACACCCCTCACGGAAGGTAATAAGGGGTGCAGGGAGAATTTAAACCCCACTGGCATTTGACGGATCTTTGGAACAGTGGGCTGTGCAAATTAAAAATGTTATTTTTCATTTTCACAGACCCCTGCTTCAAAGATCTGTCAGACACCTGTGGGGTGTAAATGCTCACTGTACCCCTTGTTACATTCCGTGAGGGGTGTAGTTTCCAAAATGGGGTCACATGTGGGTATTTATTGTTTTGCACTTATGTCAGAACCGCTGTAAAATCAGCCACCCCTGTGCAAATCACCAATTTAGACCTCAAATTTACATGGTGCACTCTCCCTTCTGGGCCTTGTTGTGCGCCCCCAGAACACTTTGCGCCCACATATGGGGTATCTCCGTACTCAGGAGAAATTGCGTTACAAATTTTGGAGGCTTTTTTTCTTTTACCGCTTGTGAAATTTTAAAGTATGGTGCAACACCAGTATGTTAGTGTAAAAAAAAAACATTTTTGTACACTAACATGCTGGTGTAGACCCCAACTTTACCTTTTCATAAGGGGTAAAAGGAGAAAAAGCCCCCCAAAATTTGTTAGGCAATTTCTCCCGAGTACGAAAATACCCCATATGTGGCCCTAAACTGTTGCCTTGAAATACGCCAGGGCTCCGAAGTGAGAGAGCGCCATGTGCATTTGAGGCCTAAATTAGGGATTTGCATAGGGGTGGACATAGGGGTATTCTACACCAGTGATTCTCAAACAGGGTGCCTCCAGCTGTTGCTAAACTCCCAGCATGCTTGGACAGTCAATGGCTGTCCGGAAATGCTGGGAGTTTTTGTTTTGCAACAGCTGGAGGCTCCATTTTGGAAACACTGCTGTAGGATACGTTTTTCATTTTTATTGGGGGGGAAGGGGTGGTGGTGCGGGGGGGGCAGTGTACGTGTGTATATGTAGTGTTTTACTCTTTATTTTATGTTAGTGTAGTGTAGTGTTTTTAGGTTACATTCACACTGACGGCGGATTACACTGAGTCTCCCGCTAGGAGTTTGAGCTGCGGCTGCAGCTCAAACTTGAAGCAGGGAACTCACTGTAATCCGTCGCCAGTGTGAATGTAACCTGTACATTCACATGGGAGGAGGGGGGGAACTACAACTCCCAGCATGCACTGACAGAACATGCATGCTGGGAGTTGTAGTTTTGCAACAGCTGGTGGCACACTGGTTGGAAAATACTGAGTTAGGTAATAGAACCTATTACCTAACTCGGTATTTCCCAACCAGTGTGCCTCCAGCTGTTGCAGAACTACAACTCTCAGCATGTACTGATTGCCAAAGGGAATGCTGGGAGATGTAGTTATGCAACAGCTGGAGGCACGCAAGTACAACTCCCAGCATGCCGAGACAGCCATTTGCTGTTCCTGAATGCTGGGAGTTGTAGTTTTGCAAGATTTAGAGGGGTTCAGGCTGGAGATCACTGACAGTGGTCTCTAAACTGTGGCCCTCCAGATGTTGCAAAACTACAAATCTCAGCATGCTGTCTGGGCATGCTGGGAGTTGTAGTTTTGTAATATCTGGAGGGCTACAGTTTAGAGACCACTGTCAGTGATCTCCAGCCTGAACCCCTCTAAATCTTGCAAAACTACAACTCCCAGCATGCCAACACAGCAAACAGCTGTCAAGGCATGGTGGGAGTTGTAGTTTTGCAACATCTGGAGGGCGACAGTTTAGAGACCACTCTCTAAACTGTCGCCCTGCAGATGTTGCTAGGCAACAGACTCTGCACACGCGGCGTCATACTTACCTCCACCGCCGCCGTAATCACAGCCGCCGCCGCCGGGTAAGTGACCGCCGCTGTCGCCGCCGCCGCTATTACACGGTTCCCCCCGCTGTGCCCGGACACCGATGGGTGGGCATAGCGGGGGGAATCGAACTTTAACCCCCCCGCCCCCAGTCTGCTATTGGTCGGCCGCTCCGCCGATCAATAGCAGGGATAGGAGGGGTGGCAACCCTGCCACCTCACTCCTATCTCTTCAAGGGGGATCGAGGGTGTCTTGGACACCCCCGATCCCCCTTATTTTATCACGGCGCCGCGATTGATGGGCAGGGGGAGAGCGCTCCCCCTGCAAACACCGTAGATGCCATGATCAGAACTGATTACGGCATCTATGGGGTTAATGCTGCCGGGACCGTCGCGATCGCGGCCCCGGCAGCTGCGGTTGGACTCTGGCTGTGATTTACAGCTGAGTCCCACCCGCGATCTCCTGCGCTGCCCGCGGCAGAGCAGGAGATCGCTTGGACGTATGCATATGTCCATTTGCGCGAACGTGTAATTCGCCTGGACGTATGCATACATCCAATAGCGGGAAGGGGTTAAAGCATATCTCTAAATGCTATAAAAAAAATAAAGCTCAGGCGAGATGTCAGTCTCCATAATATTGCACAAAAAAAAAAATTGGAAGTAGAAAAAAGAAACTCTCCAGAGCAAGAGGTATCCTATGGGGAATTGCTCCCACTCTGGACATTTCCTTACATGGAATAGAGCACTGTGGTCAGACAGAAAAGAGCTATACAAATTCTTCTGTAGCATACAACAGCTGATAAGTACTGGAAGGATTAAGATCTTTAAATAGAAGTCATTTACAAATCTGCTTAACTCTCTGGCACCAGTTCATTTGAAAACTATTTAAAGAAAAGTTGTGAACTCAGTAGAATGAAAAAACCTTTTGTGGGCCACTTGCTGTATAGTACCTGACAGAGAAACCTCTCCATGCTTCCCCTGGCGGGGGATCTACATCAATGTCAGCAGGATACTTGAAGGAAAAGAGGCACGATGATTCAGCTGTGCCTTCTCTCAGCCTTATCTTTATCTTATCACTGGTAAACAAAACATAATTATTATGTAGTATTTAAACTTAAGCTTTGTGCACCAATCCCTCATCATACTTTGTTGATCATACCTTTGTCAAATTTATCACTACATAATTTTTTTTCCTACAATGACCCTTGTTTATAAAGAAATAGATGTTGCAGGGTTCAACAATCAGAACAATTTTACATACAAACAAATATTTATTTCATGTATGATAGTAATAGCCAAAGAAAATGTTAAGACCTTTCTAAATCTGTTATCACTGGATCTAAACACTTTAGTAAAATAATAGAAACATTATTTTCTTTTCCATCTTTTCCAGTTGTATCCAATTAACTGACCGTGTATGAGAAGCTTTAGTAATCGTGCCATTGAAGTCAATGTTTAGTCTTGCATAATGTATGACATTATTATACATATTTTATATAGGGATGAGCGAATCGAATCTGACGAATCCAAATTCATTACGAATTTCAGGAAAAAAAATTGATGCGCAACGAATGTGAATATCGGAGCAATTCAATTCAAACCTGGGAATGCAGGAACAAGGGTAGGTGGGATGACCCTGAATAACATGCAGCATGCAGCCTATCAGCAGCCTGTCATCCCTGTGATGTCACAGCCCTATATAATAGGCAGCCATATTGCGGCCAGTCACTTCAGCCTTTCATTGCAGAAAGATAGATAGGGACAGACAGGGCTGTGTATTGGCCAGAAAAGCTTTTTTCCAGCAGCGATTCACCTCCTAGTCTCATCAGTGTTCTATTACAGAGAGGGGTGTGTTGCACGGAACAGCAGCGATTCAGCTCAAGCACAAATCCTGCCTCAGGAAGGGAGAGAGATTGAGAGAGAAAGTGCAATTTCGGGTGTAGTACACAGCGACTGTGTGCTGCAGCACTGGTGTGTACTGCTGGTGTTGTACACAAATACTTTTTTAAGCATACTGAAGTGCATTGTTCACTTCATAAGTGCATACCGCATATGTTTTGACACTGTCCCACATAGAAGACTTATCAATAAACTACAGTCATTGAGCTTGGACTCCAATATTGTTGAGTGGATTAGGCAGTGGCTGAGTAACAGACAACAGAGGGTTGCAGTCAATGGAGAATATTCAGAGCAAGGTCTTGTCACCAGTGGGATACCTCAGGGATCTGTACTGGGACCAATATTGTTTAATATCTTCATTAATTATATTACAGAAGGTCTCGATGGTAAGGTATGTCTTTTTGCTGATGACACAAAGATATGTAACAGGGTTGATGTTCCTGGAGGGATACGCCAAATGGAAAAGGATTTAGGCAAACTAGAAGAATGGTCAGAACTCTGGCAACTGAAATTTAATGTGGATAAGTGCAAGATAATGCACCTGGGGCGTAAAAACCCTCAGGGAGAATATAGATTATTTGACACAGCCCTGACCTCAGTATCTGAGGAGAGGGATTTAGGAGTAATTATTTCAGAAGACTTAAAGGTAGGAAGACAATGTAATAGAGCAGCAGGAAACGCTAGCAGAATGCTTGGATGTATAGGGAGAGGTATAAGCAGTAGAAAGAGAGAAGTGCTCATGCCGCTGTACAGAACACTGGTGAGACTTCAATTGGAGTATTGTGCGCAGTACTGGAGGCCGTATCTCCAGAAGGATATAGATACTCTAGAGAGAGTTCAAAGAAGAGCTACTAAACTAGTACATGCAGGATAAAACGTACCAGGAAAGGTTAAAGGACCTTAACATGTATAGCTTGGAAGAAAGAAGAGACAGAGGGGATATGATAGAGACTTTTAAATACATAAAGGGAAACAACATGGTAAAGGAGGAGAGCATATTTAAAAGAAGAAAAACTACCACAAGAGGACATAGTTTTAAATT
Organism: Hyla sarda; assembly: GCF_029499605.1. Lineage (NCBI taxonomy): Eukaryota > Metazoa > Chordata > Amphibia > Anura > Hylidae > Hyla > Hyla sarda. The sequence goes on along the minus strand of NC_079193.1, from coordinate 179,699,691 downwards.
AGATGGGCAAAGGTTTCAAAGTAATATCAGGAAGTATTACTTTACTGAGAGAGTAGTGGATGCATGGAATAGCCTTCCTGCAGAAGTGGTCGCTGCAAATACAGTGAAGGAATTTAAACATGCATGGGATAAGCATAAGGCTAACCTTCATATAAGGTAGGGCCCAGGACTATTCATAGTATTCAGATTATTGGGCAGACTAGATGGGCCAAATGGTTCTTATCTGCTGACACATTCTATGTTTCTATACGTATTATTTTGTACCTGTTAAAGTCTCAAGGGCCTAGAAACTGTGAAAGGGCAGGCAAAAGTACTCACCGGCTGTTGTCGTACACAAATACTTCTTTAAGCGTAGTGGAGCGTAATGCACTCCTCTCATATACGTGCACAGAGGAGTGGCAGAGGCCTAAATTCATCAGGCAGTGGTCGCAGCAGACTAAAGTGGCAGCAGGAGTCGCAGCGAGAGGCCAGAGCTCCTGGTATCAGCTAGCAGCCGTGTATCAACAAGCAACCCCTCTGCCGTCATCGATTGGTTAACACGGTCCTCCACGTCATCACAAGTGAAATCGGACAAACCCAGTCAACAGTCGGTGGGTTCCTCAGACACAACCCTCAGCTGGCATGGCTCAGGAGGAGTCCCTGTCCTCCCATTGCCTCTGTCCTATGCTGTCCCCTCCCCCACAGAAGTATTTTATGCTGTGGTTTCAGCTCCACTATTTAGTAAGGACGATCTAATAGAGAACAGTCAGCAGCTACTGCCCAGCCAAGAAATGGAGGAGACATGGGCCGCTTCCTACGCTAGGCGGGCAAGTAGTGATGAGGAGAGTTGCGTGGGAGGTGGTGTTGTGAGCGTACAGGCTCCTGAAGCAGACACTGTTGAGGAACCTGAGGAGGACATCAGTGAGACACAACTCAATGATGATGAAGCCGATCGCACTTGGGAGCTTGTCACAGAAGGGGTTTCATCATCATAAGGAGAAGAGGGTTGCAAGTTGCCCGTGAGGCAGAAGCTGAGCCAGCAAGATGGTAGCATTGTTGGCAGTCAGCATGGTGGCAAAAGTGGAAAGTCTGGAGCCAAATGTGACTGGGGTAGACCACCTGCTTTGTGGCAGCCTAACTTCCCGGGAGGTAGTGGAACAGGGGTTCCTGGAGTCGGCGGCAGAAGCAGTCAATCAGTGGAGACTGTTGGTAGGAAAATCAGCTACTCGGCGCTGTGGCAGTTTTTCATCAAACATCTGGAGGAGGTAAACATGGCTACATGCAAGACGTGTCGGCATAACGTGAATCGTGGCCAGGGTCCCAATGTTGGCACCACATCAACATATGCAGCATCACCATAAAGTGGCCTGGGAGAACCATGGCTCCTATGTGGTGGTCCAGCCTGTTGCATCACCCAGTGGCACGCCGCTCCCTATTTCAGTCAGCCAAGGCTGCACCACCTCAACCGAAGGGAGCTGTGTGCCATACCAATCTTCTGTCCCTCCAGATGCTCCTGCTCCTCCTACTTCGATTCAGTAATCCCGCCAGCAATCCATTGGCGAAGCCATGTCCAAGAGACAATAGTATGTGCCCATTCATCCAAGGGCACAGAAGCTGAATGTGCTCCTGTCCAAGTTGTTGGTGCTGCAGTCTCTCCCTTCTCAAGTGGTGGACTCTGCACCTTTCAGGGAACTGATGGCTTGTGCCAAGCCGAGGTGGAGAGTGCTAAGCCGTCATTTATTTGCAAAGAGGGCAGTACCAGCCCTGCACAATTTTGTGGAACAGAAGGTGGGTCAGTCCTTGAGGCTGTCGGTGTGTACCAAAGTGCATGGCAACGCAGACGTGTGGAGCTGTCAGGGAAAATACATGTCCTTTACGGTCAACTGGGTGAATGTGGTTCCTGCACAGCCACAACAGCAACTTGGACAGGTCACGCCACTTCCGCCTCAACGCTCTCAGGCTGTTGGTCCACGTGAACACGTGCTTAATCTGGTTGTCAAGTGGTTCCTGAGTGTTCCCCCCCCCCCCATTTGCAAGACATCCTAACAATTAGAAGGAAACTTTGCATGCACTTCAGCAAAACTCATACACCGCAGAACACAACCTCCTTGAGCTGCAGTGTCAGAACGGCATCCCCAAACATAGTCTGATTTACAACGTTTCCACACATTGGAATGCCACCCTCCATATGTTAGACTGACTATATGAACAGAGAAAAGCCATCACCAATTTTTTGATAATCCAAGTGGATAGGGGGACTCCCATGTGTAACTTCAATGTCAACCAGTGGCAGCTCATACGTGACACCTGCCATTTGCTCAGGCCCTTTGAGGAAGCCACATTTTTAGTCAGTCAACAGGATTACGTGATAAACAGCACCATTCCACTGCTTCATCTACTACAACACTGTTGCAGACAATGGCTGGTCAGGGCACTGGAGACGTGGCACCTACATCTCACGGCCACATAAGCCCTGTGGGGGCTGAACTGGAAGAGGAGGAGAAGAGGCACAGTAGAGCACAGTTTAGGTTTCACGGGATGGGCGGTTTTTCTAGTCATCTGACAGGAGAGGAGGAGCCAGAGTAGCTAGAGGAGCTAGAGGGTTATGAGGAAGGCGAGACACAGGACCCAGACACACCGTGGCAGTATGCAGTGGAGACGGAGGCAGGAGTCGCTCTGAGTCACTTGCACAAATGGCACGATTCATGCTCGCTTGTGTAGGGACTGCTGAATGTCACCATTTTGCAGTGGGATGACTTCTGCTCTCCACGTTGTTGGACTCTCGCTACTGGCACAAAATGAGAGCCTTTTTCACACCCACTGAGAGGGAGGACAAACTGACCTACTGCAGAGACATCCTACGTAGTCAGTTGGCCGATGCCTATCTGCACCATCATCCATCCTGTCGCAGGTCTCACTCGGGGGGCCCTCTGGGCTCACCTTCCACTTCCATGGCTGCTGAGGAGGGGTGGGGTGACAGGAGCAGTACCAGCTCCATCAGCAGCAGCCTGAGTGTACAGTCATTGATGAAAAGATTTCTTCACCCGCATAGTGAAGCAACTCATCAGCAGCAGGTACACCTGGATCAGGACCTGAACCAGCAGGTGGTGGCATAACTTGACATGACCATGCCAAAACACCTTGAAGATCCGCTGGACTTCTGGGTAGCCAAATATGATTTGTGGCCGCAACTAGCAGAGTTTGCCCTGGAAAAGCTGTCCTGCCCTGCCAGTAGTGTGCCACCAGAGTGAGTGTTTAGTGTGGCGGGGGCCATAGTAAACCCAAGGAGAACTTGTCTGTCCATGAAAAATGTGGAGAGACTGACCTTTGCGAAGATGAATCAGGCATGGATCAGCCAGGATTTCCACCCACCAATATCTGATGCATCAGAGTAGATTGACCATGGTGCCACACCAACACTTCACAAAAATGGATAGTGCAAAACATGGATTAAGGTGCTGCTCCCCAGTTACAGACATTCCTTGCCATCAGACCACAAGTAACTATTGAGGACATGCATTAGCTAAAACTTAGCTTTTCTTAGGATAAAATATATGTACAAAAAAAAATTTTTTTATCAAACCAAAGAAAAGGTGTGCAAAAAAAACACCATGTGCCACCTACACCACCAAGTATTAATGTGATGCAAAGTTTTCTAAAAGGTGGAAGGGAACAACGTATGGTCCATTGTAATAAGGGGGGTTAAAAACTTCCCCTGTAAGGCCCTACTCTCGCATTATTAATTCCCTTCTTTCCAAGTGTTACTCGCCCTAAATAGGGAACCTCTCCCTATTTCCCCCTAAAAAGCACTGCCATTTCCCAGGGTTTTTAGGTGGAAATAGAGAAAATTTCCTGTGTGGGGCCGCCCTTTTTAGGGTGAGTAAAAGTTGCCAAGAAGGAAATTAATAGGCAGTAGGGCCTTACAGGGGAAGTTTTTACCCCCCACCAGTTACAATGGACCATACGTTGTTCCCTTCCACCTTTTAGAGGTCTTTGCATCACATCAATACTTGGTGGTGTAGGTGGCACATGGTGTTTTTTGCACACCTTTCCTTTTGCTTGATAAAAAAAAAATTGGGGTCCATATATTTTATCCAAAGCATATTATTAAAAGTTACGTTTTATGTCATGCATGACCTCAATACTTATTTATACTAACACTTTTACAAAAGAGACCGTTTTCTTCTGCCTACCTGCCTCAGCTACTTTTCTGATCCTACCACCCACCTGATGCCACACATCTAATGCCAAGTTCTCCTTTTTTCACCCACCTTTGTGACCAGGTACTGTTATTGTCACCCACCGCACCACTCTGTCACCGGGTCACTTTCAGGACTCCTGATGCTTCTGCCACTTCCAGGCTGTCACATTCTGTCACCATATATTCTCCTCATGCTGATGCCAGCTCCATGCTGTCTCATTCTGCCACCATATTTTCTCCTAATGCTGCCGCCAACTCCAGGTTGTGTCATTAACCCCTTAAGGACCAAGGACGTATGAGTACATCCTTGGTCCCGCTCCCGTGATATAACGCGGGGTCCCACGGTGACCCCGCATCATATCACGGCGGACCCGGCGTCATAGTGAAGCCGGGATCCGCCGCTAATAGCGCACGGCACTGATCGCGGTGCCATGCACTATTAACCCTTTAGCCGCACGCTCAAAGCTGAGCCACGTGGCTAAAAGTGAAAATAAAAAGTGCCGGTTAGCTCAGTGGGCTGTTCGGGATAGCCGGGGGGAAATCGCGGCATCCCGAACAGCTTACAGGACAGCCGGAGGGTCCCTACCTGCCTCCTCGCTGTCCGATCACCGAATGACTGCTCAGTGCCTGAGATACAAGCATGAGCAGTCAAGTGGCAGAATAATCGATCACTGGTTTCCTATGAGAAACCAGTGATCAATGTAAAAGATCAGTGTGTGCAGTGTTATAGGTCCCTATGGGAGCTATAACACTGCAAAAAAAAAGTTTAAAAAAAAGTGAATAAAGATCATTTAACCCCTCCCCTATTAAAAGTGAATCACCCCCCTTTTCCCATAAAAAAAAAACAGTGTAAATAAAAATAAACATATATGGTATCGCCGCGTGCGGAAATGTCCGAATTATAAAAATATATTGTTAATTAAACCGCACGGTCAATGGCGTACGCGCAAAAAAATTCCAAAGTCCAAAATAGTGCATTTTTCGTCACTTTTTAAATCAATGCAAAAATGGTACCGTTAAAAACTTCAGATCACGGTGCAAAAAATGAGCCCTCATACCGCCCCATACACGGAAAAATAAAAAAGTTATAGAGGTCAGAAGATGACAATTTTAAACGTATTAATTTTCCTGCATGAAGTTATGATCTTTCTAGAAGTACGACAAAATCAAACCTATATAAGTAGGGTATCATTTTAATTGTATGAACCTACAGAATAAAGATAAGGTGCCATTTTTACCGAAAAATGTACTACGTAGAAACCGAAGCCCCCAAAAGTTACAAAACTGTTGTTTTTTTTCTATTTTGTCTCACAATGATTTTTTTTTCCGTTTCACCGTAGTTTTTTGGGCAAAATGACTGACGTCATTACAAAGTAGAATTGGTGGCGCAAAAAATAAGCAATCATATGGATTGTTAGGTGCAAAATTGAAAGGGTTATGATTTTTTAAAGGCAAGGAGCAAAAAACGAAAGTGCAAAAATGGAAAAACCCCGGTCCTTAAGGGGTTAAGCCACTGTATGGTCTCCTCATGCTGCCAACACCTCCACGCTGTGTCAGTCAGGCACTATATGGTCTCCTCATGCTACCGCCAACTCCAGGCTGTGTCATTCAGCCACTATGATGCTACCGCCAACTCCAGGCTGTGTCATTCAGCCACTATGATGCTACCGCCAACTCCAGGCTGTGTCATTCAGCCACTAGGATGCTGCCGCCAATTCCACTCTGTGTCATTCAGGCACTATATGGTCTCCTCATGCTTCCGCCACCTCCACACTGTGTCATTCAGCCACTATATGTTCTCCTCATGCTGCAACCAACTCCAGGCTGTGTCATTCAGCCACTATATGCTGCCGCCAACTCTACCCTGTGTTATTCAGGCACTATATGGTCTCCTAATGCTGATGCCACCTCCTCACTATGTCCTTTAGCCACTATATGGTCTCCTCATGCTGCTGGGACATTACCTAAAAAAAATTATGGTAGCACTAGCTACCATAAATTTTCAATTGAAATTTGAAAATGTATCTTTTAATCTTAGGGATTTTGAGGTTCTATGGTCTCATCATGCTGCTGGGTCCTTACCTAAAAAAATTTTATGATAACACTAGCTACCAAAATCTTCAATTAAAATTTGAACATGTATCTTTTATACTTTGGAATTATGAGGCCCTATGGTCTCTTCATGCTGCTGCCACCTCCAGGCTGTGTCATTGTGCCACCATTTGGTCTCCTTATGCTGTTGGCACGTTAGATTAGACTTAAAAAAAATTTCATGTATCTAACAACTTCAATTTACATTTTACAAAATATTTTTTATCTTTTCTATTGTGAGGCCCTATGGTCTCACCTCTAGGCTCTGTCATTGTGCCGCCATGTGACTCCTTGTTAGATTGCATTTTGTGGTCATACAGTATTAGTTGAAGTAAACACCAGGACATTAAACTTGGGAAACTAATATAAATCTTAAATGTAAATCTAAAAAAATCTATGTAATCTTTTCAAGACAAAGGCCCTATGGACATCGATGTCATGTATTACTTGAAAATTACCAAAAGAATCCAATGAAACAGCTTAGAGCGATAACAATGAACCATAAATGATTAAATGAAACATTCTCACTTTCACAGTAAAGGAAGTGCTGAGAGGCTGGGGCTGGAACAGGGGGTCTCTCGCCTGGCGGAGTACCACCAGCTCGATGCTCACCAGAATGGGTACTCAAAAAACTTAAATATCTTAAAATGAAGTAAAAATTGTATAAAAATCTCTTTATTCTCTTCAATTTTAATGCCATATAATCTCCATGCTGCCATATCCAGATGCTCTGTGGCAGTGATTCTAATAGTGATGCCTGTAATCTGCAAGTCATACTGAATAACAGTATTATTTTACTAACACAGCACACTCCCTATGCGTGTTAGGACAAGGCAAAGTGTTCTACACCCTTATTGAGGCTATATGGTCTTCTCATGCTTCAGCCACCTCCATGCTGTGTCATTCAACCACTATATGGTCTCCTGATGCTGCCGCAAACTCCAGGCTGTGTCATTCAGGCACCACATGCTGCCGCCAACTCCATGCTGTATCATTCAGCCACTATGTGTTCTCCTCATGCTGCCGCTAGCTCCATGCTGTGTCATTCAGCCATTATATGGTCTTCTCATGCTGCCGCTACCTCCACGCTGTGTCATTCAGCCACTATATGTTCTCCTCATGCTGCCGCCACCTCCACACTATGTCATTCACCCACTATATGGTTTCCTCATGCTGCTGCCACCTCCAATCTGTGTCATTCAGCCACTATATGGTTTCTTCATGCTGCCGCCACCTCCACGCTGTGTCATTCAGCCACTATATGTTCACCTCATGCTTCCGCCACCTCCACGCTGTGTCATTCAACCACTATATGGTCTCCTCATACTGATGCCACCTCCAGGCTCTGTCAATGTGCCGCTCTGCGAAAGTGAATCCAATAGTGACGCTTTTGATCTGCATGTCATACTGAATAACAGTGTTATGTCACTAACCCAGCACACATCCTATGCGTGTTACAGCATGGCAAAGTGTTCTACAACCCTATTGAGGCTCTCTCAAGGCCAGAAATAGTAATTTTTAATAGCGATTTGCCACAAATAAATTCGGACAGGACCAAATTTTTGGAGAAAATTCGGCTAATCGGCCTAATCGAATTTTTTGAAAAATTTGCTTATTTCTCATTATATGTGTAAACTAGTAAATGATTGTTCTTGACAAAATAGTCAGAGGACATTAATGTACTGAGGGTATGCTTCAGTATTAATTACATAACTCATACATGGCAGGGAATTGTTTTATTGTATGAATTAGTAAGATGTCTAGAGTTCAAAGCATTTATGTTCTAACATCTTTACATCCCGAGGATGTACATCCCAAAGAATACAATGCGGTTTTGTTATGGTTTGCATGCCTATGTCAACACTCCCAATCCCTGAATAACAATATGATAAGCTCACTGAAAGATGCTCTCCATGAAATGATAGCATGTTTGCTTAGCTATATTAGGCTCATTAAACTATCTCTAAATGGAACAGATAAAGAAGCTATAAAGATATTTAGCATTTTGGATTTATTTAAATAATGTTTGCAAAATGTAATGTTTATTTAGAAGGAAATACTCTCGATTTAACATTCCATTTATATGTTTTTGAATGGTTGAAGATAAAAATCTGTAGTTATTCAGGGGAGACATGACGTTAAAAGCTCCATTTAATGACTTAGGTCTATCCAATTAAGGGGAATGGAGACAAAACAGAGTGGAATTTATCACATTGAAAGTCATTTTTCATAGATGCTCATTCAGACCCATTTGGATGATAAAGATCAATGACAAGAAAGAACAGTAAATTGCCTCGGAGGATTCAAAACAGATTCCAGATACTCGACGAAGAGATTAAGTCAAGACAACATCCAAAGATCTCGCCAAACACTTTAGCTTCACCTTAGCTGACAGGGAACTGATAGTTAGCAATTTAATTTCCATGGCCTTGCAGCTATCGCTTCATGGTACTCTATCTCAAAGTTTCAGGAAACTAACCCAAGAAGCATCAAAATCAATAGTCAGAGCAGATAATAGTATCTGCTAAGTGGAATAAAACTACTAGTGGAGACCATTTTGATTAATGGTTACCAGTAGTCAGGGCTGTTTGCCTACAAGGGTGTGGGTGTATGATGTGAGGGGAAATTGCATCCTATATATTCTGCCTGGCTGTTCAATAATAAGAACTGAGCTACTATACAATTTGTGCTAGATATAGGGGGTGGGGGAAGCTGTATGGCCATTTCCTGCCCTTCTGATTCAGTTCCCCTATATTAGAATGTATGAGAAAACATTTTGCCTTTTTTTGCATATGAGGATATGTTCCTTTCTTTTGTAATCTGAAAATGATATAATATAATAATAAAAAAAAAAAGGGTGGCTCAGACTACTGGGTCCAGGATTAAAATCCAACTGGTGCTACTAGGTACATCAAAATACAAGCACCACCATAAGAAGAAAGAGAAATGCCATAAGGCAAGGTTCACACAGAGTTTTTCATAGGAGTATTTAATTTATAAAATATGTCTGCAAAAACGCAAACAAATTGCATCCACATTTTTAACGTTAATATGCTCCATGTAAGTCTATGGCAAAGGGGTTTTCTGTACACACAGTATGTAAAAATATGGGCGCATTTTTTAACCACCCTCAAATAAGTCAGATAAGTATAAAGAATATATGCCACTGATGGTATGGGAGGGCAAAAGAATGCAAAATAAATTGTATGGTACTTAATCACATCCCTACCCCAATACCTACTAAAATTGCTCAAACAAAAAGCAGAGGATGCTCATCTGGTGAGTGGTATAAGGATGTGCAACAATGGTCAGAGGGGGGAAAGAAAATTCCAAAGGTTTATATGGGCGTGCGCACTTACCGTAACCCCATGCTTTCCATCTCCATGGAAACTTCCTCAGTGACATGTCACAAATTTAGCAGATACAAGTAAATATGACTACAATTTTATTTATTGTGCGCACAGACAACCACTTTCCCATAGACTTACATAGAGCAAATACTGACACAATTTTTCAACCATTTTATGGACAAATTTTTTACAATAAAATATGCATGAAAATACACTGTATGAGCATAGCCATAGACTGCTTTTGGGGCAAGAAGACACATGTTGTCTTTCAGATATCTTTCTGTACCACCATAACATAAACAAATGTTTTTAATCTCTGGTGCCAACTGTCAAAGGGGCATTCTCAAGCCCCTGAAGTGCTGAGGACTGTAACCCCTCCTTGCTTTCCCTCCCATCCCTACCCCAGCTTGACTGACATTAGCTGGAAGCTGAGCCCTGTTTCCAAATCTCACACCTGCACACAATTTGTATGCACAGTATTGGTGGATGGAAAACGCAACGTTAGAGACTAGTGCCAGATAGCTGCTGCTAAGGCATGTAAAATCACAGGATGCATCAAAAGAGGTATAGATGCTCATGACAAGAACAAATGGAGAGATTTATTAAGTTGTCTTACTGTAAGATTCTCTTTGTTGCCCATAGCAACCAATCAGATTTCAGTTTTAATTTCTCCTATGGCTCTGGTTAAATAAAAGCTGTGCTTTGATTTGTTGTTATGGGCCACAAAGAGAATCTTACTATAAGACAGCTTGATAAATATCCCCAACAATTTTACCTGTATACAAATCACTATTAAGATCAGTTCAGCCGTAGAAAATCGTATAGAATTTTGGGCACCTGTAAATAAGAAGGACATGGCTGAACTGGAGCGGGTACAGAGGGGGCGACCAAGGTAACTAAAGTAATGTTGGGATTACAGTACCAAGACAGGTTATCAAACTTGGAGTCATTTCATTTGGAAAAAAGGATGATCTGATCATAATGTGCAAATATGTGGATTGACAGTACAAAGATCTTTCCAGTGATCTTTTTTTCCAAGTATGTTACCATGACAAGATAGAGGACATGGGCATCCTCTATATTACAGACAGAGGGGGAGAATTATCAAAACCTGTCTAGAGGAAAAGTTGCTGAGTTGCCCATAGCAACCAATCAGATTGCTTCTTTCATTTTTGAAAAGGCCTCAGAAAAATGAAACAAGTGACCTGATTGGTTGCTATGGGAAACTCAGCAACTTTTCCTCTAAACAGGTTTTGATGCATTTCCCCCATAGTTCTTTATTGTAAAAGTAGTGAGACAGTGGAACTCTCTGCCTAATTAATTGAACAAGTTGAAAAAACAACATGTGGTTACTCGATTCCTTGCAGTGAAATGTTAATTTATTTTGTCGCCATTGTTGGGAATATTGGGGGAGGTTTATCAAAACCAGTGCAGAGGCAAAGTGGCCCAGTTGCCCATAGCAACCAATCAGATTGCTTCTTTCATTTTGCAGAGGCCTTGTTAAGAATGTAAGAAGCAAGCTAATTGGTTGCTATGGGCAACTGGGCAACTTTGCCTCTGCATAGGTTTTGATAAATCTCCCCCATTGTCCCCAGTATAAGACAATTTGGCCGTAAAGGGGTTTTATACTTTCTCAGGATCAACATAGTAGGATATAGGTTGAACTTAATGCATCCCTGTCATTTCTTTTCCAACTTTATTAACAATGTGGGATTGGGATAAGTATCTGTCAATCAAATGCGTATCTCATATGTATGGCAATTTATAGTCTGTTTTAATGTTCATACAAAGTATCCAACATATAATGTATCGCCCACGTTCCAGCCTATACCACTCTCATGTATATGGTGATCTTAACTCAGCATATTAAAAGCTCAACTCCTATTCATTCTCTCCTTTTTCTTGCTAATTGAGACAGAAGATATTATGAGCTGCATGTGAACAGAGCCCTAATCAGATTACTGACCAGTGCAGAAATCATTCTCTCTGTGTGAAAACAAGTACCTGCCGTCTTCAAACACTGTCCTCTGACTGTACGGATAACTGTATCATTTGTTCTAAATCTTTAAAACATTTAATTCTGAAAAGACTGTTGTTTCTCTAAGCACAATGATGATTTCAAAGAATTTCTGCCCAGGGCAATGACCTTGGTGGCCTTTGGTTCATTATAACTCCAAAGGAGAGCACAAAAGGAGATAGGCTTACTGTAGTTAATGAGATTCCCACCAAAAACACTAATCTGTTCTAAAACTAAAAGAATTGCGATAAGGATATTACAGCTCATACAGAGAACAAGAACGGATCACTGGAAAGATCAATTGTGGACATTAGGAGGTAGTCTTTAATAGCAATTAAAACACACATCAAAATGGAATCTTGACAAGGTTTCTTTTCTTTTTTTTTTAGAAATGATACTAGGTTGGAATAAAAATATATATGTTTTTTTTTTTTTTTTTTAAAGTGTAGCAAGTTCAAATCAACCAATATTAGCAGAAGTTTAACATCACTTTAAAAGAAAGAGATTGACCTACTGAGAAAGTACATGAGTAAATGTGTAGCAATACACTGATTATTACGGTTTACCCTCAGGCAAATACCTCTCTCTTAAGCCTGAGCGCTGGAACATTTTGTTTTATTACCTTGTGAGATAAGTGGGGAAAAAAGCCTTCACTACCTGGGGAATTAAAATATTCTGCCTTGTCATATCAATGTCTGTTCTCAATTTCATGCAGGGTGCATAATTATAACAGTGTTTAAATTGAGCCCAGAAGAAAGATGGGTTCAAGTGCAAATTAATTTCAGATTATCACAACAAAGGCAATCAAATCTCAACAAGCTTGCCAGCAAAATACTTTGCAAAGGTCCCCAGGTCCCTTCCCGCCCCAATTTACAACAAAGACCTTTCAGTTTAAATTAAGCTAATGATCTAATGCAGCACTCCTGTGTACTTTTTTTTTTCTCCCTCTCTCGCTTTATTATTTACTTAAAGGAGGCATCACCGTGCCGCTAAAGAGGAGAATATAGGAAGAGAAGGTGGCACAGAGAGGTCAGTGTTTAAAATCAGCAAAGTGACAAAATAAACATTCAGCAAGTCTGACAAGGGCTGCATATTGTCAAATTGTCTAATTCTGTGGAAACTATCAGACTGAATTGACAGTGCTGAAAGAACTCTGAATTTATCTGAACCCCTTTCTCATACAAGGAAAATCCAAAACCAAATAGCATGGCTCAGTTCCTCCATCTATCTATCACCACTGCTTTTATATAAATCCTACATCTTATTCTATCCTATGGGAACCTGCTGGGGAATGAAGAGAATCAAGTGCAGAAAAAATTCAAGTCAAGCCTCATTACCTCCTCATTACCTTTGCAAAAGTGGAGTGAGAGAAAATTTTATCTAGGGAACAGAAGCTTGGGAATCTCATTGAGAGTTCTGTCTGGTTATTGCACAGCCAAGCATGGCGCAGTGCCTCTACGGGATTAAAGTTTTCAAGCTATTTCACTATAGTAATGATCCACTCATTAAGGTTTTTAAGGGAAATTACCATCACTTATCATTATGCTAGTCACTAAATAGCACTAAATAAAAAAAAAAAAATGCCAGTCATGCCATTTTCTTCCTCAGTTAACACTATGAATTATAGAAGATTTAATTCATTCAGTGTGTTTTCCTCACGGCTCTCCAATGTACACAGAATTAACCGTAATTACAGGAAAAAATAATTATACATTTTTTTTGCATTGAGTATGTGTGCAAACTGGAGAATACAGCATTGTTGGGTTTATATTTGCATTCATTAAACTTTTAATAAGCTGCTTCTAGTAAATTAGAATTTGACACAGCTGTTTGTCATTAACATACACAGTCACTATGGATGGAAAGAGGGGAGGATGGATAGATAAATAGATAGATAGATAAGAGATAGATAGATAGATAGATAGATAGAAAGGAAACAGGTCCTTATGTCACTTCTAAATTAGAGTCTATTTTGGCATTTTGGCATTAAGGATCACAGATAGTGTATATTTTTGTTTTTGCCGCAGGAAATGGAATAATGGGCCATGACATCTATGGGGGAAAATGGGCAATAACTCCAATTCTAACTATTGTAGTGTAACACAATTAGGCTTCCGTAGTGATAATTTGGTCACAGCTTCTGGGCCCATGCAACCACTGTAACATAGTAGTACATCAAGGTGTACCAATTAGCTCTGTAGTAGTACCATAATGTTTTGTTAAACCCACGTCCAGGTAGCAGTTAAGAATTGTTTTTGTATACATTTAACTAGACTTATAAATATCGATCTATTTATATACAGTATCTATCTATCTCATATCTATCATCTATATATCTATCTATATATCTATATATATCATGACTGATTAATTACTAGATGCTTTAGATAGAGTTATGGAGCTATGTACTGTATATGGAGCCTAAGTGGCAGTACTAGGAAGCCATAATACAGTGCTTCATAGGATCCATGGGGGAGATTTATCAAATCCTGTGCAGAGGAAAAGTTGCCTTGTTGCCCATAGCAACCAATAAGATTCCTTATTATATTTTTGACAAGGCCTCTGCAAAGTTGGTTGCTATGGGCAACTAGGCAACTTTTCCTCTGCACAGTATTTGATAAATCTCCCCCTTGTGTTGAAGTACATGTGATGTTTGTTTTAGACTAGAGTTATTGCTTTTATAGGAGAATACCTTGATGAAACCCCAATTGTTTTATGTTTGTACAGGATCAAACAATTGTGCACATTTAATTGAAGCAAACCATGTGGCTGCTCTGGGCCCTGTGCTTAAGGGAAGGCAAAGGCTGAACAGCACCACACCCTTACCACACTATTAATTGTCCCTTGTGAGAACTGTTTAACAGTATCTGCATCATCTAGGGGGAAAAGGGTGGCATATTATTATGTGTGGAAGCACAAAGGGGGTTCTGCTATTATTTTTTTTGGTATTATGAGTTGTGAAAAAAGTGAGGAGGTTGATGGAAAGATGAGACATCTAAGCTGTTTGTCTGGATAATATGAGGGGAGTCATGACTGGAAGAAATGTCTGATCACTGAGATCCCCCCCATAATCCCTTGACTGTCTATGGGACTGACAAAGGTAGCCAAGTACAGTGCTTGGCTATTTCCAGCAGTCACTTAGACAATGAATTCAGTAGTATTGGGAACATAAATGCCACTCCCTTTAGATGTGAGACTTAGACACCTGTTCTCTTGATTTCTGGGACCCCCACAGACTGGACACTTAAGGACTGTAAAATGATCTGCTAACTTTTCACCAACCTCTTTAATAGGACCATGTACCTTGTATATGTTACCAGTTATTCTAACGACAATACATGAAGTGCAGACACATGTAACAAGGACCATACCGGGACTAAAAAGTAGCCCTAGCATACAAACCCCAAAAAGCCCATATACTGCATCACTACTACCCCTAGCCCATATTGTAGAAACACACCAGTACACAATGTGATGCAGCAAATATTGCTGTATTTCATCACATCCTTCATCATTCCCTATACTTAACCACACCATAAACATAAGAAGGAAAATAAGTGGAACAGGCATACCAATGTTACCACTATTCAATCACTAGTATTACTAATATGAGCCCACCCCACCCCCCATACTGTGACCATTTAGTGATAACAGTACAGTTACATCCAGTAACCCAGTAAATCACAGGTGAAATTCTTCCTGATCATTGTTACTAGTGATGAGTGAAGCGTATAAGAAGAATCCAAATTCATTATAGATTTCAGGAAAAAAATTCTTTGCCAGGAATGCGAATATCGCCTCGATTTGATCACACAAATCGCTTCATTAAACTCCATTCAGTGTGGTCCAGGCTCCAGGGCATCTAAAATGGTGGCTCCACATGTCAGAACATGGGGAAAGGAACGCTGGGAAGGCGGCAAGGTGGGATGACCCTGAATCACATGCAGCCTATCAGCAGCCAGCCCACCCCTGTGATGTCACAGCCCTATATAATCGGCAGCCATCTTGCGGCCAATCACATCAGCATTCTCTTGCAGAGAGAGGGACAGAGAGCAGTGTGTGTTGCACAGAAAAGCATTTTTACAGCAGCGATTCACCTCAAGCCCAAATCCAGCCTAGAAGCACTGATAGGGAAGGGAGCGAGATTGAGAGAGAAAGTGTAATTGTGGGTATATTACAGCAGTGATTCACCTCAAGCCCAAATCCAGCCTAGAAGCACTAATAGGGAAAGGAGAGAGATTGAGAAAGTGCAATTTTAGGTGTAGTACACAGCGACTGTGTGCTGCAGCACTGGTGTGTACAACAATAGAAAAGCTGATAGTAGCAAGCCAGTTAGGGTGAGCAGAGCACTAAAAGCCATAATCACCTGCTATTAGTGCCTAATACTGGTTGTAGCGGAGCGTATTGTCCTCTATTTAGTGTCACCTGTGCGTACATAGGTGGTGTACCATTTTGTTTCTGTTAAAGTCTTCAGGGCCTAGTTACTGTGACAGGCCAGCCTAAAGTACACACCAGCTGCTGTTATATACAAATACTGTTTTAATCATAGTGGAGTGCATTGTACTTCCCTTATAAGTGAATACCACATACATACATCTAAGTGGTGTACCATTTTGTTCCTGTTAAAGTCTTAAGGGCCTAGTTACTGTGAAAGGCCAGCCAAAAGTACACACCTGCTGCTGTTATAGACAAATGCTGTTTTAAGCATAGTGGAGCGCATTGTACTCCCCTCATAAGTGCATATCACATACGTACATCTAAGTGGTGTACCATTTTGTTCCTGTTAAAGTCTTAATGGCCTAAATACTGTGAAAGGCCAGCCAAAATTACACACCTGCTGGTGTTGTAGACAAATACTGTTTTAAGCGTAGTAGAGAGCATTGTACTCCCCTCATAAGTGCATACAACATACGTACATCTAAGTGGTGTACCATTTTGCTCCTGTTAAAGTCATAAAGGCCTAGATACTGTGAACGGCCAGGCAAAAGTACACACCTGCTGGTGTTGTAGAGAAATACTGTTTTAAGCGTACTGGAGCGCATTGTACTCCCCTCATAAGTGCATACCAAATACGTACATCTAAGTGGTGTACCATTTTGTTCCTGTTAAAGTCTTAAGGGCCTAATTACTTTCTCATACTGCCACCGCATGTTCTCCTCATGCTGATGCCACGTCCAGGCTGTTTCTTTCTGGCACCATATGATCTCCTCACGTTGCTGCCAGCACCATGCTGTCTCATACTGCCACCATATGTTCTCCTCAAGCTTATGCTAGCTCCAGGCTGTCTCATACTGCCACCATATGTTCTCCTCATGCTGATGCCCGCTCCAGGCTGTCTCATTCTGCCACCATATGTTCTTCTCATGCTGCTGCCACCTCCAGGCTGTCTCATACTGCCACCATGTGTTCTTCTCATGCTTATGCCAGATCCAGGCTGTCTCATTCAACAACCATATGGTCATCTCTTGCTTCTGCCACCTCCAGGCTGTGTCATTCAGCCACTATATGGTCTCCTCATGCTGCTGCCAACTCCAGGCTGTGTAATTCAGCCACCATATGTTCTCCTCAAGCTGATGCTAGCTCCAGGCTGTCTCATACTGCCACCATATGTTCTTCTCATGCTGCTGGCACCTCCAGGCTGTCTCATACTACCACCATATGTTCTTCTCATGCTGATGCCAGCTCCAGGCTGTCTCTTATTGTCACTATATGTTCTCCCCATGCTGCTGTCACCTCCATGGTGTCTCATTCAACAATTATATGGTCATCTCATGCTTCTGCCACCTCCAGGCTGTCTTATTCAGCCACTATATGGTCTCCTCATGCTGCCGCCAACTCCAGGCTGTGTAATTTAGCCACTATATGGTCTCCTCATGCTGCTGCAAACTCAAGGCTGTGTCATTCATCCACTATTTGGTCTCCTCATGCTGCCGCCAACTCCAGGCTCTGTCATTCTGCAACTATGTGTAACCGCAGATGTTACACTTAATAGAGGACAATGCGCTTTTAGTGCTCTGCTCAATCTTTCTATTAGCTTTTCAGTTGTACACACCAGTGCTGCAGCACACAGTCTCTGTTTACTACACCCAAAATTGCACTCTCTCTCTCATTCTCACTCCCTTCCCTATTAGCGCTTCTAGTCTTCATTTGGGTCTGAGGTGAATCACAGCTGTAATACACCCACAATTGCATTTTCTCTCTCAATCTCTCTCCCTTCCCTATCTGTGCTTCTCGGCTGGATTTATGCTTGAGGTGAATCGCTGCTGTAAAAAAGCTTTTCTGTGCAATACCCTGTTCTTTGTCCCCCTATCCCTGCAATAGAAAGCTGATGTGAGTGGCCGCAAGATGGCTGCCAATTATATAGGGCTGTGAAATGACAGGGGTGGGCTGGCTGCTCATAGGCTGCATGCGATTCAGGGTCATCCTGCTGACCCTTGTTCCTGCCTTCCCAGGATTCCTTGCCTCATGTCCTCACATGTGGATCTGCCATTTTAGACGCCTGGCCCCTGGAGTCTGGACCGCACTAAAGGCAGTTTAATGAAGCGATTTGCACTGTCAAATCACGGCATTTGTTATGAATCAAATTTTTCCTGAAATTAGTAACGAATTTGGATTTGTCAGATTTGATTCGCTCATCCCTACTGCTGGCACATTACATAAAAATGTTAAATGATAAATAAATGTAATTTATTTTAATAAATTTATTTTTATTAATTTTAATTAATAATTTCAATAAAAATGCCCCTCCAGCATACCATGTGTGCAGGGCATGCCGATGTAATGCTGTTCCTCACATGGTTTGCCTTGGCGAATGGAGTCACACAGGGGAGGAACTGCTAAAAGTCATTCATCAAGTAATCAAATAATTTTTACTCCACGAACACTGGAAATGGGAACCATGGTGACCAACAATGGGAAGAACATCTTGTCTGCGCTGCTTCAAGGAAGCCTGAGCCATGCGCCCTGTATGGCACACGTGTTCAGTCTGGTTGTCAAGCGGTTCCTGAAGTGTCCCCCCCTCTGCATGACATCCTAACAATGGGAAGAAAACTTTGCATGGACTTCAGTCACTCGTACACTGCAAAGCACACCCTCCTTGAGCTGCAGCGTCAGAACGGCATCCCCAAAATTGTCTTATTTGCGACGTTTGCAAATTTGTATGTTAATCTATTTGAAATCTTCAATTTGAATTTAAAAAATATCTATCATCTTTTCGATTATGAGGCCCTTTGGTCTTGTCAGGCTGTTGCCACCACCAGGCTGGGTCGTTTTGCCACTATATGGTCTCCTCTTGCTGCCTCCAATTACAGGCTGTGTCATTCTGCCACATTATGGTCTCCTCATGCTGCTGCCACCTCCAGGCTGTGTCATTGTGCCACCAAATGGTATCCTCATGCTGTTAGCACCTTAAATTAAACTTTTAAAATTTTAATATATTTAAAATCTTCAATTTATATTTTACTAAATATCTTGAATATTTTCTATTGTGAGGCCCTATGGTCTCGTCGGGCTGCTGCCACCTCTAGGATCTGTCATTGTGCCGCCATAACTTCTTGTTATATTGGGTTGTGTGGTCATACAGTATTAGTTCAAAGTAAATGCTTCGAGCTCCCAGGACATAAAACTTGTGAATTTAATCAAAATCTTAAATTAAAAAAAATAGATGTAATGTTTTTAAGACTGAGGCCCTATGGTCGTCAACGTCATATATTACCTGTGGAATTACCAAAAGAATCCAATAAACATTCGCACTTTAACAGTCGGGGGGGGGGGGGGGCTGAGAGGCAGGGGCTGGAACAGGTGGTAGCTCGCCTGCCTGGTGGAGGACTGCCAGATCGATTTTGAGGTACAAGTACAAGCTTTTTCACTGCAGCCACTTCTAGCTTTATGAGCCCACTTATCCAACGGCACAGAAGCTGAATGTGCTCCTGTCCAAGTTGCTGGTACTTTTCAGGTGGGCACTCAGAGCATGGGGGTGCGCTGAGAGGCAGGGGCTGGGACAGACAGTAGCTGCCCTTGTGGCGGACCACTTGCTTGCTCGATTTTAATATACAACTAGGACCTTTTCCATAGTTTAAACTGCAGCAATTATACACTATTGGAGCTGGAATTACCGTGGCTGTTGGCACCAGACTTGCCCTCCAATGGGTCATCAATAGAGATGAGCGAATCTAATCAGACAAATCTAAATATTTTTTTACATTCACTCCTCTGTAGTCATCATATATTACCTCTGGAATTACCACAAGAATCCAATGAAAGAGGTCGAAGTCATAAGAATAAGACAGTTGGGGGGTCGGGAGCGCTGAGAGGCAGGGGCTGGAACAGGCTCGCCTTGCGGCGGACTGCCAGCTCGATGCTCACCAGAATGGGTCCTCAAAAAAGGATATAAAAAAGTTCAAATAAATTCAAATTAAATAAAAACTACATAAAAATATCTCTTTAATCTCTTCAATTATGACGCCATATGGTCTCTCCACCCTGCTGCCACATTGAGATGCTCTGCATCAGTGATTCTAATAGCGATGCCTGTAATCTGCATGTCATACTGAATAACAATATTATTTCACTAACACAGCACACTCCCTATGAGTGTTACGACAATTCAAAGTGTTCTACACCCTTATTAAGGGTCTCTGAAGGTAAGAAATAGCTGTTTTTAAAAGGGATTTGCTGCAAATAAATTCGGACCGAACCAAAATTTTTCAAAAATTTGCTCATCTCTAATTGGTACCATTGTCATGAGTCATTTTCTTTACTTTTTTTTCTCAATTTGTCCATAATGGCCATAATGATCTCTTTCAGCCTAAATACATATATGCAAAATCTAACAAACATCTTACGCACATATCTGCACTTTTTCAGCACTCTCCCATCCTTTTCCCCACCCATAATGTCTTAAATACTGAGAATGCCTGCCCACCTTTATTTCCACCTGCCCCTTTCCCTTGCCTCATATAGTTATAGTCTACTGCCCCTAAATAATAGTTAAGTAGACCCCACATTTGGTAGACAGGTATACCCCTTTCATTGTGGTTAGATAAACTCCCATTTGATAGATAGCTAGTCTCTGCATTGAATAGGTAGGAATGCTCCCATTAGGTAGGTGGGTGTGCAAGTAAGTAAACCTTCCAATAGATATGTAGCCCCAATTTTAGGTAGGTCATCCTCCCATATTAGCTAGGTAGGTAGCCCTTCCCAATTTGCTCGGTCCCCTCAAATTAGCTAGGTTTATAGTAAGCCCCCATGTTAGGTATGTGGTAGATAGCTGCCATAGTTGCTAGATAGGCAGCCGGTAGGCTTCATAATATTTGGTAATATTTACTAATATTATTTAGGTAGAGAGGTAATAGGTATCCCCCATATTAGCTAGGAAGTAGGTACCTCTTCCCCCACAGTATATACTCATTTGCAGAAAAAAAAAAAAAAAAAAAACATACCTTCTGCACACGCTCTTACACTAAACAGATTACTCCAGTCTGGTATAGGTGGTGTGTTTTACAACATCACCATGCCCGTTGTTCTATTGCAAAGATGTCCTGAGTGGTGAATGGCTTCTTGTAGATTGCATACTTGAGTCCTACAAAACTAAGTGGTAAGGCAGGGAGCTTATATGCAGCATCAGGACAATCTGTGTGAGCATCACGATACTAGTGTCAGGACCTTACATGATTGTTTCAGGGCATGGCCTGGAGTAATGGGGCTGCCAAGGAGACCAGCCCATGGAAGAACCTAGCTCATCTGGCATTTGCCAAAAATGACAGATGGGCAAAGTCTGGCCCTTATGCAATATACATCACAATTTCTAAATTACAGTTTGTATGAAAACTAGAATTCAAAGAAACCCTAAGAGTTTTTTGGCAACAGTTGTATGTAATATGTTCTGTGAAAGTTCACACAGGACATATTTCATTGTTTTTTAAACAGTGGTGTGTTATTTTACTGCCTTGAAAATATGCACAATATGAGTAAGTTCACATGTCCGTATCGTCTATGAGTTTCCTGCTGCAAGTTTAAGGAAGGTGACTTCATTAGGGTCTACTACGGTTTTCCGCAGTGGGAAATTCACCGAAGATCGAGGCATGGGAACCAACCAAGTTTAGATAACAGAAACTAAGAAAATATTGTAGACATTTGTGTCTAGGGATGGCATTAAAGGGGTACTCTGGTGGAAAACTAAATTAAAAAAAAAAAAATCAACTGGTGCCAGAAAGTTAAACAGATTTGTAAATTACTTCTATTAAAAAAATTTTAATCCTTCCAGTACTTATTATCTTCTGAATACTACAGAGGAAATTATTTTCTTTTTAAAACACAGAGCTCTCTGCTGACATCTCTGTCCATTTTATCAACTGTCTAGAGCAGCATATGTTTGCTATGGGGATTTTCTCCTACTCTGGACAGTTCTTAAAATGGACAGAGATGTCAGCAGAGAGCACTGTGTTCCAAAAAGAAAATAATTTCTTCTGTGGTATTCAGCAGCTAATAAGTACTGGAAGAATTAAAACATTTTCATAGAAGTAATTTATAAATCTGTTTAACTTTCTGGCACCAGTTGATTTAAAAAAAAAAAAAAGTTTGCCACCGGAGTACCCCTTTAACACTGTCTTCTACTATAGTGTAGTGAAGGGGTTAAAACCTGCTTCCTTTGGTATAGGTAGCATACAGTTTTGTCCTTGCTTCCCTTGTGGTCTACGGTTCTGAAAATATTCATACATTGTTTTCAGTGGCTTATATCTGCCTCCCTGGCTCCCTGTCTTCTATGTCCCATCTCTAAGACAAAAATGTAACACAATGGGGGGAATTTACTAGTCAGTCTGTGTGTGCAGGTTTCAATGGACACTCAATAGCTAAAGTATTTGAACCATTATTGCCCTCTGTTGTACAACGAACAAAGTGCAATCAAGATTCACAATAATCTCAATGTAGTATTAATGCAATGGGATTATGTATTAGCATTATTCGGAATAAATGCAGAACAGACTTTTTAGCATTTGCTCATCACTTTTTATGACTAATAATTATAAAAAAAATAAACAGAAGTCTGAGGAATAATGCTTTTCTTTGGGGAACATCACTTCTGAGCAATGTTAATTATGATGACATGGAAAAAGAACACTGCAGTGTCAAACCACAGGCCCTAGCAAATCCAGGGCACCATTGGCTTGGCTATGTATAAAGAGACAAGAGGGTTGGAAAGTCAGTGTCAGTGTTTTTTTTTTTTTTTTTACTCTCTAGCAATGGTGTAGGGACAAACCTATAAGATCATATCAGTAAGTAACATTTTTTTTTTGACTGACAGAGATACCTGGGCATAACATAGACCCCCAAATTAATTTTCGCAATGAATTATCAAGGAGGAGAAAATGTCATATCATACTTAAAGGGGTATTACAAAGAACTTTTTTATTTCAATAGATTCCCTTAATAAAGTTATTGTTTAAAAAAAAAGTCCTTTTCATATCAACTTTTAGAGGTTGTGTGGCAGCAGTAAGAGCTGACACTGTGCTCTCTGCTGCCATCAAAGTTTGTAATGGGAACTGTATGCCCTGGTCCCCACTCATGTGGTGTGCTCAAGCAATATCTCACACACAGCGCTAGTTACACAGTCTTTGTGTATTGTATTGTATAATGCATTTGAATGTAAAATACACTCAGGCCCGGCACTGTAATTAGGCAGACCAAGCAGCCGATTTTGGGCACACCAGAATGCACAGCCGCTGGGCGGAAAAATTAAAACTTCTTTTTTATTTACTCACTTGTGCCGTCAGTCCTGCATGCGGGAGGGGCGCTGGTTTTACATGGGGGGGGGGGCACTGTTCTAAATGGCCGCAGCTCCTGAACACGCAGTGTGGCGGCCTCTTTAAATCAGTGAATGCCTGCGATGAACCAGCTGTAGATGATGAGTGACACCCCTGATGTTGCTCAGGGGGGCAGTCACTCATCATCACAGAGCCCGTGCCCCGCTGGCACAAAGAAGACGAGCTGCCCTGAGACGCCCCTGCCCTGAGATGAGTCTGCAATCAGAGCCGGGACCAGGCCTTAGCCGGTGAGGCAGCAGCGAAGGGGGGCTTAATTAAATGGCACAGGAGGGGAGCGGGTTAATGAATTGGCACAGGGGGAGAGGGGGGTTAATGAATTGGCACAGGGGGAGAGGGGGTTAATGAATTGGCACAGGGGGAGGGGGGTTAATGAATTGGCACACGGGGGAGGGGGTTAAGGAATTGGCACAGGGGGAGGAGGAGGGGGGTTAATTAAATGGCACAGGGGGAAGGAGGGTGGGTAAATGAAATGGCACAGGGAGGGGGGTTAATGAAATTGCTAAGGTCATGGGGGGTTAATGAAATGGCTGAGGGGAGGGGGGGGGTTAATGAAATGGCACAGGGATTGGGGGGGTAATTAAAATGGCAAAGGGGTGGGGGGGATTGTGAATGAAATGGCATAGGGGTAATTAAAATTGCACAGGGGGATCAGGGGGGCCACCTCAATTCCCAATCCCCCCTCTGATCCCTTGTGCCATTTCAATTCCCAGTCCCCCCCCACCCCTCCGATCCCCTGTGCTATTTCATCCCCTCCCCCTATCAGAAGGGGGGGTATTGAAATGGCACAGAGGGGATCAAAGGGGGGGAATTGAAATGGTACAGAAGGGGGAATTGGGAATTGGCTGGAAGAAGACGTCATGGCGGTCAGATGGAGAAGAAAAAGAAAGAGGACGCCACTGATCAGAAACGATTATGAGTCCCTAAATGTAATTGTAATCACTTATATGGAATACAGATCTGTATACAGCTGGTATATACCTCTATATGGGCCTGTGTATAATCACTTACATGGTATACAGAACCTGTGTACAGCTGGTATATACCTCTATAAGGTCCTGTATATAATCACTTATATGGTATACATATCCTGTATACAGCTGGTATCTACCTCTATATGGTCACTCTATTGGGGGGGAATCTTGGTTTGTATATAGTGAATTTTATTTAATAACAGTATAGTGGAATTATCCAGTTATTAGTCACTTTGTGGTGTAATGGTACTTGTGTGGCAGTATTATGTGTTCCTTATATAGGTGTATTATTGGTAATATTTATCTTGGTATACCAGTATTATTGGTATTGTTGGCAGCACAGCTGTGTCAGGGGGCAGCCTGAGGTGCTGCTGGCGGCCGATCCGGAATCTGCCCCAAAAAGGTACCGACCTGCATGCAGTGAAATATTAGACATATACCATCCAGGTACATGGAAAAGCTAGGTGAGAAATTGTCACCTAGCTTTTCTGTGCTCCTGAATGGCATATCTGCTTAGAATAGCACAACTATTATAGAAAGATTTGGCTGTAACTTTTAGTCAAATCTGTTTATGATAGTGACCTATTATAAGCAGATATGCCATTCAGGAGCATGAAAAAGCTAGGTGAGAAATTGTCACCTAGCTTTTCCGTGCTCCTCAGTGCCATTTCTGCTTATGAGAGTTATTGGAATTGTAGTCTTGTAACAGCTACCCGGCCCGATAGCACCAGCCGCTAGCTGTTGCAAGACTACAACTCCCGGCATGCCCTTACAGTGATGACACGCTGGGAGTTGTAGTTGCAACAGCTACGGGGCAGGTAACTTGAGGCAGGGGGGGGGTGCCAAAATGGAGCTTTGCTTGTGTAGGCAGAAATCCTTGCACTGGCCCTGGATATGCTGTGGGATTCTCTTTGTCACTAGAGCTTTGTGCGCAGCAGTGTTTGCTAGAAGTTGCTTCTTCCTGCTGCACACACACAGTGCTACTAACACATAGCCTTCCCTATGGTTTATAGTATATTCCATTGCGTTACTATATAGGGCGTGGGCAGACCTACATTTTCCATCTCAGATGTTGGTGGCAGCAGAGAACCCTGTGTCAGCTCTTAATGCTGCCACACTACCAATAAAAGTAGATAACAAAAAATTGTACATTGTTTAAAAGTTTAAAAGTTTACATATCAAAATTATCTAGCTTTATTAAATCAATGTATAAAACAAATTTCCCATAAGACCTATTTAGTTAGATTATAAAATACCAATATAAACAAAGTGC
Source organism: Hyla sarda (assembly GCF_029499605.1). Classification (NCBI taxonomy): domain Eukaryota; kingdom Metazoa; phylum Chordata; class Amphibia; order Anura; family Hylidae; genus Hyla; species Hyla sarda. The sequence continues at coordinate 179,673,987 of NC_079193.1, read as the reverse complement.
ATCAAGTAAATATGTCATAAACACTTAAATGTGTTTGCCCATTAGCAACACTCATCACCTATCTGCAGAATAGGTGATGACGAGCGTCCGATCAGTGGGGGGTGAAACCACTGATACTCCCACTGATACTCCCTCTGATCACAAAATGTAACAGTGGTTGGACTTGTACGCAGCCGCTCTATTCAAGTGCTATCATTGTAAGAAAGTAAAAAGATCTTTTCATGGAGTGTCAACATATGCTGGAAAATAAGAATCTCGGCATGTAGTATCATTGTTTTTTCACATGATTATATCAATCACTCCTTATTGCTATACAGAATAATCCATACATAAATTTAATAAAAGGCCCACTGAAAAACAAAACATTGCATAAAAATGGTGCCCCAGTCACCCACAGTAACAGGATTTTAGCCTAGTGCTTATGAAAATTGAAAGCGTTGATCTGTTTGGGGAGCGATAACACTTTTTACCTGTGCTAGTTGTTCAGCAAGAAGTCCTGAGTATTTAATTTGAACACTGTTCTGCCCACTCTAAAAGTTACTTGTCAATTTTTTGTAGAATTGTAGAAGTGTATGAATCTGTTGTTCATATAGTTGATTTAAAATTGTAATAATAATATTGTTTTTTAAAAGGGATTACAGTGTTTTCTGAGATCTAAAACTAGTGTAGAGGCATATGGAAAGGTCAGAGTATTACATAGAAAAGACTCCAGTGTGGCTTGCACTTTCCCAGCTTGTCAAAATGTAAATACAGATGGACAAACAGCAAATGTTACATAATTTATTTATAACATGGGTGGACAATATGTTATAAAGAACATAAAACATGCTACCAGTGACTACACATAACTAATAAGAGATTAAGGTAATTCCTCTGAAATTCAACCTTGAAAGAATGCTAGATGACTTAAGTTGTTGAAAAAAAAAATCACAAATTTTTAAAAAATAAATAGTTAAACATCTTATTCTTCAAACTAATTGTAGTGTATTATTTTTATTATATTTACTTGATCAAATAGAGAAAAAATATTATAAAATGACTCAATACTGAGGAAAAAGTTATAGAATCATCAATACACAAAACTGCAGTTAGTACTTTGTGGTTCCTCCCCAGGTCTCTATGATGGCCTGAATTTTTGTTGAGGCATGAACTTCACTTATGATAAACACAACCCTATAAATGTCATCCATAAACAACCAATCCCAGACCAAAAATAAAATTTATATATAAATATATTTTTTGATCTGGGATTGGTTGCTTATGGATGTTATATATATATATATATATATATATATTAGCTGAGTACCCGGCATTGCCTGGTTTTTCCTTCCTAATCCTTGTTGTGGAGGAAAATCAACAGAGGAAGCTTTTGACTTCATATCCTGCCCTCATATATTTTCTTGTCATATCCCAACCCCATATCTCGTCCTCATATCCCAGCCTCATGTCCTGACCTCCTATCCCGACCTCCTATCCCATCCTTCTATCCCGTCCTCCTATCTTAACCTCCTATCGCAATTTCCTATCGAGACCTCCTATCCCGACCTCCTATCCTGACCTCCTATCCCATCTTCGTTTCCCGTCCTCATATCTCAACCTCCTATCTCAACCTTCTATCTCGACCTCCTATTCCGACCTCCTATCCCATCCTCATATCCCATCCTCCTATCCAGACCTCATATCCTGTCCTCCTATCCTGACCTTCTATCCCGTCCTCATATCCCGTCCTCATATCCTGACCTCTAATATGTGTACCAGGTATTGAAATATCTCCAGCCTTACGGAAGTACATACATTTCCCATTGCTTTGCATGGGACTTTAAACGAAAACCCCGACCCTCACAAATGGGGGTAGTTAAGGGTTAAATTAACTATCCTATATTTTAAATGGACATAGAAGTAACATGTGACCAAGCATTATCGAAATATTTCCAGCCGTTTGGAATTTATGCAGTAACATATTTCCCATAGACTTGTATGGGACTTTAAACAAAAACCCCGACCCTGGAAAATAGGGGTGAGTAAGAGTTAAATTACCTATCCTATGTTTGTTGTTGACATATAAGTAACATGTGTGCCAAGTTTCATGTTAATATCTTTAGCTGTTTGGACTTGATCCTGGAACATACACACACACAAGTTTTATTCAAGTGTATTTGCGGGTTCAGGGGTATTTTCTGTCCTTGTTTTCATTGTATAATGGTGTAATAAAGATTATATTTCAGATTATATTTGGTCTGCGATTGGTTTCTTATGGATGACATTTATAGGCTTGTGATTAAATTTTTTTGTCACCATATGTATGTGACTTTTTTCCCCATAAAAGAGTGTAGGTTTTAATATTCACTTATGATAAATCATATTCTGCTTCAAGCTGAAACCAACTCATTCAAAGAGTGGTTGACTGAAGGTTATTTTTTTTTTATGACTCACTTGGGTAGAATATATGATGGCTACAGCACCTCTCAAACCCTTAATGTGGAACTAAAACAAACCACAGTCCAGTGCAGGTAACCTCAAAATCAGCAGTCCCGTTATGAACAGTATAGTTAATACTTTAACGGAAGTAGCAGTAATATCAAACAATCATAAATAGATATAAAAAGATAGAGCACTGACCAATTGTTCTTGATGTGTAGAATACTTCTCAGTTGCGGGAACACTGTACACAGGGGAGCGGACAGCTGTGGTGGACTTCGGGCAACGACCGTATCTTGCGTGAGTGCTTCCTCTGGCCCTCACGCAATTGAGAATAAAGTATTCTACACATCAAGAACAACTGGTCAGTGCTCCATCTTTTTATATCTATTTTTGCTAGTTTATTTTTTTTTTACTTTCTACTATAAATGTTCATTTGGATGCATTATGACATTATGACTGTTTGCTAGCCGTACCATTGACTTTATGTGCTGTTCTTTAAGAAGAGCAATAACACTCTTTGCTCTGTCAAGGTGCAATATCATTCTGAGAAGGTGGATTCATTATCGTCAAATCTATTTCAATCAATTTATTGAAAAAAAGTGAACACGATTTCTATGTATATTACCTGTCCATTGATTGCTTAATTAATGATATCCACGTCCTTATTCCATTCTGTAATGTGCAACCCCAACCCAAATATCAGTGGGGAAATGTTATTGTCACCACACTTAAAATTCCACTTGTTTTTTTACTTTTGGAAAAACGCCAAGAAAAACAGCCATTCTGCTGAATGGCGTTTTTTCGGGCAAAAAAATGCTGTGTCCAGATGTTAGCTATAAATCAGTGAGAAATCACAAAATTCTTTTTTCACTTTGCGTTTTTCAGTTTGGCGTTTTTTAAATCCTTTTGGCGTTTTTTCACTCTTTTTCAGCTCCTTGGCAGTTTTGAAAAATCGCAGCATGTTGAGGCTATGGCGTCTTTTCCCCCTGAAAAGTGATGGAGATACCTTTTTTAATAAAATTTCGTAGGGTACCATTAAAAAATAATAATAAAAAAACATACAGTAGTGATGGAAAAAATTGTATTTAACGAAATTTTTCTTAATTTTTAAACACGGATCAATTTATATGTGTGGACAGGGCACTAAAAATGCAGCCGACATTAATAAAAATGTAGTGTGTGTGTGTGTGTGTGTTTTTTTTCACTTTTTTATTCTTTATTTTTTACATTTGTTAGGTAGTAGTACTACTCCCAGAATGGAACATACTGTTCCATGATGGGAGTAGTAGTACCTGTACTAATTGGCAGATCACCCTGGGTCTGTTACGATCCTTCTGTATAATTTATAGATGCGGCCGGCCGCTCTTCTATGGTCCCCTGCACTGCCGTATATATACACCTATTCATATTTGCCGCAGAGAGCTGTGATTGGCCAGATGGTTCCAGCCTATCACAACACTCTGTGGGAAATATGAATAGGTGTATATATACGTCAGTGCAGGGGACCATAGAAGAGCAGCCGGCCGCATCTATACATTATACAGGAGGATTGCAGAGGGTGTCAGGAGTGACATCCACTGTGATCTGTCCTTATCTGCAGGTACTACTACTCCCAACATGGAGCACACTCTGCTCCATGCTGGTAGCTGTAGTACCTGCATTAATAGACAAATCGCAAAAGGTGTTAGAAGTTACACTCGCTGTGATATGTCTATTAATGCAGGTACTACAGCTTCTAGCATGGAGCAGAGTGTGCTCCATGTCGGGAGTAGTAGTACCTTCAGTTAAGGACAGATCACAACAGTTGTCACTCCTAACACCCAATGTGATCATCCTATCTATTGCAGAGATGCGGAGCAGCTTTTTCCTGTGCTCCGCATCTCTGCACTATACTCCGGCCGGCCTCTCTGGGCGGAAAATATGAATGAGTGATGTTCTATTTTACATCACTGGCCGGCCGGAGTACAGAGCAGAGATGCGAGTGCTGTATAGAGCCGCTCTGCATCTCTTCTATATTGTGGACAATCGCATCAGGTGTCAGGAGTGACACCTGGGGCGATATGTCTATTAGTACAGGTACTACTACTCCCATCATAGAACAGTCTGTTCCATGTTGGGAGCAGTAGTACTATCCCACCTAAAAAATAAAAAAAAATAGAGAGAAACAAAGTGAAACACACACACACTTTATTAAAATTTTTTTATAAAAATGTTGCTTTAAAAAATAAAAATGTTGTTAATTAAAAAAAAATTACCATCCCTACTGCATCCTTTTATTATAATTTTTTTCTTGGTACCCAACAAAATTTGAAAAAAAAAACAAAAACAAAGGGGCCAAAAATGCAATTTGCACTCAAATGCAAAAACACCAGAAAAAACGTCTGATGCAGGAAATTGCACTGGCAATTTTTTTTTCTGTGAAAGAATCCTAGCCTCATAGATTCAAGAAGTCCAGCAACATCTTCTTGATTCTAATTAGAAATTCATCACTGAATATCACTTTTATCCAGTGAGTCTTCTATTTAGCCCAATGTAACCTTGTTTTCCTTTTTTAGTGTTAGTGCTGGTTTTCAGTTGTTTTTTCTAGATGTAAATCCCATTTCATATAACCAATTTCTAACAGTTCTCTTACAAGCATTGACTTCTGTTTAGCTGATTTGTTTCATTTTAAATGTATTTTTATCTATTTAAAAGGCATACTGCTTTGAGTTTTTCATCCTGCCACTATGGCCTCTTCCTTGATCAACTTGTATGTTTCCCTTTATAACCCTGCCATTCCTAAATTTCAAACACCTGGCTGAAAACAACCATCATTTTTGACCCACCTTCTGGATTTCCATCCTGAAGAATTTTCAGAATAACTTTCTTTGTTTCAATTGATAACTGTCTTGTTCGGACCAGGTTCCTTTTCAAGTCCACAGTTCAGTAAGGTAAATGAAGCATGCCACTGTGTGTGATTTGTATTGCCTAAAGGTTGTCAGATGAGTAACCCACATGTATTGTACTTTGCTATCATACATTTTCTTTTGTATGTATTATAGGCTAAAATAATGTATTCTAAATGTCTTCATGTCTAATGTCTAATTTTCATGTTACCTCAAGACAGAGAGCAACATTCTTAAATTGGCATATAGATAAATATGATAGACACCCATAGAAAGTGGTAGGTTCTTTGCCAAACCCAGGCTTCCTCAGAGAAGAAATATGGGTTAGCTAACATGGTGTGAGGAGTAGCTTGGGTTTCTCTTCTTTAGTCTATGCCTCAGGAATTCCCTTTGGTGCACATGGAGCCAAGGCCCCAGCAAAGTAAAGACTAAGGGCCTGAAGATCTTAAGACACAGCCAAAAGGTATTTGGCTGTGACAGCTACAACCTAATAGTTGAGAAAGCTACATCCTACAGACCACCTAGCTGAGATGGCCAGAGACTACAGTCAGTGAGGATAAACACCTCATTGCCATGTAAATATTGGCCAAAGCCAACCATTCATGCCAGCCATTTGGTGTGTATGTAGGCCATCAAACTTATTTCTGATGGAAAACATTGGCCTTCAACATGATCAAACTGTTGTCGCTGATGGAGGGATAAGGCAACTCTTGCTTCCCTCTCTACATTGAATAAACATGCATGTTCAACCAAAACTGCATTTCTATAAGGGATTTAATACAGAGATCTCTGTATTTTATATGAGAGTTGGAAGAGATCTCCTTTAAGGGGTTATCTGGGGAGCACAAAAGGTATTGTCTTTTTTTGCTCCCCAGTATTGCACTTCCACCTTGGTCCAGTCTCAGAGGTATACTTTCCAAGATGATGGGGTGGTAATAGGTACTGTATTGCAAACATCGCATGAAGGCAAAACTACACTCATATTCAATGGCTGCACATTGTTGTCAATCTTGTGAGACCAAGATGGAATTATAGAGCCGAGGAGCAAGGACATGGTTTCTGTTCCCTGAAAATCAGTTTAAATATGATAAATTGAAATCAGTTCCATTTAATAACTCCCTTGAAGCCAGCTCCAAACTCGCTTTTGTTTTCTTTTGTTATATATGTTTTTCTACATGCTTATCAACATGTTTCTCTTTTGACAAAATTCAATAAAATTCTATTGAAAAGAAAAAAAGAAATCTGTTCCATTTTAAATTTACTCACACCTACTTCTGTCAACATCCAGGATGTGAACTTACATACTGAAGATGTATAGTTACATCAAATACTTTTAAGGGTATGTTTAGAACACATTTGAGATAAAAAAACTTAGGGGGACATATATCATTGTTTGCTTTGGTAAGCAAGTTCTGAAGTAATTTTTTTTTTTTTTTTGCTGTAGTTTTGCTTATGTGCTACATATTTGTCATACTTTCACAGGGGATAAAGAGACAGCAAACAGCAAAGGCAATTGGAGTGCTTCAGCTGACCCCAGGTGCGGAACGGACCGGGCGTGGACAACACCCAAACGTAGAACAGAGGAAGAAATGGAGGTCCAGCGCAGAGACTCGAGAAATAATGAGATTTATTCACATGCCTTATGGAACATCACAGATAAACGAGGTACAGGTGACGCGTTTCAGCCTTGCACAGAGGCCTTAGTCATGACTAAGGCATCTGTGCAAGGCCGAAACGCGTCACTTGTACCTTGTTTCTCTGTGATGTTCCATAAGGCATGTGAATAAATCACATTATTTCTCGAGTCTCTCCGCTGGACCTCCATTTCTTTCTCTATCACAGGGGATGTATAAAAGCATAAGAGCACATAAGCAAAACAAAAAAGTCGCAGTTGAGACTTTTGTGAGACTTTTTTGCTCACATATGGGAGTTTTGTACCCCAGGTCAGACCTGGAGCTGATTAGCAACTTTTTGTAAGGGGTTTGCTACTTTTTTCTTCCTATGTGGGACTTTTGCACATCATAAATACCCAACCACTGCAAAGTGAAAACTGAAATTTGCTTAGGTAAGACTGTTTGTAACTTTTTGCTTACTCACAAAAGTCGCACAAAAAAGTGCTTAGACGCATGTGCGACTTTTTGTGAGACTTTTGTATGAAAAGAAAAAAGGCTCAAAATACCTTGATAAATGTCCCCCTAAGAGTAAATGCCAGAAACACTCACAATGTACATGGTAAACATCTCATTAGGGTTAAATAGCAAACTAGAAGACAAATGTATATTATGCATAGCCTTTTAAGAAATTGTACTTCCATTGTAGTCTTGGCTCTTGCGAATCTGATTATCAGAGTCTCAGTTAAGACATGTCTTAAAGCGTTCACCTCAATACCAGGCAGTGAGCCCGAATGTGAAAGCCAAAAGGACTCCTAATTCTACACAGAAGCAAGTCCGAATATCCAGGAGAAACAACTAACAAAACGGTAGACAGGTGTTAAGCCAAGCAAGTTTGTCAATTTTAATAAATTAACAAATATTTCTAACATTCTTTTCCACTTTGTCATTGTGGGGTATTGAGTGCAGAATGATGACTTTTATACTAAGTACTAAGCTACAACATAACAAAATGTGAAAAGAAAAAGTGAAAGGGGCTGAAGACTTTCTGAGACCATATATATATATATATATATATATATATATATATATATATAAGCAACAGATGCCTCTATATATAATTTCTCAGCCTCATTACACTTATACATCACAGCAAATATGTTGGAGGCCATAACCATGATGTGAATATCCCCTTATCCTGACACATCTCATTCACCCATATCTCTTAGTAGTCAGGCTAAAGTTTTTAAACAAATAAGGACTAGACTCTGGCCTATATTATGAGCACTAAATGGTACAACAAATTCTACCAACAAAACATACTTTTATTTTTAAAAAGCTCCGTCTTTGGGCAAAACATGTGCCAAAACATTGAAAGTGCCAACTAAAATAGCTAAAGCAGTTAGTAATTGAAGAGTAGGCTTCGTACCACATCGTAAGTGCAATCCATGCCAACCGCTTGGCTGTAAAATGCACAACATTATAAACATTTTTAAAAGCACTTGTACCGGTACAGTTTTCTATTTGTAGATATATTACCTTATGAACAAAGAGGGTCATTTATACAGTTAGGTGCCATCTAATAAACTGTGTGTAGGACATACCATACACTTCCTAAGCAAATAGATTGCTGAATATTTTAAAAGTGTTAAAAAAAGGTTTCATGGGACACCCACTCTCTCACTTTTTGCAAGGCAGAAAGATCATTTTTTGAAACTGAAATAATTCCACCAGAGTGGAGACAGGTAAATATTATTAATAAGATGTACAGGATAAAAGGCCAGTAAACTTTTACTTAAAATTTCAGCTTTACATGGCATAAATTATGATATATGAGTACTTGCTATTTAGTCATCAAGGACTAATGTATATATTTATTTAATTGCATATCTATCTATCTACGGTATCTATCTATCTAGCTATCTATAACTATAGCATTATTTTCATATTTTATATTGTCCCATGAGAGTTAATTTACACTGAGTGTTTGGGCATCCAGCTAAGAGATGACCTCAGTGACATAGATTAGGACTTTGCCCTCAAGAAATAAAAGTGCACAAGCTAAATGTTATTAAGAGTATCCTAAATAGATCTTGTGAACAACACATACCCTATGGGAATAAACGTGTTAGAAAAGAGGAAACCAACGTGGTTAACTAAAGCTGTTACGGTTGCGATAAATGAGAAAAATAAATAAATCAGGCTACTGAGACAAGAATGAGGTGGCACGGCATTAAACAAATATAAGAATAATATATTTTGGAAAAACATAAAACAAAAAACAAATAAAAGTAGCAAACATTGCAACAGGGAGAATAATTGCTACAAAAAGTAAAAGAAAAAAATGAAAAATATTGTTCATGTAAAAAAATAAGTGAAAACCAAAAATGTTTGACCCTTAAAGGGGTACTCCGGTGCTTACACATCTTATCCCCTATCCAAAGGATAGGGGATAAGATGCCTGATCACGGGAGTCCCGCAGCTGGGGACGCCCGGTATCATGCACGGGGCACCCCGTTTGTAATCAGCCGCGTGCATGATCCCGGGCGTCCCCAGCTGCAGGACTCCCGTGATCAGGCATCTTATCCCCTATCCTTTGGATAGGGGATAAGATGTGTAAGCACCGGAGTACCCCTTTAAGAAAAACTCTGTGTGGAATGGGTGGTGGAGGATGACGAAAAGGCCAGTCTAACAAATGGCTTACCTCAACAAGAAGTGCAGCGCCACCTTTTAACATTACAACCCACAAATCACTGGCCAAGATGTACTATGCTAGACAGACCCTTATTCCTTATATTTAAAGATTCTACAATGACAGGGATTGTTTCACAGAACTGGTACTCATACGAACTGTGATGTCTATCTGAGGAACTAGTCACAGCAAAAACAGTTGAGGGCTTCAAAACAGACTTAGGCAACTTGTTAGAACAAAATGATATTATTGCATAAGTATAAATATAGTATCCCCTCCTCCTTTACCCACATATATCCTTTTCCTTCATTTTTTCCCCCCATGAACTTCATGGACATGTGTCTTTTTCTTAACCTTACTAACTATGTAATAGTTTTTGGGTAAAGCAAATAGCTATTGAAATAAATAAATAAAAATAAATAATGAATAAATAAGATACGTTTTAAGATTAAACTTTACTGTTCTTAAATATCCTTTGGCGGGACATATCAATCCCTGGGAAAGAAGACTATTGTCTTAGAAATGCAATAAAGCCTATATGCGTAGGCTTTTAAAGTCTATATTGTGTGTATTATATCACTTTATTGTGATTTATCAATTTATTGTGGTCATGGTAGAGTGTTTTCTCCTGTTACCCGTGGTCACTTTCATCTGGCTGTGTAGTACTTATGTTGTTCCTTTCATTTTTTTATTTATATGTAAAAGCCATAAATACAACTATAAAAGCCTACGCACATAGCTTCAACAGCCATTTTAGAGATAGCAGGTGTTAGGAGAAGATCTCTGTGAAGGACAGTGAGCAGTAAACAACACAGAAGTAGCACTGCTGAGATTATTCTGTATCTATTCTGTCTGTGCAAAATCTGTTTAAGGGTGCCAGTTTTGCTGGTTTTGTGGTAACATTAATCCAACATTATTTCCCACCAACATACTGTCTGGTAAGCTATATCTTTCTATGGGCACGATTAGACTTACTGAGACCTGTCTTCAATCTTCTTCTGCATTGTCAGCAAGGGGGGTTGTTAGTCGAGTTTCTGCCGACCTCACTGTAAGAGCTGTATCTGTCTGATCTCTCTTGTTTACAGTTAGCTTGTGGTTGCTGTAGCAATGCCCGAGCCAATCCAGCGGTGTGTATCTCTAGCCAATGGGGTGTCGCCTTAGCCTCTATACCCTGCTAGTTCTGCTATTTAAGTCTGTAGTGTTCTGACTGTTTCTTCCTTACCTTACTGTATTGCTGTAGTTTGTTGTTTTGACCTGTGACGACCCTGTACTTATTCCAGAGTAGGGATCGTCTTCTAGTTGTGGAGTTGCCGTTTAAGGCATCTACGCAATAGGCAGGGACAGGGCTTCTGGGTGAGAACTAGAGAGTACTATATCCCTGCCCATATGTGACACTCACTTTACAAAATGGAAAAAAATAGAAAAAAAACATTTTAAAATATTCACAGAAAACATAATTGCTGGGCTCGAAGCAGCTAGGTGGCAACCAAACCTTGCACTTTAGTAATCTTGGGGTGTACTAATAGAGCTTTGTCAATGTAACACACTTCCTGCAGAAAATCCCTCAAATGTAAACAAAAAGATACAAAATGTATGACTCTTGGATGCAGGGATAGTAAATAAAAATGCCATCTCCAAAAATCCCAATGAATAAGGTGAATAACGAAAAAGACATGAATTCATAGAACTACTTTGTCTTATTCTGTTCATTCTCATTTTTTGGGAAGCATAATAGTGATATGACACGGTAGAGCTTTTTATTGCTTCCTTAGTTTATAACTACATCCTTAGTTTAGTTTATAAAGTTTAACCCCTTAAGGACGCAGCCCATTTTGACCTTAAGGACATTTTTTTGCAAATCTGACCACTGTCATTTTAAGCATTAATAACTCTAGGATGCTTTGACTTATAAATTTGATTCTGAGATTGTTTTTTTTTCAGGACATATTCTACTTTATTGTAGTGGTAAATTTTCATTGATACTTGCATCATTTCTTGGTGAAAAAATCCAAAATTTTATGAAAAATTGGAAAATTTAGCATTTTTCGAAATTTGAAGCTCACTGCTTGTAAGGAAAGTGGACATTCCAAATAAATTATATGTTGATTCACATATACAATATATCTACTTCATGTTGGCATCACATAGTTGACATGTTTTAATTTTTTGAAGACATTAGAGGGCTTTTTAGTTTAGCAGCAATTTTCCAATTTTTCATGAAAATTTCAAAATCGGAATTTTTCCGGGACAAGTTCAGCTTCAGAAACTGCACCCCTTAACCTGTTAAAGACGTAGGGCGTACCTGTATGCCCTACGCCCGGTCCCGGTGTTTAAAACGGGGTCACACCGCAATGTTCCCGATCAGCTAGAATGCGAGCGGAGACCCCCTTACCTTGCTCCATCTGGGTTTGATTGCTCCAAGCCTGAGCTACAGGCTTGAGCAGTCGAGACCCTATCTCGCTATATCTTTCCAGGGATCAGCATAAGAGATCAGTGTGTGCAGTGCTATAGCTCCCTATGGGAGCTATAGCACTGCAAAAAAAGTGAAAAAATAAAGTTAACAAAGGTCATTTAACCCCTTCCAATAATAAAAGTTTGAATCACCCCCTTTTTCCCATAAAAAAAAACTGTGTAAATAAAAATAAAAATAAACATATGTGGTATCGGCGCATGTGGAAATGTCCGAACTATAAAAATATATCGTTAATTAAATTGCACGGTCAATGGCGCACGTGCAAAAAAATTCAAAATCCAAAATAGCGTATTTTTGGTCACTTTTTATATCATGAAAAAATGAATAAAAAGCGATAAAAAAATCCGATCAATACAAAAATGGTACCAATAAAAATTTCAGAACACAGCGCAAAAAAATGAGCTCTCTTACTGGCTCGTACATGGAAAAATAAAAAAGTTATAGGGGTTAGAAGATGAGAATTTTTAGCATATAAATTTTTAGGTATGTAGTTATGATTTTTTTTCCGAAGTACAACAATATCCAACCTATATAAGTAGGGTATCATTTTAACCGTATGGATCTACAGAATAAGAATAAGGTGTTATTTTTTAAATTTTGTCGCACAATGATTTTTTTTTCCGTTTTGCGGGGGATTTTTGGGTAAAATGACTAATGTCACTGCAAAGTAGAATTGGTGGCACAAAAAATAAGCCATCACATGGAATTTCATGTGCAAAATTGAAAAAATGAAAATGCAAAAATGGAAAAACCCTGCGTCCTTAAGGGGTTAAAGTATTCAAAATGACATTCAGAAAGTTTGTTAACCTTTTAGGTGTTTCACAGGAATAGCAGAAAAATGGAGGAGAATATTGAAAATCTTTATCTTTTACACTTACATGGAGTGCCATTGGGCTTTTGGGGAGAGAATTTGGTTGGAATAGAAAGAATGGAAGGGGCCATGTGCGTTTACAAAGCCCCCTGTGGTGCCAAAACAGTGGACCCCCACACATGTGACCACATTTTGGAAACTACACCTCTCACAGAATGTAATAAGGGGTGCAGTGAACATGTACTCCCCACAGGAGTCTGACAGATCTTTGGAACATTGGGCTGTGCAAACGAAAAATTTCATTTTTCATTTTCATGGACCACTGTTCAAAAAAATCTGTCAGACACTTGTGCGGTGTAAATGCTCACTGCACCCCTTATTACATTCTGTGAGGGGTGTAGTTTCCAAAATGGCATCTCATGTGAGGGGGGTCCACTGTTCTGGCAACATGGGGGCTTTGTAAATGCACATGGGCTTCAATTCCAGCCAAATTCTCTCTCCAAAAGCCCAATGGCGCTGCTTCTCTTTTTAGCATTGTTGTTTGCCCACAGAGCACTTTACATCCACATATGGGGTATTTCCTTACTCAGAAAAAATGGTGTTACAATTTTTGGGGGGCTTTTTCTCCAATTACCCCTTTGTAAAAATAAAAACTTTGGGGGTAACACCAGCATTTTAGTAAAAAAAATCATATTTTTAATTTTCATGTCGAACTTTAACGGAAATTTGTCACTATACCCCTTGTTACGTTATTTGAGGGATGAAGTTTCCAAATGTGGGTGATGTTTTTTTTTTTGTGTTTATGCCAGAACCGCTGTAACTCTCAGCCACCCCTGTGCAAATCACCAATTTAGGCCTCAAATGTACATGGCGCTCTCTCACTTCTGAGCCTTGTTGTGCGCCCGCAGATCACATTACACCCACATATGGGGTATTTCCATACTCAGGAGAAATTGCTTTATAATTTTTAATTTTAACATGCTGGTGTAGACCCCAACTTTACCTTTTCCTATGGGGTAAAAGGAAAAAAAGACCCCCAAAATGTGTTAGGCAATTTCTCCTGAGTACAGAAATACCCCATATGTGGCCCCATACTGTTGCCTTGAAATACAACAGAATTCCGAAGTGAGAGAGTGCCATGCGCATTTGAGACCTAAATTAGGCATTTGCATAGGGACACACACGGCAGTGTTCCCCAAACAGGGTGCCTCCAGCTGTTGCAAAACTCTCAGCATGCCTGGTCAGTCAATGGCTGTCCGGCAATACTGGGAGTTATTTTTCAACAGCTGCAGTTGGAAACACTGCCGTATGAGACATTTTTTTTTTTTATTGGGGGCCAGTGTAAGGGGGTGTATATGTAGTGTTTTACTCTTTATTTTGTGTTAGTGCAGTGTAGTGTTTTTAGGGTACATTCACACCGGCGGGGGTTTACAGTGAGTTTTCCGCTGGGAGTTTGAGCTGCGGCGGAAAAAATTTGCTGCAGCTCAAACTTAATACGGGAAACTCGCTGTAAACCCCCGCCCGTGTGACTGTACCCTGTACATTCACATGGGCGGGGGCTAACCTTCAACTGTTGCAAAACTATAACTCCCAGCCTGCACCAACAGACCTTGCATCCTGGGAGATGTAGTTATGCAACAGCTGGAGGCACACTGGTTGGGAAACACTAAGTTAGGTAACAGACTACCGCAGTGTTTCCGCACCAGTGAGCCTCCAGCTGTTGCAAAACTACAACTCCCAGCATGCATGGTCTGTCAATGCATGCTGGGAGTTGTAGTTTTGCAACAGCTGGATGCACACAGGTTGGGAAACACTGAGTTAGGAAACATACAATGCTTCCCAACCAGTGTGCCTCCAGTTGTTGCAAAACTACAACTTCCAGCATGCCCAGAGAGCCGAAGGGCATGCTGGGAGTTGTAGTTTTGCAACATCTGGCCCTTCAGATTTTGCCAAACTGCAATGCTCAGTATGCCTGGACAGTCTTGGCATGCTGGGAGTTGTAGCTTTGCAACATCTGGAAGTGCAGTTTGGAGACCACTATGCAATGGTCTCCAAACTGTAGCCCTCCAGATGTTGCAAAACTACAAATCCCAGCATTTGGGAGTTGTAGTTGTGAGACTACAAGGCAGCAGTGAAGATCACTTACCAGATCTTCACTGCTGCCTCTGTCTCTACCACCCCCGCCTGCATTCTGCTGCCGATGGTCCTCCCCACCACCGTCCCTCCGCTGTCTGTTGCCGGTAACTGCCACCGCTGCCTTCTTTACCCCGTTCTGCCCTGACTTCCAGCGGCGAGCAGAGCGGGGATCTCAACTTTGCCCCCCCCCCCCCCCCCCAGAGTCCCAATCAGCCCGGAAAAGCTGTGATTCACCGGTCAGAGGACCCCCCCCCTTGGCGATATGCCGGGATGGCTCATCTTATTTAAATCACCGCGTCCGGAGATGCATAGATCAAGGAACGCAGTGCAGTAAATGTACAGCTTTGTGCGCGAAGTGACACTTTGCAGAGCCATACATTTACGGCGCTCGTCGTTAAGTGGTTAAAAATGAATTTGTGCTCAGTATTTATGGAATATGATTTTTTTTTCACATGTAGCATTTATGCTGCATATTTAAATCAAGGAAATCCGCAGGTACAATGTAAACCAAATTCTGTGGATTTGATGGTAAGGATTTCCATGCTGAATTTATGCTATGTTCAAATAATGAAGAAAGTGAACTTGCTGCAGATTTTATCTGTGGGATTCCTTGCATGAAATCTGCAGCATAGATGCTACATGTGAACGTACCATAAACCTAGAAGTTAATAATACAAGTAAATGAAATGTACTAACCAAGGTTGTTTTGTTAGTCTGCAGGATTTACCGGATTTTCCATAAGCAGACAGTCTTCAGGTTACACAGGGGTTAATCTCCCACTAATATTTTCCATTTTTGGCTTAGAAATGGTTTTCTTGATTATATTTGGTCTCATATTACAATGTGAGAAAAAAATAAAACTCTAAGGCTATGTTCACACTGGTTAGATTTGACATAGATTTTGGCAGCCCTTCATCCCTTGTAAATAGAGTTTCTCCAATAAATTGGAACATTTCTACTGTACATTTTTCTACTGATGCAGAGAGAAATCTGTTGTGGAAGTAGTGTTTCATTTATTTTAGGTGGAAAGGACATGGATTAGCCCCATTGTAATCCTTCTGAAAGTAAACGTCTGATCATTCTGGAAGTATACGTCTGATTTTAAGACTAATATGAACTTACCCTAACTAGTGTTGAGCGGCATAGGCCATATTCGAATTCGCGAATATTCGCGAATATATGGACGAATATTCGTCATATATTCGCGTATATTCGCTATATTATCGTTTTATTTTCGCATATGCGAATATTCGCGTATGCGAAAATTAACATATGTGAATATTAGCATATACAAAATTAGTATACGCGAAAATTCGCATATGCGAAAATGCGCATATGCTAATTTTCGCATATGCGACTTTTCGCACGCCAGTCTCACACAGTAGTATTAGAGCCTTCTTTACACCGGGCAAGCGGGAAGCAGAGAGGGATGATCACTGTGATGTGTACTGTGAAGAAAAAAAAAAAAAAAAACGAATATTCGTAATTACGAATATATAGCGCTATATTCGCGAAATTCGCGAATTCGCGAATATGCGATATTCGCGATTAATATTCGAATTGCGAATATTCGCGAGCAACACTAACCCTAACATGTGTCTGGCTGTAGGGTAATGTACATAGCCACAAAAGGTGCACTCCCCCCTCCTATTTCTCAGTCTGCAACAGGAGACTAGGAAAAATGAGACCCACTCTGTGCCCTACCCTTGTTAAGCCCTATCTCAAGGTTTTAAAGGGGTACACTGGTGCTCCAGCGTTCTTAACATTTTGTTCGGAATGCTCTGAGCCAGAGGCTGTGATCTTGATGTCACGGCCACGCCCCCTTATGATGTCATGCCATGCCCCCTCCCTTCATGTCTATGGGAGAGGGAGTGTAAGTAAACACTCCTCCTCCCATACACATGAATGGAAAGGGTGTGGTGTGACATCACGAGGGGGCGTGCCCGTGACTTCACGACCACTGCCGTAGGAACCCAGCTTTGTTTAAAATGCCGGGTGCTGTGGGAGACTGCGGAGGGCCCCAGCAGTGAGACCCCCATGATCAGACATCTAATCCCCTATCCTTTGAATAGGGGATAAGATGGCTAGCAGCAGAGTACCCCTTTAATAGTAGATAATTATAATGACAGGCAAAAAAACAAAACATTTACCTTTGTCGGAGTGACCTGGGGATTCTCTTTGGGAAAATCCACACTCCTTTAGTCTCTCCGACTCTGCTCTTTGGCTTAGCCATAAACCAGCTTTCTGGTGTCTTTTCAATGGGAGACCAAATGGTAACAGCTAGATGTCTGTCTTGAAACATCTCTAAAACAACAGGTAGGGTGTTCATTTTCTGTAGTGGTTAGTACCTACCAAAAGTGATTAAAGGAATTGTAAAGAATAGAATATATGGTGAGTTGAAGAAGGGCAGGGGACCACTGATTAAAGGGGTACTCCAGTGGAATTTTTTTTTTAAATCAACTGGTGCCAGAACGTTAAACAGATTTGTAAATTACTTTTATTTAAAAATCTTAATCCTTCCAGTACTTATCAACTGCTGTATGGTCCAGAGGAAGTTGTATTTCTTTCTGGAGTTATTTTCTGTCTGACCACAGTGCTCTCTGCTGACTCCTCTGTCCGTATCAGGAACTGTCCAGAGCAGGAGCAAATTCCCATAGCAAACCTCTCCTCCTCTGGAAAGTTCCTGATCAGGAGAGTTACTTGAAGTAATACAGGAAAAACTTTGGCGCTGGACGAATGGAATTGGCAGAACCATGAAAGTAAAACCAGATTTGTTTATTGTGCAAAGATGCAACGCGTTTTTCTGCGCAGCCTCATCAAGCTGTGAAGCTGTGCAGTGATATGTGTTGCATTTTTGCACAAAAAACAAACCTGGTTTTACTTTCGTGTTGTGCCAATTCCATTCGTCCAACGCTGAAGTTATTTCTGTATTACTTCTAGTCACTCTCCTGATCATATCTACTCCAGGAAGGCTGCGAACAACATATCATTTCCATGTGCTCTCCATTGTTGTTTGTGAGCTCACACAACCTGCTTTGGTTAAGTGGCTGTTGGTTCCCCTCCCCCCAACCTGCTATCTCTAGATCCTACACACGGAGCACCTTCTGTTTTCTTTTTTCTGGACAGTTCCTGACACAGACAGAGGTGTCAGCAGAGAGCACTTCCTGTAGTCCTGAGCAGTTTGGTGTGCAGCTCATTCGGGTGTGTCTCTTTGTGTGCTCCAGAGACTTCCAGCAGACCAGAGCAGGTGTTTCATCAGCCTCCCCAGGAGTGTGGCAGCCTCCTCAGGAGAGCCTCCCTGCATGGCGTCCCTGGCCTCCACCTCCCGTTCTTCAAGGCTGGCGGGGGGTGGAGAGCAAACAGCAACAGCCATTCCGGCCCGGGGTAGAAGATCTGGCAGAGTCTGCAGCAATGCAGGCTCTGCTCCCCCGGCAACAGGTACCAGCCAGAGATCTGGTGGACAAAAGGCGAGGAGGAGAAGTGTGGAGTTGTGGGTAGAGCGAGGGCCCAAGGAGTCCAGTGCCAACTACTGCTCCCGCCTGGCCGCGAGGTTTGCTGAGTATGATCGGTGCGGCAAGGATCTGAAGTTGGCCAGAGAAGATCTGCGAGGCGCTCAGAATCTGGTGAACACTGCACCAAAAAAGAACAGGCCAGAGTTAAGGAAAAAGATCGCAGCACTGAAAGCTGAGATTGTGCAGCTGGAGGAGAGGAGAGCAGAGATCTTGGAGGGGAGCGGTCTCTTTAAGGAAAAGCTTGAGAACGACAGCCGGTTTGCCGCCACGAAATCCCCAGGTAAGGTGGAGGTGGATGTTGGGGAGAGTAGTGGCGGTGAAGATAGCGAGGATGGTGGTGAAGCTGTAAAGGAGGAGGAGAAGGTGGAAGAAAGTGCACAAGTTGTGGAGATGGATGCTGTTCCTGTGGCTACTCACTATGACACCAAAACACAGGACAGCTACATTGAGCCAGCACAGGTGGCACTACCAGCAAGCGATAGTGAGGAGGATGTGGAAAGTGAGGCTGGGGGATTGTTGAGGGCGATCATAATGCAGGAGTCCCCAGCCCACCTCCAGAATTTTACCTTTGGAGAAGATCAGTGTGAGGATGTGGTGGTGAAGCGAAAAGCTAAGAAACAAAAGATTCAGGAAACAGTACAATATGTGTTTGTTCCCTTCCAGCAGTCTGGGCCAGCTGCAAAGCTGGTTCAGGCTGCTGGGCCCCCCAGACTGCCAGACCCCGTTTCTGTGGTGGAACGGAGCCAGCATGGGGGGTACAGCATGGCGTCAGAAAAGGCAGAGGGCGCAATAGATGTGAAGCCCACCCATCTTGCCGGTAGGGAGGGGCAGGATGGGCTGATGGTGGGCAGTGGCGAGGCAAGCTATGCTGCCGTGTGCTCGGGGGGCGGTTCCCCGAGTGCTATGGGCATTACCGGCACTGCGGGGCACTCCCCTGTGAGGGGGGGGAGTGTCCGGGTGCCGGTGGAGGAGAGTGGTAGGTCTGTGTGCTCGGGGGGCGGTCCTCCGAGTACTGTGTATTCTGTGGGCGCTGCGGGGCACTCCTCTGTGAGGGGGGGGAGTGTCCGGGCGCCGGCATCATCCACAGAACCCGTGTGGTTGGGAAAAGTAGGTGCTGGCACTGTGGGAGGAGCTGGGGTGCGCCCGGAGGGGCAGCCCCAGACTCCGGAAGTGACTTCAGCTATGGAGCAGGAACTATCAGCATCGACCCCGGCAGCTAAGCCAGAAAAAAAGAGTGTAATAAAACCTGCAACACTACAAGTCCCAGCCAGCCCAGAAAATGTTAGTCAGGATAAGAGTGCTGGATGTGAGAATGCTGAGTGTGGAAGTGTTGTGGATGAGAGGAGTGTATGTGGGAGAGTCAGTGGAGTGAATGATGGTGGGAGTAGTAGTGATATGAATGGGAAGAAAGATGATGAGAGGAGTGGTGTGAATGGTGTTATTAGTGGTTCTGGGTTTGGTTCTGGGTCTGGTCCGGCTGCCCCCCCGGTAGTGACTGCTCCTAGGAGCTATGCCAATGTCGCTGCCGGGGGTTCAGGGGGGTCCCCGTCTCCGTCCGGCTCTGGAGGCCTCTTGCAACAGCGCCTCCTGGAGGCTCTACGCAGGGGTGACAGGTCGATCCAGGTAGAGGGAAGGGGTGAGGTCGACCTGTCTTTCTGGATAGAGAGGCACGGTTTGGGGGCTTTTCGAGAGAGGAATGGGGAGGTGGTCTGGTCCCTCCCGACATCTGGGCAGGACAATAACCGTAGGAATGTGGTCCGTCTGATTTGGAGGGGCGAGGATGCGTGCCCACCTCGCGCAAAAGTGGTTGAGCTCCTCCTTCAGATGGAATTCAGGGCGAGCGACATCTTTGCCCTGATTCACCCCTATGGTTCGTCTGAGTTTGACGTCAGTTTCGTTCGGCCGGAGGGTCTTGAACTCTTCTGGTCGAACTACGAAGTGGCGAAGAACGAGCCCGGCTGGCGGGATTTCGCCGTAAAGGCGATTTCCCGTCAGAACTCTGTCAAGAAAGTGACCGTTTTGACCCGTAACGAGTCGCTTTCTTGTTATGACATCATGACCTGGCTCGGACGGTATGGGGATGTGACGGACATGCCCAAGAAAAACTTTGATGAGCACGGGATCTGGTCCGGGGCCTGGACGTTTTCCGTCAAACTCAAGCGTTCAGGGAGTACAGTTGCCCACATTCCGTCAGCCGCCTTCCTTGGACGTGATAGGATCCAGGTCTTCTACCAGGGGCAGCCTAAGGTCTGTCACAGGTGTGGCAGCCCCACCCACTTTAGCGCAGCCTGTACTGTGCAGGTCTGCGCTTTGTGTGGTGGGGTGGGTCATCTGGCCGCATCCTGTAGGCAGATCCGGTGCCACCTGTGTGGTGTCCTCGGGCACCCTTTCAGCCGTTGTCCTAGCGCCTTCGCCCGTGCAGCGGCCGCTCCGGCTGAGGAGAGCTGTGAAGTTGCCTCGGCTGGGGAGGGCACGGGCAGGGATGGGGGCGCAACAGGGCTAGTGAGGAGGAAAAAGGGCCCCGCCAAACTAAGGCGGGAGGAAAATCGGAGGAGGAGTAGGGAGCTGGAGAGTGCCCAGGTGGCGGGGGTAGCTCCGGCCCCTGCTCCTGAAGCTGGCCCTGTAACCGCTGAAGCCCAGGAGGAGGACGTGCTGGATGAGGAGGTCAGGATGCTGCGCAAAGAGGAGGGCAATATGGCCGACACTTCCGATTCCTCCCACTATGAAAGTGTGGATGAGGAGAGTGGAGAGAGGCCTAAAAAGAAAGACAAGGGCAAAAGAAAAGGGAGAAAGAAGAGGTCAGAGCCCTCTGTTCCCTGTACTACGGGCCAGGTCCAAAACGGAAGCCTGATTGCCCCCCCTCTGATTGACCTGTCAAACCGGTACCTCGTCCTCGATACCATCTCCTCCCCCTCCTTGAAGGGGGAAGGTGAGGGCCAGGTGCCTAGGAAGAAGGAGCCTCCAGGGGGAACTGGGCCCTGTCCTATTGAGGCTCCTTCCTTGGAGGGCAGGGCTAGACCGGGGCCGGACGTAGATGGGGATCAAATGGACCAAACTGAATCAAAAAAAAGAACTAAGAGTGGTCCTGCCCTCTCATCTTCTTCGGGGGATGAGGGGGCTAAAAAGAAGGGAAAGAAAAAGTAAAGGGTGTGGCCGTCTAATTTAATCACCCTGTATGGCGGCACTCACCCCATTGACGCTGGCATCTATTAACTGTGCCAGCATAAAGTCAGATACGGCTAGATTCGCAGCCTTTGATTTTCTCGGCCGCGTTGAAGCTGACATTTTCTTTTTACAGGAGACCAGGTTGCCAGATCTAGCCTCTCTGGTAAGAGCCAGAAGAGAGTGGAGGCGTGGTCCCTCCCACTGGTCTCTTGCGGCTGAGCCGTATAGTGGGGTGGCGGTCCTTTTTACCGCTCCTGTTGAATGCCGACGGGTTATTGAATTAGAAATGGGGAGGTGCCTGATCTTAGATGTCTTCATGAAGGGACAAGAGCTTCGGCTCATTAACATCTACGCCCCGCAAACTAAGCGGGGCCGTAAAGATCTCTTTATGAGGATTAAGCCCTTTCTTTTTACGAGTCGGCAAGTGATCTTTGGAGGGGACTTCAATAATGTCACGAGGTCCCAAGATCGGAGAGGCTCCAATGGTCCACTGACTTGCGATAGTGTGGCACTGATTAGCATAGCTAGAGAAGCTCGCCTAGAGGACGCCCACATCCGGAGCCCCTCGGGCCACGCGGGTTTCACCTATCATCAAGGTAGTCGCAGGTCTAGGATAGATAGGTTTTATTTAAAGGAGGAAGCCGTCTCTTCCGCAGTGTCCGTGGTTGAGGTGGAGTTCTCCGATCACTGTATGATTTTGTTTTCCCTGAATGTTTCAGAGACCCCCCGGATGGGTAAAGGTTATTGGAAGCTGAATTCGTCCCTCCTGGAGGAAGCAGAGGTGAGACAGTCCTTTGAGGATTTTCTTCAGAGTCAGGTACCTTTACTGGGCCTCTGTAGTAATAAGTCAGAGTGGTGGGAGATATTCAAGAAGCGGGTTGCGGGGTTCTTCCGCCAGCTCTCGAGCCTCAGGTCCCTGAACAGGTATCGCCTGTATCAGGGTCTGAGGAGGAAACTCGAGCTTCTTGTCTCGACTGGAGGTAGCCGAGAGGATATCTCCAGAGTGAAGTCCTTGCTGATGAGGTGTCAGTACGATAGGCACGCATCTTTGGTTTTTGAGAGGGATTTCGGGAAGTACCGCTCGCCCGACCCTTACAGGAACTGCAAGATGTCAGTGAGTAGTAAAGTCATTTCAGGACTGATTGATAGTACAGGATCTCTGAATCGGTCCAGATCAGGGATCTTGGAGGTCGTCAGATCCTTCTACTCGCACCTCTTGGGGAGGAAGGATCTAGATCGAGACAGGATGTCGGTTTTCCTGACTGAAACCATTCCTGAGCCAGGGGTAGACCCCTCTCTTGATGTTTTGGTAGAAGAAATAGGGGAAGAGGAAGTGAGACTGGCGATCGAGGGGCTCGCCCCCAAGAAGTCGCCAGGCCCGGATGGCTTAACATCTGAGTGGTACAGGACCTTTAAGGAGTCTTTAGCTCCCCTCTTGACTGAGGTATTTAATGAGTGTCTCTCCTCGGGCACTCTGCCGAAGTCAATGAGGAGGTCAGCCCTGATTCTTCTGTCAAAGGGTAAAGATCCCAGCCGTATTGAGAATTGGAGGCCCATAGCTCTTCTCAATACGGACAGGAAGCTTCTGGCCAAGATATTGTTTAATCGGCTGGTGAAGTTTGCACCCCGGCTCCTTTCGGGGGCTCAGCACTGCTCTGTTCCAGGCCGAAGCACCTTAAGTGCTGTCCTTAGTGTCAGGGAGGCAGTGGAGCGGAGTAGTGCAGGTCTCTGGAAGGGGTACTTGCTGTCCTTGGATCAGGCCAAAGCATTTGATCGGGTGAACCACGAGTACCTCTGGTCCGTCCTCCTGAGATATGGCTTACCAACTACTTTTGTTAATTGGCTTAAGATCTTGTATGCAGGGGCAGAGAGTTTCCCGCTTGTGAACGGGTGGTCTGGCCGCTCTTTTGAGGTGGGGTCCGGAGTCCGTCAGGGTTGTCCTTTGAGCCCGCTTTTATACGTGTTCGCAATCGATCCCTTCGTCCGGAGGGTAGATTGTGGGCCGTTGGCGGGAGTCGGGATGAGTCTGGCGGAGCCGGCTGTCACCCAGAGAGTGGTGGCGTACGCTGATGATGTCACTATTTTCGTCTCCTCGAGAGAGGAGGTCGATGTGGTGATGTCGGAGGTGGAACGCTACTCGGAGGCATCCGGGTCTAAGATCAACCGGGATAAGTGTGAGAGTCTCTGGCTGGGAGGGGGGGATCCCACGTTTGATCTCCCGGACACCCTTCCAGGGCCCCAAGAATCAGCAAAAGTCTTAGGCATCACATTCGGCCAGGATGATTATCCCACCAAAAACTGGGATGGTAAGCTCCAGGATGCCACTCAGAAGGTGAACCAGTGGAAGGGTTGGTCTATGACCCTCAGGGAAAGGGTACACCTGATCAAATCGTACCTGCTCCCCTTGTTTATCTATCTGGGCAGCGTATGTATCTTGCCAGAGGCTTACTATACTAGGATCTACAGCCTGTTTTTCCAACTGTTATGGGGGAACAGGATGAACCTAGTCAAGAGGGAGGTTACGTACCGCACGAGGAGACTAGGGGGTTTATCTATGGTAAACCCCGTGGTGTTCTTTACGAACACCTTCTTGAAAGCCAACATCGCAAACCTCTGGTCAGAGAGGGCTCCTCCGTGGGTACTCTCCTGCAGGGAATGGTTTCGGCCTTTCTTCCAGGAATGGGAGACAGGAGGGCAAGTGAAGGACCTCCGTACGCCCCATGGATATCTTCCGGCTTACGCTACCCCGACTCTGAAGGCGATACGTCGGTGGGGTCTGGGAGTGTGGGAGATCAGGACCCAGTCAAGGCAGTTCCTTGACAAACGGGTTCTGTTGACCCACTTTCAGAAGCCTCTGGCGCTCAGGGACTGCCCAGGTCGGGATCTGAGGGTGGGGTTGTATCTTTTGAACATGAAAAGGATCCCCCAGAAGTTTTGGGACTTGGCCTGGCGCTGCTTTCAGGGGAAGCTATATGTAAGGGACAACCTGAAGTGTAGGAACTCTGATGACCGGGGATGTCCCCGAGAAGAGTGCGGGGACACGCTGGAAAGCATGGACCACTTCCTGCTTCATTGTCCCTTTAATATAGGGGTTTACAACCGGGTGGGCGCTTCCATCGGCTGGAGTCAACTTGCCGGCCTTACCTATCCGGAGTGGGCTTATGGGGCATTCAGGTCCCTGGGTGGCCGAGACCGGGGCACTTTATTCTTAGTTAGCTTAGTGGTTAGGTACTACACGTGGAGTGCACGGTGTTTAGTGTCGACCCAACAGAAAATCCTCTCCGAGGTGGAGGTCTGTAGGAATATCACCGGTGACCTTGGGAAGATCAGGTCTTTGGAGTATGGCAGTCTTGGTACCAGTAGGGCTTCTCTCCTATGGAGAGGTTTTTCTTTTGATGTGCCCTAGGTACTAGGCCCTTAAGGTGAAGTACCTTATTTTGGCCAGGGATAGTGTATATATCTTAGGGTGAGTATAGGGTCAGTTTCATGAAGGGATAGTGATAGGGTTAGAGGTTGATAGGGAGAGGAATTTAAATTTAATTTTATCAGGATTGCCATCCTTCTTCCTGGTGGGGGGCTATGCATGTCACCTTAGCCTTTTGTTTTGTTTTCTATGGAAAAGATTGTAATGGGCTTGCAGGCAACCAAACTTGAGCCTTGTGGTTTTGGTGTATTGTACTGTTAATATTGCTTGTTGTAGAGTATGTAAATATTGTTTTGTATATATATTGTTCTGTTTACATTAGGTGGGTAGGGGTGTATTTTAGGTTGGGTGGGGGGTTTTCGGGGGGTGGTGGTGGTCTGTACCCAGGACTGGACTGTTGCAGTGGGTACTATTTTGGGGGTCTGGTATGGGTCAGTTGTGGACAAAAACTGTGACCTATGGACTCTGACCCATGTCCAGAGGGGGTGGTGGGTGATGGGATAGTTTAGTATAGGTTGTTTTTCTGTGTTATTGAGTTGTTTGTTATGTATAATCTGTATAGTTTTATGTATACACCTTATTTTTTTTTTTTTTTTTTTTTTTTTTTTTTTTTTATTTGTACAATGTCATAATTATTTGGGAGAGAAAGGCAGTCGGACCAGTTTTCAGTTATTATAGTATAGTGTTAAGAGTACACTATATTTATGTTTGTGTTTATGTTTGTGTCCCAGTGTGGATTAGTTTTTGTTTGTGGGTATATGTATGTGTGTGTGTGGTGGGGGTAGGGGAGGTTAAAAAAAAACATATAAAAAAAAAAAAAAAAAAAAAAAAAAAAAGGGTGGGTGTGTATGTATGTGTGTATGTATATATATATATATATATATATGTATGTATATATATATATGTATATATATGTGTGTGTGTGTATGTATATGTGTATGTATGTGTATATGTGTATGTATGTGTATGTGTATACATATGTATATATGTGTGTGTGTGTATGTGTATGTATATGTGTATGTATATATATATATATATATATATATATGTATAGAAAAAAAAAAGAAAAAAGGAAAAAAAAAAAGTGTATTTGTATATATATATATATATATGTATATATTTTGTTATCCAAGTTGGATTATTTTTGTTACGGCAGCTAGCCATATTTTTGTTTTGTTATTGGGGGGAGGAGCAGTGTGGTAATGTTTCCTAGTTTGGATATTTTTAGTTTTTGATCCCAGCGTGGAAAGCTTTATTTATGTTCATTAGGTATGTGTGTGTGTGTGTGTTGGACTATAGTAGGTAATGATTTATTTATTCATTTATTTTTGGTTTATCTGGGCTGGCCGGTTAGGAAGGTTTAAGTTGTTATTTTGAGACGGATAGTTTGTTTTTATGTTCAGTTTTGTTAATTTTGTTACAGTGAAATGAACTTGTTTTATGTTTTGTAAAGTTTTGTACTTTTATAATAAAAAAGAGTGTCAGCAGAGAGCACTGTAATCAGACAAAATAAATTAAAAAAGAAAAGAACTTCCTCTGTAGCATATAGCAGCTGATAAGTACTGTGCGGATTAAGATTTTTTAATAGAAGCAATTTACAAATCTGTTTAACTTTCTGGCATCAATTGATTAAAAAAAATGTTTTCCATTGGTGTACCCCTTTAACCCCTTAAGGACCAGACCAATTTTATTTTTGCATTTTTGTTTTTTCCTCCTCGCCTTCTAAAAATCATAACTCTCTTATATTTCCATCCACGGACCCATATGAGGGCTTTTTTTTGCGTCACTAATTGTACTTTGTAGTAACATCACTTATTTTACCATAAAATGTACGACGGAACCAAACAAATATTATTTATGCGGGAAAATTGAAAAGAAAACCGCAAGTTTGCAAATTTTGGAAGGTTTTGTTTTCACGTGTACACTTTCCGGTAAAAATGAGATGTTTTCTTTATTCTGTGGGTCAATACGATTAAAATTATACCCATGATTATATACTTTTCTATAACTGTACCGCTTAAAAAAAATCTCAAACCATTTTAACAAAATGAGTATGTTTGAAATTGCCCTATTTTGACTACCTATAACTTTCTAATTTTTCTGTATATGGTGCGGTATGAGGGCTCATCTTTTGCGCCATGATCTGTAGTTTTTGTCAGTACCACATTTGCTTAGGTTTTACTTTTTATAATTTTTTAATAAATTTTTTTAGGAATAAAATGTGACAAAAAAGCAGCAATTTTTTACTTAATTTTTTACGTTTACGCCGTTCACCATATGGGATGATTAACAATATATTTTAATAGTTCAGACTTTTACGCACGCGGCAATACCAAATATGTGTATTCATTTTTTTAATGCTTTTTAGGGGGTAAAATGGGAAAAACTGACATTTTCCTTTTTTATAGGGGGAGGGGATTTTCAAATTTTTTTACTTTTTTATTTTACATCTTTTTACTTTTTTTTTTTTACACTTTTTATGTCCCCATAGGTGACTATTCATTGCAATCAGTTGATTGCTAATACTGTGCAGTGCTATGTATAGGACATAGCACTGCTCAGTATTATCGGTGATCTTCTGCTCTGGTCTGATCGATCTCAGACCAGAGCAGAAGACCCCGGGAGACGGCCGGAGCCAGATGATGGGACCTCCGGCCGCCATGCTGGATGATTGGATCCCCGCGGCAGCACTGCAGGCGATCCGATCATCCATTCAAAGTACCGCACTGCTGCAGATGCCGTGATCCGTATTGATCACGGTATCTGAGGGGTTAATGGCGGACATCCGCGCGATCACGGATGTCGGCTATTACCTGCGGGTCCCTGGCTGCTGATAGCAGCCGGGACCTGCCGGGCATGACGAGAGCACCGCTCCGGTACTTGCGATAATGCTGGCGCGTAAATGTACGTCATGGTGCGCTAAGTACCACGTCACCATGATGTACATTTACGTCCATTGTTGTCAAGGGGTTAAGGTAGGGCCATGGGTTAGGCACTGATCAGAGGTTGATTTGACGCACAGGAATGGCAGAGGAATGGATCCTTAGATATGGACTCCACTTAATTAGTGATAGGTTGTCTCAAGTCATTCAGATCCTGCGGCTGGGGGCGAGGGGGGGGGGTACAGATACAGTAGCCCCACAGAAAGATGTTGCAGGATGTTAGATCTTGCAATCATGGATGCCAGCACAACATTGGTGAATTGTTGTTTCTGATGTGGCAGAACCAATGTTTTGGTATTGGTGAACATCCAAATGGAAATTTGGAGGTGCATTATCCTGCTGATTACCTTTGGCTGGTCTTCCTCTGTGGCATAAGTTTGTAAGATGCCATAACGTGGTTTGTAGCACCTGTAGTTGCATATTAGTCAGCCTGGTTGACTTTCTTGGACTTCTCTCTACATAGCTTGAATCTTATTTACTGTCTCTTCCAAAGCCTTTGGGGGGGGGGGGGGGAGGCAGACTTTTTCCATGACAAAAACAACCAATGGTTTAGAATTGTTTCACTCAGCGTGAAATGCTGATTCTATGCGGAGGACATTTACCAAATTTATTCTGAAAGTTTTACTGTACTGTTACAACAGAACCTGTTCATGCGAATTCCAATGTGCAAAAAGCTTTGTTGTCCTCATCTTATGTCATACTATGTTAGTACATTTCAAATTTGGCTCTCGGAAACTTATTCTGATCTGTGATTGGTTTGCATGGGCAACTAAACCCATTTTGCTTTGATTTTCAGCCATTGACCATTTACCACTAATGTTACTTTAAAGCGGTACTCCACTGGAAAACATTTTTTTTTTTTTAATCAACTGGTGCCAGACAGATTTGTAAATTACTTTAATTTAAAAAAAATCTTAATCCTTCCAGTACTTATCAGCTGCTGTATGCTACAAGTAAGATCTTTTCTTTTTGAATTTCCACTCTGTCTGACCACAGCGCTTTCTGCTGACATCTCTGTCCATTTTAGCAACTATCCAGAGTAGGAGCAAATCCCCATAGAAAACCTATCCTGCTCTGGACAGTCCCTAAAATAGTTTTTGAATTTCCTTTCAAAAAGAAAAGAACTTCCTGTGGATTATACAGCAGCTAATAAGTACTGGAAGGATTAAGATTTTTTTGATAGAATTTACAAATCTGTTTAACTTTATGGCACCAGTTGATCTAAAAAAATGTTTTCTAGTGGAGTACCCCTTTAACTACAGGCCTATACTCTTTTACCATCCTTTTTAAATGAGTATGTATAAGTACACTGCAAATAGGAACAATGAAGGATAAGGGAAAGTCCCAAAGTCTCAGAGTAAGAAATTTCTCTTGTCTGCTTTGTAAAATTAATGGTTTGTATTAAGCAAAAATCTCTTTACCATGAAACATGCCAGAACATTACTGAATTGCACAATAGTAAAACTAAGATGGTCCCACTGGTAGTGGTAAGCAGTAAGCGTATAAAAGCCTCATTATTTCAATAACGGAACCAGTAGTGAAAAGCAATGCTTTGGAGACAAGTGAGGAAATTAGCTTACCTTAAAACTTAAAATAACAAAGGCTTTCCGGCTGAATGTGCTAGCATTGCTCCACGTAGCTTTAAAATAGTAATGTTTCATAGCTAACCTCCATCCCAGAAAACACCTTCTTGTCAATAAAGCAAAAGAAATGCGAGTCGAAAACGTTACCATATTTTATTTTAAGCAGAACGTATGCTTCTGTGCTTTCCTCGATGATAAAGTGCTTATGAATGATATAACATGATTGAATTATATTATACATGTATTGCCTAATACGATCATTTAGCTAACAAGAAAGCTACACAAAATAAAGATAATTAAACTAGTTTTAATACTTTAATGTGACATATCCCATTAAAAAGGGATTTATGAAAGTTAAGTTCCAGTTTTCCTAGTCCTCTTAATGTATTTTACTTAAGTTCATTAAAATAAAATAATAGGAATGTCTAATTCCTTATTACAATGGTGATTTAAATAAATGCTTCTTAAGTATTACACTGAAGTAGGGAATGCAGAACCAGCAATTGTGCATTGTGTTGTTAGTTGACATACATTAATGACCCAGGCAAAGGGCCAAGAATTATAATTCCCTTGATTTTTCTGTAGACAAATGACTACTAGTCTTTGCTTGTAAAGACATAGGAAGCTGTAATCCTCAAGACAGCAAGTCATTAAGCAGCAGTTTCCTACTTGATAAATAAGTTTAACAGCAGTCACTCAACAGTTTTTTAAGTTACGCTTGGACAATGTGCCTACAAAGGGAGAATCTGCCAAAAGAAAAACCTTCATTTCAGTAAAAGGAAATTAAATATAACATTTCAAAAACAGTATAAATACTGACCAAGTTTACAGATAATGAAATTTTGCTAATGTTACCAATTATATTAAACATATTATTTCTGTATGACTTATAAATAGACTGTAAGTTGTAGATTCTCATTAAACATTACTCAGAGAGAAAATAATAATAATACCCTATTGTTAGTGTCTTATATTACATATTGTTAAATGGAGCAACACATCAGCAAAAATGTTTATAAGTATAGAGGATTTGGTAGAAAATGAGATCTTAGGTAACCAGCAACTGGTTAACTAGTGGGGCTTCTAATATATAGTGTTGCTATACTAATAATACTACCAAATACAGTTTAATCCCCCAACAGTTTGCTGTGAGTTCTGCTTAGGATTAGACAGCCAGGACCCTGCTGCAACTGCCGGGATCAACGATGAATGTGATCTCATCAATGTGACCCCTTAAATGCCACAATCAGCAGCGACTACTGCATCTAAGTGATCTTACCAAGGGAGGTGGAGAACACAATCGCAAGTGCAGATGGTTACCCTGGCAGCCAGGGGCTAAAAAAAAGCCCTCAGGCCTGCCATTGCTGTATGCCTATTAAGCTGTGCAAAAGGCATGGCCTAGTAGATTGCCTGTCAGTATAAGATTGACCCCATATGCCATACACTTCTGTTTTCAATCAAGGTTAGAATTAATGATTGACACAACTCTCTCTAAAATCTCTTGATTTTACTTGCAGGAGTATTGGCCCTATAAGAGCATAGTAGGTACATGCAATGCAGACCCAAAAATTGGTGTTCTATTGTGTGAGCTAATTCACACCAAGAAATAGGCAGAAAAAAGCAATAGCACTCACCACAGTGTCAAAGAAATCCTCTTTATTCAGCCACAGGGGAAAGGAATGACATGGAGAAGGTGGGCTCTATTAGTTTCACACTAACTGCGCTTTTTCCATACCAGAAAACTACTTCTGTTTTCAGCCTACCTTGGCTATAAAATCCAACCTGGGGGACAATGATTTGCAAGTATTTGTTTAATTTCAACAGCCTTTTATCTCATATGTATGGGCAACTCTAGGCATATCTTAAAGGGGTTATCCACCATAAGGTGATTTTAGTATGTACTTGGCAGACAGTAATGAACATGCTTATGAAGGATCTGCCCTTGTCTTGGGGCTAAATGGCTATATTGTGAGATTATCATAACACTGTGGCTAGCTTTTTGTGAACTGGTTTTTCCTATTTGACTTTTCTTTTTTTTTACTACAAATCCCATAATTAAATTTTCCTCCCTCCCACACATCAGCCACCCCACCCATTGAAACATAAATGAGTTGCATCCATTCAAAAGACCTGTGGTTTTCAATCAGGGTGCCTACAGCTGTTGCATTAGTTGCAGATTGATCCCTCTCCCACCAAGCGATCCCTCCACCCATTGAAGCAGACAGGCTCCCTGTCATCAGCTGACTAGTGAGTCAAGTCTTGGCCGCACTGCAACCTGGGAAAAATCTGAGACAACAGTAATTTTGTATGCTGATAAAAATAAAAATTGGAGTGAAAATCACAGAAGAATTGTGAGAAAACCGTCACACACAGGTACAGACATTATATTATGAATTACACTAACTTTACAGCCCCTGTAGCATTGTCAAATAAAAAAAAAATCCTGGAATACCTCTTTAAAGGGGTACTGATTCTTATCAAAAAGAGAGGAAATTTCCTGTAGAGATATGTAAGTCTCTTTTACAAGTAAAGGAAAGAGCATGGCATATTATATTACTTATATCTCATTTTTTGATGTCTGTGAGGAAGGGTAACCATTAGGGGCAGAAAGACCAGTCTGTGGAGGAGAGGAAACCATGGGGACAGGAAGACCAGGCTGTGGGGGAGGGGGTTCCTTGGAAATTGTCTAAAGGAGAGGGTGGGCAGGGAGACCAGTCTGTGTGAGGGTAGCATGGAGGGTTTTCTGGGGGTAGGGGGTTGGTTTAGGGAGGAATGTCTAGATGAGGGGGAGGCCATGGAGCATTGTCTAAGAGAGGTAAAAATAAATTTGTCATAAACATGTGAAAATGAAAGTAAAAAAAATACAATGAAAATCCAAAGCAAGTATAGAGTTGGGGGGATGGGTACTGCAATGCTCAAAAACTCAGCCTTGTGGAAAGTGATGTAGGAAAATTCCTGGTGAATGTATACATGGGGTGCTAGACACTAGCAGAACATAGCAATTCCACAATATAGCAGGCAAAAGAAGAACTCCTCATGTAGTTGCAATAGAAAACAGACTTTATTGTAGCATGTCCATACAGAAAGCAAAGCTTCACCCAGGTGTAGGGAGAGAAAGTGGCTCCAGAGCCTAGGAGCAGATACGTCACTGCTCCTAGGCTCTGGAGCCACTTTCCCTCCCTGCACCTGGGTGAAGTTTTTTTTCTGTATGGGCGTGCTACAATAAAGTTTGTTTTCTATTGCAACTACATGATGAGTGCAGACACATTCTTCTTCTTTTGACTGCTAAAAAAAAATACAACAATACATCCTGACCACACAGAGAATGGAGAAAAAGAGGGAGGGAACAAAATGTTGGGATTCATGACCCTGAGGTATCAGAAAGAACATATGTGTAAACAGGGCCCAACTGGCCAATGGGCACACTGAGCATTTTCCCAGTGGGCCGGGTCATTTGCCAGGCCATCCATCTGCCTGCTCCTGATGTTTAAAGGAGTACTCCAACCCTAAGACATCAAATCCCCTATCCAAAGGATAGGGGATAAGGTGTCTGATCATAGGGGTCCCATCTGCTGAGGGTCCCCCACTATCTCACATACGAGATAGTGGGGGTTCCCAGCGCCGGGAACCCGATATTAGACCTCTTATCCCCTATCCTTTGGATAGGGAATAAGATGTCTTAGGGCCAGAGTACCCCTTTAAATGCTACTCTGTCAGCCTGTGCGACTGTTTACTTTACTTAAGGGCTGCAGTTTCGCTCAGGGCTGGCCCTAAGTGAGATCAGCCAGGGCAGAGACACTGACACTTTAAGAACAGCATTGTCTTGCTGCTAACAACATCCTATGCACAGACATGCCGCTGACTTCACAGACATCTCCCTGCCCAGGCTGCTCTGCCCAGTGAACAAGAACTCCATTTGCATCCTCCAATGCTGCCCACCATGTCTACCGAGCCTTCTGTACAAGGTACCCAAGGTAAGTAAGTATTAAGGGGCTCTTGGTAGAGAGGGGGGACATCCTGGGTCTTTGGGGGAGAGGAACTTTGGTGTCTGAAAGAAAAGGACAGGGGACTCAGGTGTCTGAAGGACAAGAACAGAGGGATCTGGGGGAGGACATAGGGGAGGAGGATAGAGGGGTCTAGGGAGACATAAGGGTCTGAAGGAGGAGGAGAGAGGGGTCTGGGGGGACTTATGGGTCAAGGGCAATTAGGGGTCTGAGGGAGGAGAACAGAGGGGTCTTGGGGACCTTGTGAGCCTAAAGGAGGAGGAAATATGGGTCTGGGGGAATCTGAGATCTAAAGGTGGAAGGCAAAGGGGGCAAAATCTGGGGGACTTAGGGGTCTGAAAAAATAGGACTTAGGGGTCTAGGGAGGACTTAGGGGTCTGAAGGAGGGGGGCAGAGGGGTCTGGAGGGACTTGAGGTCTGAATGAGGAGGACAGAGGGATCTGGGGATTCACAGAAGTCTGTAGGATGACATAGGGGTCTAGGGGGACTCAGAGGCCTGGAGCCCTGGAGAGGAACAGAGAGGTCTGGACTTAGGGGTCTGGGGGGACAGTGGCTTCTGGGGGTGCTAAGGGGTCTTTTAGATGTCTGGAGGAGGAGGGCAAAGGTGTCTAGAGGAGGAGAAAATATGGGTCTGGGGGACTCAGATGTCTCAAGGAGGAGGGCAAAGGGGATTAGGGGAGGCTTAGGGGTCTTAAGGAGAAGGACAGAGGGGTCTGAGGAGACTAAGGGGTCTGAAGGAGAAGTCTTAGGGGGAAATAGGGGTGTGGAAGAGAGGAACAGAGGGGTCTGGAGGAGGAATTAGGGTTCTGGGGGGACAGAGGCTTCTGGGGGGACTTAGGGGTCTGGAGGTGGGAACAGAGGGGTCTGGAGGAGGACTTTGGAATTGGGGGTAGAGAAGTCTGGAGAAGGAGGACAGGCAGAGTCTGGATTGGACAGAGGGGTCTGTAGAAGGAGGGGACAGAGGGGTCTGGAGGTGGATTAAGGGATCTGTGACAGTATTATTTTCAGGGAATAGTGTGTGGTAGTAATATTTTCGGGGGCATAGTGTGCGGCAGGGCTAAATTCAGGGGGCACAGTGTCTGGCAGGGTTATAATGATTATTGTATTCATATGCAGAATAGGGATCTGCTGACAAAGTGAGGAACCAATGATGTCTGGATCTGATGGAGAAGAAATAAAAAGAAAAGACAACAGAGAAGACGTCTCCTGTGAGTCATCTCATTGTGTATACAGCCTCAATGTCCCATCAAAGGTGTAGTCACTTGAAAGTTCTACAATAATGATAGGTGAAACTGTACTCCAATCTTTAGCTCTCCGTCTGTTATAAAACTACAACTCCCATTATGCCTGGGGCCCTCCATGCATGATGGGAGTTAGAGCTTTGCAATAGTTGAAAAGCCACTTGAACCAAGGTGATCAGTCAAGGTCCTATCAGTGAGATCCACCCCAAAAAAGGGCTGCATAGTCTAAAATGCCTGATCCTACTTTTGGTTCAAGTCCAGGCTTGTGTGTAAAAATATGAACAAATGCATAAACTCCCAAAACTCATTTGTATGATATGCTGTCAGATTGTTCTGACATCATGTAAACAGCACAAAAGAACAAAGTGGCCCTCATTTACTAACCTGAAAACTCGTTTTTGTCAGGTTATTCCAAGTTATTTTGGCGCATAGTGTCTGGGACATCTCTCAGACAGTGTGTGTCTGTGTGTGCCAGGAAAATCTAACAAACCCGACATTACATTGTGAAAAGCCTTAAAAAAAAGGGTATGGTAAGCTGGAAAGGGGGCGTTGCTTCACAACCCGACCTATTTACTATTGAATTCACAGAAAATCCTGTGAATAAATGGCTGGAATTTTCCACCTTGAAATAGCTGGTTAGAAAACTTTCCTGACTTGTAAGTCTGTGAATCCCCATAGTAAATGGAGAGGAATCCTCCAAGTCTAAAACATTACACACTAGTAAAAACCCAACACTCCTAGTAAATGAGGGTCAGTGTGTTTAGGTATGAGCTTCTAAATATGATATTGCAAGGCAGAATATAGTAGTAACTGACCTATTGGTCCGATGTGCAGATCCAGCATAAAGCGTAAAGACAAATAAACAAATTGAACGATACAGAAAACACATGCAAAATAAAGATATACTTTGCAAAACAGGAGCATTTATATATATATATATATATATATATATATATATATATATAGATAGATAGATAGATAGATAGATATCCAATAAAAACAGCACCTCCAAGAACACCTAGAAAAAAAGAAATCGTGGTGCCCGCATATTCTGAACCTCGGTCCACTGGTTCTTCAATGTATAGAAAAATATAGAAGCAGCACACCACAGGTAGACTTCAAGCAAAAAGTGACTTTATTCCATGATATGAGAGACTATGTTTCTCCAGCCTCACGCTGGCTTTCTCAAGCGTGTCACTTGAGAAAGCCAGCGTGAGGCTGGAGAAACGTAGTCTCTCACATCATGGAATAAATTCACTTTTTGCTTGAAGTCTACCTGTGGTGTGCTGCTTCTATATATATATATATATATATATATATATATATATATATATATATATATATATAATAACCAGAAGAGCAGCCCAACTAGAAAAGTTCCAATAAAGAAGGTGGTGCACACTGGAAGAGACCTTGGTGAGGGGTCTTAGCTTGAAATAGAAAATCCAGACTCCAACAGTACACAAAGCTTGGTGAAAAAAGGTGTTCGTTTATTGCATCACGACATGACAGAAGCAACGTTTCCGCACCCTTGAGCTTGAAAATGGCAGCAAGAGGCTACGGAAACGTTGCTTTTGTCATGCAATAAATGCACACCTTTTTTCACCAAGGTTTGTGTGTTGTTGGAGTCTGGATTTTATATATATATATATATATATATATATATATATATATTATACTAGATTATGTACAATCTGTTGTACTTGATGAGAATGCACAGCCACACTTTTACAACCAAAAATGACATACATAATTTTTGTGTAATGACCAAATCCTTTTTATTTATTTATTTATTTTTTTTATGTAATTTTTTTATTTTTATATCCCAACTATTATTGGGATATATGATAGATAGATAGATAGATAGATATAATAGATATAGAAACACAGGATTCTATTCAATCTGACCTTGTCCATTTGGATACTTTTATCAACTTCAAAAGTGACATTTCCTGTAGTACAGTGTAACTGGAGCTATAGCTTGAGATAATACCACCCTTAGCCATGAGCTGAAAGAGTAAGGAAATTAGAATACCCAGGGAAGCCTAGAGGTAATTAATCATTGTACAATGAAGCCTGTCAAAATACTTTCTACAACTGATGCTGCTGTCAATTACAAGTAGCATTTCCCCATCTGCAATTGTTTAAAATATCACCCAATGCTGCTATTGACATTCTTACCACTTGTGAGCTTTCTGCAATCTGCAATCCAGAACATAATAGTAATGTGACTGATACATTGTAGCAAAAAAGCACAACATACAATTAAATATGAATATAGGTTTTAAAGAAGGATATTATTACAATATATGGTTGGCCAACAGTCACGTTGCTGGGACATTTCACTGGCACATCTTGTGTAGTAGTCTTAAATCAAGAAAGGGAATAGTTGCAACATTTTCAACATGCCTTTGCTTATGATAACTAGTCAATTACAATATTACCTCTTGACAGGGACTACATAGCAGGCCTGGACTCAATCTTTTCAGCTCATTTATCAGTTTCCTCTCATGAACATATACAAGTATAAATACATTGACAAATATCACTGAACACCATATTTAGGCAGCTCCTGTACACACTTTTTTTTTTTATTTAGCCTCCCCTTACTTGAAGTAGTGTCGTTTTTTGCCTTGCTTATCACAGGTGACCCCAAGTTTTGCCAGCTGCCGCTCCCATTATGTTACAATACATTACAATTTTATGCAATCTCTTAAGGTTTAACATCCCTGTTGCCAGAGTAAGCCCATCTTGTTGAATAATTGTGTAAATTACTTCGGTGTGCTCAGTAAGGATTGGCTGAACTTGTTTATTGCTCTTCCACCATTCCCTCAGGCTGGGGGGGGGCACATAAATACCTTCCATTGCACTGGGTAGTTATTGGAAATTTAGTTTTTTTCCAGCCCCACACAGGAAGTCATGCTGTTTGGTATATGGTGCATGTGGCTCACTGGGAGTGTTGGATCGGCATAATTAAAGGGGTATTCCGAGCAAAAACATATTATCCCCTATCCAAAGTATAGGGGATAAGATGTCTGATTGCGGGGGGCCCGCCACTGGGACCCCCGCAATCTCCCTGCAGCAGCCCGCATTCTGTGCATAGCTGCGTCTGCAGTTTTGGAAACCACCGGGCTTCCGAGAAGGGGACGAAATGAATGGAGGGTGCATAACGGCCGCAATGCCCCCTCCCATAGACATGAATGGAGGGGACGTGACGTGACATCACGTCCCCGTCTCGGAAGCCCGGCAGTTTCCGAAACTGCAGACGCAGCTACGCATAGAATGCGGGCTGCTGCAAGTAGATCGCGGGGGGTCCCAGCGGCGGGTCCCCCGAGATCAGATATCTTATCCCCTATCCTTTCGATAGGGGATAAGATGTTTTTTCCCGGAATACCCCTTTAAGCTAAAATACACAAAGGGGCTGACAGGGTAAGGATGACAAACATTATAGTAATGCTTTTTTCTCTTTTTATTCTGTCAGATAATCCCTTTAAGCCATATAGACTACAGTCTTAGGTAGTAACTATTATAGAGTTTAACAGAACAGTGAGTATAAAAAGAACCAGCAAGCATGGGAACTTACACTACTAACCTGAAGTCCACGCCTTCCTTATGGATCTTCAACACAAAGCAAGACCATACTAAACAGTGCAGGGTACTCATGTACAATATAAACATATTCAAATCTAGCAAACCAGAAGCAAAAAACACGGCACTCACCCTTCTCACTGTGATTCAGAACAATCATTTATTGTAGGAGCAGCAGGAGATTAGGGAGGTAAACAAGTGGCTCAGAAGCTGGTGTAGAAAGGAGGGGTTTGGGTTCATGGAGAACTGGGCTGACTTCGCTGTCTGTTACCGGATCTACCGTAGGGACGGGCTGCACCTCAATGGGGAGGGTGCAGCTGTGCTTGGG
This sequence comes from Hyla sarda, assembly GCF_029499605.1. Lineage (NCBI taxonomy): Eukaryota > Metazoa > Chordata > Amphibia > Anura > Hylidae > Hyla > Hyla sarda. The sequence continues at coordinate 179,635,172 of NC_079193.1, read as the reverse complement.
GAGAAGATGGCTAGAACGGTGGAGGAGTGTTTAAACTAGGAACTTGGGGGGAGGGAACCTACAGCAAAGAGGGGGAAGATAGTGTAGATAGAGAGGTGGGAATTTTGAATGTACCTGGGGGTGCAGCGGAGGGAGGGGTTAGAAAAGTTAATAGGAATAGGCTTCATAGGAAAATAAAACTTACACCCTTGAATCCCATTAACCCCAATAACATAAAGGATGGAAATGTAAAGTGTATGTTCACAAATGCCAGAAGCCTAGCAAATAAAATTGGGGAGCTTGAGGCCTTGATACTGGAGGAACATATTGATATAGTTGGGGTCACTGAGACATGGCTGGACTCCTTGCATGACTGGGCTGTTAATCTGCAGGGGTTTACATTGTTTCGCAAAGATAGAATGAACAGAAAAGGTGGTGGAGTCTGTCTGTATGTTAGAAGTGGTATGAAAGTCAGTGTGAACGATGCCATAGTGTGTGATGATTCTGAGGATGCAGAATCACTGTGGGTAGAATTACAAAAAGAGGGAAATACTGAAAAAATAATACTTGCTGTAATCTACAGACCCCCTAATATCACTGAAGAGATAGAAGGTCGGCTGCATAAACAAATAGAGAGGGCCGCCCGGGCAGGTACAGTGGTAATAATGGGAGATTTTAACTATCCAGATATAGATTAGGGTCCTGGATTGGCTAAAACTACAAAGGGGCGACAATTCCTAAATTTATTGCAGGATAATTTTATGGGCCAGTTTGTGGAGGACCCAACAAGAAGTGATGCCTTGTTGGATCTAATCATTTCCAACAACGCAGAGCTGGTTGGTAATGTAACTGTGAGGGAAAACCTTGGTAATAGCGACCACAATATAGTAACTTTTGACTTAAAATGTAGAAAACAAAGACAGACGGGGAAGGCAAAAACACATAACTTTAAAAAGGCAAACTTCCCTGGGCTGAGGGCTGCACTACAGGACATAGACTGGGGGGAGGTGTTCTCAAATACTGATACAGAAGGTAAATGGGACATCTTTAAATCAACTCTAAATAACTATACAGCTAAATATATACCAAAGGGGAACAAATATAAACGATTAAAACTAAATCCTACATGGCTGACAAATGATGTTAAAAGAGCAATAAACAATAAAAAATAGCCTTCAAAAAATACAAATCTGATGGGTCAGCTATAACATTTAAACAGTACAAAGAGCTTAATAAAATCTGTAAAAATTTAATACAAACAGCAAAAATTCAAAATGAGAGACAGGTGGCCAAAGAAAGCAAAACTAATCCTAAATATTTTTTTAGATATATAAATGCAAAAAAACCAAGGACAGAGCATGTAGGACCCCTTAATAATGATAATGGGGAGGTTGTCACGGGCGATCAAGAGAAGGCGGAGCTACTGAATGGGTTCTTTAGTTCTGTATATACTAGGGATGAAGGAGCTGACATTGGACAGGTCAGTGCTGGTAACACATCATGTAATGTACTGAACTGGCTTAATGTAGAGATGGTACAAGGTAAGTTAAGTAATATAAATGTAAGCAAATCCCCAGGGCCGGATGGACTACACCCAAGAGTTCTTAGAGAGGTAAGTTCAGTAATATCTGTACCCCTGTTCATGATATTTAGATATTCACTGGTGTCTGGTATTGTGCCAAGGGACTGGCGCAAGGCGAATGTGGTGCCAATCTTCAAAAAGGGCTCTAGGTCTTCCCCAGGAAACTATAGACCGGTAAATTTAACGTGCATTGTGGGTAAATTGTTTGAAGGATTTATAAGGGATTACATACAGGAATACATAGGGGATAATTGTATTATAAGTGATAGCCAGCATGGGTTTACTAAGGATAGAGGTTGTCAAACCAATCTAATTTGCTTTTATGAAGAGGTGAGTAGAAGCCTTGACAGAGGAATGGCTGTGGATATAGTGTTTCTGGATTTTGCTAAAGCGTTTGATACTGTCCCTCATAGTTGTCTGACAGGTAAGTTAAGGTCTTTGGGTTTGGAAACTTTAGTTTGGAACTGGATTGAACACTGGCTCATGGATCGTACCCAGAGAGTGGTGGTCAATGATTCGTACTCTGATTGGTCCCCGGTTATTAGTGGTGTACCCCAAGGTTCAGTACTGGGCCCGCTGCTGTTTAATTTATTTATCAATGATATAGAGGATGGTATTAATAGCTCTGTTTCTATCTTTGCAGATGACGCCAAGCTTTGTAGCACAGTACAGTCTATAGAGGAGGTGTATAGGTTACAAGATGACTTGGATAGACTAAGTGTCTGGGCATCCACTTGGCAAATGAGGTTCAATGAGGATAAATGTAAAGTTATGCATCTGGGTACTAATAACCTGCATGCGCCGTATGTCTTAGGGGGGATTAAACTGGCAGAGTCACTGGTAGAGAAGGATCTGGGTGTACTTGTAGATCACAGACTACAGAATAGCATGCAATGTCAGGCTGCTGCTTCCAAAGCCAGCAGGATATTGTCATGTATCAAAAGAGGCATGGACTCAAGGGACAGGGACATAATACTCCCCCTTTATAAAGCATTGGTACGGCCTCACCTGGAATATGCTGTTCAGTTTTGGTCACCTGTCCATAAAAGGGACACTGTGGAGCTGGAAAGAATGCAGAGACGCGCGACTAAACTAATATGGGGCATGGAACATCTTAGCTATGAGGAGCGATTAAAGGAGTTACAATTGTTTAGTCTTGAGAAGAGACGTTTAAGGGGGGATATGATAAACGTATATAAGTATATTAATGGCCCATACAAAAAATATGGAGACAAACTGTTCCAGGTTATCTCCCTCCCCCCCCCCCCAAAGTACGAGGGGGCACTCCCTCCGTCTGGAGAAGAAAAATTTTAGTCTCAAGGGGCGACACGCCATCTTTACCATGAGAACTGTGAACTTAGGGAACAGTCTACCTCAGGAACTGGTCACAGCAGGAAAAATTAACAGCTTTAAAACAGGATTAGATATTTTCCTGGAACAAAATAACATTAATGCTTATGCAGAATTATAAAACGACATCCCTTCCCCAATATCGCGCCACACCCCTACCATTCAATTCCTTGGTTGAACTTGATGGACATATGTCTCTTTTCGACCGTACTAACTATGTAACTATGTAATAAAACAGCAAAACAGGTAACACGGACCAGCAGGGGCATATAATGCGGCGGAACATTTTGTAATAAGAACATTTTGTACTAAGAACAGCACTTCGTCTGGTTACAAAGCCAAACGAACTACTGTTCTTAGTACTAAATGATCGATCTTAATATATGCCCCCTACTGGTCAGTGTTACCTGCTTTGCCATTGTATCAGAATAAAAAAATAGTCTGAATCACAGCAACAAAGGTAAGTGTTTTGTTGCATTTTCCTTGCGTCTGGTTTGCTAGATTTAACAGAACAGCCCATCTGAAAATATTCTACAGACTGCCGATTGAATCTTTGTACCATACACCCTGTATGTCCTAAATGGTAGAAACTGTGCAAAGGAAACCTGAACTCATGATTCTTTGTTCCTATCAATGTTGTAGTTAGAAAAAAATGAGTATTTGCTACTATGCTTTTAGTTCCAACATTTCCTTCTTTCTTTATTGGAATTTAAATACTGTTTAGGCAGAATAGATACAGACCTTACGGGTGTAAAGTATCATTCGAATATAGCCTGAACATACGCCTTCATTTTTCTCACTGCTCATGTCCCACTGTGTAGCTACTGTAGGCTGACACACTAGTAAGATGACGTGAGGCCCATTTGCCTACACATTTTTGACCATTTTAGTCTTAGCGTTGCAGATCTTTGTCCACCATAACCTAATGACATTCTAACATTTATGATCATGGTAACATTGGATATCTACATGGATATATCTGCATCTACATGGATTGTAAAGATAAGGACAAATGTTACATGACTATAGACAGGGATTTGAGATGACTATTAAAAATGAGAACCCATGCGTGAAAATGTATATTATTCAACATCTCTTATATTTCTATCTTACTGCTAATTAAAATAAATGGGAGAAAATTTTGTGGCATTGATGAAAGACATGCAGACCTTCTGACCTCAACCAACCCCAAGGATTAGTATGGAAACTATGTGTGACTGAAATTTATTAGAGAAGCCATATTTGCATAATGATTTCCCACCTTCCATGGTGAAGCATTGTTATCGCTAAGCTCCCAAAGGTCCTTAAGCTTGCTAATAACTATTATAGAGGGGCAATGAAGTGAATCACAACCAAAGAAAGTTCACCTGAGCCTAAGCTGATTAACCCTTCCATGCAGCCTACCACAGAATATGCCCAATATACAGTTATTGACACATAATATGATACTTTTTAAATTGTAGGCACTAAAATACACAGTGTATTGACTTAAATAATCAATGGGCAGGTTTATCAATTAATGTCAATGTTAAACACAATATTGTGACCAAAGGTTCTTCACACACAATACCCTTGTAATAAGGAGTTCGTAGGACTACCAAGTCTCAAGATCCCAAGAGATCTCATTGAACTCAATAATACCTACTAAATCCTTATTCCGTATGTTTTAATGCAGTCATTAAATGGATACACTCAACTATAAGTACCCAAGGGAAATCTTTTTTTTTTTTTTTAAATATGTGTAAAAAGACAAAAAGGCAAATTGCTTTCTCTCTACAGCACACCATAATAATGGAGTGTTGTCAAGCAAAGAATGTTATACTTGTAGGGCAAATTATCTATCTATGATAAATAAAAATAATAAAAATAATAATAAAAGTTTCCCTTTGGACCTGAAACCATTGACTTGAATCCATTAGCTCTGTCTTCCCTTAGTATTTTCCAGATTGAACTACTAGTCTGTTTTTAACTTTACTTTTCTTTACTTTTTTTTTTACCACAGTAGTAGTTGGCACCATTCAACAAGGTAATTTTCAAAATATCATACAAAAAATTGTGATGATAAATATATTACCTCTAAAAATATGTATAATGTAGTCAATAAAACATAAATTCCAACTTTTCGATTACCATGGAGTAAATAACAAATAGATGACCTAGACATGTGTCCCCCTACTAAAGACCTTCTTTTTAAACCTGAACAGAGGGTTGCACTATCAGAGAGCCATTGGACTCAAGTCATCCTTGTATTATATGGATGGCCATTTATCTGAAAAGTCGCCATGTAAAAGAGTTTCCCTAAAAGGCTAAAAATGCCTGACATCTGTTGTTAGAATCAACTGTTTGCCAATAATCGCTTTCTATAGCTCCTATTTTGTCAATCTATAAAAAAATATTTGGCTTAATGTTGGTTTGGTTGCTGAAGAACAGAGTCATGGAAAATTTACCTTACAATCATGCTCCAAAGCGAGAGAGCGCCATGCACATTTGAGGCCCATTTTGGGAATTTGCATCCGCCACCAAAATACCCTACGGCAGTGTTTCTCAAACAGGGTGTCTCCAGCTGTTGCAAAACTCCCAGCATTCCTTGACAGTCAGTGGCTGTCCGGCAATACTGGAAGTTGTTGTTTTTGAACAGCTGGAGGCTCCATTTTGTAAACAGTGCCGTACAAGACGATTTTTTCTTTTATGGGGGGGGGGGGGACGACTGTGTAGGGGTATATGTATATGTAGTGTTTTACTTTTTATTTTGTGTAGGTGAAGTGTAGTGTAGTGTTTTTAGGGTACATTCACGTGGGCGGGTTTACAGACAGTTTCTCGTTGGGAGTTTGAGCTGTGGCGGAAAATTTGCCGCATTTCAAACTTGAATCAGAAAACTTGCTGTAAACCCGACCGTGTGAATGTACTCTGTACATTTACATGTGGGTGGGGGCAAACCTCCAGCTGTTGCAAAACTACAACAGCTGGAGGCACACTGGTTGCACAATACTGAGAGTTTGTTACTTAACTCAGTGTTTCGCAACCAGTGTGCCTCCAGCTGTTGCAAAACTAGAACTCCCAGCATGTACAGTCTCTCAGTGCATGCTGGGAGATGTATTTTTGACACAGCTGGATGCACACTGGTTGTGAAACACTGAGTTAGGACACAAACTCTGTTTCACAACCAAAACTGCAACACTCAGCATGCATTGACAGTCGAAGGGCATGCTGAGAGTTGTAGTTTTGCAACAGCTGGAGGCACACTGCTACAACTTCCAGCATGCCCCTTGGTAGTCTGTGCATGCTGGGAGATGTAGTTATGCAACAGCTAGATGCACACTTTTTCATAGAAAAAATGTGCCTCCAGCTGTTGCATAACTACAACCCCCAGCATGCACAGACTACCAAAGGCATTGGGCATGCTTGGAGCTGTAGTTGGAACTCCAGCTGTTGCAAAACTACAACTCCAAGCATGCCCTTTGGCTTTGTATGCTGAGAGTTGTTGCTAAGAACAGCAGGAGGTGAACAGGCCTCACCTCCTGCTGTATCCTGCCGTCGGGACCGCCACTGCTCCTGCCACTGGGACCGTCGGCACTCCTGTGGGGACCCCCGCCGGACCAAGGAGAACAAAGAGACCTCCGCCAGCCCCGATCTCCGCCCCGATTACCGCCCAGCAGGACATAGATTGGTCGGTCGTTGAGGTGGCACCCGTGCTGCTGGGTAAGGGTGAATGGGGCTATCTCGGACAGCCCCATTCATCCTTTTTTTCCGGGTCACCAGAGACCCGATTGATCCGGAATCGCTGCAAATCGCCGGTCTAAATTGGCCGGCGTTTGCAGCGATTGCCGACATGGGGTTTGCACGGGGTGCCTGCTGATAGATATCAGCAGTCACCCCGATCCTGTCCCCGCCCATCGAACAGTGGGGACCAAAATTCCCATGGGCCTACAGGTACGCCCTGGGTCCTTAACTACCAGGGAGCCTGGGTGTACCCATATGCCCTGGGTCCTTAAGGGGTTAAAGAAAAAAACACAAAAAAACTCAACTTGAAAATGCCTTGAAAAACGCAGCAAAGTGATTTGTTGGATTTCGGCCTAATACTTGTGCATCTGAATGCAGAAATGACATCAAGTCCATTATGAAATACATTATGAATCTGATATGAAAAAAAAATATGTTTCACAAATCACTTGAAATATTTCTTCAAAGGGATCTAAAAAAAACTCCCAAGCTATTGCAGACACCCTGAATGCTAGTTTTGTGTTTTACATTTAAAATATTTTACCATAGAAGCTAGTCAACCACAAGTGTTTCAGACTGCTAAAAGAGCCTTTTGAAGCCTCACCATGTAAACATGCCATTGGATGTTACACAAACAGTGAAACTTTGAAGCATAATACTTCTCCTAAGGTGGAGAATGTTAATAATTGATTAGGGGGAGGGTTGAGGGTCAGGTCTAGGCTATCTGGCATAACAACAAAGCTGCTTCCTGCCATATGTGAAAAGGTGAGAACAAGTGAAGTGGTTTGACAAATATTCAGTTATCGTATTGAACTAGTAGAGAGGTTGTCGGGGACAATTCCTTCGTTGTTGCAGCTGATGTATCAACAAGCTTTGACATGCTTTAAGAATATGTCATCACTTTAAAATTTCAGTTGAATATACAATGAGCAAGCACACAATTGGTGGCGTAAAATAATCTTTATTAAAATATTGAATTATTGCTTTTAAGTCATTGAGATTGATGTTGAACTTCAAGTTATTTTTATCTTCAAAATATTGTGTGTCATCATCAGCTTTTCATTTTTTATCATGAAATAAATCATCATACTTCTTCTAGCAGTCAGTAATAGTCCAACATCGTAAAAAGGTTTTCGGAATGAAGTATTTGGGGGTTTTCTTCATTGATTGATTTAGTTGTTTGTTTATTTATGTATTTATACATTTTTATTGTATTAGCCACTAGTAACCATGCTAATACAAATAATTTTAAGTTCTAATTTAAATGATTTAAAAAACAAAAATTCCCATGTGCTCTGAGTTCTCTCCCCTTTCCTGCTTTGCAGTTCAGTCCATACATTGCTCCAAAGAGGCAATAGGCACTTCATTTACTGGATTTAACAATATAGTTACATAGTTAGTACGGTCGAAAAAAGACATATGTCCATCAAGTTCAACCAGGGAATTAAGGGGTAGGGGTGTGGCGCGATATTGGGGAAGGGATGAGATTTTATATTTCTTCATAAGCATTAATCTTATTTTGTTCCAGGAATGTATCTAATCCTGTTTTAAAGCTGTTAATTGTTCCTGCTGTGACCAGTTCCTGAGGTAGACCGTTCCATAAATTCACAGTCCTCACGGTAAAGAAGGCGTGTCGCCCCTTGAGACTAAACTTTTTCTTCTCCAGACGGAGGGAGTGCCCCCTCGTCCTTTGGGGGGGTTTAACCTGGAACAGTTTTTCTCCATATTTTTTGTATGGGCCATTAATATACTTATATACGTTTATCATATCCCCCCTTAAACGTCTCTTCTCAAGACTAAACAATTGTAACTCCTTTAATCGCTCCTCATAGCTAAGATGTTCCATGCCCCATATTAGTTTAGTCGCGCGTCTCTGCACCCTTTCCAACTCCGCAGTGTCCCTTTTATGGACAGGTGCCCAAAACTGAACAGCATATTCCAGGTAAGGCCGTACCAATGATTTATAAAGGGGGAGTATTATGTCCCTGTCCCTTGAGTCCATGCCTCTTTTGATACATGACAATATCCTGCCGGCTTTGGAAGCAGCAGCCTGACATTGCATGCTATTCTGTAGTCTGTGATCTACAAGTACACCCAGATCCTTCTCTACCAGTGACTCTGCCAGTTTAATCCCCCCTAAGACATACGATGCATGCAGGTTATTAGTACCCAGATGCATAACTTTACATTTATCCACATTGAACCTCATTTGCCAAGTGGATGCCCAGACACTTAGTCTATCCAAGTCATCTTGTAACTTATAGACATCCTCTATAGACTGTACCGTGCTACAAAGCTTGGTGTCATCTGCAAAGATAGAAACAGAGCTGTTAATACCATCCTCTATATCATTGATAAATAAATTAAACAACAGCGGTCCCAGTACTGAACCTTAGGGTACACCACTAATAACCGGGGACCAATCAGAGTACGAATCATTGACCACCACTCTCTGGGTACGATCCATGAGCCAGTGTTCAATCCAGTTACAAACTAAAATTTCCAAACCCAAAGACCGTAACTTACCTGTCAGACGTCTATGAGGGACAGTATCAAACGCTTTAGCAAAATCCAGAAACACTATATCCACAGCCATTCCTCTGTCAAGGCTTCTACTCACCTCTTCATAAAAGCAAATTAGATTGGTTTGACAACTTCTATCCTTAGTAAACCCATGCTGGCTATCACTTCTAATACAATTATCCCCTATGTATTCCTGTATGTAATCCCTTATAAGTCCTTCAAACAATTTACCTACAATGCACGTTAAACTTACCGGTCTATAGTTTCCTGGGGAAGACCTAGAGCCCTTTTTGAAGATTGGCACCACATTCGCCTTGCGCCAGTCCCTTGGCACAATACCAGACACCAGAGAATCTCTAAATATCATGAACAGGGGTACAGATATTACTGAACTTACCTCTCTAAGAACTCTTGGGTGTAGTCCATCCGGTCCTGGGGATTTGCTTACATTTATATCACTTAACTTACCTTGTACCATCTCTACATTAAGCCAGTTCAGTACATTACATGATGTGTTACCAGCACTGACCTGGCCAATGTCAGCTCCTTCTTCCATAGTGTATACAGAACTAAAGAACCCATTCAGTAGCTCCGCCTTCTCTTGATCGCCTGTGACAACCTCCCCATTATCTTTATTAAGGGGTCCTACATGCTCTGTCCTTGTTTTTTTTGCATTCATATATCTAAAAAAATATTTAGGATTAGTTTTGCTTTCTTTGGTCACCTGTCTCTCCTTTTGAATTTTTGCTGTTTTTATTACATTTTTACAGATTTTATTAAGCTCCTTGTACTGTTTAAATGTTATAGCTGACCCATCAGATTTGTATTTTTAGAAGGCAATTTTTTTGTTGTTTATTGCTCTTTTAACATCATGTGTCAGCCATGTAGGATTTAGTTTTAATCGTTTATATTTGTTCCCCTTTGGTATATATTTAGCTGTATAGTTATTTAGAGTTGATTTAAAGATGTCCCATTTACCTTCTGTATTAGTATTTGACCTCACCTCCCCCCAGTCTATGTTCTGTAGTGCAGCTCTCAGCCCAGGGAAGTTTGCCTTTTTAAAGTTATATGTTTTTGCCTTCCCCGCCTGTCTTTGTTTTCTACATTTTAAGTCAAAAGTAACTATATTGTGGTCGCTATTACCAAGGTTTTCCCGCACAGTCACATTACCAACCAGCTCTGCGTTGTTGGAAATGATCAGATCCAACAAGGCATCACTTCTTGTTGGGTCCTCCACAAACTGGCCCATAAAATTATCCTGCAATAAATTTAGGAATTGTCGCCCCTTTGTAGTTTTAGCCAACCCCGGACCCCAATCTATATCTGGATAGTTAAAATCTCCCATTATTACCACTGTACCTGCCCGGGCGGCCCTCTCTATTTGTTTATGAAGCCGAACTTCTATCTCTTCAGTGATATTAGGGGGTCTGTAGATTACACCAAATACTATTTTTTCAGTATTTCCCTCCTTTTGTAATTCTACCCACAATGATTCCACCTCCTCAGAATCATCACACACTATGGCATCGTTCACACTGACTTTCATACCACTTCTTACATCCAGACAGACTCCACCACCTTTTCTGTTCATTCTATCCTCTAAATATATTTGTATATTAGCAGCCATGTAATCACATCACATGACTGCCCCATGGACTTGTGCTGCCTCATGTTGTTTGCAAACACTGATCAGGACCTGCTATATGAACTATATAACTAGAACACTTTTTTTCTCCTCACCTTTTAAGAGCCATAACTCTTTAACTTTACCATACACAGACCCATATGAGGGGTTGCTTTTTGATCAACCAATTGTACTTTGTAATAACACCTTTAAAGGGGTTCTCCAGTGCTTACACATCTTATCCCCTATCCAAAGGATAGGGGATAAGATGCCTGATCGCGGGAGTCCCGCAGCTGGGGACGCCCGTGATCATGCATGCGGCACCCCGTTTGTAAACAGTCCCCGGAGCGTGTTCGCTCCGGGTCTTATTACGGTCGACCGCAGGGCCGGCCGCGTGTGACGTCACGTTCCGGGGACTGATTACAAATGGGGTGCCGCGTGCATGATCACGGGCGTCCCCAGCTGCGGGACTCCCGCGATCAGGCATCTTATCCCCTATCCTTTGGATAGGGGATAAGATGTGTAAGCACCGGAGAACCCCTTTAAATGTACCATAAAATGTTTGGTTAAGGTAAGGTAAAACTAACATATCTATATTCTGAGGGTCAATACAATTAAAATGAAACCCTTGTTTACATATCTTTCTATTATTATCCTTCTTAAAAAAAAAAGTCAAACTTTTTTTTTAAATAAAATAAGTATTCTTTAAATTTCCCTATTCTGACTTCCTATAACTATATTATTTTTCTGTATACGGAGCTGTATTAGAGTAAATTTTTTGTGCCATAATCTTTAGTTTTTTTCCAGTACCACTTTTGTGTATATTTGACTTTTTGGTCACTTTTTATTTAATTTTTATTGGATATGATGCAACCAAAAAGCTGACATTTTGGACATTGGTATTTTTTTTTATGTTTACAGCATTCACCATACCGATTATTAACATTATATTTAGTAGTTTGGACATTTCCACCCGCAGAGTTACCAAATATTTATATTTATTTATTTTTTAAATGTTTTATTCGTAAAATGGGAAAAAGGTGTAATTTAATTTTTTAATATGAGAGGGGCTCACTTCTTATTATTTTAACTATGTATAGAAATGTATTGATTACTGTTACTTTTCAGTGCTAAGCATTGGCATAGCACTGATCAGGGATATCTGTGAACCACTTGTATAGTCTGCTAGAAGGCAGACCATTCCAGTGGATCCAGGAAGATCGGCATGGAGCGCCCAGCATTCTAAATAACATGCTTAGAATGCTTTGTTCCCACAGCAGGGGGCAGGACATCACACCATGCCCCCTCATGATGTCCTGTCACACCCCCTCCACTCATGTCTTTGGAAGGAGGCATGATGGCCATCAAAGACATGAATGGAGGGGCGTGGCATGTCATCACAATCCCAGCCATGGGACCCCTGCGTTCTAAACATATTGTTTAGATTGCCAGGTGCGGAACAGAGATTGCGGGGGGTCCCAGCAGCAGGACCCCAATGATCAGAAATCTTATCTTGTATCCTTTGGATAGGGGATAACATGTGTGGGGCAGAGTACCTTTTTAAGATGCTGTGATCAGTATTGACCATGGCATCTTAAGCGTGATCGTTGATGTCTGTCATTAGTGGAAGCAACTGCAGCTCCGGCATTGGCTTCATAGACAGTAAACCTAATGTATATGGAGCAACTTTTCAGATATTGATGAAAAGAAAATTGAATTTTTAGGTTTCAACATTTCAGATTATTTTGTTTCCAGGTAACATAAGCCACAGGTATCTGACAATGGCTTTTTCCATACACTGAGCTGAGCATACATGTATATGGGGTGAAAGAAATAAAAGCTGTTAGGCAAGTGAATATTCTACCAACAATTATCTTAAGTATATGGGTGGCTTGAGTCTCTCTTCCTGTAGGGCAGATTTGTTGCAATTCAATTCATATAGGGCAGAATAGTTCTTCCACATGCTTGCTCAGGAACAGCCTGATTTAGATGAATGCAAAAGATTTTTACTCACAAAATTATGTGCAACAAATCTGCCACATTTGAATATACACTTGTTTAAACTCAATGGGGGAAATTCATCAAGACCTGTGCTGAGGAAAAGTTGACCAGTTGCCCATAGCAACCAGATTGCTTTTATTATTTTTCAGAGGCCACGATTAGCTACTTATCCCCTTTCCTGTGCATAAGAAAAATAATGTAGATGGCTGCAATTCTTCAATTCTACAGTTCAGAACTGACTTTTAGTTTTTATAAAACCTAAAGTAAGTCTTTAGTTTCAAATTTAAACCAAAAAAAACAAGTAACAGCAAATATGAAAATGAGCCACATTCCTGATGACTGACATACTGTAGTTATGAAAGACTTATCTTGACAGTTTTCAAAACTATTATTATCATTAATGTACAAAGGTGACTTAAAAGATAGGAAATGTACATATTGTTATACTGAGGTAGAACATTCAAAACCTGGCATGAGTATTAGTTGTTTTACATGTAGCAAAGGTTATAAATTCAAGTTCACATGTCATTTTTAAAGATAACAAAAATTAAGAGGAATTGTATCATGTCTCCCAAAATGACAAAAAGTGACAGTAAACAGTCCAAAAGAAGCATATGTATTTTAGGAGTAGACAGGATGAGAAATAAATCACAGGAGAAATACACTTTATATGTTAACACACATGTTGGTTAAGACAGAAACATTTTCCGCTTGCGGTCTCCTGCAGGGCATGACTAATATATTACAACTCCAGTGGGTTCTTAGACTGTGGCTATGAACTGTGGGGAATAAAATTTCAGTTCAGAAGGGTAATCTGACCAGCTAAGAGGTTATTATAAAAGGCAATATATATTTCAGATAATGTTACCATGTTCTTGCATTGTATTATTTAAATGTATTAATTTTAATACATTAGTTTCTTTGTTTTCGGTTAGGGACCCACTTTGACTAGGTGGCCTTGACGCGGCGAGTGGGCTTGTACTTTTTGATCAAAATGTATACTAACAACCTGTTAGTTTTTTTTTAATTATGCTGAGAAACAAGTAGATCAAAATACAAATGGTGGATGTGCGGCTATGTTTCTCTATATGTGTTGTTAATTTTTGTTGAGCTGTCTTTACTATAATGTGCTTCTATGTACACAATGCAACTACTTTATACTTAATTTATTTTTATGTGATGTCTACAGTATAGTATGAATGCAATTTATCTTTAATATAATACTTTTATTTTAGAAATATTTCAGAAATGTTGGCATTGCTAAAACTACACTAAGAAGTCTGACAGTTCTAGCTTGGGGTACACATACAACATCTTTTGGCATACATAACTAGTCTACTAGGTTGATATATACACATCACAATATTGAGTCTACATATACAAGCTCATTTTCATGCTGAAAATTATGAGGCACAAAGTATTGTGCTGGATGAGGAAATCTGTTTTTAGAACAAACATGTCTATGACCATTAAAAGTATAAAGAGATGGAAGAGCGCTCCATAGCATAAAACCGCCAATGTGTAATTCAATGGTGAATTTAGGAAATCTTACCAGAGGCGATTGTGTGAGCTCACACACAACAATGGTCAATGTGAGTCAGTATATGGCCCGGTCTGCAGCCTCCCCAATCATATGTGCGATACCTGGTGAGAACTTCCAAGGAACAAAGGGTTTCAGTGGCACTGACCAGGGATGGACACGTCAGGTGAGTAGAAAGGGTTAATTTAAAACAATGCCTTGTTTTAAATAAACCCTTTCTGCTCACCTGACTTGTCCATCCCTGGTCAGCACCGCTGAAACCCTTTGTTCCTTGGAAGTCCTTACCTGGTATGACCCTTAAAAGGCCTGTCCTATCTTGACAGCTGCTTCTCACTACAAAGCGATCCAGATGATGAGATGAGCTGTGTGGGTTCGGCTTCTAAAAAATACCTGGAGATAAGCTACTATTTCACAGAGGAAAGCCATGGATATACAAAAATTTATTATGGTAGGTCAACCCATAATGTTTATTTGACTAAATTAATCATACATGAGTTCATATAATTTCAAACACTTACCTTATAGTTTTGAAACACGTACTCACAGAGTTGCCACTGTAATTGATGCCACAGTTATTTGCTAAGATTTCTAAACTCTTCTTTAGAGATGAACGAGCCAAGCCCAATGAACCCAGCCTCACTCCCAACGCTGAGGTGACAGTGGCTCACTAACCTATTGGACATTGCCAGAGTTGTTTTGAGCAAGCCTGGTAACAGAGGTAATAATAGCAGAAGAGATGAGGAACACAGGATGTTTTGACAACTAAATGGAAGGGAGAAGTACTAGGGACACTGAGATTATGGGGCAGCCTAGCATACCTTGCAGCAAGATCACAGAAGCACACGTTATCTAACCATTGCTTTGTATCATATGCAATACAGGTCCCAGGACAATGAGGATGCAAAACAGGGGTGGGTTTAAAAGGCTAAAAAAGCCCCATGCACTGCACAGGGAACACCATTATGGAAAGAAAAGGCTGAAAGAGAGAGCAAGGACTACTGATCCCAGAAAGCCTTCACAAATCCTATAGAATTCAAAAGCAAGCTGAGAAAAACATTAATTAGTGGGCTGGCCACAGACAGTGACCTCCAATGCACTGTACAGTGCTGTGTTCAGTTGGTGCACTGAAAAACCCAGCCAACAGTGAATGAGCCCATAAAAACTAACACATTACAAGCAGAAAAAACTAAGCAACACCAAAAAAGTGCTGTGGAGGACTAAATCCAATATAGGACCCAGATGACTCCACCTACATCAACTCTAAACACCTCAAGGGCCAACCCAAGCACAAATGGTCCACTGTGAAGCATTGGCTCCGAAGGCTAACAAATAATATTGTTTTAACTGCCATTTGTAGGTGACATCATCAGGGATGTAAAGAACATAAAAGGTACATAAATTGGAGTAACACAAAATGAGCTAAATAGATGCTAAAATAATGAAAGAAATTCAGCTAATGTCAGAATCTCTGGATAGCAAAAAATGCACCAATATTTAGGTTACACCAGAACTGAATAATCCTGAAAGGGAAAAATGGGCAAATATTTGCACTGTAGTGGACTATGCTTAAACTGAGTAATCTAGGAAAGAAAAAGCAGTAGGCTGACCTGCATTTTAACATAAATATTTATTTAAAGCGTTGAACTGAACTTGAAAACAATATTTTAGGCCAGTGTATTTCTAGGTTTAATCAAACATATAGGGGGAGATTTATCAAAAACCTGTCTAGAGGAAAAGTTGCTGAGTTGCCCATAGCAACTAATCAGATTGCATCTTTTCAAAGATGAAAGAAGCAATCTGATTGGTTGCTATGGGCAACTCACTTTTCCTCTGGACAGGTTTTGATAAATCTCCCCATAGTATTTCTACCTGTGTTTAACAGAAGTATTAAGGCTAAAGTAGTTAGCCTGGATTTGTAAGAGGAGCGGGAGGTATGTAAGAACCCGTGGCACGCTTTCTTCTGTACGCCGCGGGTTCTTCACAAGACTGCCGATCAGCTGACTAGTCGAGTCATCTGACTGGAACTAAGATGCAGAGACAAACGCCGGCATGGCGCGAGTAAGTGGCCGGCTCTGATCGAGGGGGGCACGAAAGCATGTTCCCCTGCTCTGGAGGTAAGGAGTTCAGGGGAGCCCTTGATCAGCCCAGCCCTGGTTTATTTATTTTAGTTATGGGGGCATTATGCATTTTAGGGGAAGCCATCCCAGGCCATGCTCCCACTATGCCACGGACAGCTGCAGAGGTTTGATGGGGTAGGCTGCGGGATCTTTGCATTCCCCCCACTCACCTAGGTTGGCGCAGGCCCTCTCTTTGATTTCCTTGATCTGGTAGTGAGACACAGAGTAGACATGTTTATTATTCAGTATATGGTGACACTGGTTATAGGTATTGGATGCTGGTACTTAGTAGTCAGTTTGGTATGTAGTTGAAGGATTTCATAGTGGTCATTTCCTTGATGTGAGTCAGCTTATGGAGTCAGGCATGGGTTAGAGGATTTCACTGTTTTCATTTGGTTATTCCAAAATTCAGACATGTTTAAGTTAAGTATTACACGGCTTATGAAAAATTTTCAGTGTCACTGATTTTCATCATTATCTTTGTTGGACAGATTCATATTATGCATTCAATCTTGGTTGTCACTTTGCATTCATGGTTATTGTCACAATATGTACCTTGGTCATTATTTAAAGGCTCCTACGAGATTTTACATATCATCGTGTTCACATTTTATGTTTCTCCTTGGTTTTATCAATGATAAAAAAAGGGGTATTTTTGGTTATAAGATTTATCTGGTTGGTTATTTTAGGTTGGTGCAGGTTATTTTGGTTGTGGCATCAATTTGTGAATTATTTCATATTGTTCAGGTAAAAACAGGCTTCATAGTTTACATTAGAAGACTTTGTTTTGCATAGATGAGTTTTACGTTTATTGAAGCTGGGTCTGTTGGTTCTACTTCATTAAGAGTGGTGCCATTATTACCGTTACGCTTATATAGTCATCATATGCTCCTTTTGGTTCGTAATTAAGCTTAGTTCATTTTTACACAAGTGTTGGGTGCATTATCATATTTGTTTTCAATTATAGATTCATTTGCATAGGAGGGTCTATTAGCGGTTGCTGCTTCAAGATTTGTTCCATAATTACTCATTTGCCTCTCACTTCATCATTTTTCTAGGTACGTAGTTAGGTTGAGTTCTTTATCTTGTTTGTAGGATGCAGTATGACACCTGTTCTAATTTTCAGATGATTTGAAGTTATTGGTTACGTCTTATAATTGGGTCTACTGGTCACCGCAGCAGCAAGATTTACATCGTTTTGCATGTTCGCATATTCGTTATCATCATACGTTATCTGGTACGTACTTAATTAGCAGTTCATTTTCATGTTGGGGCCTGTTTTTCATGACATACATTTTTCAGTTCTAGATACATTGAAGCGAGTTGGTTATCGTAGTCGGTTAAGTGTCTTTCATCATCTGGCGTTCCAAGTCATCTTACATCGTTGGTACGTGTCTTAATCTCATTTTGTTTGCTCATGCCTAAAATGGCAAAACTGTTTCTTTGGTTGCAGGATTCTTGGATTTTGTCATTATTTTTCCAGTATCCTTTTGTGGCTGACTTTAAGTTTTGAACCTTGAGGGTAGGTGGGGCATTTAGTGGTTGAGTTTTAGTAAGTTGGGTTAGTGTTTCTTGTTGCATTCATTTTGGTTGTGTTACTATTGTAGTTACAGTGACATCTCATCTTCCGGGTATGGGATATTTTATTTTGGTCCTTGATAGTCGCCTCATGAACCCAACACGCCTTTGGGTTGCGATTACTTCATGGACTACAGTGCACTAGTATTCATGGTAGGGGTACAGGGTGAAGTTTCAACATATGGTCATGGGTAGTTGGTCGCACCTGGTTCACTTGTAATTGTACAGTGCCTGTCAAGTCTACAGGTCGTTTCAGTGGACTTTTGTCTAATCTGACACACCTTCAGATTAGTTGTTTTGTGTTATTCAGGTTTGTCGACAGGTGAGTAAGTACAGGTAGGTTACTTGGTGGATGGTATGTAATTTGATTGTTTACGCATTGTCGATAGTTAAGTCTGAGGTTTAGGCTCATTTTCTTTTGGAATTCTTGTTTTTTTAATTTTTTTACAGAATTTCCCATGCTTCTGACATAGAAGATTCTGCCTCTGTTATGTAGAATGTAGCCAGGTCATCGGAACAGGCTAGTGTTCCTTCCCTAAGGAACTGCACCATACCCAAGATAACAGCAGAACTTCTGACGAGAGGAATTCCCTTCCTGGCCTCAGCCAGGAAGGCAGAACTATATAGATTATTGATGGCATATTCTGCTGGTCACTCTAGCGAGGAAGTGTCTATGGATACCTTGTATACCTCTCTGACACAACTTCATGCGCTTATCAATAACATGTCTTCCAATATGGCTGACATGCAGAACAGGGTGAGAGCGTTGGAGAGTAGGAACAAGTCTGTTGCCACACCTACCGTCACACCAGTGCAACCGCTTCCTCATGTTAATCAAGCAGGTACTCCATCTCTTATGCCTAGCATAGCCCTAGCCTAGCATTACTGTCTGCCAGGTACATACTAAAATCACCTTATGGTGGAGAACCCCTTTAAGTCTGAGAGAAGAGAAGAGATTGACCATTATTTATAAAAGGTTATCGAGTTGTATCATAAATATGGTGGACACACAGTCTATGATTATCATAGATCATTCTCTGCCAAGGCGGCTGCAGCGTTAAGTCAATTTTATTACACTGTAAACTGGGCAGTTGTTGACACAGAGATATTTTGTAACCACTTCGCTGGTCACAAAGCTCTTGCATGTGTTATGTGCCAGTCTAGTACAGCAGAATGGTGCAATTCAGTAAATTCAGACCCATAATTAGTCAGCCTAGTACATTGGGCACCAGTCAACCTAAATCTCAGAAAGTTTCAGGTTTAGTAGACAAATTGGGATGACCAATCCGTTTTCTGGTAAAGTCACAAATGTGCAATGGCTTGTGACGTTTCACATGCTGCCTGGCTAGTATCAGTCCCCCATACACCAGGCTCCTCACTCTCTGAAGCCCAAACATGTCAGGCATTTTTTCCTGCCATTACTGTTGTGTGATATCCTCCACGTCTTATTTTCATGTGTCTGGCCTCTTAGTGAGGTATGTGGCTACCAATGTTAGTGGTGGTCATTTTCTAGTACTGTAATCAAAGATTAATTAGCTACATATTACATCAATCCCCATGGATCTTGCCCTGGTTACCTATAGGTAAGACTTCCCCTATAGACACATCTATCATACATCTCCGGGTAGCACACACACGAAAGAAAAGAAAAAAAACACAACAACAATGTGTATAGATGTGTTTATACGTACGTGAGTCGTTGTCTTGCCTGCGGTGACACACGGCAACAGCAGCCGCGGGGGCATCATGAGTTCCGCATAAACAATTTTGCACATTTTCGTTTTTCAAACTTACGCATACAGTTAATCCAGTCATTCTTGTTTCGCATAATTATCTGTATGATGCAGGAGCTTCAGTATAAGCCTGTTAAGAAGGCTAGAATCATATGGCATGACTGTCTAAGTAGTGCAACGGCGCTGTTTTTGTTTGTCATAGGTCATTTTCGTTATCTGCTTCTGGGAGATCTTCTTAGCAAGTTACCAATATTAAGGTTAGTATTCTACTTACAAAGCTGTTGTTGGTAGGTTTGAATGGAATACTACAATATATGATTAATATAGTTCACAGATTTGTGTCAACCAGTTTCTTCAGTCAACGTCTTTTCTTGTGATTGGTCAGAGGTCGTCAATTTTGACAGTTGTTTTCTAATCAGGTACGTTGAATTCGTTCGTCAGCTGGGACACTTTCAGTCCATAAGAGTTCAAGAGTGCTTCATGTTGTAGGCTGCGTTGCCTGGTATTACACGGTTCAGGTCTTTCTCCATAGCTCCAAGTAGGTCCCTCCTTGGTATCTTTGTGATTCTGTACATGGCTAATGCGGACATTTCTGTGTAGATTCGGAGTATCCGGACCACAGGCACCAGAGTTGCGGTCCTACTCTCGCTCATCTTATTCCCGCCATCATTGGGTCAGGTACGTGAGTTAGGTAGACATAGCCTGGTGTTACTGTTGCAGTTCTATATCTTGGTCTCTATTTCAGCTTCTAGCACAGCATTCTGGAAGTGTCTTGGTCCTGTCTAATATTGCCTCACCGGTTATCCCTTGCATCGGGTCACCACTGAGCATCTCTTGTATCCTTTCCTGAGTTTGCCAGTTGCTAGGTTGTGCGGCCTTAAGGTACGTCAGTTCAGATTTCTTTAGTAGAGAAATTGTCAACTGTACTGGGTCAAGGTGAAGTCGCATGTCATGTTCATTCCAGGTTGAGTCAAGACCTATCTCCGGTAAGGGTGTCATACATTCATACTAAGTAATCACCTCATGAACCTGACACATTTTCAGGTTGTGATTACTTATTTTTTCGGTGCACTTGATCCACTTCACTAGTCATCTACTTCATAGTACAGGGTGTCGTTGGTTAAGTCCTGGCTGATTCAGTTAGCACACATGTCACTAACACTTAGCCGTTTAGGTCCCCTTACGCATCTGTCCAGTATCCGACACGTCTTCGGATGTTTTGTCACCTACTAATTTAGTGTTGCAGATAGACAGGTAAGTAGGAAAGGGAAGCTGTGGTGATGGTGGTAGAATAGTTTACTGTTATTTTAGGTTGGCACAGACTCTTTATGGTTTGTTCTGGGTTGTTCAGATCCCGGATCAGAGACTAATTGCAGTTTTGATTTGGATTGTTTCACATCTCACGTCTCCGACATAGAGGACTCCGCCTCGATGCTAGAAAATGCAGCCAGAACTTCTGAGCAAGCCAGTCTTCCCTCCTTAAGAACATGGACTGTGCCGAAACTCGCTGCTGAGTTGGTCAGAAGGGGTATACCCTTTCTGGCCTCTGCCCGTAAGGCAGAATTATATAGAATTTTGACAACCGAGTCTTCAGGGCTTAACGTTGAGGAAGTATCTATGTCCACCTTGCAGACTTCCCTCACGTAGCTACATGCCATGATTAATAGTCTCACGTCTAATATGTCTGCTATTCAAAATAGCATGGACTCCATGGAGAACAGGAATGCCACAGCTGCTTCACCGCCGGCTATATCCCCCCCTCTACCATCTCAGCCTCAAGCCAGCACCTCAGGTACTGCCGTCCCTTACATCACACCAGCCCACTTTATACCGGCACACATAAAAAAGGACATATTGGAAGGCAAAGAGGTTAATTTAGCATTGTTACTGATAGCTACGCACGACTTGAACGAGAGCAAAACTATAGCCTGTGGTGATGTATCTGTCGTATTAAAATCCAAAGACGTTAGGCTGAATAGGAAGTTAACCCTATCAGAATTCATAATGGTGTTTAGTATATACCGTAATATTATCTGCACGGTGAAACCGGAAAGGAGGGAGGAGATGGATCAATACCTATACAAAATTACTGAACTATATCACAAATTTGAAGGGCATTCCTTTTATGAATATCATAAGTCCTTTGCCGCCAAAGCAGCAGCCGCCCTCAGTCAGTTTAATTACAGCATCAACTGGGCAATAGTGGAAACCGAGTTGTATTGTAGTCATTTTGCAGGACTCAAGGCCCCGGTTTGCGCCAATTGTCATTCATCCTCCCACACCACAGAGTGGTGTGTCTCAGTGAATGAAGAAACTTCTCCTAGTACTTCAGCTCCCAGCCAGGCTAAAGGACCCAAAACTTCAGGCTTGACAGACAAGTTAGGCAGGCCAAACCGGTATTTAGGGAAGTCGCAAATATGTAATAATTTTAATTTTAAGACCGAGGGCCCCTCAACGGTCATTACCTTTCTCGGAGTGGTGCTCGACTCGCAAAAGATGAAAGCCAGGCTCCCTGAAGCTAAACTGATTAGGATTAGAACTGCCATCCGCAGTTTCAGGGACAATCCCCATATACCTAATGTATAACTGCAGTCCATCTTGGGTATGCTCATTTTCGCCATGCAAATCATCCCGCAAGGTCGCACTTTCATTTCCCGTCTGTTAAGCCTGCTACCCTCAGCACCTCAGCAGAATAGCATCATACACCTGGATCAACAAGCGCTGGCTGATTTGGCCATGTGGGAGGCATTCTTAACAGATTGGAATAGCATATCATTTTTCCTACCGAGAGTAGATAATCAATCCCCCATGATTTTTTCCAACGCGGCTTCTACTTTGTGCTTCACAGCAATTTGGGGCACTCACTGGTTTTCTGCATATTGGCCTACCGAGATTGCTCAGCTGGACGGGTTCACAAGCAATTCAGCAGCCTTTGAGCTCTATCCCATTGTGGCGGCGGCCCAGGTGTGGGGCCAAGCTTGGAGCAAATCCACAGTCTTATTTGTGTCAGACAATGCAGCCACAGTGGACATTTTGTTAAAAGGAAGATCCAGATGTTCACTTATCATGGCCTTAGAGAGACGGTTAGTCTGGTTATCCCTGCATCATTCATTCAACTTCACCTGTGCCCACATTAGCGGTGTTCAGAACATGGCAGCCGATGCCTTATCAAGGAATAATCTCTCCCCCTTCTTTCAGATAATGCCAGAAGCCGACATCATAGGGGCCCAGGTCCCACCTTACCGTTTACTAATCCTGAACTGAACCTACATTTTCAAGTGTCTCAACGTTTGATCAATCAATCACTTTCTGCCAATACCCAAAGAATTTATGATGCAGGTTGGAACACGTTTGAAAGATTCAAAACCATCCACAATGAAAATACAGTAGATTCTGTTCCATTCATCCTAGCTTATATAGTGTTTTGCCACTTATCCCTACATCTCTCATTCAATACCATCAACAGCTATCTAGCGAGCATACAATTCCATTTGTCCTTAACCAATCCCAATAGTCATTCTCTCTTTTCTTCTCGTCTAGTCAAGTCAGCTTTGAAGGGCATCCAGAAAAATGAGATTTCCAGCATTCCGGTAAGGCAACCTATTTCGGGGGAGTGGTTCAGGAAGTTGTCAGATATACTCGATACCTCACCATTTGGGTTTCAAGATAGTTTAATCTTAAAAGCAGCCTTGTATCTTGGGTTTTATGGGTTTTTAAGGCCAGGCGAATTTACATCCAGGACCACCAAAGGTCAGTGTCTCAAAGTCAACCAGCTCAGGTTTGTCATTGATCATTATGAGTTGTCCTTGGTCATCAATAAAACTTCCCTGCCTGATCAGGTAACCATAGTCCGGTATTTCCCCACTTCCCATAAGTGGTGCCCGGTTGCCGTGTTCAGGGCCCTACTTGGTAAATGTGTTAGTACTTCTCCGGAAGGTCCTTATTAAGCATCTCCGCATTCTCATCAGGTCACTTGGTGGAGATCCATTAACTTTGACTGGTCACTCACTCAGAATCAGCGCTGCCACTGCCACCTCAAAAAACGGAGTCCCAGCTCATGTCATAAAGAAATTGGGTCGTTGGAAATCGGGATGTTATATGCAATATATTCCTAACCCTCGCTCAGAGAGGTCTAAAGCTTTTGAAACGTTGGTTTTGTAACTCTCTGTAATAAATCTACTTTGATGCAATTATAGGGTTTTGCCCTCTTTTTTCCAGGCATATTCTATACGCAGCAGTTATGGCACACCTCAGACTGCTTGGTTAGATAGGGGTTGGTGTTCAGTAGGATAGGTAGGAACGCTTCTCGGGCAGGAGCTGCGACCACAAGTGTATAGGCCTGCACAGCTGGCCTAAGTTTGTGGGAGGAGCGGGCTGCCTTTAAGAACCCACGGCAGCCTCACATTCGGGCACCGTGGGTTCTTCGATCCCCACCCACCCTCCCCTAATTTTCACTACTCAGTCACAGGGTATGCCCTCTTTTTACAGGCATATTCTATACACAGCAGTTATGGCACACCTCAGACTGCTTGGTTAGATAGGGGTTGGTGTTCAGCAGGATAGGTAGGTACGCTTCTCGGGCAGGAGCTGCGACCACAACTATAATTTTACAGCCTGTAATTACAGTCAGTGGAAACTGCTTCATTTTTGTTCTATCTGTTTCAGAGCTCACCCCAAGATCGCCTGTTCCCAGAAAATGGAAAAACCATGACTAGGCGTGGTGAACATAGACTTTCTGGGTTGGTTTCCGGAGGACCACCCAAATCAACGTTTTGCCCAGTTCCTTCTTAGCGGATTTCAATCCGGCTTCCACATTGGTCTGGTGGCCCTGCCTGAGGTAGCCTATGAGTGAAGGAATTTACAGTCAGCATTAGCAGACCCGAACTCAGTATCTGCCCTTATTCAGACGGAGGTAGGTAAGCGATTCATATTAGGACCTTTTGCGTCCTCTTTGATACATGGAGAGTAAATCTTATTGGCCTTTTCACAGGAAAATTCTCTAATAAAAAGAGATTAATATATGACTTATCCGTGGCATATTCTTCTCCAGTAAGTAGTTTAAACTCCCTGATACCAGCTGAGGAGTTTGGTTTAAGATACGCTTCCATCGATGAGGCCATAGCCATTATCTTGAGAATGGAACAAGGAGCCTGGCTTTCCAAAGCGGACGTATCTGATGCCTTTAAATTGCTCCCCATATTTCCCCAACTTTGGAAATGGCATGGCATCAGGTGGCAGGACAAGTATTATTTTGCTGTTAAGTTGACTTTCGGGACAAGGAGTAGCCCCTGGTTTTTTAACAGGTTTGCTAATGCTTTACATTGGATACTTGAAAATAGATTTTCTTGTAACGACGGTATCCAGTATCTTGATGATTTTGTGCTCATTGAGCCTGCACATAAGTTTCCGAGACATTTGGATGAACATCTTGCCGTTTTCTTACAGTTAGAGGTTCCGGTCTCGCCAAAAAAGGTGGAAGGTCCTACGAAGGTGATCACGTTTCTAGGTGTGGGTCTCGATGCGCAAAAAAAGGTGGCAAGACTTCCAATGGATAAACTAATCAGAATCAGGACTGCCATTCATAAGTTGAGAAGTTGCCCATAAGTTACCAAGGTGAAATTACAGTCCATTCTCGGAATGCTAAATTTTACCAAGCGTATCATCCCGCAGGGTCGCACATTCATATCACGCCTGCTTGATGTCTTGTCACCAGAACCTGAGCAAAACAGCATCATTCGATTTGATCAACAGGCAATGACAGATTTAAAAATGTGGAAATTGTTTCTTGATAATTTGAATGGCATCTCCCTTTTTATTTCTCAAGTTTATGATCAGTCACCTATGTTTTTTTCTGATCCATCTGCAACTCTAGGTTTCGCAGCTATTTGGGGAAAACACTGGTTAGCCAGCCCATGGCTGCCAGAAGTCAGTCAGCTAGATGGATTCGAGAGGAATTCTGCACTGTCGAATTATGCCCTATTGTAGCTGCTGCCCAGGTTTGGGGACATGCATGGCAAAAATCCACAGTTTTGTTTGTATCAGACAATGCGGAGACTGTAGATATATTGCTTAAAGGTAGATCAAAATGTCCCGAAGTCATGTCATTAGCTAGAAGACTTGTATGGCTTTCGCTCCAATACAACTTTAACTTCACATGTGCACATATTATTGGAGTGCAGAATGTAGCAGCGGACACCTTATCTAGATGCAATTTATCACTTTTTTTTCAGGTGATGCCAGAGGCTGATGTAGCAGGGGCTCAAATCCCGTCATTTCTTTCTCTGATCCTGAATTAGTCAAGCATTTCCTGGTAGCTAAACAACTTGTCAGCGATTCACTACTTTTCAGTCTCCTAATACTCAGAAGGTTTATAATACGGCCTGGAACACTTTTCAAAAGTTTCATCGCAATTTCCCTGAGGGGGATATACATTCAGTGGCTTTTGTTCTAGCATTTATTGGGTTTTGCCACACTACCCTACAGTTAACACATAATACCATAAAAAATATATCTAGTTGGTATCCATCATCATTTGTCCTTAATTAGCCCTGACAGACATTCTTTGTTTACTTTACGCATGGTCAAGGCAGCATTGAAGGGTTTTCAGAAGGGGGAGGTGCCGAACAGTCCCTCTAGACAACCCATGTCAGGGGACCTGTTTAGGAAACTGTCAGAAGTATTAGATAATAATCCTTTTGGCATGCAGAATAGTTTTACATTGAAAGAGGCCATGTACTTGGGTTATTATGGCTTCCTTAGGCCAGGGGAATTTACATGTTGTAACATTCACAACTCCTTCCTTAAGATAGAACAACTAGAACAGGTTAATGATCATTTCATGTTATCCTTGACTAATGCTAAAACAACATCATTACCAGGTCAAGTGATAGTGGTATGCTATTTTGCTACCCCCCATAAATGGTGTCCGGTAAAAGTATTAAATATGTTGCTGGATAGATGTCGTGAACATTTGCTAGATCTCCCTTTGTTTTTGTTCAATAATCATCTGTTAACCATTTCTCAGTTTGCTAAACATTAACGTGTTCTAATTAGGTCTCTTGGTGGTTATCCAGTCTCGTTGTCAGGTCATTCTTTCCACATTGGAGCTGCTACTGCGGCATCGAGAAACGTAGTCCCAGCGCATGTCATTAAGAAGTTGGGTCGCTGGAAGTCTGGCAGTTACATACGTTACATTCCAAATCTGCGTGAATAAATGGCAGATGCTTTTCAGTCATTAGTGTTATGATATGTCTTGTGAATAAAGTATTTTGTTTAACTTTATGAGTTTTGACACTTTATACAGGCTAACTCTAACACGGCAGTATTGGCACAACTTTGACTGCTTAGTTAGGAAGTTGAGTTAGTTGTCTAGATTAGATATGCAAATATAGGTACCCACTCGTACATCTTCAACTCTGAACACAAGTATTAAGGCTAATATAGTTAGCCTGGATTTGTGGGAGGAGCGGGAGGTCTATAAGATTCATATTAGGGTATGCCCTCATTTATACAGGCTTACTCTAACACGGCAGGATTGGCACAACTCAGACTGATAAGTTAGGAGGTTGGGTTAGTTGTCTAGATTAGGTATACAAATACAGGTCCCCAGCGGCGGGACCCCCGCGATTAGACATCTTATCCCCTATCCTTTTGATAGGGGATAAGATGCCTAGGGGCGGAGTACCCCTTTAAGTGTATTTTCTGGGTTAATTCAAAAACATATAATTTCTACCTGGATTTAACATAACTAACTAAGTAAACACTCACAGTGATGATTGAGAAAAGAGGGATGGAGGAAGAATCACATCTGGTTAACAGAAGAATTGATGTTCTTGAGAAGGGAGTTGGATGAGGAGGATGAGGAAGTGGGACTTGATAAGGAGGATTTGAAGATGGTGTAGCATCAGAGAGTGTGCAGACGGTGTTGTCACAGTGATGATGATGACGACAAGGTCCATGATGACCAAACTTAGCAGTAAGGGCCTGAGGGAAAACAAGCTGGGGCTTTGGAAAAAAATAACTCCCACCAGTCCATCAATGCCTGCTGTCTGCTGGCTACTATAAATCCCACCAGTTCACCACTGCCTGCTGTTCACTGGCTACTACACCTTCCACCAGTACACCACAACCTGCTGCATGCTGGCTATAACTACCACTAGTTCACCATCACCTTTGCTACTACCAGTCAGCAGGCCTACACATATGCAACCAATAATCACAAAAAAAGGGATAATTTTTTTCGACTTTTCAAAAGCTATTTCTTCTATACTATTTTGGGACACCAATCCTGTTGCAACTCCCAAAAGAGAGAATCAATTTTTGGAAAGTTTGGAAAAGTTAATTGCGTCTTCACTTGAAAGACTTAAAACCTGTTGCAACTCCCAAAAAGGGAGACTTTTTTATACTTTTATTTAACTTTTTAATAGTTACAAAAGCTATTTTCTCTCTTAACCATCTACAAGTTCTTCACTTTTTTGAGACACCGTCACGAATCCTGTTGCAACTTTCAAAAAGGGCGAATTTTTAAAAGGCTTGGAAAAAGCCATTGTGTCTTTTGATACCTTTGTGTGCATTTTAACACTTACAGACATTTGCCAAGAAAAAGGAAAATAGAAAGAAATGGAAGGAAACAGTGCTGAAACTTTTTTCACCCATCTGTGGCAAAAAGCTATGTTTCGGCTCCACAATAGAGCTTTGGTCAAGAATCAGCCCAGCATGCTTTAGAAAGGCTCTATTGTGGAGCCGAAACATAGCTTTCCCGTTTGCCAAGAACCAAACTTTTTTGAAAAGTTCGACAAGCTTGTCAAACCAAACTTGAAAAGTTTGCTCAGGTCTACTCTTCTTTATGTGTTATCAAACCTAATATGTTGTACTCTACTAACGTTAACTACTGTTGCGCAAGTGCTGGGACCATTGACAGCAGGGGAAGCAGCATGTGAGTTGTTGTTTGATACAGAAATAAAATTAATACACAGGAGATATTGAAGATGGCTTTGGAAGTGAAAGTGACATGAGAGATGTGTACTACCCAAGAGGAATATTGTCAGGTATATCTTTATATTAGAAGATAAGTCTGTTTGCCATGTCAGAATATACTGAATTTGTAGCAGTGAACAATAAAACATGAAAACACATTTAGAATCACGCATGTGGATTTAACACATTGTGATAATATTTAGAACAATGAAAATGTTTTCAAATGTATTTATTTTAAATAAACGCAACCACATTAAGACGGAAGTCATAATGATGTTTACAATCAAGTGTACATTAAAATGTAGTGACATTTTAATCAATTACCTTTTGATCTTGGTGATATCAAATAAAGGAAGACAACTAATAAATGTTGTACTAGTTCCTTCATAAAGGTTTAATTTAACTAAAAAATAAATAAGTAAATAAAACAATAAATACATTTATATAAAGTATACAGTACCTCACTCAAGTAAGTACACCCCTCAGATTTTTTGGAAATATTTGATTATATTTTTTCATGTGACAACACTAAACAAATGACACTCTACTACAGTAAAGTAGTGAGTACACAACCTATATAAGTGTTTAATGTTGTGTCCCCTCAATATAACTCAACACACAGCTATTAATGTCTTAACCTTTGGAACAAAAGTGAGTACACTCCTAAGTGGGTGTACACCTTTATTTTTCAGCACTGCCTTAAAGGGGTACTCCGGTACCACAGCTTTATGGTTATCTAGCATGTTTGTAGCGAGTTGAGCACTTTTGTAATTCACATGTTATACATCTGTCCACAGCATATCTATTTTTTACAGACCTCTTTTCTGTGATGGAATTTCAGTAGTTTTTCTGGTTGCTTTTGATTGTCGGCCACACCTGCGGCCATGTTTGTTCACTGTTGTGGACAAGACGTCAGTGCTGTAGGCGTTGCTGTTTTATTTTTCTCCTGCAATGGTTTCACCTCTTTTCCACACCCCTGTAATGAATATTCATTGAATTGCTGCGGGAGGATGGATGTCTCCTCCCACTGTCACCCTGCCCTGTGCCTGGCTCACAGTGTACTGAATACCCTGTATCAGCGCAGCGGCTGACATGTAACCCCTTCCCTGCCATGGGGACCGTGCGCCAGTGGGAGGAATCAGAGGGATCGGCTATCATGAGTCCCCCGCGGGTGCATGGTCCCCATGGCAGGGGAATTAGTAAAATGTCAGCCACAGCGCTATCATGATTCCCCCCGTGGGCGTCAGCTTCTCACCACGCAGTCCCCACATCAGGGAATGAATGAATGAATGAATTGTAATCCGCAGAGCGCTGTCCCCACATCAGGGAACTAATCATATGTGACCCGCGGGCTCACTGACTTTAAGCGCTTGAAGGGGGAGATGACAGCTTCTGTTCTATGATCAATATCCCTGCGCCCGTGCTCACAAATCATTCATTCCCCTACGTGGGAAGAACGTACAGCGTTGCTGTGGCTCACAGTTAACCCTTGCGGGGACATCGCTTTGGGATGGGGGGAGAGGGTGAAGGGCCGGAAGCAGAACAGTGCCCGCAGGTCACATATGATTAGTTCCCTGATGTGTGGACAGAGCGCTGCGGATGACAATTAATTAATTCCACAACATGGGAAGAATGTGCAGCGCTGCTGCTCACAGTTAACCCTTTCCCAGATACGGGGGCATTGCTTTTGAGGGCTAGAAGCAGAGCAGCGCCCGTGGGTCACATATAATTGGTTCCTCCCTGCTGACAATTCATTGATTCCCTGATGTGGGGACTGCGGGGTGAGAAGCTAACAGTAAGGGTGGGATGAGTATATTAATGAACAGGGCGGGGAAAGGGCGTGCTAAAGGGGGGGGAAAAAAGCCGGTCACAAACAGGTTTGGGTGGCAAGGCACTGAAAGAGGACACAGGCTACAAGGCATGCTGGGAGCAGTAGTTTCTAAAACAAAGGCAAAACGGAAATAGAGGCTACACTACATGGACACACTTATGCCAAGAAAGGAAAAGAAAGACAAACAAAGAGCAAGTATGAGACCAGAGATAACAAGAAAACTCACCTGCAAGGGTAAGTAGAAACTGAAAAAACACATTGGCCACCAGAGTACCCCTTTAAGCCTCTTGGGCATAGTGTTCACCAGAGCTTCACAGGTTGTCACTGGAGGCCTCTTTTACTCCTCCATGATGTCATCACAACGATAGTGGATGTCAGATACCTTGCTCATCCCCACCTTCCGTTTGAGGATGCCCCACAAATGCTCAATAGGACCTAACCCTTGAGGCATGCTTGAAATACTGCCCTGCAGACAAGTCTCCAAAGGAACCACCACCATGCTTGACTGGAGGCAAGGCTACCACCACACATGCTTGACACCATCTGAACCAAATAAGTTTATCTCAGTTTCGTCCGAGCACAGGACATGCTTCCAGTAATCCATATCCTTTGCCTTCAGCAAACAGTTTGCAGGCTTTTTTGTGCATCATCTTTAAAAGACCACACTACTCTATTAGGCCAGATAGCACATGTAGAGGTAATAAACCAAACAATAGAATAACCCTAGAGGGTTAAATATCCTCTTAATCACATGTGCTACAAATATATAGTAAAACTTAGCTTTTATTAATCTAATCTATATGTAACAAAGGTGAGAAAGACATGCTTTAAAATTACAATTCCACTAGTGTCATTTAGGTATCTGAGAACCAACACTTGGGGTCATAGCCGATATGCTATCCAGGGCTACCAACAGTGATATATTGTTAATCCCTCAGCAAGTGCCAAGCTGGACAACCCTATATCTATTTATTCATTCCATGTTGCTAGATTTATAAATTTTAGAATTGATTAAATAGTGCACACACGATATCATAATATAGGTCTGTGGCTCACATAGAAAAAGCGAACATGATTCATATTATGCTACTATAAAATGATGTTCAATTAATCACGGCGTGCTTGTGTTTATTTATAAATTGTTGCATTTTTTCTGAAGACTCATATTATATTTTACTTTATTCAATACCTATTCCTTGATCTAGGTGTATAATGCTGTCAAGTGGTGGAACCATGTAAAACAACTTTTGTCTGGATGTTGGTTGAGACGTTATAAAATTAACACAACTATTATTCATAAAAGGCTCATTAGATTGGCATCCACATTTTCTCTACCAAAATATAGTCAAAACTCATGTGATTAACTATCTATTACATTTTAATGAAGACGGGCTGGTGTTCCTTGATCAATGTCCATAGCTTCCTAACATCAGTTATATATTTTCACATGGCCAAGTCATGTTATTTAGGGATAATGCTATATCAGTGGATCCATACACTGGTATGATATACCAGTATTTAGATGATTAAATAAAGGCTGTGTAATCAAACCCCTCATTCAATCCATGAGGATTTAGAGTTTTCAAGCAAAAGATCCACTTTGACTCCTCTCTCAATAGGATATTATTCAAGTTGCCATCCCTTGGGCAAAGTTTGATCTGTCTAAGTCCCCAGAAACGCAAAATACTGGGGTCATTTGCATGCACTTCTCTGATGTGACGTGCAATGGGTGTGTCAGCACCTGTCCAAATCCCGCTAAGATGTTTAGATATGCATCGCCGGAACTCTTGTACAGTCTTTCCCACATATAGTTTTGGACATGTGCATGCACATATGTATATTATACCTGTGCTTTTGCAATTGATGAAATCAAATAACTTATAATTTCTATTGTCTGTGAGATTAGTAAATTCTTTCTGGCGGTGCACAGCAGGTTATGGCCAGTGTCTTGCCGTGCAGCCAACAGTAGCAATCCAACAGTGATTTCCATCTGTGAGCCACATATATAAGTGGTACAAGTATTTTTAAGTGAGAACTACATGTAAGCAGTGGCATTAATATCCTGAGGGAGATACCATCCCACCGTGATATACAACAATCCTATATAGTGCCCATATTGCCTGGTATGCAAGAGAGGGAGGCATGTCCCAGAATCTAGCAACATGGAATGAATAAATAGATAAATGGTTGTCCAGCTTGGCACTTGCTGAGGGATTTACAATATATCACTGTTGGTAGCCCTTGATGGCATATCGGCCATGACCCCAAGTGTTGGTTCTCACATACCTAAATGACACTAGTGGAATTGTAATTTTAAAGCATGTGTTTCTCACCTTTGTTACATTTAGATTAGATAATAAAAGCTAAGTTTTACTATATATTTGTAGCACATGTGATTTAGAGGATATTTAACCCTGTAGGGTTATTCTGTTGTTTGGTTCATCTTTAAAAGAGGCTTTCTTCTGGGATGACAGACCAATCAGAAGCAGCATGTGGCCTATGGTCTGAGTATTGTCTCCCAAAGCAGTAACACTTTTGCTACTTGAACTCTGTTTGAGTTGTTGGAATTTCCCAAGGTGTCTGTCTCTATTATAGATCTAAGTCCAAATATGATTCTGATATAAAAATGTATTTAATAATGTTTTTCAGTGTTATCAGCTATGCAAGGGTTAACAGTTTTCAACTGTAAGAGCTAGTGAATGGCCACATGTCTTCTGCAGCCAATCAGGGAAGTACTCCTTGTTGCCGTCCTATTCCTCTAAAGATAGGAAAGAAAATCCCAACTGTCATTTAGTTACATGTTCTCTGCAGCCAATCATAGAAGCCATCTTTGTTGCCGCTCTACCCCTCTGTCATAGGGAAGAAATCCTAACAGCTAGCTTTGGCCAGTAAAGAAGCAACAGCCCTTGTATCACTCTCCTTTTACCTCACTGAGGGTTTTTTATTTTACACTCTATTCTTATACCTTAAATGAGGATAGGCCCCAAATAAAACCATTGCTGATCTAGACTTTTTTGAAGTCCTTTTTGGGGTAGTACATATACCTGTGACCGACTAGTGTCTGGGGTCCCTCTGTCAGATGCTCTGCAGCCAGTGGCGTCTTGACTATATCCAAAGAAACATAGGTGTGGAACAGGGACTATTCCTGTTACCGTGGACTGCCCTTGTGAATAACTCAACAGTAAGCACTCAACTTGGAAACCCTAGGATAGAGCTAGGTCTAAAGTCTGAAGTTGCAAAGAACTGTTCAATTTTGTCAAATTGTCTAACAAATTATCCAAAGTCTAATATAAGTCAAGTCCAGTCTGCAGCAAGTCAGTACAAGTCCAGTATAGCTTCAAAATTGTTTAATCTAAGTCAAAGTTAGTTTCAAATCCCACAATCTCTGCTAAATTGTCGACAGTGGCTATTTACCAAGCTCACCACCTTCAATGTAAATTCTACCTCAAGTCTGTACCTGATCAAAGACAGAGATAATGGAACAGACCATCTAGGACAGACGTTTCCACCCTGCCCTATAACGATAACTGTAGAGGTGAAACACGAAAAATTAGAATAGCATGCAAAAGTCCATTGTAATTCATTAATACAACTTAAAAGGAAAGGAAGCATGAAGTACTATCTCTGCACTATGATGTCATTCTTTATTATCACTGTACTGTGACATCACTGTATGTATTATCCCAGTATTGTGAAATCACTGTGTGAATTAACCCTGTTTCATGACCTCCTTGAGTACAATCCCTATATTGTGACATCACTGTGTATTATCCCTGTATTGCGATGTCACTGGGTGTATAATCACTGTACTATGACATGACTGTGTGTATTATCCCTGTATTGTAATGTCACTCTGCATATTAACCCTGTACAGTATAGGGTCACAGTACAGGGATTGTAGGAATGTAGTTCATACTGGGAGCTGTAGTTTTACATGGTAGAAATTTCTTTAATGCTTCCCCCATATTTGGCCATTGATATATTTAATTATTATACTGGAAATAATTTTCTGCAATTCTCTCCACCACGAGCATCGCAACAGGCTAAAAAATTACTTTGGGGGAGTGAGGTGACACCATTTTCTACCACACTGGGTAACACCAACCCTAGCAACGCCACTATCAGACTCTTCTTTCTCCTCCTTAGAAGACCCATAATGAGTCAACCAGTACACATGGGCCATACCAGCCTTTTAAACCATACAACCCCTGCAAGACCTGCTTGCTGATGTGCGTGTTACTAATACCACCAGGCACCTGGCTGCTGCTACATGTACTAGTGCTGGTACAGGTAGCATCATTTTTACCGCCAGAGAACATGGTAGGGTTGTCCTCTATTCCATCAAACAACTCCTTTACCAGACATGTGTTTTGTTTTCAATTCAAATTTATTTGGGGGCTAGCTACATCCCAGCAAGCTCAGGACCGCAATGTGGTCTTGGTGAGGAGGAGAGTCCCCTTACCTGCAATATACAGTAAATTCCATCTAATATTGCGAATAAAAGCCTCTTATGGGGACTTAAAACGTGTAAGAAAAAATGTTTCTAAAATTTGCTAAAACCCCCTCCCCTTAAAAAAATGAATTCCCCTTTAGTCTCCCATTTTACAAAAAAAATTGGTATCGCCATGTACAGAATTATCCAAACTATTAAAATATAATTTTATACGGTAAATAGCATAAATGTAAAAAAACAAACACCAAAAATATAGATTTTTAAACACATCATAAATCCGAAAAAAAATTATAAGAAGTCCCATCAAAACAAAAATGGTACCAATAAAAACTGCAGATCACTTCAAAGAGTCCTCATGCCTGTATATGGTAAAATTAAAACTATAATCCCAGCATGCCCAAACAGCAAACAGCTATCTGGGCATGCTGGAAGTTGTAGTTTTGCAACATCTGGAGGGCTATAGTGCAGAGACCAAACTGTAGCACTCCAGATGTTGCTAGGCTTCCGTAGTCTGCAGCACGCCGCACCAGGGAGAGGATCACCGCTGATCGCCTCTGGTAAGGGACCTCAAACGCCGCAGCCGATCACACTACAGCTCCTCTACCCTTACTACCATGGGTGGGCAGAATGGGGGAACTGAACTTTAACCCCTCCGATCTGCTATCAGTCAGTCGCTTCTGACTAACCAATAACAGGGATAGGAGGGGTGGCACACCTGCCACCTCACTCCTATCCCTTCAGTGGGATCGGGGGTGTCTTGGACATCCCCGATCCCCCTTATTTTACGGGTCACCGGAGACCCATATGACCAGGAATCGCCGCAGATCGCCATTTTGAATTCACAGGACTCAGAACGATTTCAGCAGGCATCCCAGTCCGATCCCCGCCCTGCAAGTGGCGGGGACCAGAATTCCTATGGGTGTACAGGTATGCCCTGGGTCCTTAATTACTAGGGCGTCAGGGTGTTCCTGTATGTCCTGGGTCCTTAAGTGGTTAATCAGCCACTTATCCCCTATTCTGAGGAAGGAAGGAGATTAAAGTTGATGGATGTAAATGATTTTAATGAAAACAAACATTCATTGTGTTTAATTTAACTATGAATTATTGTTTAGCCGACTGATCAAACAAACTGTTAGTGTCTGAAAAAAAAGTCAGCCATTTTTGACATTTTTAGGTAACAGTCGGATGAAAGAGCATTCATGAAAATGTTTTTTTCCTGAACCTTTGTTCAGAAAAGAACACTTTCAGAGGGTTCCCAGAATATTCTCAGAATATTCCCAGAAAGATTGTTGATTCTTTGCCTGTTAAAATATAATAGATCATGTATGGCCAATTTGAACAACGTTTGGTAAATGATTGTTTAACCTTTAATCTTATTTAACTGGTTGTCATCTAAGGAAGAGCTTGCTTGTCCTGAGACGGCAACCAGTGTATGGTGCAGGCTCCCGACTCGAGCCCACGCCATACCGGCCGGCCCCCAGCTGATTCCTGAAGCTGAGGGCCGGCATTAATAGCCGACATGTGGTGATCGCTGCGGCCGGCTATTAAACCATTAGATCACCCCTGTCAAAGTTGACAGCGGTGTCTAAAGGGACCTTTAACCAGTCCCTGTTGGTCCAGTGGGGGGTATCGCCCTCCCCCCCCCACAGCGTGAG
This sequence comes from Hyla sarda, assembly GCF_029499605.1. Lineage (NCBI taxonomy): Eukaryota > Metazoa > Chordata > Amphibia > Anura > Hylidae > Hyla > Hyla sarda. The sequence continues at coordinate 179,598,510 of NC_079193.1, read as the reverse complement.
GGGGCGATCCACTTCTGAGGTAGCTGGAGGACCAGGCTATATCAATCGAGCGCACACAGATCAATGTAGTTCTTTGGAATTACATTGATCTATATGAGGAATCTAATGATTCCTCCTAAAAGTCCCCTAAGGGACCAATAAAGTGTTAAAAAAAAAAGGTTAAATAAAAGTTTAAAAAAACACCTATTAACCTCATCCATATTAAAAGTTTGAATCACCCCCCATTTCCCAAATTTCAATTAAAAAAAATATATGTAAACATAATAAATATAAACATATGTGATATCGCCACATGCACAAATGTCCGAACTATAAAAATATTATGTTAATTAAACCGCACGGTCAATGGTGTTTACGTAAAAAAATACCAATATCCAAAATTGTATATATTTGGTCACTTTGTATTCCCTAAAAAAAATTATAAAAAGTGATCAAAAAGTCCCATCAAAGAAAAATTGTACCGATAAAAACTTCAGATGACGGCACACAAAATGAGTGCTCATAAATCCCTGTATTTGGAAAAATAAAAAGTTATAGGGGTCAGAAGATGACAATTATAAACATACTAATTTTGGTGCATGTAGTTATAATTTTTTTAAGGTAGTGAAATTTAATAAAACCTATATAAATTAAGTATCCTTTTGATTGATATCATTACAAAATAAAATTGGTGGCCTAAAAAACAATCCCTCATATGGGTCTGTAGGTGGAAAATTGAAAGTGTCATGATTTTTAGAAGGTGAGGAGGAAAAAAAGGAAAGTAGGAATGGGGGGATTGCAGTACCAAGGGAGATTATCACGCTTGGGGTCATTTAGTGTAGAAAAATGATGGCTTTGCGGGCAATAAGATTACATTATACAAAGATATGGATGGACAGTACATACGCATTTCTAGTGATCTTTTTATACCTTGTCCTGTAACAATATGAAGCATGCATCCTCTATGTCTAGAGGAAGGAAAACTTCATGCACACAGTCATATTACTACTTGGTTTTTACAGAGAAGAAATATAGAAAGCATAGAAGTTCATCAAGTTTTTAACTGTATTAATCTCCATAATATGGTGTTATGTGAAGGCTCTATATAGCAGCAATCAGTGGGTAAGGGGGGGGGACACTGCTGCGGCCACTGATTAACTAAGCAGGCCTATGATGTTACGTCCCCATGAACCCAGAAGTACTGCATAGCAGAGACCAGAGCTTCATGATACTGGCGATGGCAGGGCAGCAAGGAAGGTAAGTATATGTTGTATGTTCTTTTGTGTGTTTTTGTATGCTCCCTGAGAATAAATATAAAGAATAAAAGCTGCCTAGATAACACCTTTAAATGTGTCTAAGATGTATTACCGTAGCAAGAAGAATGCAGTTTCCTGAAAACGCCCTTAAAGAGCATATTTCACCTAAACTTCATGACACAAACAGACATCTTCCTTCTCTTTCCTTATATACCTTTACTAGCTTTGGCCCACGGCTTCACTCATGTTAAATTTTGGGTAATATAGATCTACTTTTTACAATCCTACAGTAATGAGGCCGCTCTGGGTAAAGTCTACGGGCATCCAAACAACCCGAATTCTTTCAACGTTGATCACCGTGTCTAAAGAGTTAATGCCGGACATCTGCCGGAATGGCGATGTCCAGCATTAGCCACGGGTCCTGGCTGCTGATAGCAGCCGGGACCGTGTGGGTATGATGCGAGCTCAGCTCAGTTCTGTGGCAAGGGGTTGATTCATACAAACTTTGAACCCCCGTTTCACCCCTTCAGGGGTGGGATTTTAGAAAACGTTATAATACATGTTTCTTCATGGCTAATTGTTAGCCTGAAAACAAAGTTTCATGCTTCTAGCTTCAAAAATGATGGACTTCCATACAAACTTTCAACCCCTTTTCACCCCCTTAAGGGTTGAATTTAAAAAAAATCCTTTCTTATTCCTGGTCTACGTCAACACCTGTGAAAAAATGCAGCTTTCTAGGTCCAAGGGTTTAGGCTGGGCGTTGATGAGTCAGTGAGTCAGGTCTTCTCTTTTTATATATATAGATTATCCGCATTGGTGGCTGAAAAATATATAAAAAGGTGAGCTGGTATTTGTTGTTTTTTGGCACATGTACAGACTGCAGACAGAGATGCCGGCGGCCAGATAATGTTGGATGTTAATCACTCGGCTGTGAAAAGGTGCTAAGAAGCATGGCGGACAGGCACTGGTCTAGCCCACTGGCCAGGCCTCCTGTACACTCTCAAGACAAATTTTTTTTAACCTATTTTTGGCCACCAAACAGTATGATAAAGGAATATAAGGAAAGGTACATTAAGGATGATGTCTTTATAGTGAGAGTTGGTACCATACGATTAAGGTAACACATGCATATTTGTCTATTAAATAATCACATAAAAATAATGGGGCTTTCATTAGAGTTTGTTATTAGGTCATTATCATGGGTGCAAGAAATATGACCAACAGCACAGAGGACTTTATAACAGAGAACAGTTATAACAACTGTTGACAACTGTTCACAAGTTAATATAAGCCTGTCTTGAGCAGTAGGATTTGAATTACTTCCAAACCCAGTATTTTACAAAAAAATTAAATGCCAAATATAAAACAAAGACAAACTTAAAAGAACGCATTTATTGATTTAGACCTATTAGCTAAACATCTCAAATAGAAAACTGATCCAACCTATTGGAGTGACCTGTTACTTTTAGTTAGTAAAAAAAAAAAATCACAATATCTGTAATAATATGCTTCCATCAGTGACGTTGCAGCTGTCTAAATTTACAAGGTCACTTTTAGCACAATGTAAGGCAAACTTTTTAGAGACCTCTGGGTCAAGTTTCAAATATCTGCACATTCTTAGTTTAACTAAAAGCAAAACCAAAAGCGGAGGCACACTTTAAAGATGAATGTTCATCTCTTCTCACGTTGAAGACTTCAAAGGCCCAATTACTAGAGAGCTGACATGGTCTGTTTTGTGATATTTCCTGTTCACCGAGCGACTCCTGTGTCCTCTTCATAGCTTCCTATTATGTTATTAGACAAGGAGCAACTTTCTGGCAAACAGAAATCTATGATCCCTGGTTTTTCTCTCACCTCCTTTTTGCACTTGTTAAAAGCAATTAGTGTCCTTACCTAAAGCAAAGATTTGATCCCGAAATGTTTAGGTTATACCCGTTGGCTACGTAAATCTTGCTTTATTAGATTATATGTTATTATGTTTTAAAATGATTGGTACCACCTGTTTCTTTAAAGCGAATTAAAGTTAGTGAAAAGGAAGACATTACTTGTGACACTACAAACGCATGCTTATACCTGAACTTTGTAACTCAATATATTATTCGGATGAGTGCAAATATATTTTGTGATGGCGATTCTGTCTACTTTAACAGGAACTGGATACACAGGCTCAGGAAAAATATTAGAGGAAAGTCTAGAATCACATCTAGTTACACTTTTAAAGATGATAGACAGACTGAAAGTTATTTGATTCGAATTCTCAATAAAATGTGTTTGAACTTCAGCAGTTTAAATGTCTTGGTACCACAGAATTAATTCAAAACTGATGTTATACATGAGATCCTGGGGCCTAAATGTGCCAGTGAAAAACACATGTTTCATATAGTGATAAGGAAAAAAAAAGTATCCATACTTATATTTTATACTAGTGGTTTTGCCCTCTATTTTATTATATTGTTAAAATAATAACTTTTTCAGGTTCAAAATATGGCAAATCAGCTGCACTGACATGTTTGTAAATTATATTTTATTTATTCATTTAACTGAAATAAATAAAGAAAATGTAAGTATATACAACTTTAAATTTTATTGAGTACTTTTTATATCACTGCACAGTACATTTGGTTATAATAATATCATATAATATAGGGCAATTATTATGTTAGAACCTGAGTAGACCAGAGGATTTACTATGGCCTATCTTTCAAAACCTTTATGAGGTATGTTAGCTTGTTGTTAAACAAGAACTCCTGGTTTGGCGCCCTGGCTCTCCTCCTGAATGGAGCATATTGACCAATGCATGAAGCAGCAGCTGACAAGCCCCCTTAATGCAGCACTATGGGAGAGCTGGTGGGCTCCATTCAGTAATCTCTGACTCTGTCGGCTGCAGCTCTATGCGTTGGTTGACATGCCCCATTCAGGAAGAGAGCTGGGGTGCCGTGCAGGAGATCACGGGGGTCCAACCACTGGGACCTATCCGTAGGATAAGGGATATCCTTAGGATAAGGGATAACATAGAAACATAGAATGTGTCGGCAGATAAGAACCATTTGGCCCATCTAGGTTGCCCAATAATCTGAATCCTATGAATGGTCCCTGGCCCTATCTTATATGAAGGATAACCTAATGCTTATCCCATGCATGTTTAAACTCAATCACTGTATTTGCAGCGACCACTTCTGCAGGAAGGCTATTCCATGCATCTACTACTCTCTCAGTAAAGTAATACTTCCTAATATTACTTTTAAACCTTTGCCCCTCTAATTTAAAACTATGTCCTCTTGTGGTAGTTTTTCTTCTCATAAATATGCTCTCCTATTTTACCGTGTTGATTCCCTTTATGTATTTAAAAATCTCTATCATATCCCCTCTGTCTCTTCTTTCTTCCAAGCTGTACATGTTAAGTTCCTTTAATCTTTCCTGGTAAGTTTTATCCTGCAATCCATGTACTAGTTTAGTAGCTCTTCTCTGAACTCTCTCTAGAGTATCTATATCCTTCTGGAGATACGGCCTCCAGTACTGCGCACAATACTCCAAGTGAGGCCTTACCAGTGTTCTGTACAGCAGCATGAGCACTTCCCTCTAAGTTCATGTTTTTAGCAGAAATTTGGAATATTAATAAGTTATTGAATAAATGACAATGACATATAAGTGGTTAAATGGATGGGATCAAAGTTATCTCTAATTGCAGCTTTTGTAAGAGGATATTGGCTATATATTTCAGTCAAATGTCATTACAGGATATACCATAACAGCCAATTGTGGTTTGAGTCCCGAAATTATCACGTAATGCTATATCTATTTTCACAAAAAAAGTTAAATGGTTTGTCCAGGATAAAAAACAAAAAACAAAAATAAAAAACATTGCTAAAGCTAGCGAAAACGTGTTCATGGTTTGTTTCTGGAGTTGCAGCTCAGATCCATTAAAATGAAAGTGGTAAAGCTGCAATTCTGCCACACAACCTATGTAAAGGTATGGTTCTTTTTTTAGAAGACGGCAGCCATGTTTTTCTAAAGCTGGACAATTCATGTATTGAAAAAAATTGTAAAGAACATGTGTCACTTTGTGTGAGTGGTGGGGCGCTGTGGTAGTAGAAGAAGGATTGAGGCTAGGGCATGAGATCAACAACACATTTCTTGTAGTAATAAGTCAGGTGCTCTCTGTGAGATCATCACAGTATCATTCCATTAGCATCCTAATAGTGAATTTGTCATCCAAATTTGCACTTTATGAGCCACAGACATAGGCTGAGAGATAATTTTGCAAACTGTACCTTTTTCGAAAAATGAGGGTCTCAGCAGAAGTCATAAAATAAGATTTTGATTTTAAAGCTGAAGTGTCAAGGAGGCAGGGTTCAGCTGCTTCTAGTCGTCACAATATGGCCTTTATCTAAGTGCTTAGCTGCTTGCTAATTTCTTGCCAACTTGCTTATATATTCCACTCTTGACTTAATTTTAGCTATCAGTGGTTTTTGAGATCAGCACATAAATATATATATATATATATATATATATATATATATATATATGTGTGTGTATATATATATATATATATATATATATATATATATATACAGATTGTACATATATAAACAAAAGAGAAGACCACAGCACTCACAATTGAGTACTATGGTCTTCTCTTTTGTTCATGTTGTGTGGACTGTTGATCCAGGTCTTGTTTGCCAAGACCAAATTTTGTAGATACATATATGAATGTTTTTCATCAGGGACAGGAATTGTCATCAGTGATTGCTATATATCCTCAGGGCACCTGTTGTATGAGGATACCACATTTTAGGAAGCACATATTTAATCCAGAGAAAGCTGGGTGAGATATGGGAAATCCAGAAATAGTTAAAGGCAAGGCTTGTTGGGGACTTTTGGGGTGGGGTGGGCAATTCATTCTCTTCCTGGGCAACGCCAGATTTTTATTCTATCCTGGATCAGCAAAGATGCTGAAGACAGCTCATAAGTGAGCAACCCTTACCAATGATGAGCATATGAATCAAGACGTTTGCAGCCTTTTAAAAAGGAAATAACCTGTGTAAATAACACATCTGATGTCTACTTTGTTGAGTGGCTGGTAGTAAACCATCTGTATAAATAGTAAATAAATCTGTTTAGCTAATGTTAGACAAACAGGATTTTTTTTTTGTTTATAACTGCGTATGAATTTGTTTTGATACTGAAAAATATACATAAGGGAAGCCCTGTTTAAACATTACAATAAATATTAGAAATTGGGGGGGGGGGGGTCACACTATGTTAAAAAAAAAATATATCTATATCTATATATATATATATATATAGATATATATATATATATATATATATATATATATATATATATATCGAGGTACTTGTGTTGCACCTAACCTTTCATGCCAAAAGATAATGGGAAAAAGAAAGAACAATACAGACCTCTAGATATATATACAAGGATAAACTAAAAGACTAGTAGTATATAGAGTATGATTTATTGTGTTTAAATGAAAAAATGTCCAAGCAGTGCCCTTGCTATGGACTTAATATACATAAAATATTAATATAATATTGCACAGTACATATAGATAGGTAAAAAAATGTCCATAAGCCACCTGTTGCATAGTTGTATAGTAATGTTACTGTATCCAACTTAGGGTACCCTCCACTGTGTAGTGAATGGGGTTGATAGATAGTTTATAATGTTAAAGTTGATACAATAATGCCTGTAGTAGATAAAATATGATTTGTAGATAGATTTTCATAACATAGTTTGGTGCTCTGCCCCACTCACCTAACCGCTGCACAAGAAGGGGCTCCGGGATAATGATACAGCTTCGTGATGGACCTCGTATCTGCAGACCGGCACGGCTATGCAACTGGTCCGAAGATGATGTCTGCACGGTGTTTGTAGTCATGATTTCTTCCCGGTATGGCACAAACTTGCGTCTGGCCGGCAGATGGAGTAGGATGTGGGGATGCAGGCAAACGGGAATGCAGGCAGGTGGCGTCCTCATGGCAGAATGCGCGTGCCTGAACAGTGCTCCCAAAACTGGGGGGTTCCAAATGTGGCAAATATGGATACAGGTCCTTTCTCTGAGGTGGTCTGTATTACTAGGGTATATGGCACTTAAATGCATTTCGGGGTGACCCCTTCTTCAGTAGTGGTATAAACATTACAATATATTAGACATGGAAATTTCAATGTAAAAGAAGAAAAATACAGCAAAAATTTGCAGATTTGATGCATTCCATAGAACACTCGCACAAGAATTTAATATAGTAAACTATAAAGTGCCCCTGTCATTTGAAAAAAAAAAAAAAAAACTTTTGACATGTCATAGACAAATGTCAAACGTTTTAATTGGTCAGGATCTCATTGCTTGGGACCCCACCAATCAGTTGAATGAGCAGGGACGTGATTTACACCCCGGCATGCCTAATCATAAGTCTATGCTATATAATGCTACATAAGTCTATGCTATAAGGTGCTTCTCTCCACTCACTGATCAGTGGGAGTCATAGCAATGAGAGTCCTTAAAATTAAAAGGTTTTTAAAATAACAGACACTTTAAGGGGACATAACTAGATTTCTAGTACCAACACGATAGCAATACAATATATCAGGAATGAGTTGCATTGTAACACTTTAAAAATAAATTTTTGATTATTTCATTTTTGATTTATTATTGATTATTTATTTTTTTCCTTCTTTATTCCTCCTTTATAACTCTTTAAAGGGTAGCTCTCATTAAAATAAATTTTTGCCACTGCTCTCCTTATGGTAAATAAAAAATATTTCTAATATACTTTGTAATCAAAGTATATTAGAAATATTTTTTATTTACCATAAGGAGTGCAGTAGCAAAAATTTGCTTTAATGAGAGTCGCCATTTAAATTCCCCCATACAGACCCATATGAGGGCTTATTTTTTGTGCCAAGAATTTTACTTTGTACTGTCACCACTTATTTTACCACAAAATCTATGGCAAAACTGAAGAAGAAAAAAAGCTACACTTTTCGGTAAAAATTTGACATTATCTTTATTTTGTCGATACAGCAATTTATTTTTATTTTACTACTATTAAGAAGGCTTAAAATTGTCATCTTCTAACCCCTATAATATTTTTGCTTTTCTGTGTATGAGCTGTATGAGGGCTCATTTGTTGTGCCATGAATCTGATCTGTAGTTTTTATCAGTACCATTTTTTTTAATTGAAATTTTTCATAGATTTTTCTTCATTTTTTTTTATTACGGGGGGGGTTATTACATAACTAGAGATGAGCGAATTTACAGTAAATTTGATTCGTCAGGTGCTCCGGTGGGCTGGAAAAGGGGGATACAGTCCTAGGAAAGAGTCTCCTAGGACTCTATCCACCTTTTCCAGCCCACGGGAGCACCTGAAAGCTGAACTAATTTATGCAGGATAAACCATCAACTGCCGAGCCGAGAAGTTCGTGACAAATCGAATTTACTGTAAATTCGCTCATCTCTAGACATAACCAAACATCTGGTATATTTCTGTTTATGTTGTTTATACTATTTTATTTGAAATATTGGAAAATGGGTGAATTTTACTTTTATTAGGGAAGGGGCTTGTTCACATTTATTATAATTTTCTTTTTACAATTTGTAAACAATTTTTTAGTTCTTCATAAGAAATGATTACCTGCAATCTTTCGATTACAAACACTGAACAATGTTGTGCCATGACATAGCATTGATCAGTGTCATTGGCTCTCCAGTTATACAGGCTGCCAAGGCTACCTGTATTCCTGAAGTGCCAATCTGACAGCAGGGAACATGGTAAGGGACCTCTGGCTGGCCTCTTAGCTACTTGGGAGCCCAAAGTTTTGCCACAGCAGTCCATTTTGCAGGATTTAGACATCACAATCAACTTTGATTGTGGTGTCCAAAGGGTTAATGCCAGGCATCAGCCTAATGGATAATGTCGGGCATTAGCTGTGGGACCCCCCGGGTACAAAGCGCACACAGCTCCTGAGTGCGCTTCATACACTGGGGGCAGGTGCAGGGTATACATGCACACATAGCAGACCGATTAATCACATGTGCTAAACTCAAAGCAATCTAAGATTTAGATAAGCTCTTCATAGAGGACCTTTATGAGCACATTCATGAGGAACAAATGTTGCCTATTATTTTCATATGGTCTTTATTGCACTTGTTATAGACAAGATTCTTAAGATTCTATTAAAGTATAAAAATAAATCGTATAAACATTTTATTCAAACTCAAACGCAATTTTACTTTCACATCTTTGTCAGAGTTGAGAGTTGCTGGAGGCCTAGTTAACTTACATTACAGGCTCATGAAGGAGAAACAACCAATTCAACCAACCCTTTTCACAACACATGACATACTCAGTCAGGCCGATCGGGACCACCGCGGTGAAGCCGTGGTGTCCCGATCAGTTAGGATGCAGGAGGAGGGTCCATTACCTGCCACCTCCGCGTCCAATCGCTGAATTACTGCTCCGAGCCTGAGATCTAGGCGGGAGCAGTCTAGCGGTGATAACACTGGTCAATGCTATGCTATGGCAATGTATTGATTAGTGCCTGCAATCTGCATAGTGCATGTTATAGTCCCCCAAGGCGGACTGTAACATTGCAAATAAAAAAGTGAAAAGCAAAGTTAATAAAGATGATTTAACCCCTCCCCTAATAAAAGTTTGAGTCACCCTCCTTTTCCCATAAAAAAAACTGTGTAAATAAAACAATATGTAATGAAATAACACGCACCCTCATTTTACCAAGGATATTTGGGTAAAAAAAGTTTTTTACCCAAATATCCATGGTAAAATGAGGGTGCATGTGTGCGCATGTGTGCGCGTGTATACCCCGATATACCCCCAGGAAAGGCAGGGGGAGAGAGGCCGTCGCTGCCCGCTTCTCTCCCCCTGCCTTTCCTGGGGTCTAGAGCCCTGCTGCCGGCCCTTCTCTCCCCCTAGCTATCGGCGCCGCTGCCCGTTCTGTCCCCCTGACTATCGGTGCCGGCGCCCCATTGCCGGCACCGATAGCCAGGGGGAGAGAAGGGGCAGCGGCACCGATTGCCGGCGCCGCTGCCCCGTTGCCTCCTCCCATCCCCGGTGGCATAATTACCTGGTTCGGGTCCGCGCTGCTGCAGGCCTCCGGCGTGCGTCCCCGGCGTCGTTGTTATGCGCTGCACGGCGCGGCGCATGACGTCAGTGCGCCGCGCCGTGCATAGCAACGACGCAGGGGACGCACGCCGGAGGCCTGCAGCAGCGTGGATCCGACCCAGGTAATTATGCCACCAGGGATGGGGGGAGGCAACAGGGCAGCGGCGCCGGCAATGGGTGCCGCTGCCCCTTCTCTCCCCCTGGCTGTCGGCGCCGCTTCTCTCCCCCTGGCTATCGGTGCCGGCAATGGGGCGCCGGTACCGATAGTCAGGGGGACAGAACGGGCAGCGGCGCCGATAGCCAGGGGGAGAGAAGGGCCGGCAGCAGGTCTCTAGACCCCAGGAAAGGCAGAGGGAGAGAAGCGGGCAGTGACGGCCTCTCTCCCCTGCCTTTCCTGGGAGTGTATCGGCGTATAACACGCACATAGACTTTAGGCTAAAAATTTTTGCCTAAAAAGTGCGTGTTATACGCCGATAAATACGGTATGTGGTATTGTCGCATGCATAAATGTCTATAAAACTATGTCTATAGAACTATAAAAATATATTATTAATTAAACTGATCAATGGGGTACGCGGAAAAAAAATCCAAAGTCCAAAATAGCGTATTTTTGGTCACTTTTTAAACCATTAAAAAAATGAATAAAAAGCGATAAAAAAAGGCTCAAAACAAAAATTGTACTTCAGATCATGATGCAAAAAATGAGCACACAGTTGGTATTAGAGGAGATTGTTTTGCATGATTTGTTTTAGGATGGGATTTAAATGTTTTTCTTCTAATTTACTAATATACATCATGCTTTTATGGTGGGACCTCTTTTTATATATTTAAAATACGTATTTTTGTCCAAATTTATTGTATTTCATTGTGAAAAAAATCTATAAATAATAAAAATTTTATGTACTTCAATTGTAACTTTAAAACAGTTTAAAAATGCCCCCAAAACTATGTTTACTAAGTCCATTAACAGAATGATTTTTTTATTGCTCTTATGTAGCAATATTTAAGGGAAAAGGCTCAATTCATGTTTAATTCTTTTTTACATCAGTAATAAAATAAATTGTTTAGTATGGTCTGAAATTTCTTATCAGGTCAAAATATTGTCAACATGAGTGTACCATTTGCGTGATAAATATGGTCTTGTTTTAAAAGGCAAAGGCTCTCTGCCAACACACAGATTAATCGATTTATCCACTGAGGTTTTTAACATATTACCAAAAAAAGATGTTCGGCTATTGAGTTTTTGATGTTGTCAGGGGTGAGATAATTCTCAGTAACTCAATATCATTAAACTGTTCATACTAGAATGGTCTACCCTTTCTTTGAGGGATTTACCCTAATGATATCATTCCAAAGTAGTCTGGTTTAGATCAAACTAGGTTAAAGATCAAGGCTGTCAGAAAATGATGTCATAAGATTCCATTACTAATAAAATCAGGGGTCATTTTAAGTACAAATGTAGACAGAAATAATGTTTTATTGACATGTTCACTTACATCTGAATGTATGTAAAGTGACTTTGAAAAGTATTCAACTCTCCACCCTCCAACAAGTACTTGTTCTCATTTTATTATGTAACAAGCAGATTTAATGAAAATGTCTTAATATTGATCAATAGAAAAATAACAATTGCCAATTTTAACATAACTTTCCACAAAATGATCTACAGTTATTAAAAGCTAAAATATCTGATGCATAACTATTCACTCCTCTGTTCTATAGAGATGTTGCAGGGAATTGCAATGATTGATAATATTAAGGGATGAGCGAATCAAATCTGACAAATTCTAATTAATTACAAATTTCAGGAAAATTTTGATCCGCAACGAATGGTAATATCACCGCGATTCAATCCCACAAATCGCTTCATTGAACTCCATTTAGTGTGGTCCAGGCTCCAGGGCCTCTTAAAATGGCGGATCCACATGTGAGGACATGGGGCAAGGAATCCTGGGAAGGCGGGTGGGCGGGATAACCATGAATCACATGCAGCATGCAGCCTATCAGCAGCCAGTCACCCTTGTGATGTCCCAGCCATATATAATCGGCAGCCATCTTGCGGACAGTCACAGCAGCATTCTATTGCAGAGAGAGAGGGACAGAGAGCAGTATGTTACACAGAAAAGCATTTTTACAGCAGCGATTCACCTCAAGCCCAAATCCAGCCTAGAAGCACTGATAGGGAAGGGAGAGAGACTGAGAGAGAAAGTGCAATTTTGACTGTGTTACACAGCGACTGTGTGCTGCAGCACTGCTGTGTACAACAACTGAAAAGCTAATAGTAGCCAGCCAATTAGGGTGAGCAGAGCACTAATAGCGTATTTTCCTCTATTAAGTGTAACGTGTGCGTACATCTAAAGGGTACACCGTTTTGTTTCTGTTAAAGTCTGAAGGGCCTAATTACTGTGAAAGGCCAACCAAAAGTACACATCTGCTGGTGTTGTTGGCAAATACTGTTTTAAGCATACTGGAGCGCATTGTACTCCCCTCATAAGTGCATACCTCATACGTACATCTAAGTGGTGTACCATTTTGTACCTGTTAATGTCTTAAGGACCTAAATACTGTGAATTGCCAGCCAAAAGTACACACCTGCTTGTGTTGTAGACAAATACTGTTTTTAGTGGAGCGTATTGTCCTCCCCTCATTTACGCACTAAGTATGTCAGGCAAAGAAGTGCCAGGGTGTGCACAGGGGAGTGGCAGAGGCCTAAATTTATCAGGCACATGCACAGGTCGCAGCAGACTAGGGGTGAGTGGCAGCAGGAGTCGCAGCAAAAGGCCTGCACTTATTCTGTCACTATATCATCTCCTCATGCTTCCGCCACCTCCAGGCTGTGTCATTCAGCCACTCTATGGTCTATTCATGCTGTTGCCAACTACAGGCTGGGTTATTCAGCCACTATATGGTCTCCTCATGCTTCAGCCACCTACAGGCTGTGTCACTGTACCGCCATGTGGTCTCCTCATGCTGCTGGCACATTAAATAAAACTTTTTAGGTTCATGTATTTAAAATCTTCAATTTAAATGTTAAAAAATATCTTTAAACTTTTCAATTGTGAGTCCCTATGATCTCATCAGGCTGTTGCCACCTCCAGGCTGGGTCATTCAGCCAGTATATGGTCCCCTCATGCTGCCGCCTCCTGCACGCTGTGTCATTCAGCCACTATATGGTCTCCTCCTGCTGCCACCACCTCCACACTGTGTCATTCAGCCACTATATGGTCTCCTCATACTGATGCCACCTCCAGGCTTTGTCATTGTGCCACTCTGCGACAGTGATTCTAATAGAGACGCCTCTAATCTGCATGTCATACTGAATATCAGTATTATTTCTCTAACCCGGCACATACCCTATGCATGTTACAGCAAGGCAAAGTGTTGTACACCCCTATTGAGGCATTCTGTAGGCCAGAAATAGCAATTTTAACCCCTTAAGGACCAAGGGCATAAAAAGAAAGATAATAAAGATCATTTAACCCCTTCCCTAATAAAAGTTTGAATCACCCCCCTTTTCCCATTTAAAAAAATATATATAAACTGTGTAAAAAAACAAACAAACAAACAAACATATGTGGTATTGCCAGGTGTAGAAAAGTCCAAATTATATTATAAAAATATATCATTAATTAAAGGGTTACTGCCATGGAAAACTTTTTCTTTTAAATCAACTGGTGCGAGAAAGTTAAACAGATTTGTAAATCACTTTTATTAAAAAATCTTAATCCTTGCAGTACTTTATAGGGGTCAGAAGATGACAATTTTCCTGCATTTAGTTATGATTTTTTCCAGAAGTATGACAAAATCAAACCTATATAAGTAGGGTATAATTTTAATCGTATGGACCTACAGAATAAAGAGAAGGTGTAATTTTTACCCCAAAAAATACTGTGTAGAAACGGAAGCCCCCAAAATTGACAAAATGATGTTTTTTCTTCAATTTTGTCGCACTATGATTTTTTTCCAGTGTTGTCGTAGATTTTTGAGTAAAATGACTGACAAAGTAGAATTGGTGGCGCAAAAAATAAGCCATCATATGGATTTTTAGGTGCAAAATTGAAAGTTATGATTTTTTAAAGGTAATGAGGAAAAAATGAAAGTGCAAAAACGGAAAAATCCCCGGTCCTTAAGTGGTTAATAGAGATTCGCCACAAATAAATTCGGACCGAACCAAATCTATTCGGACGAATTTTTCTAAAATTTGCTCATCTCTAGTAATGTTGATGGATAGATAGATACCACAAAATGCCTAAATATCCCTAAAATGGCACAATCAGTCCTCTGCTCACATCATGGTTTTTACTTCTGTTCATAACAGAGGCCACCATGCTGTGAAAGTTATCATATGAGGCCACGTAGCAAATGAACCATAATGTGATTTTGGCGTGACTAGATGCCAATGCAGTTCTGCCCCCATGTCTAATTACCAGGCGGTAGAAATTAACATAGGGCAGCATCAGAGGAGGTTTATAGGAACAGCATTATAGTGCTGTGCCCTAAATCTAAAATGTACTGGGGAGGGTTTTTAGGGATTAAGGGACCTGAAAGGTAAACTACTACTTTGTGTGCAATAAAGAATTTAGCTGCCAGTAAAAAATAACAATAATATATAAATTATCCAGCATTATATTTCCTGTCAAATTTGCCAGGACTGCCAACAGAACCTTTACCAACCCTATGAACACAGTCTTTAAAGGGGTACTTCGTTGGAAAGATTTACAGATATACAGATTTGTAAATTCCTTCTACTACAAAATATTAATCCTTCCAGCACTTATCAGCTGCTCTATGCTCCAGAGGAAGTTGTTTTCATTTTGAATTTTTTTTCTGTTTGACCACAGTGCTCTCTGCTGACATCTCTGTTCATGTCAGGAACTGTCCAGAGCAGGATAGGTTTGCTATGGGAAATTGCTCCTGCTCAGGACAGTTCCTGAAATGGACAGAGGTGTCAGCAGAGAGCACTGTGGTCAGACAGAAAAGAAATTCAAAAAGAAAAGAATTCCCTCTGGAACACACAGCAGCTGATAAGTATTCGAAGGATTGAAGTGGAACTCTCCTTCAGGACATAGTGGATATCTGTTCCCGTCCAAATCAATTATTATTTGATACATGCATTGAGGTAAGTGAATAACACACTGACACATTGTTCAGTACAGAAATTCTTCCTTCCTTTTTATTACCACATTTCACAGGGGTTTATATAGACTTAAGAATTAACATAAATTACCACCCACATTATTGATTAATTATTAGTGATGTGTGTGTGTTTAAGATATGTGTACATAGTTTTTTTTGTCATGCGCAAGTTTGGCTTGTTTTGCTTCTAAGAGCTAAGCAATAATAAACCTTGTTTTTCCCCCCAAATATCCAAATGTCATTTTGACATTACTTTATCTCACTGCAAACAGTTCAATCTTGATTGTCACGCTGCACTGGTGGGGGAGAGGCTGATTTCTGTCTGGTCAGCTAATAGTGAGCAAAGAACTAAGCAGATGTAAAAGAAGTCATTTTAGCAATGAAAATATATATGATTATATATATTAAATCCATTACAGGATTAAGATTTTTAAGCAGTAGTAATTTACAAATCTGTTTAACTTTCTGGCACCTGTTTTTTCTTTTTCTTTTATTGTTTTCCACCGTAGTACCCCTTTAAATACAGGTTTGTATATTTAAAGTTTTCCAGTGCAACAATTGAAGAAAGGATGTGCATATTAGATACATAATAGTCTTTGTAGGGTAACCAAACAATATCATGTCTATAGGGGCAGTCCAGTTTTCTGCTGACATATGCCATTGTTGGAACAAAGATCAGAGATTTTGGGTTTCAAAATGTCTGACTCTTTGTTCTTAGGGGACATAAAATCTAAAACAAGTGTCTGGACCACTCTTTTACCCTCTTCCCATAGAAAGAAACATGCATTTATCTTTAGCCAGGGGAGTCACTATGTTAAAACATTAGGGGCCTGTGTCCTGGATGAAATACTAGTGCCCTGAATGTCAGCTGGCTGTCGCTTCTCACTGCAGTTGACACAGATTTGACTTAGCCCATACACTCAGCGATGAGTGATCTCGACCTGCACGCTCAGCTACTCCCCCCCCCCCCCCCGCTGTGCATCAGACTCACACAGAGACAGGCTGGGGGTCAGAGAAAAGACCTCAGTGTGCAGGCTGTGCATTAAAACGAAAGATTACAGGCTGGGACACTGATGTACTGTGACATCACTGTCAATTTTAACCCTGCACTGTGATGTCACTGCATATTAACCCTGTACTTTGACATCACTGTGTGCATTATCCTTCTACTGTGACCTCATCATTGTGTGTATTATGCCTATATTTTGACATCACTGTATACATAATCCCTGTGTTGTTACAGCACTGTGTATTAACCCTGTACTGCAACATTACTGTGTGTATTATCTTTGTACTGTGACATCACAGTGTGTATTATCCCTGTATTGTAACATCACTATGTATTAACCCTATACTGTGATATCACTGTGTATATAATTTCTGTATGGTGACATAACTGTGTATTAACCCTGTACTGGAACATCACTGTTTGTATCATCCCTGTACTGTGACATCACTGTGTGTATTATCACTGTACTGTGCACAGATGCCTCGTGACACTTAAGGGGAGGTGTCTAAACATCTGCACATACAGTGGGATTTTGGACCTGCATTTACAGTAACCTGCTGAGATCTACACCATGTGTACATTTACCATAGAATGCTGTTAGGGCACACTAACACTGTTGAACAACACCCTACGTGACTGACACAGTTCATAATATATTGTACAAAAGTATGCCAAACATGTAAAGGAGTAAACCCATAATGGAATTAAACAGGGTTTCCAGTGCTTTGTGATTGAAGGTCTCAAGATAGGCCATAAATATTTGATCAGTCTAGTGCCAATATCTGACAGCATTTTGGTAGACCAGTGTGCCTAGATGTACACAGTGAACAAAGGTGGTAGCACACGGCTCTATTCATTGTATAGTGGCCATGCTGGGTAACAGCAGCTCAGATTACTTGGATTTATATTGATATATTTTTATACATGCCATTGAATTTTTATCTTCTTTTGCCATATCTTTATCTATATTTTTAGTCATCCGCACACAGAAGAATTCCCTGTCTCAGACACCAGTGAACATTCTTTGCAACAGAAAGAACAGCAAACTTTTCAAGGCCTTAAAAAGCAATACTTTAAGGGGCTATCCCAATTTTAAAAGTTATCCCCTATCCACAGGATAGGGGATAACTTACTGATAGGTGGGTTTACAACTGCTTGGACACCCACCAATCACGAGGACATGAAAAAAATCCTTTAAACTTTTACTCTATTCTATTTTACACAAAGAAGAACTCTCTAAAGGTTTGTTAGGAGTGGACCAAGCAGACACAAACTCTTTGTGCCACTGGAAATGCATGATGTATATAATTTTATTTAGCAGAAAATACATATTTTCTCTTTGAGGAATCACATTGGAAGCATATACTTTCTTACTGCATCTGGATATACTTCACAAAAGGATGTGTGCTTTATGGCAGCTGCAAAGAATGAGGGTATGTTCACACTACTGAGTGTGAATGGAATCTCCGCTCGCTGAATTCAGCGAGCGGAGATTCAGACTGGCAGGCAGCAGCGGCGGAAGGACCGCGCGGCACTGCGCCATCACCATTGACGGCTATGCAGTGCTCGCGGACTTCCGCGCAAAGAATGAACATGTTCTTTCTTTGCGCGGAACAATTTCAGCGGTGGAATTGTCCACCGCTGAAATTCCGCAGTGTGAACGGGTCTCGCGGAGACCCATTCACACTAATGTTAAGTTCACACTGCGGAATTCCACGGGGAATTCCGTAGTGTGAACATACCCTGAGAGTCTACAGACACCAAAATTTCCATTGACTGATACAATCTACAGAGAACTGTATCAGCCATTGAAAAACTAGATCATAGTAAAAAAAAAAATGCTGGCACTATGCCAACAAAGCAAGTTGGGTGGTTGGGTACTACACAGAGGGTGAGTGCCATGAACTTTTTCCATTTTCTATGAAGAGAAAGGTATCATGCTGCCTCTCCTACAGAAACCCAAGAATGGCAGTAAGCTGCACACAGGGCCTTCCTAATCCTCAGAATGTGCTCCTACTTCCCAGAGATCACCTATAGTAAATCCATTATAACAAAAATGTTATTTAGCTATGAGATATTTCAATTTCCTATACAAAGGTTAAAGGGGTACTCTGGCCCTAAGACATCTTATCCCCTATTCAAAGGATAGGGGATAAGATGCCTGATTGGTGGGGTCCCATCGCTGGGGACCCCCGAAATCTTTCATGCAGCACCCCACTATCATCAGCCTCCAGAGCGAACATTGCTCCGGGTCTGATGAATCACGATCAGGGAGCCGGAGTATCGTGATGTCACGGCCCCGCCCCTATGTGATGTCACACCCCGCCCCCTCAATGCAAGCCTATATGAGGGGGCATGACAGCCTCCATGCCCCCTCCCTTTGCCTTGCATTGAGGGGGTAGAGTGTGACATCACACGGGGGCGGAGCCGTGACATCACGATACTCCGACCCCGTGATTCATCAGTCCCGGAGTGATTCGCTCTGGAGGCTGATGATAGCAGGGTGCTGCATGAAAGATTGCGGGGTTCCCCAGCGGTGGGACCCCCGTGATCAGACATCTTATCCCCTATCCTTTGGATAGGGGATAAGATGTCTTAGGGCCGGAGGAACCCTTCAAACTAGCATTGAGTAATATTTAGTGTGAGAACATTTGACAATCTTATACATCATTTTGCACACATTTACACACAAGCAAATATCAGTAATAGAAACCTATAATTGTTGTGAACACAGTACATAGTATTAGGCATATTTTTCATTAGAAGTAAATACTTGTTTCCTGTTTCTAGTTATATTCTATTCACCAGTATGAAAATTAATAAATCTCATATTTAACATTAAAATATTGATAAAGTGCTAAAGAAAAGTAAAGCACCTATACAATAACATGTGCAAACATATATATATATATATATATTTTTTTTTTCATTTTAATTTCCCCTTTTTAGTAATATTTGTCTTACCCAATAAGTTAATATTTGCAGTCAGGAACAATTGTTTAAATGCACAGAGTGCTAGAAGCTTTTGTGACATTATGTGTGGTATATAGAAAGGCTAGTTGGTTTTATAACATATGTGTTTTAGTCCCTGTGCCGGTAAGAAGAATACTACAGAAATGCATCATGTTGTCCAGCAACCACATTAAACCCTGGAGAGGAGAAAAATCATATGGCACGTAAAAGTGTAGTGAATTAATATGACTTGTTGACGGCCTGTTTGAAAATTGATAACATCTTTACACAGTGCCATGCTTCAAGCATTGATCAACAGATGACTATTACATTTATCTAAAGAGTTGTCGCACAATACTCCCTGTTCATACAGACTGGACCAAGAAAGTTATTTGTTTTACGAAGAACAAACAGTGATTTCCATTATGAACCTCTTTCATCTCCTTTGGTATCTGGGAATAGGCACACACACTAAATACAAATTGACTTTTATGTCTCGTAACCTGAAATATATTTAGTATTGCCACAGAAAAGTGTTGGCTAGTGTTTACATAGGAAGCCACTTAAAAAAATTAAAATAATTTTTGTGTTTGTTCCAATGTTCGCGCTATACTAATGTTTGGCACATTAGCTGTTACACTTTAACCGATTTTAACACTATTACCGATTAACTCTTTTGGGCTGCAATGCCACATCCATGGTACCATCTAAGCATAGTACAGCCAAACAATTTTATGGGCTGTGTTTGTATAAATGAGCATATTGGTTTATTTTTTTTAAATGTCACATTTTATGCTGGGTTGATGTTTTGTGTTCAGTTTCCTAAGAAGCTTATGGGGTAATTATCCTTACAGACAAATTGTATAAATATGCACATCCAGTATGGGAAACCATAGAAACTTAACAGAAGGCCCTGACTGACAATCTGCCCTACCATGCATATTAGTAATAGACCACTGCTTAGTGGGTCACTCATCCGGCTCCCCCCTTTGGTGGCTTCACTTTTCATATAGCAAAATATTATTTGTTGTCTCTGCCATAAAGAGTACCAGCTCTGCTTCTTCCATTAAGATAGATTATCATGCCATCCACCATATGATAAATTAAGCAGCCAGCTTCCGCAGGACTAGACAGACCGGCTAGTGGTTTCTTAAAGGGGTATTCCAGGATCTAAGCTTTTATCCCCTATCCAGAGGATGGGGAATGAAATGTCTGATTGCGGGGGGCCCTCCGCTTGGCCCCCCCCCCCACGATCTCCTTGCAGTACCACATTGTATGCAGGGCTGCATCAACAGTGTTGGAAACTTCCGGGTTTCCGAGACTGGAGACCTGGCGTGACGTCATGCCCCCTCCATTTATGTCTATGGGAGGGGGGTGGCGTGATGTCACGTAGAGGGCGTGACATTATGTCACGTCTCCAGTCTCGAAAACACGGAAGTTTCCGACACTGGAGACCCAGCCCCGCATACAATGCGGGTGCTGCAGGGAGATCGCGGAGGGTCCCAGTGGAGGGCCCCCCGCGATCAGATATTTTATACCCTATCCTCTGGATAGGGGATAAAAGCTTAAATCCCCAAACACCCCTTTAAAAGTGAGGGTGAGGTAAAACTAGAAATCCCTATATAATGTGTCACCTCATTCACTCAAATGTGCATGTACCCACCTACACACTAATCTTACCTGTCAAGTGAAATACTAATTTCTAGGTGACCAGTTTTGCACTTGCCATCAGGTTTTACTTTGTAATTTGTATGGGCAAAAAAAGTTAAGCCACTTTCACATATCGATTTGCCTACATGTCCCAGGTATATGTTCAAAAGGAAGCTTTGTTTGGAGCAGGATAGTGGCGCTGACCGGAACAAAGGATCAAGAAGCCAGGATAAAATCCATCTGTTTTATTTCCAATAATGCAACGTGTTTCGCTTTGTATGCACAGCGAAATGCGATGCATTATTGGAAATAAAACAGATGTATTTTATCCTGGCTTCTTGATCCATTGTTCTGGTCAGCGCCACTATCCTGCTCCAAACAAAGCTTCCTTTTGATTATACTCTACATGTGCTCAGGAAGGCTGCAAACGGAATTTATTTTACTACACACCTTTCCCATTGTTGTGTATGTAGTTGCACAATCTGATCTGGTAAGCGGTATTGAATCTACCCAATTGTTTACCCTTTCCGTCTACGTTACTCCACAAGGAGCGCCTTTCCCTCTTTCTTTTCCAGGTATATGTTGGCAACTTGTTCAAATGGAATTCTGACATATATGTGACTTCAATGGTTCAAACGTAGCAAACTAATGATTATGGTTGGGTCATTTTCTTGATGTATACCTGTCAGGGCTTGAACCATAAAATGGAACAAATCATGTTATGGGGTCCAAGTCAAAATATAATAAAAGCAACTAGGCAACTGTATCATTGAGTAAACTCACATCTTTGGCAGAGACATGTGGCCAAGTTGCACTAATTTCTGTTCACTTTTTATTTAGAGATAAATAGTTTATTGCCTGTGACCATTTAACCCCTTAAGGACCCTTAAGGCACTTTCGTTTTTTCCTCCTTACCTTTTAAAAATCATAACCCTTTCAATTTTCCACCTAAAAATCCATATTATGGCTTATTTTTTGCGTCGCCAATTCTACTTTGCAGTGACATTAGTCATTTTACCCAAAAATGCACGGCGAAACGGAAAAAAAATCATAGTGCGACAAAATCGAAGAAAAAACGCCATTTTGTAAATTTTGGGGGCTTCCGTTTCTACGCAGTGCATATTTTGGTAAAAATTACACCTTATCATTATTCTGTAGGTCCATACGGTTAAAATGATACCCTACTTATATAGGTTTGATTTTGTCGCACTTCTGGAAAAAATCATAACTACATGCAGGAAAATTTATGCGTTTAAAAATGTAATCTTCTGACCCCTATAACTTTTTTATTTTTCCACGTACAGGGCGGTATGAGGACTCATTTTTTGCGCCGTGATCTGAAATTTTTATTGGTATGATTTTGGTTTTGATCTGACTTTTTGATCACTTTTTATTAATTTTTTAATGGTATAAAAAGTGACCAAAATACGCTTTTTTGGACTTTGGAATTTTTTTGCGCGTATGCCATTGACGTGTGGTTTAATTAATGATATATTTTTATAGTTCGGACATTTACACACATGGTGATACCACATATGTTTATTTTTATTTTTTTTTACACTGTTTTCTTTTTTTTCAGGGAAAAGGGGGGTGATTCAAACTTTTATTAGGGAAGGGGTTAAATGACCTTTATTAACACTTTTTTTTTTACATTTTTTTTGCAGTGCTATAGGTCCCATAGGGACCTATAACACTGCACACACTGATCTTCTACACAGATCACAGGCGTGTATTAACACGCCTGTGATCAGTGTTATCGGCGCTTGACTGATCTTGCCTGGATCTCAGGCACGGAGCAGTCATTCGCCTATCGGACACCGAGGAGGCAGATAAGGGCCCTCCCGGTGTCCGGTCAGCTGTTTGGGATGCCGCGATTTCACTGCGGCGGTCCCGAACAGCCCGACTGAGCAGCCGGGTCACTTTCACTTTCGCTTTAAAGGGTTAATACCGCACATCGCCGCGATCGGCGATGTGTGGTATTAGCCGCGGGTCCCGGCCGTTGATGAGCGCCGGGACCAACGCGATATGATGCGGGATCGCGGCGCGATCCCGCTTCATATCGCGGGAGCCGGCGCAGGACGTAAATATACGTCCTGTGTCGTTAATGGGTTAAGGCTGTTTAAAGGGGTACTCCGGTGAAAAACTTTTATTTTTTTTAATCAACTGGTGCCAGAAAGTTAAACAGATTTGTAAATTACTTCTATTAAAAATCTTAATCCTTCCTGTACTTATTAGCTGCTGAATACTACAGCGGAAATTCTTTTCTTTTTGAAACACAGAGCTGTCTGCTGACATCATGAGCACAGTGCTTTCTGCTGACATCTCTGTCCATTTTAGGAACTGTCCAGAACAGCATATGTTTGCTATGGGGATTTCCTTTTACTCTGGACAGTTCCTAAAATGGACAGAGATGTCAGCAAAGAGCACTGTGCTCATGATGTCAGCAGACAAGTCTGTGTTTCAAATAGAAAATAATTTCCACTGTAGTATTCAGCAGCTAATAAGTACAGGAAGGATTAAGATTTTTTAATATCAATGAAAAATAGCAAACATGGATCTTTGCAGGCGCATGGACAGAAGTGGATAAAAGTTCATGGAGTCTTCAATACATATAGATGTTTATTTTAAGCAAATTTAGCGGGCACTTCATCAGGCAAGTGTGCATGTATATCTATATATGATATACATGCACACTTGCCTGATGAAGTGCCCTCTACGGGCAGGAAAACGCGTTGCTTTTATGTGCTAAAAATAAACATCTATATGTATTGAAGACTTCATGAACTTTTATCCACTGCTGTCCATGCGCCTGCAAAGATCCATGTTTGCTATTTTTCATTGATGCTATTTGGACCAGTGAACCAGGATAGACCGGAGGATCGTGGCTGCTGACAACCTAACCTGATTAATATGCTGTATGGTGTTGTGCCCTTAGCGCAACATATTGTGGTAAGTGTGACCTTTATTGCACTTATTCACTGTCTATAAACGTATCACACTAGGGGCGCGTGTTCCCTCTTTTTTCCCTTTTGTCTTTGCGTAAGATTTTTTAATAGAAGTAATTTACAAATCTGTTTAACTTTCTGGCACCAGTTGATTTAAAAAAAAAAAAAAAAAAAAGTTTTTCACCGATGACACTAAGCTCCATAAAGTATCAACACAGAGGATGATATCACAGTACAGAGGGATTTGGGGAATCATAGATTTGGGCATAGAAATGGCAAAGGAAGTTTAATGTGAAGAAATAAGGTTATGCATTTGGACCAAGAATACAAAATATACATGCACACTGAACTCAACTTAAGTGACCAATGCCAGGCAGCTGCTGCCAAAGCAAATAAAATCATGGGTAGGGTAAAGGCATAAAGGGTCATGACAAGAACATAGTTTTGCCTTTGTACGCATCACTAGTCTGACCATGCATGGAATATAGTGAACAATTCAACAATCAAGCTTGGAGTTGTTTAGTTTGCTAAGATTATGGCTTATGGGTGTTAATATAAGTATACATAAATAAAAAAAAAATGGACAGTACATAGATTAATAACTTTTTGCCATGCGATATTGTGATGTTTGATTCATTGAGCAAGTTTAAGAAGAGCCTGGATTTCTTCTTTTTTCTTTCTTTTTTATTATAGGAGTTGGGTACTTGGTTTCTGAAGAGGAGACGATGATTATTCCGCTTGACATATTTTCCTCTAGTATGGGACATTTGATATCCACCAAACAGGCTTTCCTCCACATCGACTGGGTATCTAAATAATAATAACGATAATAAAATTCATAGTGTTAAGTAAAATAACAATGGCCATGTAATGTATAAATGCATAAGCATGTTAAAGGTGATTGTTAAATATTTGTGAATACTATAAAGGAACAAATTAAATGTGGGCTACTGTAGCATGCTGGGGATAAAGGACCGTCTCTCCAAAGTCCCTAGACTGGGCATGATTGTTCCTGCTTATAATCATATTGCTACCCCACTGCCCTTAAGCTATAAATGGCTCCCCAACTGCATCTACATCCCAAGTGCTTTGTTTGTGCTTTGAGCTATGCATGGCTTCCTGTTTAAAATCTACAGATGCTCTGAGCAGAATTGTATTCTCAAGAAGCTCAGCTGCCTCTCTCATTTACAATCCCTTCTTACATTTGCATATCAAAATGATGAACAACATCCACACTTCAAGTTATTAACTAGATTTCCGTTTTGTCATTCTTGCTCTTCCTTTAAACAATTGTCACTAATTATTTCCCCCTAATAATATATATATATATATATATATATATATATATATATATATGTATATATATAAACACATACGCAAAGCTGTAAGATCAGATAAACCCTTTCTCATGTCGATTACATTGTTAGGCAGGTTCTAAATTATTTTTTTAAGTAATAGACCTGTGTCAATGTTAAACTATTGAAATTGATAGATTGTACAAGAAGTGATGCCACTAAAATTTATGTAGCCGTAGGGAGAAGAGCTGCAACAATTACCAAAGTTTTTCTATCAGCACATAGATGGAAATTCATTGGATTTGACATCTTCACATGAGAAAGCTTCTGCTGGTGCACTTCTGTGTAAAATTCCTCACTGTGGAATGCACTCATCAAGATCAAACGGATATATTGTCAGATGCAAAGATGGTGATGACAGAGACATAAACTTACCAAGACACCTTGCTTCTTTTTTCCATTTCTGACCATCTGAAGCTCCTTTTTTCTTTGTCGTAACTTATAAACAGGGAATTCAACATGCTACATGCTGAAGGTAAACAATAGTTTGATGAAAAAACTCCTTGATGCGCAGTTCTATATTCATAAATAATGGGAATCTGACTTCAAGCGAGATATGAATGTTGTTTTGATTCTTTTCTCAGATTTTCATATCTACATTTTAAAGACCTTCAAAATTTGCTGGCATACAGTCAACTGAAAACAATGGCTTTCACTTTTCATTTATAGGTTTTCAATACTTTCTTGGGGGAATATTTTGGTGTTTTGAACAACACAGTGGCATCATTTTAAGAAAATAATATATTTTGGTTTGGATGCCAATTAACTTTGGATTACATTCTATACATTTATTTTTGTGTATAGTCTCCCTTACCTATTAGAGGATACCTATCACAGTGACATGGCAGAAGTTTTGATCGGTGGTGGTCCAAGTACTGAGATTCCAAACTATTGCTAAATCAAGGAGCAAAAGCTCTCAGAAAGCTGAGCATTTGGTGTGTGGGTTTATACAAAGTCTTATAAACTTACTTTAAATCTTTAAACCATTCATTCCACTCTCTGGGCCAAGCAGAGTTGAGCATAAAAAAGGGGGACAGAGAGAGCTCAGCTGAGTACCTCTTTGCCTTTGTTTTAGTAATCGGTGTAGGTCCTACTGTACAGACCCTCACTGATCAAATCTTGTGATATGTCACTGTGACACGTTACTAAAAGCATAAGTTATACTTTAATAACCAGGTGCTAATTTCACATTAGAAAATCTATTCATAAAATATATCTGAACCCCTAAAGGATGCATAGATTTTTCATTTTTGCTTCTTTGTTTTCTTCTCCTCACCTTCAAATAGCCTTAAAGGGGTACTCCGGCGCTTAGACATCTTATCCCCTATCCAAAGGATAGGGGATAAGATGCCTGATCGCGGGGGTTACGCCGCTGGGGACCCCTGTGATCTTGCACGCTGCACCCCATTTATATAAGAGTTATTGAATGCTTGGAGGAAAATGATCCTTTGATCCTTCGCGGCGCTCCTTTGTTGAAAATGGTCATAAACCGATGCGGATAAAGGTTAAAATAAAAATGAAGGACTTTATTCTTAATAGCGCTACGGACTACGCGCTTCTGGGGGCTTGCTCCCCCCTTCCTCAGGTCCAATAGTGAACGATCATACATAGTGTGTTTTATACACAAAAAAGCCCGGGAAAAGAGTACATGTGGGCGTTTCATACAACTTAAAAAAACAGCATACATACTGCGGAGATGTTCCGGTCTCAAATACAAATAAATAAAATACACATTTAAATGCATATAAACATATAGATTTTAAACTGAATTAATACTCCATAATCATTAAAGGAAATTCATAAGAAGAAAAAAATACTGAAAATGACTTGCGCGATAATAGCGGCATTTGCCGGGGTCCTGGAGCAGGAGTTTATAATCAGTCCCGGGAGCGTGTTCGCTCCGGATCTGATTACTGTCGATCACAGCTGTCCCGCCCCCTCCCATAGGCTTGCATTGGGGGGGGGGGGGGGCGGAGGGTGACGTCACACGCTGCGGAGCCTTGACGTCACAATGCTCTGACCCCGTGATCGACAGTAATCAGACCCGGAGCAAACATGATCCGGGGACTGATTATAAACGGGAGTACACATTTTGATAATTCTCCCCAAATGTGTGTCAAGTACACTGTGTCAAAATGCCCCCTCCCCCCCCAAAAAAAAAATTTAGTTAAAAAAGCTGCAAAATGGCATTTTTTCAATTTTGCACAAGTAATTTGCACCAATAGTTTTTATGATTTTGCAATTTTTACAGAAAATTTTAAGTGTTAAAGGGGTACTCCGGTGCTTAGACATCTTATCCCCTATCCAAAGGATAGGGAATAAGATGCCTGATCACGGGGGTCCCACCAAGGCGTGCAAGGTCCCGCGACCTTGCACGCCGCACTCCGTTTATAATCAGTCCCCGGATCGTGTTCGCTCCGGGTCTGATTACTGTTGATCACGGGGTCAGAGCATTGTGACGTCAAGGCTCCGCCTCATGTGACATCACACTCCGCCCCCCCCCCCCCAATGCAAGCCTATGGGAGGGGGCGGGACAGCTGTGATCGACAGTAATCAGACCCGGAGCGAACACGCTCCCGGGACCGATTATAAACTCCTGCTCCAGGACCCCGGCAAATGCCGTTATTATCGCGCAAGTAATTTTCAGTATTTTTTTCTTCTTATGAATTTCCTTTAATGATTATGGAGTATTAATTCTGTTTAAATTCTATATGTTTATATGCATTTAAATGTGTATTTTATTTATTTGTATTTGAGACCGGAACATCTCCGCAGTATGTATGCTGTTTTTTTAAGTTGTATGGACCAATTGACCAATTGACCAAAGCAACCTTTGAGATCACTTTTTTTTATTTTTCAGAGGCCTTGTTAATAATGAAAGAAGTGATCTTATTGGTTGTTATGAGCAACTGGTCAAGTTTTCCTCTGCTTACGTTTTGAAAAATCTCAATTATCTTTGTTCTGTAGGTCCATATAATTATATAGTGGGGCAAAAAAGTATTTAGTCAGTCACCAATTTTGCAAGCTCTCCCACTTAAAAAGATGAGAGGTCTGTAATTTTCATCATAGGTATACCTCAATTATGAGAGACATAATGAGGAAAAAAACATAAAATCTCATTGTCTGAATTTTAAAGAATTTGTTTGCAAATTATGGTGGAAAATTATTAGTATAGTATTTGGTGAATAACAAATAAACATCTCAATACTTTGTTATATACCCTTTGACAGAGGTCAAATATTTTCTGTAAGGCTGGGTTCACATCACGCTTTTGCCATACTGTTTTCAATCCGTTTTTCTAAAGAAAAACGTATGTGGCTGCAGTACGGTTTTTAAACCGGAGACAAAATCGTGGTCAACCATGGTTTTGACTCCGGTGTAAAAACCGTACTGCAACCGCATACTTTTTTTTTAACATGGACGTCAATGGGAAATGCACATGTATACGGTTCCATACGGGAAAAACGTATACGTTTCTACTTTGCACATGCGCATTTGAATCTTAAAGTCCCCACCCAAGAGCCCTCCCATTAAAAATGGACAAATTTTCAAAAACAAATGGGTTCTTTTTCTATAAAAACGGACGGAACTGTATGCACTTTTAAAAACAGTATACTGTTTAAAAACGCATACCGGTTACTTTTTCCCATACTGTTCCATCCGTTTTTTTGCCATACGGATTTCTTTTGAAAAACGGATTGAAAACAGTAGGGCAAAAACGTGATGGGAACCCAGCCTAAGTTTTCACAAGGTTTTCACACTCCTCTAGAGCAGTGATGTTTTGGGGTAGTCGCTTGGCAACACGGACTTTCAACTCCCTCCAAAGGTTTTCTATTGGGTTGAGATCTGGAGACTGGCTAGCCCACTCCAGAACCTTGAAATGTTTCTTATGAAGCCACTCCTTTATTGCCCGGGTTGTGTGTTTGGGATCTTTCTCATTCTGAAAGACCCAGCCACGTTTCATCTTCAATGTCCTTGCTGATGGAAGGAGGTTTTCACTCAAAATATCACGATACATGACCTCATTCATTCTTTCCTTTACCTTCAGTTATCCTGGTCCCTTTTCTGAAAAACAACCCCAAAGCATGATGTTTCCACCCAATGATTCACAGTAGGTATGGTGTTCTTTGGATGCAACTCAGCATTCTTTCTCCTCCCAACACGACGAGTTGAGTTTTTACCAAAAAGTTCTACATTGGTTTCATCTGACCATATGACATTCTCCCAATACTGTTCTGGATCATCCAAATTCTCTCTAGCAAACTGCAGACAGGCCTAGACATGTACTGGACATGTACTGGCTTAAGCAGGGGGACACGTCTGGCACTGCATAATTTGAGTCCCTGGCGGCGTAGTGTGTTACTGATGGTAGCCTTTGTTACTTTGGTCCCAGTTCTCTGCAGGTCATTCACTAGTTCTGGGTTCTGGGATTTGTGCTCACATTCTTGTGATCATTTTGACACCATGGGGGGAGATTTTGTGTGGAGCCCCAGATCGAGGGAGATTATCAGTGGTCTTGTATGTCTTCCATTTTCTAATAATTGCTCCCACAGTTGATTTCTTCATACCAAGCTGCTTGCCTACTGCATATTCAGTCCTCCCAGCCTGGTGCAGGTCTACAATTTAGTTTCTGGTGTCCTTCGACAGCTCTTTGGTCTTCGCCATAGTGGAGTTTGAAGTGTGACTGTTTGAGGTTGTGGACAGGTGTATTTTATACTGATAACAAGTTTAAACAGGTGCCATTAATACAGTTAACAAGTGGAGGACAGAGGAGACTCTTAAAGAAGAAGTTACAGGTCTGTGAGAGCCAGAAATTTTGCTTGTGTGTAGACAACCAAATATGGACAAAATTTTCAAAAACAAATGGGTTCTTTTTCTATAAAAACGGACGGAACTGTATGCACTTTTAAAAACAGTATACTGTTTAAAAACGCATACCGGTTACTTTTTCCCATACTGTTCCATCCGTTTTTTTGCCATACGGATTTCTTTTGAAAAACGGATTGAAAACAGTAGGGCAAAAACGTGATGGGAACCCAGCCTAAGTCTTCACAAGGTTTTCACACTCCTCTAGAGCAGTGATGTTTTGGGGCTGTCGCTTGGCAACATGGACTTTCAACTCCCTCCAAAAGGTTTTCTATTGGGTTGAGATCTGGAGACTGGCTAGCCCACTCCAGAACCTTGAAATGCTTCTTATGAAGCCACTCCTTTATTGCCCGGGTGGTGTGTTTGGGATCCTTCTCATTCTGAAAGACCCAGCCACGTTTCATCTTCAATGTCCTTGCTGATGGAAGGAGGTTTTCACTCAAAATATCACGATACATGACCTCATTCATTCTTTCCTTTACCCGGATCAGTTATCCTGGTCCCTTTTCTGAAAAACAACCCCAAATCATGATGTTTCCACCCAATGATTCACAGTAGGTGTGGTGTTCTTTGGATGCAACTCAGCATTCTTTCACCTCCCAACACGACGAGTTGAGTTTTTACCAAAAAGTTCTACATTGGTTTCATCTGACCATATGACATTCTCCCAATACTGTTCTGGATCATCCAAATTCTCTCTAGCAAACTGCAGACAGGCCCGGACATGTACTGGCTTAAGCAGGGGGACACGTCTGGCACTGCATAATTTGAGTCCCTGGCGGCGTAGTGTGTTACTGATGGTAGCCTTTGTTGCTTTGGTCCCAGTTCTCTGCAGGTCATTCACTAGTTCTGGGTTCTGGGATTTGTGCTCACATTCTTGTGATCATTTTGACACCATGGGGGGAGATTTTGTGTGGAGCCCCAGATCGAGGGAGATTATCAGTGGTCTTGTATGTCTTCCATTTTCTAATAATTGCTCCCACAGTTGATTTCTTCACACCAAGCTGCTTGCCTACTGCATATTCAGTCCTCCCAGCCTGGTGCAGGTCTACAATTTTGTTTCTGGTGTCCTTCGACAGCTCTTTGGTCTTGGCCATAGTGGAGTTTGAAGTGTGACTGTTTGAGGTTGTGGACAGGTGTATTTTATACTGATAACAAGTTTAAACAGGTGCCATTAATACAGTTAACGAGTGGAGGACAGAGGAGACTCTTAAAGAAGAAGTTGCAGGTCTGTGAGAGCCAGAAATTTTGCTTGTGTGTAGATAACCAAATACTTATTTTCCACCATCATTTGAAAATAAATTCTTTAAAAATCAGACAATTTGATTTTATGGATTTTTTCTCATTATGTCTCTCATAGTTGTGGTATACCTATGATGAAATTACAGGCCTCTGTCATCATTTTAAGTGGGAGAACTTGCACAATTGGTGGCTAACTAAATTCTTTTTTGCCCCACTTTATATATATATATATATATATATATATATATATATATATATTCTGTAGTTTTTATCAGTACCATTTTTCTTTTGATGCTACTTTTTGATCACTTTTTATCATTTTTATTCTGGTATATGTAGTTACCAAAAATCAGCAATTCTGGACTCCAAAACTTTTATTCACATTTATTAATATTGATTTTTTTTTACTTTTTTTTTAGTCATAGGGGACTTTAGCCTGTAATCTTTTGATTGCAAACACTAAACTATACTGTGCCATAGCACCGCATTGTTCAGTGTTATCAATGCTCCACTTGTACAGGCTGCCTGCACTGATGTTGTGCTGATTGGATGGGACAGAGCTAGGTAAGGGATCTCTGCCTGTCCTCTCAGCTGATCGGGACCCCATGATTTTGCTGTGGTGGTTCCGATCAGCTCCATTGAGCACAATGTCTAAAGGGCTAATGCCCAAGTGTGACGTATGTTCAACTCCTGAATGCGCATCATAGACCATGAGGGGGCGCAGGGCGCACGTGTATGCCTTGCATCCTCAGGAAGTTAAATACTGAGCTTCTATTATTTTTTAATGGCCTGTCTCATAATGAAAACCTCTTTTTAACCAGACACCCAGCACTGAAGCCAGACAGTGACTAGAGCGGCCAACCATGTACCATGTGACTGCACAGTTCCGTCAGAGTAGCTCTCCATTCTGGCTACATTAAAAGGTGAAGATTCAATAAAAGAAGAGGAAAATAAACATCGAAGTCTACCTCTCGGTAATTCCATAGACAAGTCAGACTGAAGTATACAATGTCATACTGTACATTTAAAATATAAATGTTTTATTATAGCGTTTGAAACACATTATAGAGTTAACACATTTCAGATGGCCAAAGTCAGAAATCCTGTCATCCGTCTTACATTATTAAATCTGCCACTGTTGAGGAGTCGATTTATGCTAAGAGAAATCATGACACAGATGATCTGTTTAATACCAAACGTTCCTTTCCAAAAACTTAAAGGGGTACTCCACCCCTAGACATCTCCAAAGGATAGGGGATAAGATGTCTGATTGTGGAGGTCTCGGCACTGGGGACCCCGGCACTGGCGACCCCCGTGATCTCCGCGCTGCACCCGGCGTTCGTTTAGAGCATTGGGTTCAGCCCCGAAGGCTCATGATGTCACGACCGTGCCCCACTGGTGACGTCATGGCCCCGCCACATTAATGAAAGTCTATGGGAGGGGGCGTGATATGTGGCCATGACATCACGAGCCTCTGCCCCGCATCGAAAATCATCGCCAGTTTGCTCTGTGCACCAGATGTCTGAGGTGCTGCAGACAAGATTTGGATAGGGGAAAAGATATCTAGGGGCAGAGCACCCCTTTAAGGGTATGTTCGTATGGGAGATTTTTTGGAGGAAAGGAAAAGAGGGCAGCCACAGAGATCGGAACATTGGAAGACAGGTAAGATAATATAATTTTATGTGATTTATTATTAATACATAATGTAATGATGAATGAATGAGTAAATGAATGAATGAATGAATGAATGCTGTATGAATGATTGATGTCTTTGATCGATGTGTTTGATTGTCGGGTGATTTATGTATAACATCATGTTATACATAAATCACCCGACAATCAAACACATCGATCAAAGACATCAATCATTCATACAGCATTCATTCATTCATTTACTTATTCATTCAACATTACATTATGTATTAATAAATTATTAATACATAATGTAATGTTGAATGAATGAGTAAATGAATGAATAAATGAATGAATGAATGCTGTATGAATGATTGATGTGTTTGATCGATGTGTTTGATTGTCGGGTGATTTATGTATAACATCATGTTATACATAAATCACCCGAAAATCATCGAAAACCCGAATACCGAATGTATCCGAAAAATCAAACCGAACACCCGAATACCGAATGCATCCGAAAAATCAAAACCAAAAATATTACCGAACCGAAAATGTTATCCAAAACGAAAAAAGGAAACAAAACAAAAAATTTTCTTGTGCACAAGTCTAGTAATCATGTGATAAGCTTATGTGTCTAATACCCATTTGACAAAAAGGACTGTCAAAAGTGAAGTTGTATTAGTGATTCAGAAGTGACTTTCATTTATATCTTTTTTTTTTTTTACTGCCAATATTGACCATAGTCTCCTGAAATGGCTTGTTTATATAGATAATTAATTAAGCAATTAAAAAAATTAAAAATAAAAATGTTGCACATTAGATAGGATAGTTAAAAAGTTTAGAAAAAAGATGTGGGTAATTTCTGTTGAAGGACTATGACTGATATTGCATTTCATCTTATTTACTTGATTGAGGTTGATATAAAATACCAGACACAACCCATGAACATACGTGACTCTATAGGATAATAGCAGGCACTTGTTCATTCAGGATAACCCCTTTCCAGGCTTCCCGGTGACTATGTCAATACATTTCTTTAATGCCCCTTTTGTCATGTTCAATAATCAGGGGTACAACTTTCTATCCAATAGTGACACAATTTTTTTCCTGAAGCAAGAAGTCTGCAATCACAGGGCTGTGAACTAGAGATAAGCGAATCGAAGCTGACAAACCCGAATTCCTTAGGAATTTCAGGAAATATTCGATTCGCAACAAATGCGATTATCGCTGCGTTTCTATTGCGCAAATCGCTTCATGAAACTCCATTTTTTAGCGTTCCAGGCTCCAGGGCATCTAAAATGGCGGATCCACATGTCAGTATATGGGACAAGGGATGCTGGGAAGGCGGGAAGGCAAGGCGGGAAGGGAAGTAGGTGGGATGACCCTGAATCACATGCAGGATAAAGCCTATCAGCAGCCAGACACCCCTGTGATGTCACAGCCCTATATAATCGGCAGCCATAATTCATTACATTACAATACACTTCATTACAATACACTGCAGAAGGATCATAGGACGCTGAGCCTGTGTGTGTTACAGTAGAGAAAAGCGCAGTCCAGCAGCGTTTAACATCCTGCTAGTCACATCAGCGTTCTCGTGGATGAGAGCGTTGTTTTTTTCACTGAAAAGGATTTTTACTGCAGCTGCAGGCATTAACCTCCCAGTCACTTTCTTCGGCATAGTATTACAGAGAGGGACAGATAGCTGTGTATTTTTTCAGTGCAATTCAGTGTCTTTGTGCCACAAAAAATCATCTACTGGTTATACTAGTCTGTAGACGGTATAATACCCAGCAGTCCATTCCTAATAGTCTTTGACAGAGTGCAATTTTGTGTTCAGTACACAGCTTTTTTTAAGGGTACTGTAACGCATATTTCTGCCCTCATCAGTGCATACCGCATACGTACATCTAAGTACTGTACTAATTTGTATCTGTTAAGGGCCTACATACTGAAAAAGGACAGACAAAAGTAATCACCGACTGGTGTTTTTCAAAAATACTGAGTTTTTATGCATAGTGTAGCCCATTTTTCACCCTTATCAGTGCATACCGCATACGCATATCTAAGTAGTGCACTATTTTGTATCTGTCAATGTTTCAAGGGCCTAGATATTTTGAAAGGCCAGCCAAAAGAGCCCACCTGCTGCTGTTCTAGACATATACTGTTTTAAGCGTAGTGAAGCATATTGTACTCCCCTCATATACGCACTAAGTATGTCAGGCAGAGAAATGCCAGGATGTGCACAGAGGAGTGGCAGATGCCTAAATTCTTCAGGCAGAGGTTGCAGCAGACTAGGGGCGAGTAGTAGCATGTATGTTTATGGTAGCACTAGGTACCATACATCTTCAATGGAAATTTCAAAATTCATCTTTTATTCTTAGAGATTGTGAGGCTCTATTGTCTCCTCATCTGCTGCCAACTCCAGGCTGTGCCATTCAGACACTATATGGTCTCCTTATGCTTCAGCCAACTCCAGGCTTTGTCATTCAGGCAATATATGGTTTACTGATGCTGCGGGGCCTGGGTCTGGGAATAATTTTTTTTATGGTAGCACTAGCTACCCAAAATCTTCAGTTTAAATCTAAAACTGTGTCTGTTTTTTCTTGGGGATTGTGAAGACTTGGTGTCTACTCATGCTGCTGCCAACTCCAGGCTGTGCCATTCAGACATTATATGGTCACCTCATGCTTCAGCCAACTCCAGGCTTTGTCATTCAGGCAATATATGGTTTACTGATGCTGCTGGGCCTGGGTCTGGGAATACAACTTTTGTTATGGTAGCACTAGCTACCCAAAATCTTCAGTTTAAATTTCAGAAATTATCTTTTAATCTTAGGGATTGTGAAGCTCTAGTGTCACAATATGGTCTCCTCATGCTGCCAACACCTTAACGCTGTGTCATTCAGCCAATATATGGTCTCATGCTGACGACACCTCCACACTGTGTCATTCAGCCACTAAATGTTCTCCTCATGCTGCCAACACCTCTACACTGTGTCATTCAGCCACTATATGGTCTCCTCATGCTGCTAACACCTCCAAGCTGTGTCATTCAGCCACTATATATATGCTCATGCTTCAGCCTCATCCAAGCTGTGTCATTCAGCCACTATATGGTCTCCTCATGCTGCCAACACCTCCATTCTGTGTCATTCAGCCACTATATGGTCTCCTCATGCTGCCAACACCTCCACACTGTGCCATTCAGCCACTATATGGTCTCCTCATGCTGCCAACACCTCCACACTGTGTCATTCAGTCACTATATGGTCTCCTCATACTGATGCCACCTCCAGGCTCTGTCATTGTGCCGCTCTGTGGCAGTGATTCTAAAAGTGATGCCTGTAATCTGCATGTCATTCTTAATAACAGTATTATTTCACTACCCCAGATCACTCCATATGCATATTAAAACACAGCAAAGTTTTCTACATCCCTTTTTAGGCTTTCTGTAGGCCAGAAATAGCCATTTTTTATATAGATTCCCTGCAAATAAATTCCGATAGAACCATATTTTTTCGAACAATTCGGCGAATCGACCGAATCAAATTTTTAAAAAGTTCAATCATCTCTACTGTGAACCATCACATTAATAGGTTTAGCTACTATTGATATTTCCATCCTTCACACACATATATATATATATATATATATATATATATATATATATATATATACACAGTACAGACCAAAAGTTTGGAAACACCTTCTTATTCAGAGGTTTCTGTTACGCCGAGCGCTCCGGGTCCCCGCTCCTCCCCGGAGCGCTCGCTTCACTCCCTCCGCTGCAGCGCTCCGGTCACGTCCTCTGACCCGGGGCGCTGCGATCCCGCTGCCAGCCGGGATGCGATTCGCGATGCGGGT
This sequence comes from Hyla sarda, assembly GCF_029499605.1. NCBI lineage: Eukaryota > Metazoa > Chordata > Amphibia > Anura > Hylidae > Hyla > Hyla sarda. The sequence continues at coordinate 179,561,481 of NC_079193.1, read as the reverse complement.
AGCGCCCGCTCGCGATGCGCACCCCGGCTCCCCTACCTGACTCGCTCCCCGTCTGTTCTGTCCCGGCGCGCGCGGCCCCGCTCCCTAGGGCGCGCGCGCGCCGGGTCTCTGCGATTTAAAGGGCCACTGCGCCGCTGATTGGCGCAGTGGTTCCAATTAGGGTTTTCACCTGTGCACTTCCCTATATTACCTCACTTCCCTTGCACTCCCTTGCCGGATCTTGTTGCCTTAGTGCCAGTGAAAGCGTTCCTTGTGTGTTCCTTGCCTGTGTTTCCAGACCTTCTGCCGTTGCCCCTGACTACGATCCTTGCTGCCTGCCCCGACCTTCTGCTACGTCCGACCTTGCTTCTGCCTACTCCCTTGTACCGCGCCTATCTTCAGCAGCCAGAGAGGTGAGCCGTTGCTAGTGGATACGACCTGGTCACTACCGCCGCAGCAAGACCATCCCGCTTTGCGGCGGGCTCTGGTGAAAACCAGTAGTGGCTTAGAACCGGTCCACTAGCACGGTCCACGCCAATCCCTCTCTGGCACAGAGGGTCCACTACCTGCCAGCCGGCATCGTGACAGTAGATCCGGCCATGGATCCCGCTGAAGTTCCTCTGCCAGTTGTCGCTGACCTCACCACGGTGGTCGCCCAGCAGTCACAACAGATAGCGCAACAAGGCCAACAGCTGTCTCAACTGACCGTTATGCTACAACAGTTGCTACCACAGCTTCAGCAGTCATCTCCTCCGCCAGCTCCTGCACCTCCTCCGCAGCGAGTGGCCGCTCCTGGGATACGCTTATCCTTGCCGGATAAATTTGATGGGGACTCTAAGTTTTGCCGTGGCTTTCTTTCCCAATGTTCCCTGCATCTGGAGATGATGTCGGACCTGTTTCCCACTGAAAGGTCTAAGGTGGCTTTCGTAGTCAGTCTTCTGTCCGGAAAAGCCCTGTCATGGGCCACACCGCTCTGGGACCGCAATGACCCCGTCACTGCCTCTGTACACTCCTTCTTCTCGGAAATCCGAAGTGTCTTTGAGGAACCTGCCCGAGCCTCTTCTGCTGAGACTGCCCTGTTGAACCTGGTCCAGGGTAATTCTTCCGTTGGCGAGTATGCCGTACAATTCCGTACACTTGCTTCAGAATTGTCCTGGAATAATGAGGCCCTCTGCGCGACCTTCAAAAAAGGCCTATCCAGCAACATTAAAGATGTTCTGGCCGCACGAGAAATTCCTGCTAATCTACATGAACTTATTCACCTAGCCACTCGCATTGACATGCGTTTTTCTGAAAGGCGTCAGGAACTCCGCCAAGATATGGACTCTGTTCGCACGAGGCGTTTCGTCTCCTCGGCTCCTCTCTCCTCTGGTCCCCTGCAATCTGTTCCTGTGCCTCCCGCCGTGGAGGCTATGCAGGTCGACCGGTCTCGCCTGACACCTCAAGAGAGGACACAACGCCGTATGGAGAACCTCTGCCTGTACTGTGCTAGTACCGAACACTTCCTGAGGGATTTTCCTATCCGTCCTCCCCGCCTGGAAAGACGTACGCTGACTCCGCACAAAGGTGAGACAGTCCTTGATGTCTACTCTGCTTCTCCACGCCAACGCCTCGGAATCCTCAAATGGGGTCACTCCTCCCATCTCGCAGGTCATGCGGGCATCAAGAAATCTGTGCAACTCATCTCCCGCTTCTATTGGTGGCCGACTCTGGAGACGGATGTTGGGGACTTTGTGCGAGCCTGCACTATCTGTGCCCGGGATAAGACTCCTCGCCAGAAGCCCGCTGGTTTTCTTCATCCTCTGCCTGTCCCCGAACAGCCTTGGTCTCTGATTGGTATGGATTTTATTACTGATTTACCCCCTTCCCGTGGCAACACCGTTATTTGGGTGGTCGTTGATCGATTCTCCAAAATGGCACATTTCATCCCTCTTCCTGGTCTTCCTTCTGCGCCTCAGTTGGCTAAACAATTTTTTGTACACATTTTTCGTCTTCACGGGTTGCCTACGCAGATTGTCTCGGATAGAGGGGTCCAATTCGTGTCTAAATTCTGGAGGGCTCTCTGTAAACAACTCAAGATTAAATTAAATTTTTCCTCTGCATATCATCCCCAGTCCAATGGACAAGTAGAAAGAATTAACCAGATCCTGGGTGATTATTTGCGACATTTTGTTTCCTCCCGCCAGGATGACTGGGCAGATCTCCTTCCATGGGCCGAATTCTCGTATAACTTCAGGGTCTCTGAATCTTCCTCCAAATCCCCATTTTTCGTGGTGTACGGCCGTCACCCTCTTCCCCCCCTCCCTACCCCCTTGCCCTCTGGTCTGCCCGCTGTGGATGAAATTTCTCGTGACCTTTCCATTATATGGAGAGAGACCCAAAATTCTCTCTTACAGGCTTCTTCACGCATGAAGAGGTTCGCGGATAAGAAAAGAAGAGCTCCCCCCGTTTTTTCCCCTGGAGACAAGGTATGGCTCTCCGCTAAATATGTCCGCTTCCGTGTCCCTAGCTACAAGTTGGGACCACGCTATCTTGGTCCTTTCAAAATTTTGTGTCAAATTAATCCTGTCTCTTATAAACTTCTTCTTCCTCCTTCTCTTCGTATCCCTAATGCCTTTCACGTCTCTCTTCTCAAACCACTCATCCTCAACCGTTTTTCTCCCAAATCTGTTCCTCCCACTCCTGTTTCCGGCTCCTCGGACGTCTTCTCGGTCAAGGAAATTTTGGCTGCCAAAAAGGTCAGAGGGAAAAATTTTTTTTTAGTAGACTGGGAGGGTTGTGGTCCTGAAGAGAGATCCTGGGAACCTGAGGACAACATCCTTGACAAAAGTCTGCTCCTCAGGTTCTCAGGCTCCAAGAAGAGGGGGAGACCCAAGGGGGGGGGTACTGTTACGCCGAGCGCTCCGGGTCCCCGCTCCTCCCCGGAGCGCTCGCTTCACTCCCTCCGCTGCAGCGCTCCGGTCACGTCCTCTGACCCGGGGCGCTGCGATCCCGCTGCCAGCCGGGATGCGATTCGCGATGCGGGTAGCGCCCGCTCGCGATGCGCACCCCGGCTCCCCTACCTGACTCGCTCCCCGTCTGTTCTGTCCCGGCGCGCGCGGCCCCGCTCCCTAGGGCGCGCGCGCGCCGGGTCTCTGCGATTTAAAGGGCCACTGCGCCGCTGATTGGCGCAGTGGTTCCAATTAGGGTTTTCACCTGTGCACTTCCCTATATTACCTCACTTCCCTTGCACTCCCTTGCCGGATCTTGTTGCCTTAGTGCTAGTGAAAGCGTTCCTTGTGTGTTCCTTGCCTGTGTTTCCAGACCTTCTGCCGTTGCCCCTGACTACGATCCTTGCTGCCTGCCCCGACCTTCTGCTACGTCCGACCTTGCTTCTGCCTACTCCCTTGTACCGCGCCTATCTTCAGCAGCCAGAGAGGTGAGCCGTTGCTAGTGGATACGACCTGGTCACTACCGCCGCAGCAAGACCATCCCGCTTTGCGGCGGGCTCTGGTGAAAACCAGTAGTGGCTTAGAACCGGTCCACTAGCACGGTCCACGCCAATCCCTCTCTGGCACAGAGGGTCCACTACCTGCCAGCCGGCATCGTGACAGTTTCTTTATTTTCATGACTATGAAAATTGTAGATTCACACTGAAGGCATCAAAACTATGAATTAACACATGTGGAATTTTATACATAACAAAAAAGTGTGAAACAACTGAAAATATGTCATATTCTAGGTTCTTCAAAGTAGCCACCTTTTGCTTTGATTACTGCTTTGCACACTCATTCTCTTGATGAGCTTCAAGAGGTAGTTACCTGAAATGGCTGTCCAACAGTCTTGAAGGAGTTCCCAGAGATGCTTAGCACTTGTTGGCCCTTTTGCCTTCACTCTGTGGTCCAGCTCACCCCAAACCATCTTGATTGGGTTCAGGTCCGGTGACTGTGGAGGCCAGGTCTTCTGTCACAGCACCCCATCACTCTCCTTCTTGGTCAAATAGCCCTTACACAGCCTAGAGGTGTGTTTGGGGTCATTTTCCTGTTGAAAAATAAATGATGGTCCAACTAAACTCAAACCGGATGGAATAGCATGCCGCTGCAAGAGGATGTGGTAGACATGCTGGTTCAGTATGCCTTCAATTTTGAATAAATCCCCAACAGTGTCACCAGCAAAGCACCCCCACACCATCACACCTCCTCCACACCAGCACACCTGTGAAGTGAAAACCATTTCAGGTGACTATCTCTTGAAGCTCAACAAGAGAATGCCAAGAGTGTGCAAAGCAGTAATCAAAGCAAAAGGTGGCTACTAGAATATTTTCAGTAGTTTCACTCTTTTTTGTTATGTATATAATTCCACATGTGTTATTTCATAGCTTTGATGCCTTCAGTGTGAATCTACAATTTTCACAGTCATGAAAATAAAGAAAACTCTGAATGAGAAGGTGTACTGTACTGTATATATATATATATATATATATATATATATATATATATATATATATACATAATAGCAAAGTAGAAAACATGGCAGCACTCCAAGAAGTACAGTGAATGGTGGTTTTATTGTCACCAAAATGTACAGCGACGTTTCGGCCACCTCACGTGTGTGTGTGTGTGTGTAGCTACATAATACAATATGGCTATATCCTTGTAATATGATAAAATAATGTTATCTTAATTCAATTATTTAGAATTTGAATGTTTTTTAAATCTTTATTATTCAGTGGTAAGAATTTAGAATCAGCGCACAGGTCTCTTTTTCTCATCAAATGTTCTCCTGAATTTTGCGATTTAATTTTTGGGAAGAGATCAGCCAGCAGTGTGAAAAAAAAGAAAGACAAAAAAAAAAACATCCTAAGTAAATGCTAACTACACAGTGCAGCCAGGTAATGATACTATACTGTTTTGGAAACATGAATTGAACAGCAAATTAAACATTAGATACTATCTGCCAAGTGCTGCTGAAGACAGACTTATTGTCTTCTACAAATGGGGGACAAAGATGGGTAACATTTTGATTGTGTATCTTTTCTTTCAACACTCAACTTGTGTAATTGCCGGCTGCTTCATCAATCAGCTTAGAACAGATAGCTGTCCTCATGATGTGTCTTGCACTTTGTGACCTGTGTAAGCTATACACTTGTTGTTTCTTCCCTTTTTTTTTTTTTTTTAAAGGTTCTATTGCGTGGCTTGCATAGGTTTAGTAAATAAATACACATTTAAAACTAAAGAAATAGTATTCATTTTTTATTGATTTAGTAATTTCCAGATTTCTTTTAAATGTAATTTATCGTGTAATTATTTATTATTTTTAAACTTTTTTTATTGCATTGACAAATCCTTAGGATGTAGTAGCACAACATTTCTTAACAATTTTTATTATTGCTTGTAAACATATTTGACATAATAAATTCTTTATCTGAATCTTACAGAGATTGTCCAGGACTTTTGTAGTGATAGCTTATTTTCAAGATAAAATATCATCAACAGATGATGTGGGCATTGCACCTTCCAACCACACACAATTTTGTACATTTAGTAGCAGCTGTACCTGGAATTGCAGCTGGTCCCATTCAATTCAGTGGGATGAACTGCAATATCAAGTAGAGGTGCTACTTAATGTATAGAACTGTGGTAGGAAGTAGATGAAAATGGGAATTACAACTATTTAAGCATAATTTATAATCAAAGCAACACAAGAGTATTGTTTCTTGCATTCAATCACTTCCCATATCCTTTAACCCCTTAAGGACAGAGCGTTTTCCCATTTTTTTGCACCTAAATATCCATATGATGGCTTATATTTTGCGCCACCAATTCTACTTTGAAATGACTTCAGTCAATTTACCCAAAAATCTACAGCGAAACAAAAAAAAAAATCATTGTTTGACAAAATTGAAGAAAAAAAACAATTTTGTAACTTTTGGGGGCTTCCGTTTCTACACAGTGGATTTTTCGGTAAAAATTCTATAGGGCCATGCGATTAAAATTATTGATTTTGTCTCATAACTACATGCACAAAAATGTATACGTTTAAAATTGTCATCTTCTGACCGTATAACTTTTTTATTATTCCGTGTATGGGCAGGTATGAGGGCTCATTTTTTGATCTGAAGTTTTTAGTGGTAACATTTTTGTCTTTATCTGACTTTTCATTCGCTTCTTGTTCGTTTTTTCATGATATAAAAAGTGACCAAAAATACTCCATTTTGGACTTTGGAATTTTTTGCTCGTACGCCATTGACTGTGCAGTTTAATTAACTATATATTTTCATAGTTCAGACATTTACGCAAGCGGCGATACCACATATGTTTATTTTTATTATGGTTACATGTTTTTTATGTGGAATTTGGAAAAAGCGGGGTGACATTTAATAAGGAAAGGGTTAATGGGTGTTTTTTTTACTTTTTATTCAACTTTTTTTTTTACACTTTTAGTCCCCTTAGGGGACTTTTAGGAGGAATCATTAGATTCCTCATACAGATCAATGTGGTTTCATAGATCATTGATCTGTGTGCTCGATTGATAAAGCCTGGTCCTGCCAGGCTTTATCATTGTCAGAGCCTCAGCAGCCACAGGACATGAGGTAAGCCCTCCGTCTACCTCTGCAGTGGATCGCCCCTCCCGCGATTGTGCTGCAGGGGGGCAATCCACCCCACTGGACCACCAGGGATGGTTTTAAATGTCCCCTTAACTTTGACAGCGGCGATCTAAAGGGTTAATAGCCGGCCTTGGCAATTGCCGCATGTCGGCCATTAATGCCAGCCCTCAGCTACAGGAATCAGCTGGGGGCCGCTCCATACAACGGTTGCCGTCTCAGGACAAGCTGGCTCATCCTTATACGGCAACCGGCTAAACAGAAGTTGAAGCCTGCTATACAAATAAACAACTAGACAAAATTGGTTATTTCATAGAAATTTTTAATTAATATAAATATTGATTTAAACTGTTTTCTTCTAACTGTCATAATGTTTTTCAAAAGCAAAAAACATGTCAGATGTTGTCCATATGCTAAAATCTATGGAAAACATGATTTGACACAATTTTGGATCTTTTTTCTTTGTTGGATGGACTAGTTGAAAACTGCTTCATGACAAAAGACAGGTCTGCATTCTGTCAGTATAAGCCCAGACCAGATCTAGCGTAAAACTAATGTCCAATATGACAAACTTAACAGACAAATCCTGAGCTTTAAATTGTTGAGAAAATGGTCTCTGAATATGACTGTTTGTCCAGCTTCAGATTGCTCAATCTTTTAATTTTGCTGTGAAAAATGTTTTCTTTTAGTTTATAGAGAAACAATACAGAAACACTGTCACGATGCCGGCTGGCAGGTAGTGGACCCTCTGTGCCAGAGAGGGATTGGCGTGGACCGTGCTAGTGGACCGGTTCTAAGCCACTACTGGTTTTCACCAGAGCCCGCCGCAAAGCGGGATGGTCTTGCTGCGGCGGTAGTGACCAGTTCGTATCCACTAGCAACGGCTCACCTCTCTGGCTGCTGAAGATAGGCGCGGTACAAGGGAGTAGGCAGAAGCAAGGTCGGACGTAGCAGAAGGTCGGGGCAGGCAGCAAGGATCGTAGTCAGGGGCAACGGCAGAAGGTCTGGAAACACAGGCAAGGAACACACAAGGAACGCTTTCACTGGCACTAAGGCAACAAGATCCGGCAAGGGAGTGCATGGGAGGAGGTCAGATATAGTCAGGGACCAGGTGGAAGCCAATTAGGCTAATTGGGCCAGGCACCAATCATTGGTGCACTGGCCCTTTAAGTCTCAGAGAGCTGGCGCGCGCGCGCCCTAGAGAGCGGAGCCGCGCGCCAGCACATGACAGCAGGGGACCGGGACGGGTAAGTGACCTGGGATGCGATTCGCGAGCGGGCGCGTCCCGCTGTGCGAATCGCATCCCCAACGGCCATGACAGTGCAGCGCTCCCGGTCAGCGGGACTGACCGGGGCGCTGCAGGGAGAAAGACGCCGTGAGCGCTCCGGGGAGGAGCGGGGACCCGGAGCGCTAGGCGTAACAGTACCCCCCCCCTTAGGTCTCCCCTTTTTTTTGTCCGGTAACTGCCTCCCCTGGAATGAGGACACCGGGAAAGAATGCGGGGCTTCCTCAACGGGAGGCAGTACAGCAGGAGTTGGAATGGGGAGGGAGGGCAGAGGGTGAAGTTTGGCACGGGGCAGGGAGACACAAGGACGGGAGCCATGAGGGGACACAGAGGCTTGCCTGATGGGACTGGGAGGGGGAGAGAGGCACTTCCTGTGGCAGGCAGAGTCCCAGTTCTTTATCTCCCCGGTGGTCCAATCAAGGGTGGGGGAATGAAGCCGGAGCCATGGCAGACCGAGGAGGACCTCAGAGGTACAGTTGGGGAGAATGAAGAACTCAATCCTTTCGTGGTGGGGTCCGATAGACATCAGGAGGGGTTCTGTGCGGTAACGCACGGTGCAGTCCAATCTGGCTCCGTTGACCGCGGAAATGTAGAGCGGCTTGACGAGACGGGTCACCGGGATGCTGAATTTATTAACAAAGGACTCCAAAATAAAATTCCCGGAGGCACCAGAGTCCAAGCAGGCCACGGCTGAGATGGAGGAGTTGACTGTAGGGGAAATCCGCACGGGCACCGTGAGACGTGGAGAAGAAGACTTAGAACCAAAAGATGCCACACCCACGTGAGCTGGGTGCGTGCGTGCGTTTCCCAGGCGTGGAGGACGGATAGGGCAATCCACCAAGAAATGCTCAGTACTGGCACAGTACAGACAGAGATTTTCTTCTCTACGGCGATTCCTTTCTTCCTGGGTCAGGCGAGACCGATCCACTTGCATGGCCTCCTCGGCGGGAGGCCCAGGCGAAGACTGCAAAGGATGCTGTGGGAGAGGTGCCCAGAGATCTAAGTCTTTTTCCTGGCGGAGCTCTTGGTGTCGCTCAGAAAAACGCATGTCAATGCGGGTAGCCAAATGGATGAGTTCTTGGAGGTTGGCAGGAATCTCTCGTGCGGCCAGCACATCCTTGATGCGACTGGATAGGCCTTTTTTAAAGGTCGCGCAGAGAGCCTCATTATTCCAGGATAGTTCAGAAGCAAAAGTACGGAATTGTATGGCGTACTCGCCAACGGAAGAATTACCCTGGACCAGGTTCAGCAAGGCAGTCTCAGCAGAAGAGGCTCGGGCAGGTTCCTCAAAGACACTTCGGACTTCAGCAAAGAAGGACTGGACTGTGGCTGTGGCAGGATCATTGCGGTCCCAGAGCGGTGTGGCCCAAGACAAGGCCTTTCCTGAAAGAAGGCTTACTACGAACGCCACCTTAGACCGTTCTGTAGGAAACAAGTCTGACAACATCTCCATATGCAGGGAACACTGAGACAAAAATCCACGGCAGAGTCTGGAGTCCCCATCAAATTTGTCCGGCAGGGACAAGCGGAGGTTAGGAGCGGCCACTCGCTGCGGAGGAGGTGCAGGAGCTGGCGGAGGAGATGGTTGCTGCTGTAGCAGAGGCAGAATTTGCTGTAACATGGCGGTCAACTGCGACAGCTGCTGTCCTTGTTGGGCAATCTGCTGCGATTGCTGAGCGACCACCGTGGGAAGATCAGCGAGACTTGGCAGCGGCACCTCAGCGGGATCCATGGCCGGATCTACTGTCACGATGCCGGCTGGCAGGTAGTGGACCCTCTGTGCCAGAGAGGGATTGGCGTGGACCGTGCTAGTGGACCGGTTCTAAGCCACTACTGGTTTTCACCAGAGCCCGCCGCAAAGCGGGATGGTCTTGCTGCGGCGGTAGTGACCAGGTCGTATCCACTAGCAACGGCTCACCTCTCTGGCTGCTGAAGATAGGCGCGGTACAAGGGAGTAGGCAGAAGCAAGGTCGGACGTAGCAGAAGGTCGGGGCAGGCAGCAAGGATCGTAGTCAGGGGCAACGGCAGAAGGTCTGGAAACACAGGCAAGGAACACACAAGGAACGCTTTCACTGGCACTAAGGCAACAAGATCCGGCAAGGGAGTGCATGGGAGGAGGTCAGATATAGTCAGGGACCAGGTGGAAGCCAATTAGGCTAATTGGGCCAGGCACCAATCATTGGTGCACTGGCCCTTTAAGTCTCAGAGAGCTGGCGCGCGCGCGCCCTAGAGAGCGGAGCCGCGCGCGCCAGCACATGACAGCAGGGGACCGGGACGGGTAAGTGACCTGGGATGCGATTCGCGAGCGGGCGCGTCCCGCTGTGCGAATCGCATCCCCAACGGCCATGACAGTGCAGCGCTCCCGGTCAGCGGGACTGACCGGGGCGCTGCAGGGAGAAAGACGCCGTGAGCGCTCCGGGGAGGAGCGGGGACCCGGAGCGCTAGGCGTAACAAACACTGTGGATTTTCACAAGCTGATAACATACAGCCTTTTGGCAAGGATTTACCACTGCATATTTCGGGATGAATATGTTAATATTTAAGATAAAAAAAGTCAATGTATTTTAACCCCTTAAGGACCCAGCCAATTTTCTCTGAAGGACAAGGCCATTTTTTGAACATCTGGCCACTTTCACTTTAAGCTTTAATAACTCTGGGATGCTTTTACCTTTCATTCTGATTCCGAGAATGTTTTTTCGTGACATATTCTACTTTATGTTAGTGGTAAAATGTTGTTGATACTTGCATCGTTTCTTGGTGAAAAATTCAAAAATTTGATGAAAAAATTGAAATGTTGCATTTTTTCAGCTTTGAAGCTCTCTGCATATAAGGACAATGAATATTCCAAATAAATTATATATTGATTCACATATACAACATGTCTACTTTATGACTGCATCATGAAGTTGACATGTTATTACTTTTGGAAGACATCAGAGGGCTTCAAAGTATAGCAGAAATTTTCCAATTTTTCACAAATATTTTCAGGGATCGAAGTGGATTTGAAGGGCCTTCTTATTAGAAATATCCGACAAATTACCCCATTATAAAAACTGCACCCCCTCAAAGTATTCAAAATGACATTCAAAAGGTTTGTTAACCCTTTAGGTGTTTCACATGAATAGCAGCAAATTGATGGAGAAAATTCAAAATCTTCATTTTTTACACTGGCATGTTCTTGTAAACTCAGTTTTTGTTTTTTTACAAAGGGTAAAAGGAGAGAAATCTTCCTAAAATGTATAACCCAATTTCTCTCGAGTAAGGAAATACCTCATATGTGTATGTCAAGTGTTCGGCGGGAGCACTAGAGGGCTCAGAAGGGAAGGAGCGACAGTGGGATTTTGGAGAGTTGGAGTTTTTCTGAAATGGTTTTTGTGGGGCATTTCGCATTTAGGAAGCTCCTATGGTGCCAGAACAGCAAAAAAAATGTTGTCACATGTGGGGGGGCGGGGGGTCCACTGTTCTGGCTCTATGGGGGCTTCAATTCCGGACAAATTTTCTATTCAAAATCCCAATGATGCTCCTTCTCTTCTGAGCATTGTAGTGTGCCAGCAGAGCACTTTACATCCACATATGGGGTATGTTCTTACTCAGAAGAAATGGGGTTCTAAATTTTGGGGGGCTTTTTTCCTATTTTTCCTTGTAAAAATGAAAAATTTTGGGTAACACCAGCATTTTAGTGACATTTATTTATTTACTTTTCATTTTTCCATCCAACTTTGAAGAATTTTCATTAAACACCTGTGGGGTGTTCAGGCGCACTATACTCCTTGTTATGTTCCGTGAGGGGTGTAATTTCCAAAATGGGGTCACATGTGGGTATTTCTTTTTTTGCGTTTATGGCCGAACCGCTGTAAAATCAGCCACCCCTGTGCAAATCACCAATTTAGGCTTCAAATGTACATAGTGCGCTCTCACTTCTGAGCCTTGTTCTGCGCCCGCAGAGCATTTTATGCCCACATCTGGGGTATTTCCGTACTCAGGAGAAATTGTGTTACAAATTTTTGGGGGTCTTTTTTCCCTTTTAACACTTGTGAAAATAAAAATTATGCGGCAACACCAGCATGTCAGTGTAATTTTATTTTATTTTTTTACACTAACAGGCTGGTGTAGCCCCCAACTTTTCTTTTTCATAAGGGGTAAAAGGAGAAAAAGCCCCCCAAAATTTGTAGTGCAATTTCTCCCGAGTACGGAAATACCCCAAATGTGGCCCTAAACTGTTTCCTTGAAATAAGACAGGGCTCCGAAGTGAGAGAGCGCCATGGGCATTTGAGGACTAAATTAGGGATTGCATGGGGGGGGATATAGGGGTATTCTACACCAGTGATTCCAAAACAGGGTGCCTCCAGCTGTTGCTAAACTCCCAGCATGCCTGGACAGTCAGTGGCTGTCCAGAAATGCTGGGAGTTGTTGTTTTGCAACAGCTTGAGGCTCCATTTTGGAAACACTGCTGTACAATAAGTTTTTCATTTTTATTGGGGGGGACAGTGTAAGGGGGTGTATATGTAGTGTTTTACCCTTTATTATGTAGCAAAAAGTCTTGAGAGACTTGCTTGAAAAAGGCAGCTTGTTTGCCGAAACGTTGCATCTGGGTAGCTACCAATAAAAGTCACTTTCCTTTGCTATTGGAGTCTCCGGCTTGTGCTGTACATCTCTTATTGGACCCGTTATTATGTGTTAGTGTAGTGTAGTGTTTTTAGGGTACGCACTGGCAGAGGTTTACAGTGAGCTTCCCGCTAGAAATTTGCGCTGCAGCGAAAAATTTGTCGCAGCTCATACTTGAAGCAGGAAACTTACTGTAAACCTGCCCGTGTGAATGTACCCTGTACGTTCACATGAGGGGAGGGGGGCAAACCTCCAGCTGTTTCAAAACTACAACTCCCAGCATGTACTGAAAGACCGTGCATGCTGGAAGTTGTAGTTTTGCAACAGCTGGAGGCACACTGTATGGAAAACCTTCAGTTAGGTTCTGTTACCTAACTCAGTATTTTCCAACCAGTGTGCCTATAGCTGTTGCAAAACTACAACTCCCAGCATGTATTGATGCTGGGAGATGTAGTTATGCAACAGCTGGAGCTACGCAACTACAACTCCCAGCATGCCAAGACAGCTGTTTGCTGTTTTTGCATGCTGGGATTTGCAGTTTTGCAACATCTGGAGGGCTACAGATAGAGACCACTGCACTGTGATCTCCAAACTGTGGACCTCCAGATGTTGCAAAACTACAAATCCCAGCTTGCACAGACAGAAAACTGCTGTGTGGGCATGCTAGGAGTTGTCGTTTTGCAAGATCTAGAGGGCAGTATAGAGATCACTGTGCAGTGGTCTCTAAACTGTAGACCTCCAGCTGTTGCAAAACTGCAAATCCCAGCATGCCCAAACAGCTGTCTGGGAATGCTGGGAGCTGTAGTTTTGCAACATCTGGAGGGCTACAGATAGAGACCACTGCACTGTGATCTCCAAACTGTGGACCTCCAGATGTTGCAAAACTACAAATCCCAGCTTGCACAGACAGAAAACTGCTGTGTGGGCATGCTAGGAGTTGTCGTTTTGCAAGATCTAGAGGGCAGTATAGAGATCACTGTGCAGTGGTCTCTAAACTGTAGACCTCCAGCTGTTGCAAAACTGCAAATCCCAGCATGCCCAAACAGCTGTCTGGGAATGCTGGGAGCTGTAGTTTTGCAACATCTGGAGGGCTACAGTCTCAGACTGTAATGTAATAACGGAGGTCCCAGCACTCACCGATGCAAGCAAATGGTATTTATTATATATCCTAGTCACAGGACGCGTTTCGGCACTTAGCCTTCCTCTGCTGTGACAGCAGAGGAAGGCTAAGTGCCGAAACGCGTCCTGTGACTAGGATATATAATAAATACCATTTGCTTGCATCGGTGAGTGCTGGGACCTCCGTTATTACATTACAGTACTTTTTTCCTCGTGCACCACCACTTTTCAGATAAGTGCCGACCATTGCTCCACTACAGTCTCAGACTGTAGCCCTCTAGATGTTGCTAGGCAACTTACCGGCTTCCGTCGGATCCAGGGAGCCGTCCTCTTCTGCCGCACGACATGCCGCCCGTGCCGATCACCGCAGCCGATCGCGTCCTGCAGCCTCCACCAACGGGTAAGTGGATCTTCGGCGCCCGGTCTCCTTTGGTTCCCCGTTCTGCCCCGCCTATTGTGGGTGGGCAGAACGGGGAAAACGATCGCTTCTGACGATCAATAGCAGGGATAGGAGGGGTGGCACCCCTGCCACCTCACTCCTATCCCTTCCGGGGGATAGTAGGTGTCATGGACAACCGCGATCCCCTTATATTCCGGGTCACCATAGATCCATATGACCTGGAATCGGTGCTAATTTGCGCGGGGTGCCTGCTGATCGATATCAGCAGTCACCCCGGTCCGGTCCCCGCCTGGCGCGCGGCGGGGACCGAAATTCCCACGGGCGTACAGGTACACCCTGGGTCCTTAAGACCCAGGTACAGAAGGTGTATCCATACGCCCTGGGTCCTGTACGGGTTAATTCCAAATTTTGTATTTAAATCAAGATCTGTAGCATATATACAGCAAAGTCCGCAACATCTGTGGATTTAGTATAAATATCAACTTCCATATTGAAGTGAATTTGAAGCAACAATTGACATGCTCCAGATTTAAAGCGTACCTGTCACAACAGTGGAAATAAAAAGATTATTTGTGCTCGGGGCTTAGCACTCATACTCGTGATTGCAACGATACATACATACCTGTATGAAAGACATTAAACTTAACAAAGCAGTCAGTTTCCGCGATGGAGGGCACACCTTTAGCGGGCATACCCTGTAATGGATAAATTGAAAAAAGGTGAGGGTCCCCAAAACGTCACGTACGCCTCGCCAGTAGGTGCTGGGGCGTTATATACCCTCGCCCCTATCCACAACTCCTTAACACCCCGCCTAGAAGTGCAGGGGGCAGAAAATACTCACACCCCTCGCACAAATACAGTCTAATAGGTTTAATACTTGTGCTTGGGCTTCACACTCGTTCTCGTGATTACAACAATACATACATACAGTGAGGGAAAAAAGTATTTAGTCAGCCACCAATTGTGCAAGTTCTCCTACTTTAAATAAATAAGAGAGGCCTGTAATTTTCATCATAGGTATTCCTCAACTATGAGAGACATATTGAGAAAAAAATCGATAAAATATATTGTCTGATTTTTAACTCCTTCAGGGCGAAGGGGGTACCTGTACGCCCTACGACCGGTGTTTAAAACGGGGTCACACCGGGTAAGTCCCGGTTGCTAACGATAGCCGGGACCCTTCGCTAATAGCATGTGGCACCGATCGTTGTGCCGCGCCCTATTAACCCTTCAGTCTAAAAATGAAACTAAACGCTTCCCGGCAGCTCAGCTGGGCTGATCAGGACATCGCAACAAAATCGCAATGTCCCGATCAGCTAGGATGCGAGCAGAGACCCCCTTACCTTGCTCCGTAGTGTCCGATCAGCGTTTGATTGCTCCAAGCCTTAGCTACAGGTTTGAACAATCGAGCCAATATCTCGCTGATCCATGCAAAGCTATGGCTTTGCAGGGATCAGGGTAAGAGATCAGTGTGTGTATTGTTATAGCCCCCTATGGGAGCTATAACAATGTAAAAAAAAGTGAAAAAAAAGTTAACAGAGGTCATTTAACCCCTTCCCTAATAAAAGTTTTAATCACCCCCCCTCTTTCCCATAAAAAAAAACTGTGTAAATAAAAATTAACATATGTGGTATTACCGTGTGCGGAAATGTCAGAACTATAAAAATATATCATTAGTTAAACCGCACCTTCAATGGTGTGCGCGCAGAGAAATTCCAAAGTCCAACATAGCGTATTTTTGGTCACTTTTTATATAATGAAAAAATGAATTAAAAGCGATCAAAAAGTCAGATCAATTCAAGAAGTGTACCGATAAAAACTTCAGAACACGGCGCAAAAAAATGAGTCCCCATACCGGCCCGTACGTGGAAAAATTAAAAAGTTATAGGGGTTAGAAGATGAGAATTTTTTACGTATACATTTTCCTGCATTTAGTTATGATTTTTTCCGAAGTATGACAATACCCAACCTATATAAGTAGGCTATCATTTTAACCGTATGGACCTACAGAATAAAGATAAGGTGTTATTTTTACTGAAAAATGCACTGCGTAGAAACGGAAGTTCCCAAAAATTTTTAAAATTCTATTTTTTCTTCAATTTTGTCGCACAATGAATTTTTTTCCCGTTTTGCAGTGGATTTTTTAGTAAAATGACTAATGTCACTGCAAAGTAGAATTGGTGGCACAAAAAATAAGCCACCATATGGAATTTTATGTGCAAAATTGAAAGCGTTATGATTTTTAGAAGGTGATGAGGAAAAAAGGAAAATGCAAAAACGGAAATTCCCTGCATCCTTAAGGGGTTAAAGAATTTATTTGCATATTATGGTAGAAAATAAGTATTTGGTCACCTACAAACAAGCAAGATTTCTGTCTCTCACATACCTGTAACTTCTTTAAGAGTCTCATCTGTCCTCCACTCATTTACAGTATTAATGGAACCTGTTTGAACTTGTTATCAGTATAAAAGACACCTGTCCATAACATCAAACAGTCAGACTCCAAACTCCACTATGGCCAAGACCAAAGAGCTGTTGAAGGACACCAGAAACAAAATTGTAGACCTGCACCAGGCTGGGAAGACTAAATCTGCAATAGGCAAGCAGCTTGGTGTGAAGAAATCAACTGTGGGAGCAATTATTAGAAAATATAAAACATACTAGACCACTGATGATCTCCCTCGATCTGGGGCTCCATGCAAGATCTCACCCCGTGGTGTCAAAATGATCACAAGAACAGTGAGCAAAAATCCCAGAACCACACGGGGGGACCTAGTGAATGACCTGCAGAGAGCTGAGACCAAAGTAACAAAGGCTACCATTAGTAACACACTACACCGTGAGGGACTCAAATGATGCAGTGCCAGACATGTCCACCTTCTTAAGCCAGTACATGTCCGGGACCATCTGAAGTTTGCTAGAGAGCATTAGGATGATCCGGAAGAGGATTGGGAGAATGTCATATGATCAGATTAAACCAAAGTAGAACTTTTTGGTAAAAACCCGTCGTGTTTGGAAGAGAAAGCATGCTGAGTTGCATCCAAAGAACACCATATCTACTGTGAAGCATGGGGGGGGGGGGACATCATGCTTTGGGGCTGTTTTTCTGCAAAAGGACCAGGACGACTGATCCGTGTTAAGGAAAGAATGAATGGGGCCATATAGCTTGAGCTTTTGAGAGAAAACCTCCTTCCATCAGCAAGGGCATTGAAGATGAAATGTGACTTGGTCTTTCAGCATAACAATGATCCCAAACACACCGCACGGGCAACAAAGGAGTGGCTTTGTAAGAAGCATTTCAAGGTCCTTGAGTGGCCTATCCAGTCTCCAGATCTCAACTCCATAGAAAACCTTTGGAGGGAGTTGAAAGTCTGTGTTGCCCAGCGACAACCCCAAAACATCACTGCTCTTGAGGAGATATGCATGGAGGAAAGGGCCAACATACCCTTGTGAAGACTATAACAAAGTATTGAAATGAACTTTTACTTTTGACCAAATACTTATTTTCCACCATAATTTGCAAATAAATTCTTTAAGAAGCAGACAATGTGATTTTATGGATTTTTTTCTCATTACGTCTATCATAGTTGAGGTATATCTAAGATGAAAATGACAGGCCTCTCTCATCTTTTTAAGTGGTAGAACTTGCAAAATTGGGGGCTGACTAAATACTTTTTTCCCCACTGTACCTGAATGAAAGACATTAAACTTAACAAAACAGTCATATTTGTGCTTATAACCGCGATGGAGGGCACGCCTTTGGCGGGCAAAAAGTCAATCTAGTAGGAAAAGTAACAGAATTTATAGTCATGAACCAATACCACATACCTAACACAGAACCCAATTTAGACTCTAACTTGAGACAGAAAATATAGAATCTGCAAACTTAGATGTCCTAGTAATCGATGCCTAGTACCGAAGAGCTGTGGTAGACATGCCCATTCTGGAATAAATGAACAGGCACTACAACAGGATCAGACCGACATACTAGCTGATATATGCCTCTTTAACATACTTGCCTATGGCACTATTGGTGATAATAACCTTGTGGCACCATATTGCCTGTAAATCAAACTACACTCGAATAAGCATCTTACCTTAAAACTAAGCCATACCTTAAAACTGCCCAGTTTATAACTCAAAACTGGTTTCAGGAGTGGTGTCCCACTGCGAGTGACCGATCCCTTCATTGCCATCGTGACTTTAGACATAACAGGTCTTTGTGTAACCATCGTGCCTGTAGACGTGACAGGTCTTTGCGTAACCATCATACCTGTAGACGTAAAAGTTCTTTATGTGAACCATCGTGCCTGTAGACTAGACAGGTCTTGCATACCATCGTGCCTATAAATGTGCCAGGTCTTTGTGTAACCATCGTGCCTGTAGACATGACAGGTTCTTTTTGCAACCACCTCGGAGTCATGATGTTATTGCTCTGAAAGTGTGTCAGTAACAATAACTACGCAGTGTATCCCCCTGCAGACGTGGCAGGTATGAAGGGTATACAACCACTTATGTGCCGTGATGTTGTTGCTTTGAAGACATGTCAGTAACAACAACTGTGCAGTGCATCCCCCTGAAGACGTGGCAGGTATAACACAGGTATACGACCACCTTTGTGTCATGATGTTGTTGCTCTGAAGACATGTTAGTAACACCAACTACGCAGTGTATCCCCCTACAGATGTGGCAGGTAGGAAAAGTGTACAGTTGCCTATGTGTCAGGATGTTGTAGCTCTGAAGAAGTGTCAGTAACAATAACTGCGCAGTGCACCCCCTGCAGATGTGGCAGGTATGAAGGGTATACAACTGCCTATGTGTCGTGATGTTGTTGCTCTGAAGACATGTCAGTAAGAACAACTATGCAGTGTATCCCCCTGCAGGCGTGGCAGGTATAAACGGTACACAACTGCCTATGTGTCATGATGTTATTGTGCTGAAGACGTATCTGCAGCAATAACTTAGTACATGCCCTTGGACAAAAGGTTTAAAGGTAGAGGCTGAATATAAGATGTCAAGATACAGATGATAGCATTCGACCATAATGCTGACTTAGTGACTAAAAATGTGGTAAATATGTAATGACGAATGCATGTTATAAACTCTATAACAGCATGCCTGGTATGAATCTAAAATACTCCATCGTACCATATGCATGGTACGAGCTCAAACCATATCGTGGAAAAATACAAAATGCTACTGTATGGGAACGTATGATGCAAGCGTATATCAGTGTATACCTAGTACAAACGTAACATCTGTCAAGGCGTATACCTAGTTCATGATGCATGAACAGTAGAAAACTGTTGCAGCAAATGCATTGTCCAAAGCTCTAATATATTGCGTGCATAATCCAATTCTATTTAGAATAATCATGTTAAAGATTTGAAGTAACGTGTGCATGAAGTGAATGCTTATCGGGACAGATGCACAGTGTGGAACCACAGTTATAACACTATATTTCTTTTTTTTTCTTTTTTTCAAGTATAGTACAATGCTACGAATGTGTAGACAGCTATGAATGTAAGCATAACCAAAGGATAAATGTTAAAACCCATACACCTTCAATCAATATGATGAATGTAAGTGTGACAGATTGTTATGAATGTACGATAGTTACCATGAATGTACGTGCAGACTACACAATAAGAATGTCTGCGTGAATAATGCTAACAACATATGTGTAATGTAACAACTAT
Source organism: Hyla sarda (assembly GCF_029499605.1). Classification (NCBI taxonomy): domain Eukaryota; kingdom Metazoa; phylum Chordata; class Amphibia; order Anura; family Hylidae; genus Hyla; species Hyla sarda. Next base: position 179,541,811 of record NC_079193.1, on the reverse strand, counting down.
TAATGTGCTATGAACGTTACGGGATGAAGTGCTAGGAAAGTTAAACACAACTACTATGTACAAACCATTAACACAGCCTAAATTCCAAACACGTATGCATTATAAGAACCCACTAACTTGAGTCTGACATGAATGCTACAAATGTATGCACTGAATGCATACTGTGAATGAATGCGTGAAACACATGCTCAAAACATACGTATGACATGACTGCCATGACCATTTTTATATATCCATGTATATATATATATATATATATATATATATTTTTTTTAAGCGTAATTTCAGGTATCTGACATATGCGTGCTAAGACGTATCTATAGTAGCGTAGGCGTGCAATGTGGTGTATAGAAGGTATGAAGCTGTCGTATGAATGCACGTAAAATTCTATAGCATCAGCATCTGTATATAAACCTATGACATATGTATGGTATAATCTATGCCCAGTAATTGTCATAAATTGATATCTTATATAAGGCTAAGGACCTATGTACAGTATGAACACTATAAATGAATGCACAGTATCATAGAATGTAAATGCAAATAAATAACCATAATATAGCGGTATAAATACTATGAATGTATGCCCAGTATAAATGCTATGCACTTGTGTACCGTTTTGTGTATAAACAGTGCTAAAGCTAAAGCATATTACCGTATAAATGATGAGCAAATATGCCATATAAACACTATGAATATATGCTCAGTGTGAATGCCAAATCATATGTACAGTATAAAACTATAGGCTTATGAGCATGCTATGCTCATATGTACAGTATGCACCGTATCCATGGTATGAATGTATGCAGAGCATAATGCTATGTATCATGTACAGTTTACGCTGAATGTATAAACAGAATAAATGCAATGAGCGCATGAACAGGGGAAATGGTATGCACTAATGTGCAGCATAAATGCTATGAGTGCAAGAACAGTAAAATCCTAAAAGTATATGTATCATACAAATGCAAAGAGCACATGTGCAACATAAATGCTATGCACTCATGTACAGTACACATGCTATGAAACACGAAGTATAAATGGTACGGGTGAATGCAGTATAAATGCTAAGAATGTCTGTAAAGAATAGATGCTGTGCACTTATGTACAGTATAAATACTATGAGCGTTTAAAGCGTGTGAACGCTATGAGGAAATGAGCAGTTTAAACGCTAAGAGTTAAAAAATACTATGATTGTCTGAACATTATGAGTGTATAAGCAGTATGAATGCCATGAATGTATGTACCATATGAAAGCTATAAATAGATGCACCGCATAAAAATCATGCAACATTCCTAGCACAACACTATGAGCGAATAAACAGTATAAATGTCATGCACCCATGTACAGCATAAATGCCCTGAGTGTATGTGTAGTATGAATGCCATTAGCGTATGTGCAGTACTAATGCCATGAGCATATGTGCAGTATGAATGATATGAGCATGTGTGCAGTATAAGTGCTATGAACGTACGTGCAGTACAAATGCTATGAGTGTACGTGCAGTATAAACGCTGAGCATATGTGCCGTATAAACATTAAGAGCGTGAGTGCAGAATAGATGCTTAGTAAACGCGAAGAGTGCATGTATCGTATAAATGCTATGAACCGCGTGTACCGTATTGAGTGCTATGCACAGTGTGTACCGCATGAGTGCTATGTATGTACTGTATAAATTCTATGGGGGGAATTTATCATTATACATACACAGTTTTCATTGTCTATATTGCGCAATCTTTTTAGCGCAATTCCATTTTTTGTGTGTTTTTATTTTGCGAAATTTTTGATCTAAATTTACAAGTGGAATTCTAAATCACGGTGTACGGTAAAGCTGATTATGTGGTGGACATCGATTTATCAACTGCGCCTTTTCTTTTTACACGCACAAATTTTGCGCAAGTCCTGATTTTATTGCGCAAATATACACCATCAAGGAGGACACTTAAAATGTTATAAGAATAAGTCCAATATCCAGAAGAAAAAGAAACACGTCAAACAGTTCACACCCATATTAAATATAAATCAAGAATCCTTTTATTAACACATGTATCAAAAAAGACAATGTCATTAAAACCACTTTAAAAAGGCCAAAAATAGCCAAATATTAGCAGTTTTATGTCATTTTTTTTTGTCTTGTGTTGGAGTTAAAGATTTTTTTTTTGCCTATACCAGAAATAATAGGACAGTAGCATGTTTCAGTGGTTTAGAACATATCTTTCAGTATAATGATCACAGTCTGTTCTCTGATTAAATGTAATTTTTTTGCATTAAAGGAAATAAAAACAAAGAAAAAGAACAATACTTAGCGCTGTGAGGAGAATTCTGAACAGTCCAAAAGGAATTGATGTATTCTCAGCCTAAAAACAGTCTAAGCAGTTGATAATCCATTCTTACAGTAAGCTGTACACTCACACAGTAATTATCTAATAACCCCTTATAAAAGACCGTAGCTTCCTAATCTGTTTATAATTATCATTTCAATGATCCTGTGCATTAATGTCTGACCTTCAGCAACTCTGACCTGATCTTAATTAGCTCTAATATCAAATCATTACTATATAAGAAACTATCCATGACCAAATGAATGAACCTCAGGTACAGTTAATTTCTGGAGCAATTATCTTCTTATGTAGGGAGATTTAAATGATTATCTGCACAATTTCACACAGTTTTATGTAATTCTGCAACATTATAAATTCTTTTTTCGAATCATATTTTAAATACCGGGCATTACCACAGAATTTTACAGTCAGTGGAGCTTCGAGGGATTTATAGTAAGGTAATATAAGTTAATAGGTTTAGTGATACCTAACTTGGCTGCGATAAGAAAGCGTCTGCTTCTGAAATAAAGACTTTCCGAACGATAAGCTCCACTAGACAGTATGTTGGCAATTTCATATGGTAAAAACATGTGTCTGTGCTAAATAAGAGGACATTCCCTTTTAACCTGTTGATATCTTGATGAATACTTTGTTGAACATTGAGCGCTATTACAGGTTTGTGAGATTGTTAAGTCAAAAGCTTTTATTGTGGGATGTCACAAGGATTTCAATGAGATTCACTAAGACAAACACTTTAAAAAGCTCACAGAAGCCTGAAAGCTTTAGTGGGCCCGTTCTATAGTAAAAACAGCTACGGTATGTGTCATGGTAGTCACTTCGATCACCTTCCACAGAACTGCAACTGTAAATAATCCTTTGCCAACTATCTAATCCCAGATGGAGCTCCCTGCCTCAGATTCCATAACCAAGGATTAGTGACTCCCCCACCGATGACTTAAAATTCCCCTTTATTTTAGAGAACCCATTAATGGTATAAAGTATTACATTTTTGGATAGTAAGGTCAAAATTATTTGATTAAAAGTTTCTATGTCATTTCTGGTTTCTATCTTTTCACAAAAAGTAGGTACTAAAATACATGTAAACGAAGAATTAACAATAATATTTCCTTTTAAACACATTGGCCCTTATTTTGGGACAACAGACCTGTACAAACTTAGAGGACAAGACTTTTAATGCACCAGATGCATCAAGGTGTCTCAGACTGACTGATGGATCTGGTAAATCTGAACACTGTTAAGAGTAAGCTTACACCAACTATTTTGTTGCTGAAATGTGTGTTGTGTTATCTCTACTTTAAAGCGAACCTCGTGCGTGCACCGCTAAATCGCTACACTTGTTAGTGGGTAGCGATTCGGAGTCAACAGGGAGATGTTACGCCGAGCGCTCCGGGTCCCTGCTCCTCCCCAGAGCGCTTGTGGCGTTCTCCTTTCTGCAGCGCCCCGGTCAGACCCGCTGACCGGGAGCGCTGCACTGACATTCACGATGGGGATGCGACTCGCATAGCGGGACGCGCCCGCTCGCGAATCGCATCCCAAGCCACTTACCTGTCCCGGTCCCCGGCTGTCATGTTCTGGTGCGCACGGCTCCACTCTCTAGGGCGCGCGCGTGCCAGTTCTCTAAGATTTAAGGGGCCAGTGCACCAGTGATTGGTGCCTGGCCCAATCAGTCTAATTAGCTTCCTCTTGCTCCCTGTGTATATAACCTCACTTCCCCTTTCCTTCCTTGACGGATCTTGTTGCCTTGTGCCAGAGAAAGCGTTTAGTGTTGTCCAAAGCCTGTGTTTCCAGACCTTCTGCTATTGCTATTGACTACGAACCTTGCCGCCTGCCCCGACCTTCTGCTACGTCTGACCTTGCCTCTGCCTAGTCCTTCTGTCCCACGCCTTCTCAGCAGTCAGTGAGGTTGAGCCGTTGCCGGTGGATACGACCTGGTTTCTACCGCCGCAGCAAGACCATCCCGCTTTGCAGCGGGCTCTGGGTAAACCAGTAGAAACCTAGAACCGGTCCACCAACACGGTCCACGCCAATCCCTCGCTGACACAGAGGATCCACATCCAGCTAGGCGAATCCTAATAGTAGATCCGGCCATGGATCCCGCTGAGGTGCCGCTGCCAAGTCTCGCTGACCTATCCACGGTGGTCGCCCAGCAATCGCAGCAAATTGCCCAACAAGGACAGCAGCTGTCGCAGTTGACCGCCACGTTACAGCAACTTCTGCCACTGCTACAGCAGCAACCATCTCCTCCGCCAGCTCCTGCACCTCCTCCGCAGCGAGTGGCCGCTCCTAGCCTCCGCTTGTCCCTGCCGGACAAATTTGATGGGGACTCTAGACTCTGCCGCGGCTTCCTGTCTCAATGTTCCCTACATATGGAGATGTTGTCGGACCAATTTCCTACAGAACGGTCTAAGGTGGCGTTTGTAGTGAGTCTTCTGTCTGGAAAGGCCTTGTCTTGGGCCACACCACTCTGGGACCGCAATGCTCCTGCCACAGCCACAGTCCAGTCCTTCTTCGCTGAAGTCCATAGTGTCTTCGAGGAACCAGCCCGAGCTTCTTCTGCCGAGACTGCCCTGCTGAACCTGGTCCAGGGTAATTCTTCAGTAGGCGAGTACGCCATCAAATTTCGTACTCTTGCCTCTGAATTATCTTGGAATAACGAGGCTCTCTGCTCGACCTTTAAAAAGGCCTATCCAGTAACATCAAGGATGTGTTGGCCGCACGAGAGATTCCTGCCAACCTGCAAGAACTTATCCATTTGGCCACCCGCATTGACATGCGTTTTTCTGAAAGACACCAGGAGCTCTGCCAGGAAAAAGACCTTGATCTCTGGGCACCTCTCTCACAGTATCCTTTGCAATCTACCCCTGTGCCTCCCGCCGAGGAGGCTATGCAAGTGGATCGGTCTCGCCTGACCCATGAAGAGAGGACTCGCCGTAGGGATAAAAATTTATGTCTGTACTGCGCTAGTACCGAACATTTCTTGGTGGATTGCTCTATTCGTCCTCCACGTCTGGGAAACGCACGCACCCAGCTCACGTGGGTGTGGCGTCTCTTTCTACGAAGTCTGCTTCTCCACGTCTCACTGTGCCCGTACGGATTTCTCCTTCTGCCAACTCCTCCTTCTCAGCCGTGGCCTTCTTGGACTCTGGTTCTTCGGGAAATTTTATTCTGGCCTCTTTGGTGAATAGCTTCTGTATCCCGGTGACCCGTCTCGTCAAGCCGCTCTACATTTCTTCGGTCAACGGAGTGAAGTTGGACTGCACTGTGCGTTACCGCACAAAGCCCTTGCTTATGAGCATTGGACTGCATCACGAGAAAATTGAATTTTTCATCCTGCCCAACTGCACCTCTGAAGTCCTCCTCGGTCTGCCATGGCTCCAGCATCATTCTCCCACCCTTGACTGGACCACCGGGGAGATCAAGAATTGGGGTCCTGCTTACCGCAAGAAATGCCTCACGTCTGCTCCCAGTCCCGTCTGTCGGGCCCAGTGTCTCCTCCTGTGCCTGGTCTCCCCAAGGCCTATCAGGACTGTGCAGTGCCTCCTCATAGACCCCGTCCTGGTGACACTCTGCCCCGTGACAAGCTTCACCCTCTGCCCCCCTCCCCATTCCCACTTCTTCTGGATTACTGGCCGCTGATGTAGCTACCCAAGACTTTTTTTTGTTCCGGAAGGAAACTCAAGAGGTGCCCCCTATGTTCTCTTCTCAGTTAAAGGGACAAGCAGACAAAGAGAGGGGGAGACCTAAGGGGGGGGGGGGTACTGTTACGCCGAGCGCTCCGGGTCCCTGCTCCTCCCCGGAGTGCTCGCGGCGTTCTCCTTTCTGCAGCGCCCCGGTCAGACCCGCTGACCGGGAGCGCTGCACTGACATTCACGATGGGGATGCGATTCGCATAGCGGGACGCGCCCGCTCGCGAATCGCATCCCAAGCCACTTACCCGTCCCGGTCCCCGGCTGTCATGTTCTGGCGTGCGCGGCTCCGCTCTCTAGGGCGCGCGCGAGCCAGCTCTCTAAGATTTAAAGGGCCAGTGCACCAGTGATTGGTGCCTGGCCCAATCAGTCTAATTAGCTTCCTCCTGCTCCCTGTGTATATAACTTCACTTCCCCTTTCCTTCCTTGCCGGATCTTGTTGCCTTGTGCCAGAGAAAGCGCTTAGTGTTGTCCAAAGCCTGTGTTTCCAGACCTTCTGCTATTGCTATTGACTACGAACCTTGCCGCCTGCCCCGACCTTCTGCTACGTCTGACCTTGCCTCTGCCTAGTCCTTCTGTCCCACACCTTCTCAGCAGTCAGCGAGGTTGAGCCGTTGCCAGTGGATACGACCTGGTTGCTACCGCCGCAGCAAGACCATCCCGCTTTGCGGTGGGCTCTGGGTAAGCCAGTAGCAACCTAGAACCGGTCCACCGACACGGTCCACGCCAATCCCTCGCTGACACAGAGGATCCACATCCAGCTAGCCGAATCCTAACAGGAGAGCAGTGAATAACAATCAAGGGGTTGGGATGGGAGGGAGATGCCACCATAAGCAATGCTTATGCAATGCTTATGAGGTGAGTAATTCAGGGCAGTGCAGGTGACCCTTGTGTCAGTTTCCCTAAATTCGCAATTACACCAATTTTTCGTGTTACTGATATATTCTAGAATGAAAACACTCCAATATACAGATAACTAAAATAAGAGTGTGAGCTGCACTACGAGAAAGAGGATGATGTGAGAAACTACGTATTGTATACAGTGCTTCATAATATGTTATTGCTATTTAAAAATTAGGGGGGGGGGGAATCATACACTTGTGGCTTTTTCAATAGATTCACCACATATCTGCAATAAATATTCTACATGTTCAACACATAATCGACATACTGAGAATTCGGAATGCATACCACAGCTCAATGTCCACACTGATTCGATGCAGATAAGATTTTTATGATATTTAAAATAAAAATTAATCCACTTGGCTGCTATCGTAAATGCTGAGAATTTTCCAGATATAAATTGAATGCAGAAAATTTGCAGAAAACACAGGCAGCCACATTTGACCCTACCCATTATGTAATGACATATGCATTGTGTAATAAAACACCATCAATGTCCTTACCAAGTTGAAGAGTTAGGTTAGTAATACCATTATCCATTTAATGGCAATACTTGTGTAAGCAAGTACTTTCCATCTAACCCAACATTGTGTGTTCGGATATGTTGTGTTGTGCTTTGTTAAAGTTTCATATGTTGCTTATCTTTTAAAATGTTCTGTACTATGTGATATAAATGGTCCCTCATGATCATGCTCATGGATCAAGTGTCAAGTATTCTGTGTAAGCTGCAGCATGCATGCCTCTTCCCTCCACCACTCCTCCCCACCTTGACTGTTTGATGTGCATGAGTCAGTGCTGAAAGGTGAGTTCTGTATGTTAATCAATCAAGTCAGGGAGGGGTGGGTAGGGAGATGGCGGCATCCTGCAGCTCACAGAGCCTCCATGTCACTCGAGCTCAGAGAATGATTGAGGGCTGACAGATTAAGGACCAAGCCTATTATGACCTTAAGGACCAGAGCGTTTTTTGCACACCTGACCACTTTAAGCATTAACAACTCTGGGATGCTTTTACTTATGAAATTGATTGTCTCGCATCAATATAGACTAAACTACAGAGGGTTAGGCCGGTCTATTGGGCATCTAATTTATCAAAAGGCGCAAGGCTCTTGATAAATTCTGTGCACAGACTTCGGGATCTATGCTTTAGACTATATTTAAACCATCTCCAACATGGACATTTCGGCGTACTTTCAGCCAATGCGACTTGTCGCTTAAAATTCGCTTTTGATAAATTCAGCACCAATGGCTTTTCCCATGCATTTCCATCTAAAATAGACTAGAATGCATCATGTTCTAAAAATCCTCTAGAGCAAAAGTCGCAAAAAAGTCGCACATATTAAGACTGCGACTTTCTGTGCGACAAATTTAGACACGAAAAACCAGTCTAAATCCTTTGATAAATATCCCCCAATATGTCTTCTTTTCCAATTTTTCACAATATCTTCAAAATGGGAATATTTCAGTGACCCGTTCAGTTAGGAAGTGGATTTGAAGGGCCTTCATATTAGAAATACCCCATAAATGACTCCATTATAAAAACTGCACCCCTCAAAGTATACAAAATGAGTATACAAAAAGGAAGCCCCTATGTAAAAAAAACACATGGCATAATATTTTGGAAACTACACTCCTCATGGCACATAACAAGGAGTACAGTGAGCTTTAACACCCCACAGGTGTTTGACATCTTTTTGGTAAAGTCGGATGTGTAAATGAAATATTTTTTTCACTAAAATGTAGATTTTTCCCCAAATTTACCATTTTTACAAGAGGGAATAGAAGAAAATGCCCCCCAAAAGTTGTAACCCCATTTCTTTTGAGTATGGAAATACCCCATATGTGGATGTAAAGTGCTCTGCGGGCGAACTACAATGCTCAAAAGAGAAGGAGCGCCATTGGGCTTTTGGAGAGAGAATTTGTTTGGAAAGCCCCCATGGTGCCAGAACAGTGGACCTCTAACTATACCCCTCATGGAATGTACTAAGGGATACAGTGAGCATTTACCCCCACTGGTGTTTGACAGACATTTGGAACAGTGGGCTGTGCAAATGAAAAATTACATTTTTCATTTTCATGGACCACTGTTACAAAAATCTGTCAGACACCCGTGGGTTGTAAATGCTCACGGCACCCCTTATTACATTCTGTGAGGGGTGTAGTTTCCAAAATGGGGTCCCATGTGGGTGGTGGGTTCAACCGTTCTGGCACCATGGGGGCTTTTTAAATGCACATGACCTTCAATTTCAGCAAAATTCTCTCTCCAAACGCCCAATGTCGCTCTTTCTCTTCTGAGCCCTGTAGTGTGCCAGCAGAGCACTCTACCTCCACATATGGGGTATTTCCATACTCAGAAGAAATGGTGTTACATATTATGGAGGGCTTTTTTTCCTATTACCCCTTGTGAAAATGAAAAAATTGGGATAACACCAGCATTTTATTGAAAAAATACATATTTTTAATTTTTCCTTAAAAATTTTACGAAAATTCTATAAACACCTGTGGGGTGTTAAAGCTCATTATACCCCTTGTTACATTCCGTAAGGGGTGTAGAATACAAAATGGGGTCACATGGCAGTGTTTTTTTTTTTGCGTTCATGTCAGAACCGCTGTAACGATCAGCCACCCCTATGCAAATCCCCTCAAATGTACATGGCGCTCTCACTCCTGAGCCTTGTTGTGCACCCGCAAAGCATTTTACGTCCACATATGGGGTATTTCCCTACTTGGGAGAAATTGTGTTACAAATTTTGAGGGTCTTTTTTTCCTTTTACCTCTTTAGAAAATGAAAAGTATGGGGCAACACCAGCATGTTTGTGTAAAAAAATCAAATTTTTTTACAATAACATGCTTGAGTAGACCCCAACTTTTCCTTTTCATAAGGAGTAAAAGGAGAAAAATCCCCTAAAAATTTGTTAGGCAATTTCTCCCGAGTATGGAAATACCCCATATGTGGCCCTAAACTGTTGCCTTAAAATTCAATAGTGCTCCGAAGTGAGAGAGCACCATGAGCATTTGAGGCCTAAATTACAAGATACAAGAATTGCACTTGCCTCCGATACCAACATTTTCCTACAAAAGTGTTTCCCAAACAGGGTGCCTCCAGCTGTTGCAAAACTCCCAGCATGTCTGGACAATCAATGGCTGTCCGGCAATACTGGGAGTTGTTATTTTGCAACAGCTGGAGGCTCTGTTTTGGAAACAGTGTCGTACCAGACGTTTTTGATTTTTATTGGGAGGGTGGAGGTAACTGTGTAGGGGTATATGTATATGTAGTGTTTTACCCTTTATTTTGTGTAGTGTAGTGTTTTTAGGGTACATTCACACAGGGGCGGGGGTTTAAAGTAAGTTTCCCACTGGGAGTTTGAGCTGAAGCGGGAAATTTGCTGCACCTCAAACTTGTAGCGAGAAACTCACTGTAAACCCCCGAGCATGTGCATGCTCCTGGGCCGTCCGTGCTGGGGTTTGTAGTTATGCAACAGCTGGAGGATCACTGGTTGCAAAACACTGGGAGATTTGTCACTTAACTCACTGTTTCGCAACCAGTGTGCCTCAATCTGTTGCAAAACTACAACTCCCAGCATGTACAGTCTGTCAGTGCATGCTGGGAGTTATAGTTTGCAACAGCTGGAGGCACACTGGTTGCGAAACACTGAGTTAGGTAACAAACTCTATGTTTCGCAACCAGTGTGCCTTCAGCTTGCAAAACTACAACTCTCAGCATGCATTTACAGCCGAAGGGCACGCTGGAGACACACTACTGCAACTCCCATGTATTTTGTGCATGCTGGAGGTTGTAGTTATGCAACAGCTGGAGGTACACTTTTTCATAGAAAAATGTGCCTCCAGATGTTGCATAACTACAACCCCCAGCACGCACAAACTATCAAAGGACATGCTGGGAGCTGTAGTTGTGCCTTCTGCTGTTGCATAACAACAAATCCCAGCATGCCCTTCTGTTGTTGCTAAGCAACAACTTAACAACAACTTCCAGCATTCCCTTGGGAGTTGTTGCTCAGCAACAGCAGGAAGCCAAGATTTGGGGACCCAGCCTCAGTTAATGACTCTCGGCACCCGCTCTCGCCCTCTGGAACAGAGGCGGAGCGGGTGCCGTTATGGTAACGCCAGTGCAACCTCACACCTGCTGCTAAAGGATGATAGGTGAGAGGTTTGCACGGGGTGCCTGCTGAATGATTTCAGCAGGAATACCGGTCCGGTCCCTGCCCAGAGAGCGGAGAGGACCAGAATTCCCACAGGCATACAGGTACGCCCTGTGTACTTAAAGGGGTACTCTGGTGGTTAATTTTCTTTACTTCGTAAATATTGTTTTTTTTTGCAATATACATGTGTTATATGTTTTGGCATCATGTGCGTGTTTTTCTTACCTGTTTGTTGGGCAGGAAGTTCTGTAGTTCAGAGTGTTTTCGGCCATGTTCTGAGTCTGTTGTGGACAAGATGTCACAGCTTTTTTTTTTCTCTGTCTGCATGAGAAAAATAAGCCACGCCCCCTCATCTCATCCAGCTTAGTACACAGCTCCTCACCTCCCCTCCCCCCTGCTTTATATTCTAAGGATGCAGGTCTGCACAGGAGAAGAAACACAGAAAATAAGTGTGTTATCTGAAGAGGAGGATGATAAGGTGCATGGGCTGGGGATGTATGGACTGCAGGGGAATAAATCTCATACTGGGAATGATCTCTATATGTGAAGGGGGAGGGGGGGACTCCTGAATGACAGATGCTGGGAGTTGTAGTCCCTGTTGTGTGTGTGTATGCTAATGTTTACAAACCAGTGTGCCTCCAGCTGTTGCAAATCTACAACTCCGAGCATGCCCTGACAGACTTTGGGCATGCTGGGAGTTGTAGATTTGCATCAGCTGGAGGCACACTGGTTGTGAAACACTATTCTAGCCTATTCAGCATACACATCATGTTACACCAGTGTTTCCCAACCAGTGTGCCTCCAGCTGTTGCAAAACTACAACTCCTAGCATGCCCAAAGGCTGTCAGGGCATGCTGGGAGTTGTAGTTTTGCAACACCTGGAGGCACCCTGGTTGGGAAACACTGGTGTATGCGCTACAGAGGTGTGGTGAACTACAACCCCCAGGAGACTACAGAGGCAGCATACAGGTGTTATAACACAGACTGAAGACTCCTGAATAACACATGCTGGGAGTTGTAGTTCCTTTTGTGTGTGTATGACAGTGTATGCCAACCAAGGCTGATTATATTAGTGTGCTGTGTATAAGGGGGCCGACCCGGGAAAATAGTAGGATGGGTAAAGGGCGGAACAAACAAACAAAAAAAAAAAGGAGCCATCCCAAATCAGCAAGGCATGTGGCATGCTGGGATTTGTAGTTTTCAGCACAGCAAGAAACAGGAAATAGAAGCAAAGATAGTAAAACAAAGTGTGGGATAAAAAGACAACAAAGAACGAAAATAGAATAGGCTAAACAACAAGAATAGAAATGAAACAAAACAAATAGGGTAAGTCAAAAAAGAAAAAACACGTTGACCACCGGAGTACCCCTTTAAAGGGGTTCTCCGGTGCTCACACATCTTATCCCCTATCCAAAGGATAGGGGATAAGATGCCTGATCGCGGGAGTCCTGCAGCTGGGGATGCCCGTGATCATGCACGCGGCACCCCGTTTGTAATCAGTCCCCGGAGCGTGTCCGCTCTGGGTCTGATTACGGGCGACCACCGGGCCGGCGGCGTGTGACGTCACGCATCCGCCCCCGTGTGACGTCACGCATCCGCCCCTCAATGCAAGCCTACGGGAGGGGGCGCCTGTAATCAGACCCGGAGCGAACACGCTCCGGGGACTGATTACAAACGGGGTGCCGCGAGGACGTCGAGGCTATAAGGGGTTAAACCTAGTGCACTGTTTTAGTTTCTAAGACCTGTCACCTCACTTTTAAAGTAATGGTCATTACTCTATACAAAAAATCTGGATTTATACAAGATTTATATGTTTATTTATGGTTTTATGGCTAGTTAAAAAGAAAATGTTTTTAGTGTCAGTGTTATATTTTTTTTCTAGTATTTTTTTCCAGCATTTTTTTTCCATTTGAATATCTAACAAACTTAAAAAAAATGCAAAATGTTACAATTATATGATATTAAAAAAATTACATTTTAAATTGCATTTTACTGTAATATTCAGGAAAAATGTATGAATCTTCTGGGAGGAAGATCTTTGCATATAGCCTTTTCTTTAAGCCTGCCATAGAGAGATCTTCTACTGATCCACTGAATAACAATCTTTACATGTTGATATTTTTTTATGAATTCCTCATATTAAAGGGGTTTTCTGACATTGAAAAATGCAGCGTACATTGGATATGAAATAACAAAAGACAATATACGTACCTTGCTGAGCCCAGTAACCCAACGCCTATGTTGACGTACATTAATATGCGCTCACCCTGCTCTGCTATTCCAAGCACATATTGAGGCCAGTGATTGGTTGCACTGTATTTGGAACATCATCAGCGGAATAGCAAGAGTACGTATGCATAGAAGTAAACAGAGGCATCAGGATGGACCGAAGCAGTAGTGCTAGACTCTGCAGGGTGAGTATAGAGTATTGTCCTATATTATACCCAAAATCAGGCCACATTTTTAAAATCTGAAAAAACATCATGGTTCTCGAAGTAATAGCTAAAATTTTAAAGGAAATCTGTCATCAGAATCACCCGCACTAAACCTGTTTAACAGGCTTGTAGTGCGGGTGATCCTGATTAAAACGCTTCTCACCTGGTTAAAAATGGTTGAGCGCTTCTTAAGATATCTATATTTTTAGTTTTCTGTTATTTCCTGGCTTGGGACTCAGTGGGAGGTGTTATCATCTCGGACTCGGCCACACGTCTTTCTAGCTGGGCGTAGCTGCCGCCCGGCTCATGAATATTCATGAACTTATCCTCGTAGTCTAACTCCTTTTTCTCGGTCTGGTGGGGAGGGCCGCGCACCCGGAAGCAGCGTTCTCCCCCCGGCTTCACTCGAGCTGCGGCCCTATACAAGTAAGAAGACGGGCTGCATGAGTGAAAAGCCGGGGGTGGGAGGAAGGGCGGGACGGAGGGTGTTTTTATTCACAAACTGAAGGAACAAGCAGGTTATATATAGATATATTTGTATTCATGAGCCGGGCGGCAGCTCCGCCCAGCTAGAATGACGTGTGGCCGAGTCCGAGATGATAACACCTCCCACTGAGTCCCAAGCCAGGTAATAACAGAAAACTAAAAATATAGATATCTTAAGAAGCGCTCAACCATTTTTAACCAGGCAAGGAGCGTTTTAATCAGGATCACCCGCACTACAAGCCTGTGTAACAGGTTTAGTGCGGGTGATTCTGATGACAGATTTCCTTTAATAACCAGGGCCAGAAAAACCTGTGAGCCACTACAATTTGTGTTCAGGGCTGCTAAATACAGTATGCTTGCCCCACAATAAATGTAAATATTTTATGCATATTTTTTTTTTTTACATTTATTTCCATTTTATCTTAACCATGAGTGTCAGAAACAGCTCCAATATTATTACCAAGTTAGAGAATTAATGTTACATAAAGGATACATTCCTATGTTTATTAATAAATGGCATATTATTGAATAAGAATGCATTGAGCAATGGCAACGCTTGTATCCCATAGGTTAAGAAAGATAATGCAAGCAATTCCAATGCTCTAAGTAGCATTCATGTTATCATGCGCCCTCTCTGAAAGGGCTGCAATAAGCAGTTTAATGTGACTGAGCAGGCTTCCTGTACAATGCTAAGCAATGCAGATAGCAACATTTAAGCAGTGTGCTTTTATGATAATGCGGAGATAAAATATGTTTGCTTTGTATTCGGTAACGATAATTGTGTTTGGATTAAAAAAGGAGTAAGATTTAAGACATTGGTTCAGTGGCCTCTTTCTGCCGTTACATGCTTTCTTTCTAGTCCGCCGTGCACACACAGTATTAAGCCATTCAACACAGTTGTGAAAGTATTTTAACAAGGGCACTTACTATTCTTTCTTCTTGAAGCATAATTTATCAAAGTTACCCATTGAATCCCTTTCAGTCAGGTCTCTTTCAAATGCTAACATTTCCTACCCATAAACCAAAACATTTGTCCTACAGCCATCAAATAAAGATAGGAGACTGATGAGGGTGATTGATTTGATAGGTGATTTGAATAGGGTGTGTTGTCCACATCCTTTTAGTGATGCCACAATGACAGGTCTGACGACTTTCCATGATGTATCACCAAGAGAAACAGAGGGGGACACATTTAACAAGTTCCATTGGCCTTTATCACATTTGTCTAATTACATGCAAATAAAGCAAACTAAGTCTAGCTGTGGGATGAAGGCTTCAAGACATTATCTGGACTAATTCAATTCAGTAGATTCCACCAGGAAAGAATACAACAATGACCCATTTCAGCTGTAGAAAACTATCATTAGGTGACACTTTAGTCGGAACATTTTTATAAAGTTGTCATTGATCCCCTGATACCGTGTTGTGGTTCAGAAAGAATGATTTTATTTCAATGTGAAAGCTGTAAATGATAACAACAGACATAATTACATACAGTTAGTTTAGAGGTATAATTTTATCATTAGTATTACTGTAAATGCGACAGTAATAACATTGTGCATGTTGGAAAGTGGTGTAAAGCGTAAATTATTATCATTCTAATTTCTGACAGGAAATACTAACATAAATGTTTACTTGCCAGAGTCCCAAATCCTTTGCCCATGTTACGCCGAGCGCTCCGGGTCCCCGTTCCTCCCCGGAGCGCTCGCCTCATCCTCGTTGCTGCAGCGCCCCGGTCAGATCCACTGACCGGGTGCGCTGCGGTACCGCCTCCAGCCGGGATGCGATTCGCGATGCGGGTGGCGCCCGCTCGCGATGCGCACCCCGGTCCCCGTACCTGACTCGCTCTCCGTCGGTCCTGTCCCGGCGCGCGCGGCCCCGCTCCCTAGGGCGCGCGCGCGCCGGGTCTCTGCAATTTAAAGGGCCAGTGCACCAATGTTGGTGCCTGGCCCAATCTTCCCAATTACCAATTAGTGTGATCACCTGTGTACTTCCCTATATTACCTCACTTCCCCTGCACTCCCTGGCCGGATCTTGTTGCCTTAGTGCCTAGTGAAAGCGTTCCCTTGTCTGTTCCTAGCCCGTGTTCCTGACCTCCTGCCGTTGCCCCTGACTACGATCCTTGCTGCCTGCCTCGACCTTCTGCTACGTCCGACCTTGCTTCTGCCTACTCCCTTGTACCTCGCCTATCTTCAGTATCTTCAGCAGTCAGAGAGGTGAGCCGTTGCTAGTGGATACGACCTGGTCACTACCGCCGCAGCAAGACCATCCCGCTTTGCGGCGGGCTCTGGTGAAAACCTGTAGTGGCTTAGAACCGGTCCACTAGCGCGGTCCTCGCCAATCCCTCTCTGGCACAGAGGATCCACCTCCTGCCAGCCGGCATCGTGACTGTAGATCCGGCCATGGATCCCGCTGAAGATCCTACACTGGTCGCCCAGCTAGCCCTAAAGATCGCCCAACGAGATCAACAGGTGGCATACTTGACCTCCGAGGCACTGCGTATTCAGTCACAGATACAGCAGCTGCAGATACAGCAACAGCTACAGCTGCAACTACCATCTCCTCCGCCGGCTCCTGCAACTCCTCCGCAGCAACCGGCCGTTCCTAACCCCTGCTTGTCCCTGCCGGACAAATTTGGCGTAAAGATCGCCCAACGAGATCAACAGCTGGCATACTTGATCTCCGAGACACAGCGTCTTCAGTCACAGTTACAGCAGCTGCTGCCGCAGATACAGCAACTTCAGTCACAGCAGCTGCTGCCGCAGATACAGCAACTTCAGTCACAGCTACAGCTGCAACAACCATCTCCTCCGCCGGCTCCTGCAACTCCTCCGCAGCAACCGGCCGTTCTTAACCCCTGCTTGTCCCTGCCGGACAAGTTTGATGGGGACCGCAATGATTCTGCCACAGCCACAGTCCAGTCCTTCTTCGCTGAGGTCCGTGGTGTCTTCGAGGAGCCTGCCCGAGCTTCTTCTGCCGAGATTGCCCTGCTGAACCTGGAACAGGGTGTTTCTTCCATTGGCGAGTACGCCATTCAGTTCCGTGCTCTTGCTTACGAGTTGTCCTGGAATAGTGAGGTTCTCTGCGCGACCTTTAAAAAAGGCCTATCCAGCAACATTAAAGATGTTCTGGCTGCACGAGAGACTCCTGCTGACCTACATGAACTCATTCATCTTGCCACTCGCATTGACATGCGTTCTTCCGGATGGCGTCTGGAGCTCCGCCTGGATATGGACTTTGTTCGCACGAAGCGTTTTTTCTCCCCGGCTCCTCTCTCCTCTGGTCCTCTGCAATCCGTTCCTGTGCTTCCCGCCGCGGAGGCTATGCAAGTTGACCGGTCTCGCTTGACACCTCAAGAGAGGACACGACGCCGCATGGAGAATCTTTGCCTGTACTATGCCGGTACCGAACACTTCCTGAAGGATTGTCCTATCCGTCCTCCCCGCCTGGAAAGACGTACGCTGACTCCGCACAAAGGTGACACAGTTCTTGATGTCAACTCTGCTTCTCCACGCCTTACTGTGCCTGTGCGGATATCTGCCTCTACCTTCTCCTTCTCTACTATGGTCTCCTTGGATTCCGGATCTGCAGGAAAATTTTTTTTGGCCTCTCTTATCAACAGGTTCTACGTCCCTGTGACCAGTCTCGCCAGACCCCTCTACATCTATTGTATTAACAATAAAAGATTGGACTGTCTCATGCGTTTCCGCACAGAACCCCTCCTAATGTGCATCGGACCTCATCACGGAAAAATTGACTTTTTTTTCCTCAGGTTCTTTGGCCCCAAGAAGAGGGGGAGACCCAAGGGGGGGGGGTACTGTTACGCCGAGCGCTCCGGGTCCCCGTTCCTCCCCGGAGCGCTCGCCTCATCCTCGTTGCTGCAGCGCCCCGGTCAGATCCACTGACCGGGTGCGCTGCGGTACCGCCTCCAGCCGGGATGCGATTCGCGATGCGGGTGGCGCCCGCTCGCGATGCGCACCCCGGTCCCCGTACCTGACTCGCTCTCCGTCGGTCCTGTCCCGGCGCGCGCGGCCCCGCTCCCTAGGGCGCGCGCGCGCCGGGTCTCTGCAATTTAAAGGGCCAGTGCACCAATGTTGGTGCCTGGCCCAATCTTCCCAATTACCAATTAGTGTGATCACCTGTGTACTTCCCTATATTACCTCACTTCCCCTGCACTCCCTGGCCGGATCTTGTTGCCTTAGTGCCTAGTGAAAGCGTTCCCTTGTCTGTTCCTAGCCCGTGTTCCTGACCTCCTGCCGTTGCCCCTGACTACGATCCTTGCTGCCTGCCTCGACCTTCTGCTACGTCCGACCTTGCTTCTGCCTACTCCCTTGTACCTCGCCTATCTTCAGTATCTTCAGCAGTCAGAGAGGTGAGCCGTTGCTAGTGGATACGACCTGGTCACTACCGCCGCAGCAAGACCATCCCGCTTTGCGGCGGGCTCTGGTGAAAACCTGTAGTGGCTTAGAACCGGTCCACTAGCGCGGTCCTCGCCAATCCCTCTCTGGCACAGAGGATCCACCTCCTGCCAGCCGGCATCGTGACTGCCCAAACAGTTAGGCTTAGTTTCTACTTGTTTTTTTGTCCTGCTTTTTTTGGTTTGAAAAAAAAAAAAACGCAAGAAAAGACGCCTGAAAAAACGCCAGTGCAATTTCCTGCGACTGGCGATTTTCCTGGGGTTTTTTCTGTCATTTTTTCATTTGTGTGGAAATTGCATTTTTGGCCCCTATGGCCAAATAATTTTTTTTTTTTTTTAAAAGGGATGCAGTAGTGATGGAAAAAATGTATTTATTATATTTTTTATAACAATATTTGAATTCATTTTTAATAAAGTGTGTGTGTTTCACTCTTTTTTCTCAAATTTTTTTGAAACATTTTTTAGGTACCACTACTACTCCCATGCACGCTCTGTTCCATGTTGGGAGCTGTAGTACCTGCAGTTAAGGAAAGATCACAGCGAATGTCTCTCCTGACACCCGCTGTGATCCTCCTGTATAATGTATAGATGGGGCCGGCCGTTCTTCTATGGTCCCCTGCACGGCCGTATATATACACATATTGCTATTTCCCACATAGAGCTGTGATTGGCTGGAACCATCTGGCTAATCACAGCTCTCTGTGGGAAATATGAATAGGTGTATATATACATCAGTGCAGGGGACCATAGAAGAGCGGCCGGCAGCATCTATACATTATACAGAAGGATCGCAACGGAACTCTGGGCGATCTGTCAATTAGTACAAGTACTACTACTTCCATCATGGAACAGTGTGTGTTCCATGCTGGGAGTAGTAGTACCACCAAAAAAATAAAGAATAAAAATTGAAAAACACATTTTTATTATTGTCAGCTTTATTTTTAGTGCCCTGCCCGCCCACATAAATTGATCCCTGTTTAAAAATGAATAAAAATTTTGTTATAAATTTTTTTTTCATTTAATACAATTTTTTCCATCACTACTGTATCTTTCTTATAATTTTTTTTTAATGGTACCCTACGAAATGTTATTAAAAAAGGTATCTCTACTTTTTTGGATCTCTAAAGTCCAAAGTTAAAACCCACACAGCATTTTTCTTGGCGTTTTTTTACTCCCACAGACTTCTATGGGAGAAAATCGCCACGATTTCAGGGAAAAAAACGCCAGTGGCTCAACATGCTGCGATTTTGGAAAACTGCCAAGGAGCTGAAAACATCAAAAAAGAGTATAAAAAACACCAAAAGGAGTAAAAAAAATTACAAAGTGAAAAACGCCAAGTGGAATAAGATTTTTGTGATTTCTCATTGATTTAAAGCTTACATCTGGCCGCAGCGTTTTTTGGCCGAAAAAAAAACGCCATGCGGCAGAATTGGCGTTTTTCTTGGCATTTCCCCCCCCCCCCAAAAAAAAACCAAGTAGAAATGTAGCCTTAGAAACATAGAATGTGTCGGCAGATAAGAACCATTTGGCCCATCTAGTCTGCCCAATACTCTGAATACTATGAATAGTCCCAGGCCCTATCTTATATGAAGGTTAGCCTTATGCTTATCCCATGCATGTTTAAACTCCTTCACTGTATTTGCAGCGACCACTTCTGCAGGAAGGCTATTCCATGCATCCACTGCTCTCTCAGTAAAGTAATACTTTCTGATGTTACTTTTAAACCATTGCCCCTCTAATTTAAAACTATGTCCTCTTGTGGTAGTTTTTCTTCTTATAAATATGCTCTCCTCCTTTACCATGTTGATTCCCTTTATGTATTTAAAAGTCTCTATCATATCCCCTCTGTCTCTTCTTTCTTCCAAGCTATACATGTTAAGGTCCTTTAACCTTTCCTGGTATGTTTTATCCTGCAATCTGCTCTACTTGCAATGTTATTTTCCCCCATGTTTTTCGGCTGGCAGGTGCTGTTAAAATTATACATTCTAGCTGCATGCAGTTGTCACTAGAGGAAGCTTATACCTTTCTGCATGTACTGTCTTGCTGTTGTATTGTCCCATAAAGGGGTACTCCACTGCCTCAGTGTTCTGAACATTTTGTTCCGAACACTGCGTGCGGGCTGCGGGGGTCGTGATGTGATGGCCACGCCCTTTGTGGCACACCCTCAATGCAAGCCTATGGAAGGAGGCATGGCAGCCACCACACCCCCTCCCATAGCCTTGCATTAAGGAGTCGAGGCATGACATAACGAGGTGCCTGGCTGTGACGTCAGGATCCAAGCAGCGCACACCCATCGTTCGAAACAAAGTGTTCCAAACACTAGGGCAGTTGAGTACCCATTTAAGGGACTATACAAATGACTGTTTAGATATTAAATTCAACAGTAAGACAGTACATGCAGAAAGGTATAAGCTTCCTCTAGTGACAACTGCATGTAGCTAGAATGTATAATTTAAACAGGACTAGCCAGCAGAAAAACATGGGGGAAAATAACATTGCAGATAGATATGACTGGGATTACTGGGAGGGGCACAAGAACACCACGTGGTTATGGTGCACATTGGCACTGTTATGATTCGGGTAGCTGGTTGTGGATCCACTGTGTCAGCGAGGGATTGGCGTGGACCGTGTCGGTGGACCGGTTCTAGGGATGCTACTGGTTTTCACCAGAGCCCGCCGCAAAGCGGGATGGTCTTGCTGCGGCGGTAGCAACCAGGTCGTATCCACCGGCAACGGCTCAACCTCGCTGACTGCTGAGAAGGCGTGGGACAGAACGACTAGACAGAGGCAAGGTCAGACGTAGCAGAAGGTCGGGGCAGGCGGCAAAGTTTGTAGTCAATGAGGATAGCAGAAGATCTGGAACACAGGCTTTGGACAACACTAACGCTTTCTCTGGCACAAGGCAACAAGATCCGGCAAGGAAGGAAAGGGGAAGTGAGACAGGGAGCAGGTGGAAGCTAATTGGACAGATTTAAGTCTTAGAGAGCTGGCGCGCGCGCACCCTAGAGAGCGGAGCTGCGCGCGCCAGAACGTGACAGCCGGGGACCGGGACGAGTAAGTGGCTTGGGATGTGATTTGCGAGCGGGAGCGTCCCGCTATGTGAATCGCATCCCCATCGTGAATGTCAGTGCAGCGCTCCCGGTCAGCGGGTCTGACCGGGGCGCTGCAGAGAGGAGAACGCCGTGTGCGCTCCGGGGAGGAGCAGGGACCCGGAGCGCTCGGCGTAACAGGCACCAATGACAAAGTTTGAGGTAGGTGGAGGACCCTGAAATTGATTTCAGGGTGTAAGCCTAAAGGGCTTTTTTAATCAACTGGTGCCAGAAAGTTAAACAGATTTGTAAATTACTTCTATTACAAAATCTTAATCCTTTTAGTAGTTATTAGCTGATGAATACTACAGAGGAAATTATTTTCTTTTTGGAACACAGTGCTCTCTGCTGACATCATGACCACAGTGCTCTCTGCTGACATTTCTGTCCATTTTAGGAACTTTCCTTGACCGCTGTCTTAAAATGGACAGAGGTTTCAGCAAAGAGCACTGTGGTCATGATGTCAGCAGAGAGCACTGTGTTGCAAAAAGAAAATAATTTCCTCTGTAGTATTTAGCAGCTAATAACTACTGGAAGGATTAAGATTTTAATAGAAGTAATTTACACATCTATTTAACTTTCTGGCACCAGTTGATTAAAAAAAAAAAGTTTCCACCGGAGTACCCCTTTAAGGCAAGAACCTCAAAGGTAATATATTCTGAAATATTGTATAACCTGTATGAGGTGCCACATCAAAGAGACAGTGGGGATTAGGGAGGTAGACAGGTGGCTAAAGAACTGGTGTAAGAAGGAGGGATTTGGGTTAATTGAGAACTGGGTCGACTTTCCTGTTGGCTACAGGCTTTACAGTAGGGACGGGCTGCACCTAAATGGGGATTATTGCAGCTGCGGATGGGGACAAGATGGCTAGGAGGTTAATGTCAAAACTAGAGACTAGGGGTTAATTCCAATACACATGTACAGGACCAGATAGTGTAGATAGAGAACATTGACCTATTATTGTACTTGGGGTGGAGCAAAAGGAGGGGCTAGAGCATATTAAATCTTCTGGCAGATTTCTCCAGAGAAGTCACCAACCCCTGCACATCTAAGGAGGATGCCATCACTGTGGGATTCAAATCTCCTGCTGCCCACACCCGATTGCCAATCATAGCCACTGATCCTCAGCAGGATGCTACAGAGCCATGATGAGAGTTACCCTCGGCATGCACTACCACAACCATTATGCAATGGGCTTCTGAGGATGCCCAGTGCATAATGGTAGTGGTAGTTCATGCCGAGAGCAGAACTCAGCATGGAACTGAACCACCCTGTAAATGATCAGTGGTATGTTCTGATTGGTATGCAGGCAGCAGCATTTGAATCTTGTGGCAATGTGGATAAGCTACTGTAAATGTTCAACGAAAAGGGGTGATTGTAGATACTGATTTAGAGTGCCTGGAAGTCTGCGGCAATGTCAGGCAAGTCCTGGAGTTTTTCAGCAGTTGGTGATGATTGCTTTGGGCTTCCAGGTACTCTGAGTTGGCATCTAAAATCACCCTAATTTAGTAGACAGCTATAAAGGCTGTCCAAGATCGCGCTGGCATGCATATCAGATCCACTGATCTCCTCCGGATGCCAATTCCAGATTATTTTTGCTCCATTTACCATGAAGCAGGGAAATCGTAGATCCACAGAGGAAATTCTGTGCAAAATGAAATCCCCAAAAATTAATTTAGAGGTGCAAACTGAAAATATGTGTTTAATGTTTGTGATGGGTAATTAATCTTTCTATGTAATATAGATTATTGAACTCATCAGGAAAGGTTAGGAGAATAAAAATGGCCTACAATGAAACACTTCTGACCGGTATACCCTAGGGTGTACAATTTTGTATATGCACGGTAATAACTTGCTCCTCACAGTATCAGTCATAAAAATATGCCAAACATATTGGTAGCACACAGCATTGATACTGTGATCATTGTGTTTTATTTTCATTGTTGTCATCTCAAGATCTCAGCAACAAGTTACAGTCAAAGATACAGTAAAAACCCCTTCATGTCATTTCAGCATGGTTTCCATTAAAAATATTTCATTCTGTTGCCTGTCATGGTGACAGAGTGGCACTGACAAAACACATGGTGTGTATAAACTAAGCTCCAGTGAGTGCTGGCAGCATGTCTATGTGATGTAACTACATTTGGCATTGGTAGTTAACAGCTGACACACGTGTTGAGCAAAAAAACTTCTGTTGTCAGTGAAAAAATAAAGCAGACAAAGGTCTTCATTTGCAATTCCTCTTCCTCATCAACATAAACCTGGTGCTTACCATTTAAACCTTGCATGAATACATTACAACTCATTCCAAAGGCGGACACCACCCACTGGTTATGTGTCATTACCACTGTACACAATATCATGCTGTGTCTTACTGCTTGTGGCAAAACAGATTGTTTGAGCCTTCTGGTTTCCCCCAACCTCTCTTTGAGACCAACTATGAAGACAAACAACCAGTATCTGATCCATATGCAAAATAGAAGCATTTATCTGTCAGTCAACGCAAAGCTTGTTTGCAAAACCTTGTGATACAGGTCAATCCAAGGGAGTGGGAAGAACACAAGATTCCCTAGATTCCCTTTATCTAAAATTTCAAACATTTAGTTTGCTTATATTTGTATATAAACTATTGATGATATATATATATATATATATATATATATATATATACATATATATATATATATATATATATATATATATATATTCATTTTATTATTTTCTGGACCTTATTTTATTGTATAGATAAACAAAGACTTGTACAATAAAAATCTTCATTTTACCATTGGTTGTGATTTTTTAAAATTTTACTTCTGTTAGTGAGTTAAATAATGATGATACAAAGAATGACACAAAGAGTTACCATCCGATTACTTAGAATGAACTTATACTGATTGTGGATGATTTTTTTTTTTCTTTTTACTAAGCTTAATGTCATTTTATGAATTATTTATGTGGCAGAACCTGGAAGCTTTTGTGGAGGCATTCAATGTTATAGAAGTTAAAAGATAGCATAGTAGACACAAATATACATACATTACCTAAAGAGAATGGAACACCGCCCAATGAGAGAAATGTAAATACTGTGCAGAGAGGAAGATTTCTTCATAGACAACAGATCATTTACATACAATATACTAAAAACAATGTAGTCAGGACAAGAATCATGTTAAGCATACTGTACATCACCTAATTTGTCAAAGTTAACTAAATGGTCACAAATAGAGATGAGCAAATTTTTGAAAAATTTGATTCGGCCTATTTGGTAGATTTTTTTGGAAAATTCAGCTCGGTCCAAATTTATTCACAGCGAATCTCTATTAAAAACAGCTACAGAGAGCCTCAATAGGGGTGTAGAACACTTTGCCTTACTGTAACACGCACAGGGTATGTGCTGGGTTAGTGAAATAATGCTGTTATTCAGTATGACATGCAGATTAGAGTTGTCGCTATTAGAATCACTAACTGACAGAGCCTGGAGCTGGCATCAGTATGAGGAGACCATATAGTGGCTGAATGACACAGCGTGGAGCTGACGGCAGCATGAGGAGACCATACAGTCGCTGAATGACACAGCGGGGAGGTGCCAGCAGCATAAGGAGACCATATAGTGGCTAAATCCCACAGCATGGAGGTGGCAGAAGCATGAGGAGACCATAGGGCCTCACAATTGAAAATGTATTTTTTAACATTTAAATTGAAGATTTCAAATAGATGAGCCAAAAAAGTTTTATTTAATGTGCCATCAGCATGAGGAGACCACATGGTGATACAGTGACACAGCCTGGAGGTGGTGGAAGCATGAGTAGACCATATAGTGGCTGAATGACACAGCCTGGAGTTGGCGGCAGCAAGAGAAGACCATATAGTGGCTGAATGACACAGCCTGGAGTTGGCGGCAGCATGAGGATACCATATAGTGGCTGAATGACAGCCTGGAGTTGGCAGCAGCCTGATGAGACCAGTAAGTGACTGAATAAACCAGCCTGGAGGTAGCAACAGCCTGATGAGAGCATACGGCCTCACAATTAAAAAGATTAAAGATATTTTTAACATTTAAACTGAAGATTTCAAATAGATGAACCTAAAAAGTTTTATTTAATGTGCCAGCAGCATGAGGAGACCACATGGTGGTATAGTGACACAGTTTGGAAGTGGCTGAAGCATGAAGAGACCATATAGTGGCTGAATGACACAGTCTGTAGTTGGCGGCAGCATGAAGAGACCATATAGTGGCTGAATGACCCAGCTTGGAGGTGGCAACAGCCTGACGAGACCATAGGACCTCACAACGTATACATTTTGCTGCATGTAGTTATGATTTTTTCCAGAAGTACGACAAAATTAAACCTATATAAGTATGGTATCATTTTAACCGCATGGACCTACAGAATAATTATAAGGTGTATTTTTTACCGAAATATGTACTGCGTAGAAATGGAAGCCCCCAAAAGTTACAAAATGGCGTTTTTTCTTCGATTTTGTCGTACAATAATTTTTTTTTCTGTTTCGCCGTGAATTTTTTGGGTAAAATGACTAATGTCACTGCAAAGTAGAATTGGTGATGCAAAAAATAAGCCATAACATGGATTTTTAGGTGGAAAATTGAAAGGGTTATGATTTTTAAAAGGTAAGGAGGAAAAAACGAAAGTGCAAAAACTGAAAACCCCTTAGTCCTTAAGGGGTTAAAGATATTTTTTTAACATTGAAATTGAAGATTTCAAAGAGATGAATCTAAAAGGTTTATTTAATGTGCCAGTAACATGAGGAGACCACATGGCGGTACAGTGACACAGCCTGGAGGTGGCGGAAGCATGAGGAGACTATATAGTGGTTGAATGACACAGCCTGTAGTTGGCGGCAACATGAGGAGACCACATAGTGGCTGAATGACACAGCCTATAGGTGGTAGCAGCATGAGGAGAACATATGGTGGCAGGATAAGACAGCCTGGAGCTGGCATCAGCATGAGGAGAACATTTGGTGGCAGTATGAGACAGCCTGGAGATGGCATCAGCAGCATCAGGAGTCCTGAAAGTGACCCGGTGACATAGTGGGGCAGTGGGTGGCAATACCAGTACCTGGTGAGGAAGGTGGGTGAAAAAAGGAGAACTTGGCATCAGATGTGTGGCGTCAGGCCGGTGGCAGGATCAGAATAGTAACTGAAGCAGGAAGCAGAAGAAAACGGTCTCTTTTGTAAAAGTGTTAGTGTGAACAAGTAAGTATTGAGGATATGCATTACGTAAAACGTAACTTTTAATAATATTCTTAGGATAAAATATATATACCCCAATTTTTTTTTTAAATCAAACAAAAGGAAAGGTGTGCAAAAAACACCATGTGCCACCTACACCACCAAATACTGATGTGATGCAAAGACCTCTAAAAGGTGGAAGGGAACAATGTATGGCTCATTGTAATCGGTTTGAGTAAAAACTTCTCATATAAGGACCTACTCTCGCATTATTAATTTCCTTCTTGGCAAGATTTACTCGCCCTAAAAAGAACCTTTCCCTATTTCCTTCTGCAAACACTGCCATATACCAGGGTTTTTAGGTGAAAATATGGATTGGTTCCTCTGTGGGGCTGCCCTTTTTAAGACGAGTAACACTTTTCTCGAAAAGGTGGAAAGGAACAACTTATTGTCCATTGTAGCAAGTTGCCCCACACAGGAAACTCTCCCTATTTCCCCCTAAAAACCCTGTGAAATGGCAGTGTTTGTAGGTGTAAATAGGGAGAGGTTCCTGTGTGTGGCTGCCCTTTTAGGATAAGAAACGCATTCTTACTGCAGCGATTTACCTCCCAGTCACTGTCTACAGCGTTCTATTACAGAGAGCAGTGTGGTGCACAGAAGAACAGCAGCAATTAAGCTCAAGCACAAATCCTGCCTAGAAGCACTGATAGGGAAGGGAGTGAGATTGAGCGAAAAAGTGAAATTTTGGGTGTAGTACACAGCGACTGTGTGCTGCAGCACTGGTGTGTACTGCTGGTGTTGGTGCACAAATACTTTCTAAGCCTAATGCATAACATCTTTCTGCCATCATAAGTGCATACCACATACGTACATACCACATACGTACATCTAAGTGGTGTACTATTTTGTTCCTGTTAAAGTCTCAAGGGCCTAGATACTGTGAAAGGCCAGGCAAAAGTACTCACCGGCTGGTGTTGTACACAAATGCTTTTTTAAGCGTACTTTATCGTATTTTTCTGCCATCATAAATTTATAGCACGTACATACATCTATGTGGTGTACTATGTATTTCCTGTTAGTCTCAAGGACCTAGATACTGTGAAATATACTGATATTTTAAGTTTATTTTAAATTTAGACAAACAAAAGAGACGTGGAGCTCACACTAAAAGGCACGAGGTTAACTGATTACCTTCACTCAAAGGATAGACAAAATAGAAACAATGTAAAAAGATCAGTCCTCAGTGTCTCACTCACAATAGTGAGTGTGTAATGGAGATTTGGTAAATTAATTCTTGAAATGCCAGTTACTAATTAAATATGTGTTATTTATTACACAATAGCCAAAAGTACATATAATAAAAGTATCTCTAGAAGTTTGCCTCCGCAGGGCCCTTGCTGTGTGTAGGCTGGCTTCAGAGAATAATTCAAATTAAAAGTGACAATTAAAAATATATAATATAGCGGTTCACCCCTATCACATTAAGTAGAATGTGACTGAATAGACATATATATGGTCCTAAAAAATCCTGCAACAAAAAAATCCTGCAACAGAAAATAATCCTGTAACATAAGATGATCCTAAAACAAAAAGTCATATAGCAAGGATAATGTCCTGCAATGCAAATCCTAAAACTGACAAAATATAATATGCAATAAGGAAAACTGATCCGAAGTATATCCTATAAATGATGAATGATATGTTAAGTCCGATTTTTGAGAGAATGAAAAATTTGTGGATCCTGTAAAAATATAGATTCCTTCAAACACTCCCATTGTATCTGTCAATCAAGTTATATGTACTTTCAAGTCTCTAGTCAGATGTTACCATGTAGTTGATCAAGTGATACAAGGTAGTTCATGTAATATAGTTCATACCAAGCAGAACCTATGTTGTAAATGTAACGTATATATTTGTAGTGGAAGTCCTGTTAGGAAAGAGGTTTTGGCACACTGTGCCACTCACCGCCCTTTGATGGTTTGATATCTCTCCAGGATGATGACTTTCTGGCTGGAGGTGGCGACACCCGGTAGCCCCTTCTTACAGCCTGGAATCGCTGCCCGCCGGTAGTTGCCGTGAATGCTCGCTCTGATGTAGAAATGAATGGCGATTGGCACAAACGGCGTGTGAAGCTGGCGGCGTGTGATGTAATCGGTCAGCTGATTGCAGGTATGCTGACCTTGACTGTGTTAAGTCCAAATATGCCTCGGAGTTTTCAGGTTCACTTGGCGGCAGATTTGGAAATAATGCAGAGTCCGGTCATGATCTTACGACTCACGTCCCGGACAAGATGAACCACAAAGGTCTGCGGGCAGTTGTAGTCCTTGTTTAGAAATAATCCAAGGTATTTTGCATATAGATATTCCTTTTGATCTGGATATAGTATATGTATAGTCTTTTTTGCAATGCTGAGACAGAAAAAATATATAAAAAAATATATATAGAAAACGCAGGTGAACCGCAGGTTAAATGTGAACTTGTAGCAATCCCAAACGCGTTTCGGGGTACCCGTAGGTGGTGTCCTGACCCCTTCCTCAGTGGTTCATACAAGAGGAAGGACTACAACTGGCAGCAGACCTTTGTGGTTCATCTTGTCCAGGACGTGAGTCGTAAGATCATGACCGAACTCTGCATTATTTCCAAATCTCCCGCCAAGTGAACCTGAAAACTCCGAGGCATATTTGGACTTAACACAGTCAAGGTCAGCTGACCTGCAATCAGCCGACCGATTACATCACACGCCGCCAGCATCACACGCCGTTTGTGCGGATTGCCATTCATTTCTACATCGGAGCGAGCATTCACGGCAACTACCGGTGGGCAGCGATTCCAGGCTATAAGAAGGGGCTAGACCCCGATACCGGGTGTTGCCACCTCCAGCCAGAAAGCCATCATCCCGGAGAGTTATCAAACCATCAAAGGGCGGTGAGTGGCACAGTGTGCCAAAACCTCTTTCCTAACAGGACTTCCACTACAAATATACAGTGGTCCCTCAACATATGATATTAATTGGTTCCAGGAGAACCATCATATGTTGAAACCATCATATGTCGAGTACATATGTCTATGTAAAAATGGTAATTGGTTCTGGGGCCTCGGAACCATTGTATGTTCAACCTCTTAAGGACTCAGGACGTACGGGGACGTCCCCGCACCCTGGGCCTTAAGGACCCAGGACGTCCCCGTACGTCCTGGCGTTTTCCGGTCTCTGCCGCTCGCCGGGCAGAGATCGGAACCGGATGCCTGCTGAAATCCTTCAGCAGGCATCCAGGGCAAACGCCGAGGGGGGCCATGTAGGCCCCCCATGTCGGCGATCGCTGCAAATCGCAAGGGAAATTGCCCTTGCGATCTGCGGCGATACCGGGCTGATCGGGTCTCTGGGACCCGACCGCCCGGTAATTTTGCATGATCCCGGCTGTCACAGACAGCCAGGACCATGCTAAAGAATAGGAGCGAGGTGGCAAGCCGGCCACCTCCTCCGATCCCCCTGCGATCTGTCGGTTAGTTAACCGACCAATCGCAGGAGGGTGGCGGTTACTTCCTCCCGTCCTGCCCGGCCCCTGAAAGTCTGGAGAGGACGGGAGGAAGACCGGAGGACGCTGCGGGGGACGGGGGAGTGCTGGGGACCGGCCCCGGTACTTACTTCGTCCCCGAAGACCCGGATCCCGGCCAGGAAGATGGCGGCGGCGGCGACAGGTGAGTAGATCTTCAGCCGCGGTCGGGCCCTTTACAGCAATGCACGTCGCCGTAAAGCGACATGCATTGCTGTAATAGGACCCTGTAAACTACAACTCCCAGCATGCCCAGACAGCCCTTGGCATCTGGGCATGCTGGGAGTTGCAGTTTTGCAACATCTGGGGGTCCACAGTTTTTGGACCACTGTGCCCTTCCAGATGTTGCAAAACTACACATCCTCAGCATGCCCTTACTGTCCAGGCATGCTGGGAGTTGTAGTTATGTAACATCTGGCCCTTCAGATGTTGCAGAACTACAACTCCCAGCATGCCTGGACAGTAAGGGCATACTGGGGGTTGTAGTTTTGCAACATCTGGAAGGGCACAGATTGGGAACCACTGTATTAGTGGTCTGCAAACTGTAGTCCTCCAGATGTTGCAAAACTACAACTCCAAGCATGCTGGGAGTTGTAGTTCGGCAACATCTGGCTCTAAAGATGTTGCCGAACTACTACTCCCAGCATGCCTGAGAATGTTTGGGAGTTGTGGTTTTGCAACAGCTGGAGGCACACTGGTTGGGAAACATTGTTTCCTAACTCAGTGTTTCCCAACCCGTGTGCCTCCAGCTGTTGCAAAACCACAACTCCCAAACATTCTCAGGCATGCTGGGAGTAGTAGTTTTGCAACAGCTGAAGGTCCCCCCCCCCCCCCTGTGAATGTACAGGGTACATTCACATGGGCAGGGGGCTTACAGTGAGTATCGGGCTGCAAGTTTGCAATGCAGCAAATTTTGCGCGGCAGCTCAAACTCGCTGTAATCCCCCGCCCGTGTGACTGTACCCTAAAAACACTACACTACACTAACACAAAATAAAATAAAAAGTAAAAAACACTACATATACACATACCCCTACACAGC
The DNA here is from genome assembly GCF_029499605.1 of Hyla sarda. Lineage (NCBI taxonomy): Eukaryota > Metazoa > Chordata > Amphibia > Anura > Hylidae > Hyla > Hyla sarda. The sequence continues at coordinate 179,510,509 of NC_079193.1, read as the reverse complement.
CCCCCTCCCTCCCCAATAAAAATGAAAAACGCCTGGTACGCCACTCTTTCCAAAATGGAGCCTCCAGCTGTTGCAAAACAACAACTCCCAGTATTGCCGGACAGCCGTTGACTGTCCAGGCATGCTGGGAGTTTTGCAACAGCTGGAGGCACCCTGTTTGGGAATCACTGGCGTAGAATACCCCTATGTCCACCCCTATGCAAATCCCTAATTCAGGCCTCAAATGCGCATGGCGCTCTCACTTTGGAGCCCTGTCGTATTTCAAGGCAACAGTTTAAGGTCACATATGGGGTATCGTCGTACTCGGGAGAAATTGCCTAACAAATCTTGGGGGTCTTTTTCTCCTTTTACCCCTTATGAAAAGGTGAAGTTGGGGTCTACACCAGCATGTTAGTGTAAAAAAAATAAACTTTTTACACTAACATGCTGGTGTTGCCCTATACTTTTCATTTTGACAAGAGGTAAAGGGGAAAAAAGCCCCCCAAAATTTGTAACGCAATTTCTCCCGAGTACGGAGATACCCCATATGTGGGCGCAAACTGCTCTGGGGGCGCACAACAAGGCCCAGAAGGGAGAGTGCGCCATGTACATTTGAGGTGATTTGCACAGGGGTGGCTGATTGTTACAGCGGTTTTGACAAACGCAAAAAAATGTGACCCCATTTCGGAAACTACACCCCTCACGGAATGTAATGAGGGGTGCAGTGAGAATTTACACCCCACAGGTGTCTGACAGATCTTTGGAAGAGTGGGCTGTGCAAATTAAAAATGTTGTACAGCCCACTGTTCCAAAGATATGACAGACACCAGTGGGGGGTAAATGCTCACTTTACGCCTTCTTACGTTCCTCAAGGGGTCTAGTTTCCAAAATGATATGCCATGTGGGGGTTATTTTGCTGTCCTGGCACCATAGGGGCTTCCTAAATGCGACATGCCCCCCGAGCAAAATTTGCTCTCAAAAAGCCAAATATGACTCCTTCTCTTCTGAGCATTGTAGTTCACCCATAGTACACCTCAGGTCAACTTATGGGGTACCTTCATACTCAGAAGAGATGGGGTTACAATGTTTGGGGGGTATTTTCTGCTATTAACCCTTGCAAAAATGTAAAATTTGGGGGGAAACACACATTTTAGTGAAATTTTATTTTTATTTTTTTACATATGCAAAAGTCGTGAAACTCCTGTGGGGTATTAAGGCTCACTTTATTCCTTGTTACGTACCTCAAGGGGTCTAGTTTCCAAAATGGTATGCCATGTTGTTACGCCGAGCGCTCCGGGTCCCCGCTCCTCCCCGGAGCGCTCGCAGCGTTCTCTCATTCGCAGCGCCCCGGTCAGACCTGCTGATCGGGTGCGCTGCGATATTACTCCCAGCCGGGATGCGATTCGCGATGCGCATCTCGGCTCCCGTACCTGACCCGTTCCCCGTCTGTGTTGTCCCGGCGCGCGCGGCCCGCTCCTTAGGGCGCGCGCGCGCCGGGTCTCTGCCATTTAAAGGGCCGCTGCGCCACTGATTGGCGCAGCAGGCCTAATCAGTATTCTCACCTGTGCACTCCCTACTTATACCTCACTTCCCCTGCACTCCCTCGCCGGATCTTGTTGCCATTGTGCCAGTGAAAGCGTTTCCTTGTGTGTTCCTAGCCTGTGTTCCAGACCTCCTGCCGTTGCCCCTGACTACGATCCTTGCTGCCTGCCCTGACCTTCTGCTATGTCTGACCTTGCTCTTGTCTACTCCCTTGTACCGCGCCTATCTTCAGCAGTCAGAGAGGTTGAGCCGTTGCTGGTGGATACGACCTGGTTGCTACCGCCGCTGCAAGACCATCCTGCTTTGCGGCGGGCTCTGGTGAATACCAGTAGCAACTTAGAACCGGTCCACCAACACGGTCCACGCCAATCCCTCTCTGGCACAGAGGATCCACCTCCAGCCAGCCGAATCATGACACATGTGGGGGATTTTTGCTCTTCTGGCACCATAGGGGCTTCCTAAATGCAACATGCCCCCCAAAAACCATTTTAAAAAAACGTACTCTCCAAAATTTCCTTGTCGCTCCTTCGCTTCTGAGCCCTCTACTGCGCCCGCCGAACACTTTACATAGACATATGAGGTATGTGCTTACTCGAGAGAAATTGGGCTACAAATATAAGTATACATTTTCTCCTTTTTCCCCTTGTAAAAATTCAAAAATTGGGTCTACAAGAACATGCGAGTGTAAAAAATGGAGATTGTGAATTTTCTCCTTCACTTTGCTGTTATTCCTGTGAAACACCTAAAGGGTTAAAACGCGGACTGAATGTCATTTTGAATACTTTGGGGGTTGCAGTTTTTATAATGGGGTCATTTGTGGGGTATTTCTAATATGAAGACCCTTCAAATCCACTTCAAACCTGAACTGGTCCATGAAAAATTGTGAGTTTGGAAATTTTGTGAAAAATTGGAAAATTGCTGCTGAACTTTGAAGCCCTCTGGTGTCTTCCAAAAGTAAAAACTCAGCAATTTTATGATGCAAACATAAAGTGGACATATTGTATATGTGAATAAAAAGAAAAAAATTTTGGAATATCCATTTTCCTTACAAGCAGAGAGCTTCAAAGTTAGAAAAATGCAAAATTTTCAAATTTTTCATCAAATTTTGGGATTTTTCACCAAGAAAGGATGCAAGTTACCACAAAATTTTACCACTATGTTAAAGTAGAATATGTCACGAAAAAACAATCTCGGAATCAGAATGATAACTAAAAGCATTCCAGAGTTATTAATGTTTAAAGTGACAGTGGTCAGATGTACAAAAAATGGCCGGGTCCTGAGGTGTAAAATGGCTGGGTCCTTAAGGGGTTAATACCTATCTCTATGGGAAACTGCTAATTGGTTCTGGGATGACCATTGTATGGGGAGTGTTTAACAAACCAGGGTGCCTCCAGCTGTTGCACAACTACAACTCCCAGCATGCATGTGCAGCCATTGACTGTCTGGGCATGCTGGGAGTTATAGTTTTGCAACATCTGGAGGCACACTGATAGGGAAACATTGATGTATGGGGTGTATAGTGTGTATATGTATTGTATGTGATGTGTGACATCGCATACAGTACTGTACAGTTCTTTAAATACCTTCAGGGGGGACAGAATGTCCTCCATTGCGATCCTGCCGACTACAGCTCTATAGGAAAGGAAGAGGAGGGCAGCCAGCAGCTCATTGGATGCCTGCAGCAAGATGCTGCAGGCTATTGGCTATAGCTGCACTGGGGTGGGGGGGCTTACACGGAGCTCACAGTGGAAGCCTGCGTGAGTTAGGAGGACAGCATGTGAGTAACAGGAGGCAGAACGGGGCACACAGGGACATTAAACAACTATCTGTCAGTTGCTGAAGTTGTCAGCGCTGTCAGATAGCTGTTTGTACGATGGCCCCGACACACAGCAGCATCATATGTCGATGCTGCCTTCAACATACGATGGGCTCTGAGAGGCCATCATATGTTGAAATGATCATATGTCGGGGCCATCATAAGTCGGGGGTCACTGTAAATATGTTACATTTACAACATAGGTTCTGCTTGGCATGAACTATATTGCATGAACTACCTTGTATCACTTGATCAACTACATGGTAACATCTGACTAGAGACTTGAAGGTACATATAACTTGATTGACAGATACAACGGGAGTGTTTGAAGGAATCTATGTTTTTACAGGATCCACAAATTTTTCATTGTTTCAAAAATATCGGACTTAACATATTATTCATCATTTATAGGATATACTTCGGATCAGTTTTCCTTATTGCATATTATATTTTGTCAGTTTTAGGATTTGCATTGCAGGACATTATCCTTGCTATATGACTTTTTGTTTTAGGATCATCTTATGTTACAGGATTATTTTCTGTTGCAGGATTTTTTTGTTGCAGGATTTTTTAGGACCATATATATGTCTATTCAGTCACATTCTAATTAATGTGATAGGGGTGAACCACTGAGGACTGATCTTTTTACATTATTTTAAATTTATGTTTAGTTATTTAACATCAAACTGATGTCAGGTCCGCAGCCCCGTTTCGCAATATTTGGCGCCAAGAGAATCCTTTTAAACAGACACTTTTACTCTGCAAGTATGTAAGCCTTTTTTTATGCAAGCCTTGAAAAGCATTGTGATTTGGCTTTAATAAAGAAGATTATTATTTAAAACTGACATCTGAGTGGATTGCGCTGTCATTCCGTTTTTTTTCCCTACATCTCTTTCCATAGATACTGTAAAACTCACTGGCTGGTGTTGTACACAAATACATTTTAAAGTGTACAGTAGTGCATCTTTCTGCCCTCATAAGTGCATACCACATACGTACATCTAAGTGGTGTACTATTTTGTTCCTGTTAAAGTCTCAAGGGCCTAGATACTGTGAAAGGCCAGGCAAAAGTACTCACCGGGTATTGTACACAAATACTTTTTTAAGTGTACTGTAGCGCATCTCTCTGCCCTCATAAGTGCATACCATATACGTACATCTAAGTGGTGTACTATTTTGTTCCTGTTAAAGTCTCAAGGGCCTAGATACTGGGAAAGGCCAGGCAAAAGTACTCACCGGCTGGTGTTGTACACAAATACTTTTTTAGGTGTACTGTAGCACATTTTTCTGCCCTCATAAGTGCATACCACATATGTACATCTAAGTGGTGTACTATTTTGTTTCTGATAAAGTCTTAAGGGCCTAGTTACTGTAAAAGGCAGCCAAAAGTACACACCTGCTGCTGTTCTAACCAAATATTATTTTAAGCGTAGTGAAGCGTATTGTACTCCCCACGTATACGCATTAAGCATGTCAGGCAGAGAAGTGCAAGGACGTGCACAGAGGAGTGGCAGAGGCTTTAAAGGAGTAGTCCAGTGGTGATTCAGTGGTGAGCAACTTATCCCCTATCCTAAGGATAGGGGATAAGTTGCAGATCGCAGGGGGTCCGACCGCTGGGGCCCCCTGCGATCTCCTGTACGGAGCCCCGACAGCCCGCGGGAAGGGGGCGTGTCGACCTCCGCACGAGGCGGCGGCCGACACGCCCCCTCAATACAACTCTATGGCAGAGCCGAAGCGCTGCCTTCGGCAATCTCCGGCTCTGCCATTGAGATGTATTGAGGGGGCGTGTCGGCCGCCGCCTCGTGCGGGGGTCGACACCCGCTATCTCGGCGGAGAGCCGGGGCCCCGTACAGAGAGATCGCAGGGGGCCCCAGCGGTCGGACCCCCCGCGATCTCAAACTTATCCCCTATCCTTAGGATAGGGGATAAGTTTTTCACCACTGGACTACCCCTTTAATTCATCAGGCGCAGGCAGAGGTCGCAGCAGACAAGGGGCAAGTGGCAGCAGGAGTCACAGTGAGAGGCCTGAGCTCCTGGTATCAGCTAATGGTCGTGTCTCGACCAGGAGCCCATCTGCCGTCATTGATTGGCTAACACGGTCATCCACTTCATCACAAGCAGTCCCTGAACAGCCTCTGTCCTAGGTTGTTCACTTCCCTGTAGAAGTGTCTTATGCCGTGTGTTCAGCTCCACTATTCAGGGAGGACAATCTGATAGAGGACAGTCAGCAGCTACTGCCCAGCCAAGAACTGGAAGAGACATCCTTCGCTAGGTGGACAAGTAGTGATGAGGAGAATGACGTGGAAGGTGGTGTTGCCAGCGTTCAGAGTCCTGATGCAGACACTGAGGAACCTGAGGAGGACATCAGTGACATGCAGACACTTGTAGATGATGATGAAGCCGATCGCAATTGGGAGCCGGGTTCAAAAGGGGATTCATCATCATCATCATCATCATCAGGAGAAGAGGGTTGCAGGTTGCCCGTGAGGCAGCAGCTGAGCCAGCAAGGTGGTAGCATTGTTGGCAGTCAGCATGGTGGCAGAAGTGGGAATTCTGGAGCCAAACGTGCCCAGGGGAGACCACCTGCTTCGCGGCAGCCTACCTTCCTGGGAAGTAGTGGAACAGGGGTTCCTGGAGATGGTGGCAGTAGCAGTCATTAAGTGCAGACTGTTGGTGGGAAAATCATCTACTCGGCAGTGTGGCAGTTTTTCATCAAACATCCGGAGGAGGTTAACATAGCCACATGAAAGATGTGTCGGCAGAAGGTGAAGCATGGCCAGGGTCCCAATGTTGACACCATGACCCTGCGTCAACATATGCTGCGCCACCATAATGCGGCCTGGGGGGCTCCGATGTAGTGGTCCAGCCTGCTCCATCACCCAGTGGAACTCTGCTCCATGTTTAAGCCAGCCAAGGCTCCACCACCTCAGCCGAAGGGAGCTGTGTGTCATACCCTCCTTCTGTTACTCCAGATGCTCTTGCTCCTCCTACTTTGAGTCAGTCATTTCACCAGCAATGCATCAGCGAAGCCATGTCAAAGAGACAACAGTATGCGCCCACTCATCCAACGGTGCAGAAGCTGAATGTGCTCCTGTCCAAGTTGCTGGTGCTGCAGACCCTCCCTTTTCAAGCGATGGACTCTGCACCTTTAAGAGAACTGATGGCCTGTGCCGAGCCGAGGTGGAGAGTTCCAAGCCGTCATTTCTTTGCAGTACCAACCCTGCACAATTTTGTGGAAGAGAAGGTGGGCCATTCCTTGAGCCTGTCTGTTTGTACCAAAGTGCATGGCAACGCCAACGTCTGGAGCTGTAACTATGGTCAGGGACAATACATGTCCTTTACAGCCCACTGGGTGAATTTGGTTCCTGCACAGCCACAACAGCAACATGGACAGGTCACGAAGCTTCCTCCTCAGAGCTCTCAAACCGTTGCTCATGTGACAGTGTGCGACTCCTCCTCCTCATACTCCACCGTGTCCTCAGCCTCCACTGCATGGACAAGTCTCAGTGCCCTTTCAGCATACCATGTGTGCAGGGCACTGCGGTGTCACGCTGTTCTTCACATGGTTTGCCTTGGAGAACGGAGTCACACAGGGGAGGAACTACTAAAGGTCATTCATAAAGAAATCGGAGCATGGCTTACTCCACAAAAACTGTAAATGGGAGCCATGGTGATTGACAACGGGAAGAACATCTTTTCTGCGCTGCGACAAGGAAGCCTGATACATGCGCCCTGCATGGCACACATGTTGAATCTGGTTGTCAAGCGGTTCCTAACGTATTCCCCCCATTTGCAAGACATCATAACAATGGGAAAGAAACTTTGCATGCACTTCAGCCACTCGTACACTGCAAAGCACACCCTCCTTGAGCTGCAGTGTCAGAAAGGTTTCCCCCAACATAGTCTGATTGGCGACTTTGCCACACGTTGGAATCCCACCCTCTATATGTTGGACCGACTACACGAACAGAGAAAAGCCATCACCAATTTCTTTATGATCAAGCCGATCGGGGGACTCCCATGTGTAAATTCAATGTCAACCAGTGGCAGCTCATAAGTGACACCTGCCATTTGCTCAGGCCCTTTGAGGAAGACACATTATTAATCAGTCGCCAGGATTACGGGATGAACAACGTCATTCCACTGCTTCATTTCCTACAACACGTGTTGGAAATTATGGCTGTTCAGGGCACTGGAGACGTAGCGCCTACATCTCATGGCCACTTGAGCCCTGTGGCAGCTGAACTGGAGGAGGATGGGAGGGGCACAGTGAAGCACAGTTTAGGTTTCGCTATAAGGGCGGTTTTTCTAGTCATCTAACAGGAGAGGAGCTAGAGGGTTATGAGGAAGGCGAGAGAGGACCCAGACACACTGTGGCAGTATGCAGTGAAAATGTAGGCAAGGAGTCCTTCCGAATCACTTGCACAAATGGCCCGATGCATGCTCACTTGCTTGCGTAGTGACTGCCGAATTGTCACCATTCAGCAGCGGGATGACTTCTGGCTCTCCACCTTATTGGACCCTTGCTACCGGCACAAAATGGGGGCCTTTTTCACACCCACTGAAAGGGAGGACAAACTGACCTACTACAGAGACATCCTAAGTAGTCAGTTGGCCTATGCCTATCTGCGCCACTGTCCATCCTCTTGCAGGTCTGATTCAGGGGGCCCTCTGCGCTCACCTTCCACTGCCATGGCTGATGGGGAGGATGGGGTGGCAGGAGCAGTACCAGCTCCATCAGCAGCAGCCTGACTTTACAGTCGCTGATGAGTACCTTTCTTCACCCGCATAGTGAAGCATCAGGTAGAGCTGGAGCAGGACCTGAACCAGCAGATGGTGGCATTCCTTGACATGCCCATGCCAACACAACTTGAAGATCCCCTGGACTTCTGGGCAGCCAAACTTGATTTGTGGCCACAACTAGCAGAGTTTGCCCTGGAAAAGCTGTCCTGCCCGGCCATTAGAGTGCCATCAGAGCGGGTGTTTAGTGCGCCGGGCTCATAGTCAAGGAGAACTCATCTATCCACAAATAATGTGGAGAGACTGACCTTTGTGAAGATGAATCAAGCATGGATCAGCCAGGATTTCCACCCACCATCAGAGTAGATTGACCATGGTGCCACACCAACACTTCACAAATATGGATAGTGCCAAACAGATTTAAGGTGCTACTCCCCAGTTACAAACATTCCTCCACATCACACCTTTTTTTCACCCACCTTTGTGACCGGGTACTGGTATTGCCACCCACCGCACCACTCTGTCACCCGGTCACTTTCAGGACTCCTGATGCTGCTGCTGCGACATCCAGGCTGTCTGATTGTGCCACCATAGCACTAACTACCATAAATATTCAATTTAAATTTGAAAATTTATCTTTTTATCTTAGGGATTATGAGGCCCTATGGTTTCCTCCTCATACTGCCGCCAACTCCAGACCTTGTCATTCAGCCACTATATGGTCTCCTCATGCTGCTGCCAGCTCCAGGCTGTGTCATTCAGCCACTATATGGTCTCCTCATGCTGCTGGGACATTACCTTAACATTTTTATGAGAGCACTAACTACCAAAAAACTTCAATTTAAATTTGAAAATTAATCTTTTAATCTTAGGGATTGTGAAGCCCTATTGTCTCCTCATGCTGTTGCCACCTCCAGGCTGTGTCATTCAGCCACTATATGGTCTCCTCATGCTGCTTGTACATTACTTAAACATTTTTAAGGTAGCACTAGCTACCATGAATCTTCAATTTAAATTTTAAAATTCATTTTTATATTTTAGGGATTGTAAGTATGGTCTCCTCATGCTGCCGCCAACTCCAGGCTGTGTCATTCAGCCACTATATGGTCTCTTCTTCCTGCCATCAATTCCAGGCTGTGTGATTATGCCAGATTATGGTCTCCTCATGCTGCTGCCACCTCTAGGCTCTGTCATTGCGCTGCCATGTGATTCTTTGTTGGATTTGGTCTTTTGTAACCACACATTTTATTATTAAATCTTAAATAAAAATTTCAAGACATTGATAGAGCGATAAAAATGAACCATAACTGATCAAATTAAACATTTGCTCATTCACAGTCAGGGGGGCGCTGAGAGGCAGGGGCTGGAACAGGTGGTATCTCACCTGGTGGAGGACCACTAGCTCGATGTTTACCAGAATGGGTACTCAAAAAAATGTAAATAAATTCTAATTAAATTAACTAAAAATTACATAAAAATTCTCTTTATTCTCTTCAATTTTGACACCATACGGTTTCCCTACTGCCACATCCAGACGCTCTGCTGCAGTGATTCTAATACTGATGCCTATAATCTGCATGTCATACTTAATAACAGTATTATTTCACTAACACAGCACACTCCCTATGCGTGTTAGGACAAGGCAAAGTGTTCTACACCCCTGTTGAGGCTATATGCTCTCCTCATGCTTCTGCCACCTCCACGCCATGTCATTCAGCCACTATATGTTCTCCTCATGCTGCAGCCACCTCCATGCTGTGTCATTCAGCCACTATATGGTGTCCTCATACTGATGCCACCTCCAGGCTCTGTCATTGTGCCACTCTGCGACTGTGATTCTAATGGTGACTCCTCTGATCTGCATGTCATACTGAATAACAGTATTATTTCACTAACCCAGCACACATGCATGTTACAGCAAGGCAAAGTTTTCTACACCCCTATTGAGGCTCTCTGTAGGCCAGAAATAGCCATTTTTAATGTCGCAATTCGACACAAATAAATTTGGACCGAACCAAATGTTTTCGGAAAATTCGACGAATCAGCCAAATCTAATTTTTCAAAAATGTGTTCATCTCTAATTACTAATAAAAAAAATTCTAATTAATTATAAGAAATATATTATTTTTACAATATAATGTTTTATATTGTTGGCTACATTTTAGGTCCCAGTCCACCCACATAAATTGATCCCTGTTTAAAAATTAACATTAAAATTATTATTATTACGTTTTTTTTTTGTCTTTTAATTTTCGGGAGCGGGCAGGGACCAGAAAATTCAGTGCTCAATATTAAAAATGGGGCTAAAAAAGTAAAGTTAAAATATAAAAAATTATGATTTAGAATGAAAACTAGATGCACTCCTCATTCATTTTTAATAGTAAGCGCTGAATTTTCTGGTCTCTGCCTTCTCCCAAAAATTGAAAGACAGAAAAAACATTTTTAATTTAAATTTTTAAACAGGAATCAGTTTATGTGGGTGGGCAGACCTAAAAATGTAACCAACAATAATAAAAATGTAGAAAGGGGCAATTTGTAAACATTTTTAAAAATAATGTTATTAATAATTAGTTAAAAAATTTTTTATTAATAATGTTTTATAATATTGTGTTCAATAAAGTGTGTGTGTGTTTCACTTTTTTCATTTTTTTTAACATGTTTTAGGTAGTACTAATACTCCCCTCCATGATGGGAGCTGTAGTACCTGTACTAATATGGGGCACTGATATTACTAGATAGCTAAATTGGGTCTCCCAGAAAAAGTGCCATTTACTATAGATGATGATACTTAGATACAATTCACACTGATGTTGGGTTCTCTATTAATTACTCATGCTAGGTAGTTCCGTTCATGGATTCCAATCGCAATCCACACTACCAATGAGTTGATTATTGCAATGACCACGGCATATATTACCGACACAGTTTACACTGGAATGTAAATAATTTTGACTATTATGTCAGATCACTCTAGGAAACATTTTAATAATGTGTAATACTAACACATATTGGTAATAAACCTTACAACTTCACTCATTACACTGGAGATGAATATTATTTTTGTCTCCCTGCAACATCACCTCGGAAAACGTTGTTTGATCTTTTTTTTTGTGACTGGTATTCAGGATGTAAAACTAATCCCGTATTTAAAGAGTTTTCGATGTTTCATCAAGCACCCAGATTTAAATTCCCCCTAATCTCGCCTGTCACGTGAGTCAACTCTTTATGTGCTCTGTTATGAAGCATATCATTTCTTAAAATAAACTAAAATGCATATTGAAAATGACTAGTGTGATCCATTGGAAATAGTCTGCAAAATTTAGCATTACAAAAAAAAAATGAACATTTAAGGATCCTTTTTCTAAATGCCATCCTAATTAAAGGAACGTCCCTTTCTAAATGTGCTTTTTTGCACATGCATAAGAGGCCTTATTCAAATGAAGGGGAAGACCTTTCACATACATGAGGCTATAATAGAGAGCTTAGCATAACTTCTACCTGATTTTCAATGCAAATGGCAGAAGAGAAGTTAGTGTGCTGATGAAGATTATGGTTTATCCCTCTCACACACCACAGAATTCTTCACGCTCTGGAAATATTTTGCTTATCAGTGAGCAGCAATGATCAACACCTTACACCCACTATTCCAGAGAGACTCAGAATGTGTGATCATCAATATTCAGATAGTCAGATTCTCATGGTTCCAGACTATTAATTTTCTTCGACGGAAGCTTTAACATACAATTCCTCGCACTATAAAAATGCGTTTTACCAAGCTGGTGTCAAACATCAAGTAGAATAATTAAAAGTCGTGTTGCCTTAAGTAATGTTGGCTTGTTGCTTCTGAGGAAAATTAGCAGTGTCTTCAGAAGTAAAGGGGTTAAATATTTGTCATCTATTCATATTATTGTAACCTTGGTTTGTATGGGTATTAATGAGTATATGACCTACATACAAAGGATTCTTTTTAGAGAAAATATTATACTGAAATGGCAAAGTGCTATGCTGCCATACCCTGTCGATTTAGGAGAAGCATTTTACTTGCATGAAATAAAAATTGCTAAATGCAGCAAAAAATAACTATGCATGGTGGCATTTTTATTTAGATAAGTAAATACCAAGGACATAAATATCATAGCGGTAGATCATGAAGCTGCAATCCTGGTTGGTCCATTGTTTTTTTTTTATTTTATTTTTTTTAAACCATGCAGAACTCCTTTTTCCAATTATATGCATTGTTTATAACTTAATTGAGATGGGGGATTCTCCAATGGGTTAAGGAAGGCAAAGGGGAAAAAAAAAGACCTTTTTTTTTTTTTTTTACCTGAGGGGGGATCAGATGTCATAATAGGAGGCCCATTTTAACCTTTGCTATAGAGTCCTCTTTCTTCTATGTACAAAACTGCTAACTGCAATACATTTAATAAAAATAAATTAAATAATACCATTAATAGTAGAAAAATAAATGTTTGTTTGTTTTCCATCTGAAAACACTGGGCCTAAATGTACAGCATGGTTGCCTGTGCCTTAAAGCACCATGCTTTACATTTACGTCATGCAGTGCATTCTTTCTATGAAGCAGCAGCTGCTACTCAACCAAAGAGGGACATTGGCGATCACGGCAATTTAATCAATGTAGCCTTTTCATTGTGCGACAAAATTGAAGAAAAAATTTAATTTTGTAAATTTTGGGGGCTTCCGTTTCTACACAGTGCATTTTTCGGTAAAAATGACAGCTTATCTTTATTCTGTAGGTCCATATGGTTAAAATGATACCCTACTTATATAAGTATGATTTTGTCGTACTTCTGAAAAAAATCATAACTATGTGCATGAAAATGTATACGTTTAATATTGTCATCTTCTAACCCCTATAACTTTTTTATACGGGCTAATTTTTTGCGCTGTGTTGTGAAGTTTTTATCAGTACCATTTTTGCATTGATTGGACTTTTTGCTTTTTATTCTCTTTTTTTATGAAATGAAAAGTGACCAAGTGGCCTGCAGATTTCACTGGTCATTGCTATGCAACAGCATATCAATGATCAGTATAAACAATCCAAGCGTTGCTTATAAAAGTCCTCTTTCACATGTTTAAAATAAATAAATAAAACCAGAGTTAGTGTCATTACCTGCTGAAGTGTCTGAACTATGACATTTTCACATTTCAGATCCCATAGACTAAAAATATAAACAGCAAAAAAATAAATAAAATAAAATTACAGATTATAGAACAAACAATGAGCCCTCAAACAGCCTTACAGGTAAACAGGTTCAAAATAAGATATGCATACTTAGTTTGTAAAAAATAAAAATAAAAAAGTTTATCAAAAGCAGTAAAATAATACAAGATATATGCAACTTTAGCAAAGATAAAAAATTTCATAACACTGTTATGTCACCTAAGAGTGTATATATCTACTTCTGGCCTGTTGTAAAGGCAAAGTTAATATCAAAGTTATGGCAGCATGCATGGTCATAGGTAAACAGACGGTACCAGGTGGTAACTAGCATATTTCATAAAAACACACTGCAATACCATTTAAAAAAAAACAATTTTTAAAATTTATTTACAAAATGTATCCTTTTTTTGGACGCAGATGCCTGCCAGTGTTTACATGCACACAGAAGTATATTGGTGAATGTAGTGGCTTTTTCCAGGTGGTCCACAAATTATTAATTTTTAGGAGTAGCAACAGGTTTTGTGGATGGAAAATGAAGAAGCAGGAGCTTTTTACAAGCTGTTAAACATGATTCTCATTTTGGGGCATAGATACAGGATTGGCATTATGGAAAGTGCACAAACTCTCTATGTATTGCTTTTTAACACTGACAGAACAGATGCAGAACATTCTCTGCCATGCTGCTTTACTCCAATTATATAAGAAGTCCCACTCCTCACAGAGATCTTCACCTAACACCTGCTATCTTTATAATGGCTGCTGAAGCTATGTGCCTTGGCTTTTATAGTGGCTTTGGCATCACCCCAATACTACTGCTCATGATGAGCTAGAAGAATGGTTTAAAAGGCATTTTGGAATATCCTCAGGTCATGTGATAATTTCTTTCTTCTCCTTTCTGCTACGTGGCTGATGTTATTTTAGTAGGTTCTGCTGAACTAAATAGCCCAAAGTTCAAGTTCTGTAGCCATTCAGGATCTACAGGTTCACTTCAGTTATCTCTGGTCAAAATGTTGTTTGGAATATGGGTGTATAATAACACTACTATGTAAAATACATATTTTACTTAATGTCATGTATCTATGTACATATTGATTGGATACATTGTAAAGAATTGGACCTACTCCTGTAAGACAGTGCTCACAGATGTCTGCAACATAGACCTCCTGCAAATAATGGGTTCCTTTTTAAAGAATAAATCACTGACCATAAGAGTTCAGTAGATCTTTTAACTTCTCTTTTTCAACAGATAATGCCACAAAAAGTGTAATGTTACAGTTCACACACAGGCACAATAAGCAAGGAAGGTACATTTCCCATTAGGTAGTGCAGCATGATGGTCACACATGGTTGGTAGATACATTTGACCTTTCTGGAACCCACCTTTCACACAGTCTTTAACACTTCAAACCTGCATGCTTGTGATAAAAGACTCCTTCAGTGTTTACAATGTGATTTTTGGGCTATCACTAGTGATATTTAGCCCCTTAGAGCCTCCTTCATGGTGTACAGATATTTCTCATTCTCATTTCTCCATTTCAGTGGATTAGACCTAAAATGACATATTTACCATCAGTAATCCCAAATGCACATCCTTTTTTTTTTTTTTTTTACAGAATAACATTTTTATTAAGTAAATATCAATCACAACAATGACAAAGAAGCAAGAGAAAGTCTTGCCAGCGAGTAAAGGCACATACAGCATTGGAGATAACGAGCTAAGCAAGAGTAGTACACTATAGGCACTTGTTACAGCATCGCCTCATGGTATCCAAAACGTGCTTCCACAATTAATGCAATCAAACAGAAACTACGCATGTCAGTGGCAGTGGCAGTCATGAGAGAGAAACTCTATCTAAGTCAGCACGTAACACTGAGGCATTAAGTAATCAACATATATAGCACTTGTATTTAGTCGTGGAACGAGTATAGAAATGAAGCAGATGCATATCGGAAGCAAGTCTAAGCTTAAGGTTGCAAGGGTTGGAGGAGGAAGGGGAGGGGAAAGGGGAGGGGAGGGAGGGAAAGAAGAAAGGGAGAGGAGAGAGAGGGAAGGAAAGTGGTAGGGGATGCACATCCTTTTATATCCTTTCCATAATTTCTTTGGTACCTACTTATCTCTGCTTGCTATGACATTTTGTAGTGTTGGAAATGGGCTGAAGAGGAAGTGCAATGGACTGAACAGGCTGGCAATGTGCTGGTGGATTATTTTTATAGTACTATGCATAACATGTGGAGGGTAGGATTATTAACCTCTCCAGGACGCATCCTGAGTCTTTAAGGACCTGGGATGTACAGGTACGCCCGTGGGAATTTCGGTCCCCGACCGGCTAGTGGCCGGGATGCCTGCTGAAATAAATCCTGAGACCCCCACCCCATATTGGCAATCGCCAGTAAATACAAACCAGCAATCTTCAGCGGTTCCGGGTCATTAGGGTCACATGTGACCCTGATGACCTGGATAAGGAGGGTGACCATTGGTGTAATATACACCACCAATCACCCTCCGTACTGAACTGGGAGGTGGCAGTGTTGCCACCCCCCAGGACAGCTGTGATTGGCCGGTCGTAATGACAGGACCTATCACGGCAGTATGGGGAGGGAGAGGTGGGTGAAGGAGCATGTTGCTTTGTTCTGCTCACCATTTTGTGTGATCTGATGAGCAGGACGAAGCCCCGTGCTGCCGTCTCCCAACTCAGTGTGTAAAAAGTGCCCCTTGCCCCCTTTCTGTTGCCCCTTGGAACAGAAACCAAACAGGGACAGTTTAGGTTAGGTAGAGACAGGTTAGAAGTTAAAAAAAAAATATACATTTTCAGCATACCGTCTGTAGGTGCCCACGGGGCAACCATAGGTGGTCCGTGCCACCAGCAGCAGGCCTGTGCTGTGTGGACGAACCGTACCTCTGCGTGCGTTGTGTCCCACCGCTGTCAGTGATTTATCACCGATCAACGTTTTTTTTTGGGGGGGGGGGGTTCAGGACGGTGTATTTTTTCAGAGTTAAGCGTTTTTTTATAAATTTTTTTTTTTTTGTGGGGTCTGTGAACGTGCCACCAGCCACTGTTCTTGGCTGAGTGGCCAGACCCCACTGACTTCTGCTCCCCCTGCCGTCACCAAGTGCTAATCAGTGCGCACACCACTGATTAGGTGAACACTTTTTTGGGGGGGCGCAGGGCTTTTTTTGCACTATAAGTCAATTTTTTTTCTCCTTTTTTCCTTTTTTAGTTCATACTAGCTGAGTACCCGACGTTGCCGGTTTTCCCTACCTTATCCTTTTTGGGGGAAAACGCAACAAAGGAGGAAGGTTTTGTCCTCATATCCAAAATCCTGACCTCATATCCCGACCTCATATCCGTCCTCATATTCCGTCTCCATATTCCGTCCCCATATCCCGTCCCCATATCCCGACCCCATATTCCGTCCCCATATCCCATACCCATATCCCCTCCCCACATCCCGTCCCCATATCCCGTCCCCACATCCTATCCCCATATCCTATCCCCATATCCCATCCCCCATATCCCGTCCCCATATCCCGACCTCATATCCCGAACTCAAATCCCAACCTCATATCCGGTCCTCATATCCCATCCTCATATCCCGTCCCCATAGCTAATCCTCATTTCTAATCCTCATATTCCGTCCTCAGGTGGGGCTGTGTTGTGGTAAACATATTGTAAGCTGAAAATAAAAGGGGTGTGGCTTAAAAGGTGGGCATGTCTTTGTGTGATCGGGTGGGGCTTACCAGCCAGACTGACACATGCACCAGGAGATGCAGAGCGGAGCTTGTGGAGTAAAGCACCAGAAGTCCTATATACTTGCATGGGACTTGAAACAAAAACCCCATCCTGCACATATGGGGGCAGGTTAGGGGTTAATTTAACTATTAGATATATTTATTTGCCATATAAGTAATGTGGTGTCCCGGTACAGGACTTGGTCCTTTCCCTTCGCCTGGAGTCGCCTCAGCCAGAGTCCCTCCAAGCTAATGGGCTCTTCTGAAGGGCTAACCCCTAGTTGCCTCTTAATATGGTAATATATAATGTATATATTTATATATTCAATTAATCTAGGATACCTCTGTATAGGACCTGAGAGGTCACATGCCTTTGATTTATGTTACGCTATGGTTTAAGGACCTTTGGGTCATGTGATATACCCAGAGTTCAAGAGGTCAGGACTGACAGGTTTGACTATCCAATGAGCTTTGTTCCACCCCCTTAATATATAAGGGGCTGCTGCCACTAAATTCACTCTCTTAGTTCCGGACTATCAAGCAGCACTAATCTCATAGCTCATCATCAATACAAGCTGGGCCTGAAGCCTTGTCTTCCGCAGTCACTAAACCGTGAGTTATCCAGCTCAAAATTACTGTGTGACTGCTGCAACTCAATTATCATAAATTCAGTAGCACAGTGGCTAGAAAACCAAAGCTCATTGCACTCAGAAGTCCCAGCAAACCTGTGAGGTACCTGAACTACAGTCCTCTATGCAAAGACTGTTTTGTTAGCTACAGTTGCATAAAATATGCAGTAAAGTTTATTCCAGTTTTCATCAACATCTGCTGTGGACATTCCTTTATTTTTCCCAACGGTTTATGGGACAGTTGGGGGTAGGACCATTACCATAAGGAAACTTCATTCTGGCATCACGACAACATAGGGTTAATACCAATACCCTACACTTCCACTCCGCAACACCCCCCATTGCACTCCACCCCAGCACCACAGTAACATGTGACCAAGTATTATCGAAATATCTCCAGCTGTTTGGAAATTATTCAGTAACACAAATTTTCCAGAGACTTGTATGGGACTTTAAATAAAAACCCTTGCCCTGGCAAATGCGGGTGGGTAAGGGTTAAATTATCTATCCTATGTTTGTTGTTGACATATAAGTAACATGTGTGCCAAGTTTCATGTTAATATCTTTAGTGGTTTGGACGTGATGCTGGAACATATATACTACTATACTAACTCTCCATTTTGCTAAGAAAACCCGAAAAAGAGGCGTGGCCACCGTGAAAAGGGGCGTGGTCTCCAAAAGGGGCGTGTTCCCGACATTTTCACAAAAACCCAACATATTTACTAAGGTTTACACAGAAAATGTGGTGGATTTGAGCTGAGGAAAACCCTACAGATCAGAACACGTGTAAAAAAAGCAAAGTGTAGAGAAAGTGGAAAATGTAGGGAAACCTTAGTAAATAAATAAATTGTAGGGAATAAAAACCCACAAAGAAACCTACACTCCACTCTTAGTAAATAAGGGCCCTGATTTACTTAGAGTGGAGTGTTTATTCTGGAGTGATTTCAATATCACTCGTCTTTTTTTCAAGCTTATTTACTATTCTGTCGCACATTTTGTTTTTTTTTCTGTGGCACATTTTTTTTGTATCGCAATAGTCAATTGTGTCGCACAAACTCTGAGTTGTGTGAGTCAAAATGGTTTAGACTTGTTTGTTTAAAAATGTTTTCATGAATCAAAAATATTCATGTGTTATAATTTTTCAAATATTACAACAATTATCCTTGTTTATCAGCTTGGTGTTAAATTGATTTAAAACTAATATTGCAAATGTGTTAAAAAATTTAAACATTAACTATCACAAAAGCATTCAATATTTTATTCATAAAAGTGTACTGAATGTTTTCAGGTTATAAAACAAGATACTTTCACTAAAAACACAAACGCAAACAGTCCCTTGTTAGAAATCCTTCCATTTTTGGAATTTCACTTGGCCTCTTGGTTGTCGGTTATTGTGTGAGGCAATCTCACACTTTTTCTCGAGTGATTTTGGAAGTATTCCGAGTATTTTTTGTTTTTTTGTCGGTAAAACACCCATTTTTTTCATAAAACACGCCCATTTCAGAGTGAAAAAGAAACATCCGAGTGTTTTCTAAAGAGTTGGTTGTGCGACAAAAATTTGGTCACAGAAATAGTCGCACAGACGTTGCAACTAAAATTTAGGTGAAATAAGGCTAAGTATCCACTTGGTTTTTTGACTTGCGTTTTTAGGGATTAAAGAGTGGAGTGTTTATATTTATATGTTTTTTTATATTTATATGTTTATAGTACGTCATCATACATTTTTTCTGGCGTTTTGTCTGGCGTTTTTTCCAGCGTTTTTTTCATTTGTGGGGAAATTGCACCATGGCGTTTTATTTTTTGGTAGCCAAAATTTGTTGGGTACCAAAAAAACAAAAAAAGGATGCAGCAGTGATGGAAATTTTTTTTTTATTAAACGCAATGTATATATTTTATAACCCAATTTTTATTATTTTTTAATAAAGTGTGTGTGTTTCACTTTTTTCTCAATTTTTTAATTTTTTTATGTAGTACTACTACTCCCCGCATGGAACAGACTGTTCCATGATGGGAGTGGTAGTACCTGTACTATAGACATATCCCCAGGTGTCAGTCCTGACACCCGATGTGATCGTCCATAGTATAGCAGGGATGTGGAGCGGGTCTATACAGGGCTCGCCTCTCTACACTATACTCCGGCCAGTGATGTCAATAGAAATTCATATCACTCATTCATATTTTCCGCCCAGAGCAGTGATTGGCCGGATGGTTCCAGCCAATCACAGCTCTGAGGAAAAGATGAATGAATGAGTGGCCGGCCCGGAGTATAGTGCAGAGCAGGGATGCGAGCGATGTATACATCCGCTCCATCTCTGCTATAGACAGGACGATCACAGCGGATGTCAGTAGTGGTACCCGCTGTAATCTGTTCTTATCTCTAAGTACTACTACTCCCAACATGGAGCACACTCTGCTCCATGCTGGGAGCTGTAGAACCTGCATTAATAGACAGATCACAGCGTGTGTAACTTCTGACAAACGCTGTGATTTGTCTATTAATGCAGGTACTACAGCCCCCAGCATGAGACGGAGTGTGCTCCATGTTGGGAGTAGTAGTAGCTGCAGTTATGGAAAGATCACGGCGGATGTCACTCCTCCTGACACCCGCTGTGATCCTTCTGTATAATGTATGGATGCAAGCCGGCGCTCTTCTATGGTCCCCTGCACGGCCATATATATACACATATTCCTATTTCTCACAGAGAGCTGTAATTGGCTGGAACCATCTGGCCAATCACAGCTCTGCGGGAAATATGAATAAGTGTAAATATACGTCAGGGCAGGGGACCATAGAACAGCGGCCGTCCGCATCTATATATTATCTATATATATATTATACAGGAGAATCGCAATGGGCGATCTGTCTATTAGTACAGGTAGTACTACTCCCATCAAGGAACAGTGTGTAGTGAGTAGTAGTACTAACTAAAAAAAAAAGTAAAAAATAAAGAAAAAAAGTGAAAAACACACACACAATACATTTTTATAATTGTCAGGTACATTTTTATTTTTGTTAGATACAATTTTTTCCTTCACTACTGTATCTTTTAAAAAAAAAAATGTAATGGTACCCTACAAAATTTTATTCAAAACAGGTATCTTCATCACTTTTTTGGATCGCTAAAGTCCAAAAAAGATTAAAAACCGGCTGCAAAAATTCCAAAGTTAAACCCCACATATCGCTTTTCTTGGCGTTTTTTCACTCCCATAGACTTCTATCGGAGTAAAACGCCACGATTTTGACTAAAAACGCCGGTTTGAGCGACATACAGCGTTTTTTTCAAAACGCCAAGGAACTGAAATAAACACAAAAAAGTGAAAAAACGCCAAAAGGATAAAAAAAACGCCAACGTGAAAAAACGGCAAGTGGAATTCGAAATTTGCGATTTCTCATTGATTTACAGCTAACATCTGGCCGCAGCGTTTTTTGGACAAAAAAAATGCCATGCGTCAGAATTGGCATTTTTCTTGGCGTTTTGCAAAAAAAACAAAACAAGTGGAGACTTAGCCTCACCGAGAAAAAGAGTTGGTTGGACATTAGTAAATCAAGGCCATTGAGTTTTATATATATATAGAATTTTTCTGTTAGGGCAGGTTTCGTTAGCTTAGGGCGGGTTAGGGAGGTAGTCAAGCACCACACCACACACAGCACATACACAAATAAAGTTTTCCCCACACACATACAGTACACACACCCCCATCCCCATTAGTGTATGTGCCATACTTGCCTCCGACACTGAAAGTGCCATAGAGGACGAGGAAGACCCCACCTTCCTTATTTCCTTGTCCTCCTCATCATCTAGTTCTGAGGATGAGCCCCCAAGGTGGCAGAGAGGCCGCCATGCAGGACCGCAAACCTCTTCTCCTGACCCTGTGCCCCATTCTAGTATGAGTCTCCCTGGCGCTCATTCTAGTCAAGCCCCCCAGCCAAGATTACTGGTGCCTGGTATCGGTGAACTTGTCTGGACTACGAGCCCGTGATTCCTGAGTTTGTTGGCGAATCAAGATTGACATCATCGGATTAAGTGAAATAGACTTTTTTAGTTATTATTGCAGTGACGACTTTGTGAATCTTATGGTTGAGCAGACGAATCTGTACGCCCAACAGTTCATCGCCGCAACCCCGGGCTCACTTTTGGCTAGCCCAGTGGCTGTTACCAGTCAATGCAGCCGAAATGAGGACATATTGGGGCCTCGTGCTGCATATAGTCCTAGTAAAAAAAAAAAACTGTGTCAGGCAATGTTGGAGTGGGGACATCCTTTACCAGCCCTAGCTCTAAAATATGGTCATGGCACATCACCGGTTCGAGGCCATTCGGAAATGTTTGCATGGTAGGTCCATTTTGCAAACACATGAAAATGTGATTCGAAATAATAATTAATGTTCGCCTCTATTTCATGGAAGCGAGGTGATGTGTATTCTACTTATTATGTATATAAATGATAAATTGCTGTGTATGGCAATATGTGTCAATACACTGTTACTTATATTCAAGACATTGATCTATTTTGTACATATATGTGCTTTTGTTAATAACCATAATATCGTAGTGATTCTCTCATTTCTTTGATTGTTGTTTTTAGCACATGCGCAAGAAGTTTTCAAACAGAGGTTTCCCAGGACGTGGGGACTGCAGCACTGCCGAAGGTTGTATTATATTGATTTCTGGCACTGTTACGGAAGGTGTTGATTCTAGATATATGCATTATTGAATGGGAGATCATGACGGACATATTCTATGGATATTTATAAGATCAAAGTGTAAATATTTATTTATGTTTCCATAAAAACAAAGCGGGTGTATTCCTTGCATTTCTGCAATTATGAAGATGTTCCTGGTGGACTATTACTGTATATATAAGTAGAGATGAGCAAACTTTTGAAAAATTAGATTCGGCCAATTCGTAAAATTTTTGGAAAAAATTTGTTTCGATCCGAATTCATATTAAAAGCGGCTATTTCTGGCCTACAGAGAGCCTCAATAGGGGTGCAGAACACTTTGCTGTGTTCTAATACGCATATGGAGTGTGCTGGGGTAGTGAAATAATACTGTTATTCAGAATGACATGCAGATTACCAGCATCACTTTTAGAATGCCTCAGAGCGGCACAATGATAGAGCCTGGGGGTGGTATCAGTATGAGGAGACCATATAGTGGCTGAATGAAACAGCCTGGAGGTGTTAGTGGCATGAGGAGACCATATAGAGGCAGAATGACACAGCGTGGAGGTGTGAGCAGCATGAGGAGACCATGTAGTGGCTGAATGACATAGCGTGTAGGGGCTGGCAGCATGAGGAGACCATATAGTGGCTGAATGGCACAGCCAGGAGTTGGCCGCAGCATGAGTAGAAAATAGGCCTTCACAATCCCTAAGATTATAAAATGAATTCTGATATTTAAACCGAATATTTTGGGTAGCTAGTGCTACCAAAACAAAATTTTTATTCCCAGACCCAGGCCCAGCAGCATCAGTAAGCCATATATTGCCTGAATGATACAGCCTGGAGTTGGCTGAGGCATGAGGAGACCACATAGTGTCTGAATGGCACAACCAGGAGTTGGCAGCAGCATGAATAGACATTAGGCCTTCACAATCCCTAAGATTAAAAGATGAATTCTGAAATGTAAACCAAAGATTTTGGGTAGCTACTGCTACCATAACAATTTTTTTATTCCCAGACCCAGGCCCAGCAGCATAAGTAAACCAAATATTGCCTGATTGACACAGCCTGGAGTAGGCTGAAGCATGAGGAGACCCCAGGGCTTCACAATCCCTAAGAAAAAAAGACGAAGTTTGAAATTTTAAATAGAAATCCAAGATTTTGAAATTTAAATTGAGGATTTTGAAATGGAGCTTTTAACTCCCAAGTTTTAGTGTCCCGGGCCCCGGTGTGTGGGTACAAAGGACTAAATCTAACAAGGAGTGACATGTCACATGGCAGGATAATGACAGAGCCTGGAGGTGGCATCAGTAGGAGGAGACCATATAGTGTCTGAATGGCACAGCCTTGAGATGGCTGAAGCATGAGGAGACCCCAGGGCTTCACAATCCCTAAAAAAAAAAAAAAAAGACGAAGTTTGAAATTTAAACCGAAGATTTTGGGTAGCTAGACCCAGACCCAGGCCCTGCATCATCAGTAAACCATATATTGGTTGAATGACACAGCCTGGAGTTGGCTGAAGCATGAGTAGACACCAGGGCTTTACAATCCCAAAGGAAAAACAGTCACAATTTGGAAGCTTTTGGGTAGCTAGTGCTACCATAACAAAATTTTTATTCCCAGGCCCAGCAGGCTGAAGCATGAGGAGACCATATAGTGTCTGATTGGCACAGCCTAGAGTTGGCAGCAGCATGAGTAGACAACAGGGTTTCACAATCCCAAAGATAAAACTGACGAAGTTTGAGATTTAAACTGAAGATTTAGGGTAGCTAGTGCCCAGACCCAGGCCCAGCAGCATCAGTAAACCATATATTGGCTGAATGACACAGCCTGCAGTTGGCAGAAGCATGAGGAGACAATTGAAATGTATGGTTTTGAAATTTAAATTTATGATTTAGAAATTTAAATTAAGGATTTTGAAATTGATTTTTTAACTCCCAAGTTTTAGTGTCCCGGGCCTCGACGTGTGGGCACAAAGGACCACATCTAACAAGGAGTCACATATCACATGGCAGCACAATGACAGAGCCTGGAGGTGGCATCAGTATGAGGAGACCATATAGTGGCTGAATGACTGCCTGGAGTTTGTGGCAGCATAGGGAGACCATATAGTGTCTGAATGGCATAGCCTGTAGGTGGCGGAAGAATGAGGATACCATAAAGTGGCTGAATGGCACAGCCTGGAGGTGGCATTAGGAGTCCTGAAAGTGACCCTAATGCAAGGAATTTCTGAAACTGGGGACCAGCATCTTAATTATGTTTTGCAGTATCCATGGCAGCACAATGAGAGAGCCTGGAGGTGGTAGCATCAGCATGATGAGACCATAGAGCAGCACAATTATAGAGCCTAGAGGTGGCAGCATCAGCATGAGGAGACTATAGAGAAGCACAATTAGAAAGCCTGGAGGTGGCAGCATCAGCATGAGAAGACCATATGGCGGCACAATGACAGTGCCTGGAGGTGATAGCATCAGCATGAGGAGACCATATGGTGGCACAATGACAGAGCGTGAAGGCGGTAGCATCAGCATGAGGAGACCATAGAGCAGCACAATGAGAGAGCCTGGAGGTGGCAGCATCAGCATGAGGAGACCATAGAGCAGCACAATTAGAGATCGTGGAGGTTTCAGCATCAGCATGAGGAGACCATATGGCGGCACAATGACAGAGCCTGGAGGTGGTAGCATTAGTATGAGGCGACCATATGGTGGCACAATGACAGAGCGTGGAGGTGGTAGCATTAGCATGAGGAGACCATAGAGCAGCAGAATGAGAGAGCTTGGAGGTGGCAGCATCAGCATGAGGAGACCATATGGCTGTAAAATGACAGAGGCTGGAGGTGGTAGCATTAGCATGAGGAGACCATAGAGCAGCACAATGACAGATCCAGGAGGTGGCGGCAGCAGCAGCCTGAGGGCCATGCCTACTGAGGGTTGAGTCTGAGGAACCCACCGACTGTTGACTGGGGGGTGTCAGATGTCACTTGGGATGAAATGGATGACTGAGTGAACCGATCAATCATGGCGGTTGGGTTGCTGGTTGCGACACGACTGCTAGCTGACACCGGGAGCTCA
Organism: Hyla sarda; assembly: GCF_029499605.1. Taxonomy (NCBI): domain Eukaryota; kingdom Metazoa; phylum Chordata; class Amphibia; order Anura; family Hylidae; genus Hyla; species Hyla sarda. The sequence continues at coordinate 179,485,154 of NC_079193.1, read as the reverse complement.
CGGTATTTGTCTAGAACAGCAGCAGGTGTGTACTATTGGCTGTCCTTTCACAGTATCTAGGCCGTTGACAGATTAAAAAATACAAAATAGTACACTACTTAGATGCAGGTATGGGGTATGCACTTATGAGGGCAGAAAAATGCGCTACAATATGCCTAAAAACTCTGCATTTTTGTAAAACGCCAGCCGGTGATTACTTTTGTCTGTCCTTTCACAGTATGTAGGTCCTTGACAGATTAACAGGTACAAAATAGTACACTACTTAGATGTACTTATGCGGTATGCACTGATGAGGGCAGAAAAACACTCTACAGTACACTTAAAAAAGTATCTGAGTACAACACCAGCTGATGAGTACTTTTGCCTGGACTTTCACAGTATGTAGGCACTTGACAGATTAACAGGAACAAAATAGTACACTACTTAGATGTACGTATGCGGTATGCACTTATGAGGGATGAAAATGCGCTACAATGAGCCTAAAAACTCAGTAATTTATTTAAAACACCAGTCTGTGATTACTTTTGGCTGTCCTTTCACAGTATGTAGGCCCTTGACAGATTAAAAGGTACATATTAGTACATTAATTAGATGTACGTATGCGGTATGCACTGATGAGGGCAGAAAAATGCGCTACAATGAGCCAAAAAACTCTGTAAGTTTTTTTTTTTTAAACACCAGCCGGCCGGTGATAATGTTTGGCTGTCCTTTCACAGTATGTAGGCCCTTGACAAATTAACAGGTACAAAATAGTGCACTACTTAGATTTAGGTATGTAGTATGCACTGATGAGGGCAGAAAAATGTTCTACAGTACACTTTAAAAGTATCTGAGTACAACACCAGCTGATGAGTACTTTTGCCTGGACTTTCATAGTATGTAGGCACTCGACAGATTAACAGGTACAAAATAGTACACTACTTATATGTACGAATGCGGTATGCACTTATGAGGGCAGAAAAATGTGCTACAATGAGCCTAAAAACTCTGTAATTTATTTAAAACACCAGCCAGTGATTACTTTTTGCTGTCCTTTCACAGTATGTAGGCCCTTGACAGATTAACAGGTACAAAATAGTACACTACTTAGATGTAGGTATGTAGTATGCACTGATGAGGGCAGAAAAATGCTCTACAGTACTGTAACGCCGAGAGCTCCGGGTCCCGTGGCTTCCCCGGAGCACTCGCAGCGTTCTGCTAACAGCAGCGCTCCGGTCTCTGTCTCTGACCGCGAGCGCTGCTGTGTTTGTCACGGCGGGGACGCGATCCGCGTGGCGGGTCAGGTCCACTCGCGGATCGCGCCCCGTTCTGCTCACCCTCCTCCTCCGGTGTCTGTCTCGTCCCGGCGCGCGCGGCCCCGCTCCCTAGGGCGCGCGTGCGCCGGCTTTCTAAGATTTTAAGGGCCAGCGCACCGCTAATTGGTGCCTGGTCCAATCAGTTCAATCACCTCCCTACAGTATATAAACCCACTTCCCCTTCCTGTCCCTGCTGGATCTTGTTGCCTTGTGCCCTGAGAAAGCGTTATAGTGTGTTCCCTAGCCTGTGTACCCAGACCTTCTGCTGTTGCCTCTGACTACGAACCTCGCTGCCTGCCCTGACCTTCTACTATGTCTGACCTCGCCTCTGTCTAGTCCTTGTGTACTGCGCCAGCCTATGCTGCCAGAGAGGTTGAGTCGCTACTGGGGAACACGACCTGGTAGTTACCGCCGCAGCAAGTCCATCCCGCTTTGCGGTGGGCTCTGGTGAACACCAGTAACTGCTTAGAACCGATTCCCCAGTACGACCCGCGTCATCGCCTCTCTGGCACAGAGGATCCACCTCCAGTGTCCTCACAAGCCACTAGTCCGAACCCTGACAAGTCCACTTAAAAAAGTATCTGAGTACAACAGCAGCCGATGAGTACTTTTGCCTGGACTTTCACAGTATGTAGGCACTTGACAGATTAACGGATACAAAATAGTACACTACTTAGATGTTCGTATGAGGTTTGCACTTATGAGGGCAGAAAAATGCGCTACAGTACGCCTAAAAAATATGTCCTTTTTTTTTAGAACACCAGCCGGTGATTACTTTTGGCTGTCCTTTCACAGTATGTAGGCCCTTGGCAGATTAACAAGTAGAAAATAGTACACTACTTAGATGTACGTATGCGGTATGCACTTATGAGGGCAGAAAAATGCGCTACAATGCGCCTAAAAAATCTGTAATTTTTTTTAAACACCAGTCGATGATTACTTTTGGCTGTCCTTTCACATTATGTAGGCTCTTGACAGATTAACAGGTACAAAATAGTACACTACTTAGATGTACGTATGCAGTATGCACTGATGAGGGCAGAAAAAATATGTATTTTTGTAAAACACCAGCAGTACACAACAGTGCTGCAGCCAAAAAAATCTGTGTACTAAACACAAAATTGCATTCTGTCACAGACTATTAGGAATGGACTGCTGTGTATTATACCTTCTACACACTAGGATAACCAGTAGATGTTTTTTTGTGGAACAAAGACACAGAATTGCGCTGAAAAATTATTCCTGCCTCCTCTGCTAAGGTTTATCAAGTAGATGCAGCTTGTTGAAATGTATGAGGCAACACACAGCTATCTGTCCCTCTCTGTAATACTATGCCAAAGAAAGTGACTGGGAGGTTAATGCCTACAGCTGCAGTAAATATCCTTTTCAGTGAAAAAAACAATGCTCTTTGTCTATGGGGACGCTGATGCGACTAGGAGGATGTTAAACGCTGCTGGAATGCGCTTTCTCTGCTGTAACACACACACAGGCTGTCCGTCCTATCTCTCTGCAGTCTAAAGAATGAAGTGACTGGCTGCAATATGGCTGCTGATTATATAGGGCTGTGACATCACAGGGGTGATTGGCTGCTGATAGGTGATTGGCTGCATGTGATTCAGGGTCGTACCGCCTACTTCCCTTCCCGCTTTGCCTTCCCGCCTTCCCAGCGTCCCTTGCCCCATGTACTGACATGTGGATCCGCCATTTTAGATGCCCTGGAGCCTGGAACGCTGTAAAATGGAGTTTAATGAAGTGATTCGCATGATAAAATCGTGGCGATATTCGCATTTGTTGGAAGTCGAATATTTCCTGAAATTCTTAACGAATTCGGGTTTGTCAGCTTCGATTCGCTCCTCTCTAAGGTATGATTAATATTTAACATTTCCCCCCCCCCCCCCCCTTTTTCCTTTTTTTCCTTCCAAATCTTGTCAGTTGGATTTTTTCTTATATATTTTATTAACATATGTTGTAAAGTTTGGATTTTTTCCCCCCTTTATTCCTTTCCTCTGTGTCATCCCTTTTATATTTCCTATATATATATATATATATATATATATATATATATATACACATATATATTTTGTATTGAATTGTTAGCTTTGACTATATTCTTTCTCGGCTGTTCATATTTTCCTTCTCCATTTTCCATTCTGTTCTTTTTAAACATTATCAATATTTTCATTTAAACCAAGCGGGGACAGTGTGTTCATTTTATAGATCCAAAAGGATTCTCTCTTACAGAGGCTACCGAATCTGTCTTTGTTATCCCTGGGTATTTGTTCAATTGCAGTGATCCTAAACTCTCCAAAATTGTTGTTGTTTTTCAGTCACATGCCTTGACACACTGGGGTTCATCTACTAACATGATTCCGACTGTTTTTTTATCGGGTATTGCACCTAAATTATGCCGCACGTTCCATGTGACACAATTTGCGACCAAAAAAAACAACAAAACACTTCATTTTACAAGAAAAACCCCAAAAAGGGGCATGGCCACGGGAGAAAGTGGGCGTGGTCCAGACAAAAGGGGGTGTCCACAACAGTTTTGAAAAATCCCAATATATTTACTAAGGTTTCCACAGAAAATGTAGTGGATTTGAGTTGAGGAAAACCCGACAGATCAGAGCACGTGTAAAAAAAAGCAAAACGTAGGGAAAAGTGCAAAATGTAGGGCAACCTTTGTAAATACCTTGGGAAAATTGCTGTTGGAAAGCAAAACCCACAAAGAAAACTACACTCCACTAAACCCCTCTGTGTTCCAAAAATGTGTGTGTTATTTTGTAGCAATGACCAGTCATGCGATTTTTTTAGGGTTTGTGACGTCCGTCCTATATATTGTAGGTTGCAATCACATTCCAACAAATAGATAACGTATGTTAAGTTACAATCCAACTTATTTTTTATTTTAAAAATTTCCCCTGTTTGGTAGCTCTTGAATGTCTTAGTGCCATGGTTGATGTTTTAACATAATTTTGTTGTTTTTGCTTTGCATCTGTAGCATCCAAATTCATTTATGTTGGGGTTCTTGTCCAAATCTTGCATTCTTTTTACCCCCCCCTCAAGCTGCATGGGGCTACCATGTTTCTGTTTTTTTATGGAAATATAAATAAATGTATACACTTTTATCTTATAAATATCAATAGAATAAGTCAGTCATAATCTCCCATTCAATAATGTATATATCTAGAATCAACCCCTTCCATGACAGTGCTAGAAATCAAGATAATACAACCTTCGTCAGCACTGAAGTCCTGGGAAACCTCCGCATGCAGTCCCCATGTCCTGGGAAACCTCCGCATGCAGTCCCCGTGTCCTGAAAAATTCTTACGCATGTGCTAATAACAACAATCAAAGAAATGAGAGAATCACTACTGTTATTACTGTTATTACCAAAAGCACATATATGTACAAAATAGATCTATGTCTCAACTATAAGTAACAGTGTATTGACACATATTGCCATACACAGCAACTTATCATTTATATGCATAATAAGTAGAATACACATCACCTCGCTTCCATGAAATAGAGGCGAACATTAATTATTATTTCTAATCACATTTTCATGCGTTTGCAAAATGGACCTACCAGAAATATTTTTCTCCTTGCAGAAATGCAAGTAATATACATACTGTGATCTCTATTGTAATGTTACTGTGAAAATACAAAAAAGTATACTTCCCAACCTTACAAGTATCCATAGAACTGGATCGCTAGTATCCTCTTGTTAATATTGTACATACCCTTCCGATAATACTGCTAGAAATTAATACAATATTAATTTTGGCAGCAGTGCATTCCCCGTATTCTGGGAGACACTCGTGTCTTGAGAACCGGCTATGGATGTGCCAGAAATGAATAAACCACTGCAATAACATGATTGTCAATAACAAGGGTGCGCATGCATACACAAAAAAAATAAGATCTGTCTATCAACCAGAGTCTCTTATATAAGGAATAATAAACAAGAAGCTGTGCACTTTTATACTTTTATAAGAAAACTTAGACTTCGAGGATTTTAGAAAAGTTGTGTTTTTATGAATGAATCACACGTCAGTAAGCAGCGTTAAAATAGCGCAGGTTTATGACACTTTTTTTACACACACCGGCGGCCGATTCTGCCACCCATTTTTAAGTCTATATATACTATGCGTAATGTCTGTTTGTACCGTATTTATCGGCGTATAACACGCACTGGCGTATAACACGCACCCCCATTTTAACAGGGAAATTTAAGTAAAAAAAAAATAAAATGTAAAATAAATGACTTGGACTAAATGCCCCATCATCCCCCCAACTTTGTTTTCTTCTGCACCTCAGTTTGGTCCCATCCCCTCCAGTGCCACATCAGTCCTTCCCTTTTATCAGTCCCTGTGCCACATTTACCCCTCTCACCCATGTCTCATCATCTCTCCATGTCTCATCATTTCCTCCTGTCATAGACCACCACTAGCCATACAGACATTAAGCATTTAGTGCCTCCCCACCATCATTTCCCCTTGTCTCATCATGTCCCCCATCATTCCCCCCTCATCATCCCCCCACCCTGTCTTATCATGTCCCTCATCATTCCCCCCTCATCATCCCCCCACCCTGTCTCATCATGTCCCCCATCATTTCCCCTCATCATCCCCCACCCTGTCTCATCATGTCCCTCATCCTCCCCCCACCCTGTCTCATCAGGTTCCCCATCATTCTGTCTCATCAGGTCCCCCATCATTCCCCCTTATCATCCCCCCCACCCTGTCTCATCATGCCCCCCCATCATTCCCCTCCTCATCATCCCCCAACCCTGTCTCATCATGTCCCTCATCATTCCCCCTCAACATCCCCCCACCCTGTCTCATCATGCCCCCCATCATTCCCCTCCTCACCATCCCCCACCCTGTCTCATCATGTCCCTCATCATTCCCCCCTCATTCCCCCCCTCATCATTTCCCCCTGTCTCATCCCCCATCATCCCCCCTTATCATTTCCCCCTGTCTCATCCCCCCTCATCATTTCCCCCTGTCTCATCCCCCCTCATCATTTCCCCCTGTCTCATCCCCCTCCCACTCATCATTTCCCCCTGTCTCATCCCCCCATCACCCCCCCCTTATCATTTCCCTGTCTCATCATCCCCCCATCATGTTCCTCCTATGGCATCCAGTGGTCTTCAACCTGCGGACCTCCAGATGTTGCAAAACTACAACTCCCAGCATGTCCGGACAGCCAACTACTGTCCGGGTTTGCTGGGAGTTGTAGTTTTTCAACATCTAGAGGTTCGCAGGTTGAAGACCACTCTTCCCCTTTCCTTACTTGTCTGTGCTTCAGCTGTCTTGCGGGGTCAGTGAAGCAGATGAGTTACGTCCTCTCCCGGCTCCTCTGCACGGCATCACGGATGTCACTTTTCGGTGGCGACTACAGGAAATGAAGTGATACCGCACAGAGAAGCCGGGAGAGGACGTAACTCATCTGCTTCACTGACCCCACAAGACCCCCCCCGCCGCCTGACCTGACCTGCCAAGAAAGGTAAGGAAAATAAACGAAACTATAAAAAGTAGGAAAGGTGGAATGATGTGGGAGGGGGGATGGAGGTAAAATGAAAAGTAAAACTCACTTGTCTCCCGCACAGGAACTGGTGGATAGTGCGGGAGACGCTGATTAAAAGGTAGCGCAGATCCGGACAAGGTAGGGCTCATTTTAATCAGCGTCTCCCGCACTATCCACCACACCAGTACTTGTGGATCGTGCGGGAGAAAATAAGTGACAGTGCGGGGAGGAGACGCCGCAGGTCACTGATTTAAAGTGGCCGCGGCCGTGCTGTTAATACTTAACAAGCAGACGCTGCTGCGGCCGCTTTAAATCAGTGACCAGAAGACTTATCGGCGTATAACACGCAGGCAGCCTTTTTGCCTTAAATTTAAGTTTTAAAAGTGCGTGTTATACACCGATAAATACAGTACTTTTGTCGTGGTCATTGATAAAGAGGTAATATACCTTGAAATGCGTCTGATGAGGCAAATAAAAGAAATCTTGGATTATATACAAGTCTACTCTCTAATATCACAAGCGGTTTGTGCCGGCAACCCGGAGATTTTTTACCATTACCTAAGAAATCATCAGCTTTAAAGAGAGACTCAGCTTCCGGCAACACATCCCAACCAAGCAGGCGCGGTATGGCATGAAGATGTATAATCTTTGTGAGAGTACCTCAGGGTACACACCCAAGTTTATAGTGTATGAGGATCAAGATTCCCGTATTGAACCCCCAGAATGTCCCCCCACTCTGGGTGTTAGTAGGAAAATCATTTGGCGCCTCTTGCACCCATTGCTAGATTAGGGTTACCACCTTTATATGGATAACTTTTATACTAGTATCCCTCTCTTCACATCCCTCGCCACCAGATCCACGCTCGCTTGTGGGACAGTCCGGAAGAATCAAAGAGGCCTTCCTTCCTATCCCCTCCACATTCCTATCCCCCGGGGTGAGTCCCGTGCCCTTACCCATGAAAACCTGTTGCTGGTCAATTATAAGTACAAGAGGAATGTCCTTATGCTCACCCCAATTCATGGGAACGGCAGCACCCCTTTACGAGGTACCGGTCCTCAAGTCCCATTGTATTCTGGATTACAATTTGTACATGGGCGGGATTTGATCTTGAGAAACCTTGGCGTTGGTGTGCGGGCTCTGGTGTGTCCTTCATATAAGGATACACTGGCGAATGTCTCAATTTTAACATCAGTGTTGAGGGATAGCCAATGTCATTGTATATATCTACCACAGTAGTGCACCCATATTCCTGTATTGTATTCTAATTGTTACACATCCACACTTTTTATCTGGTGTAGGATTCTATTGTGGCACTTGTAGTCCGCTGCAGGCATCCTCCATTGTATGCATTTTTATGCTGGGGATCGCCCTTAGCAACGGACTACAAGGGCAGGATCTGCTCCCCCAGTATAAATGCACAACCGCATCTGGGGTTGAGCACCTCCAGCCATTTGAGACCACGTTTTTTGTTGTTTGTTTAAATTTTATACTTGGAGGTGTATAAACTCCAAAATAAATGCGCCTTGAATATCTTCAAGGCAGCATTAAGGTAGCACCTGTGAGGCCAGGCACCCATATGAGCCAACTCAGGTGGGGCTTGCAGCTTGTCTCCCTCCTCCCATTGCATGTGTGCTCAGTCACGCTGGAGGGTATCTGGGAGGAAGTTGTGAGTCGACCGAATGCTGCCGTAATTGCCCACTGGCCCCTGTTTTGCTTATCAAGCACAGGTAGGATTAGCGTTGGTCCTGCACCATCTTGAGAAACCTTGGCGTTGGTGTGCGGGCTCTGGTATGTCCTTCATATAAGGATATACTGGCGAATGTCTCAATTTTAACATCAGTGTTGAGGGATAGCCAATGTCATTGTATACATCTACCACAGTAGTGCACCCATATTCCTGTATTGTATTCTAATTGTTACACATCCACACTGTTTATCTGGTGTAGGATTCTATTGTGGCACTTGTAGTCCGCTGCAGGCATCCTCCATTGTATGCATTTTTATGCTGGGGATCGCCCTTAGCAACGGACTACAAGGGCAGGATCTGCTCCCCCAGTATAAATGCACAACCGCATCTGGGGTTGAGCACCTCCAGCCATTTGAGACCACGTTTTTTGTTGTTTGTTCACTATGTTAAAGTAGAATATGTCATGAAAAAGTTATCTCGGAATCAGAATGAAAGGTAAAAGCACCTCAGAGTTATTAATATATAAAGTGACAGTGGTCAGATTTGAAAAAAAGGGCTGCGTCCTTAAGGTGAAAATAAGCTGCGTCCTTAAGGGGTTAATGTACTGGCTTTGCAAAGCACTATGTAAGCAGAAAGGAATTAGCAAAAGTATCACAACAAGGAGTGCATTACATCACAGAAGTAGCACTGTTCTAAGCAGTGAACTGCTGGTGGTGATGATGAGGTTTATGGTAATGACAAACAAAGAGATGGGGAGAGAGGATTCGATTTAGTAAACAGAACAGTGTACATATTAAGAACGAAAGTAAGTATACAAGGGACAGTGCACAGTAATTTATAGGTGGTAAGAGATGATATGAAATCCTTTATGCACAGATATAGTGTGCATCCTCTGATGTACAGCATGGACCATTTGAAAAAGGAAGACAGGCTTAGCTTTCATGTACACATTCCAGGCTTTTCTCCTGCATAGACTAGCTAAGCCCTATTTCCTGTGTCCCATCCTTGTGTCTCTGCTGTTAGAGATGGAATTCCCCTAACAACATGCAGTGAGACACCTAGTGGCCAAGCATTAAGGGTCTCAGGGAATCCTTGCACCTCTACATACTTCTTTTGGTGCTATTAGCAAAGGGTTAAAGAAAAAGAAGAGCCGGCCACTGTTGTATTTTTCTGAGTGTAAGTAGGAGATGCACACAACATTTAAGCTTACAGGGGGAGATTTATCATTGATTTTAGAGCATTTTTTTGTCTATGTTTTGTCTATGTTGTCTATGTCTATGTTTTGGAAGCAGCATATTTAGCAACTTTTATGTGTCTTTTGATATAGACAGTTTCACTCTTTTTGGCTACCCGTAGAACTTTTTCTTTTTGACCATGCAGTGGTCACGTATTTATAATTTGCGACTTTTGTCAGAAGTTGCTATTTTGTGCACAAAGGTACTTTTTTAGGTGCAAAGCTACACCACCTACCAGTAGGCATGAGAATCTCTTCTACCTTCCGCAATTCAACCTTTAACCTCTTGTGGACAACAGCGTTCCACTCCCCTTCAATGACACGTGCTCAGGAGCTGAGCACGGGTCATAGCTGGGTGTCCTGGCAGCTATCTGCCACCAGGACCCATCTCCAATGCCAGACATCACCGATCACGGTGATGCCCGGCTATAACCCCATAGACATCGCAATCAAATCTGATTGTAGCATCTAAAATGCAAGTAAAAATGTCCCAGCAACTCTGTGAAATTAAGTAAAAATGCCTAACCTTCTAAATTCATGACCCGGGAAAGTGTCTACTTCCCTACCTCACAGGTGTCTAGAATAAGTTATTGTGGTAGAGCTTTTCCCACCACAGCAGAGATGTGCAAAATTCATCATCCTGCTGCACCTTCTTGAGAAATAAGATGCACGCTTGTCAAACCCACCACCCAAATAAATGTGGGAAAATAGCTCTACCATAGACATTCTTTGATAAATCTGGGCCATTGTCTATTTTGTGACCACAAAGATCGGTTCTGTGGCTGTAGAGCCACTAGCACAGTGAATCTACTGGCAGTAAGGAGGTGATACAGAAAACGATAACACCAAGAACAAGGCAAGTAGTAGTCCATGAGGTCACAAAGAAACCCAACATAACCTCTGTGCAACCAAAGGCCTTTCTCACATCAATTTATGTAAATGTCCACCATAGAGCTTTTTGGATTAAATAAGAAGTGGTATGTTTGGAGAAAGAAAAACACAGCATTTTCAGAAAAAAAAACATCATACCATCTGTGAAACATGGTGGTGGTTGTAATGTGGTTTGGTGCTGTTTTGCTGCTGAAGGCTTTTCCTCTCTCACAGATTATGTATTTGAGAGAAAATAGTGACATGCAAAATTGTCATGGCACCATATAGAAAAATATGAAGTCCCTTCAAGTCTCTTGAACCTCATTCAAATATATTGGGTTTAACATTTTATTTGTCAATATTTTCTTTTTTTTTAAAAACTGCAAAAGCATAGAGGTTTGAAAAAGCTTGACAAAACTGTAACAAATATGGCACATGTAAATGAGGCCTGATATGAACCCACAGGGTCTCTGTTTTCCTTTTTACAGGATCCATGCTAATGGCCCTTTAATATGTGCATGAGATATATAGCTCTAAGCACAGAATATTTCTTGGTGTGGAGGTATCAGAGTCTAGCCTAGATATCCTTTATCTAATGCCAATTCTTGTTTTAGCAAAAACAATCACGGTGGATGAGCCTAATAAGTTAAATGGGCACAGTCACTTTAAGAAACTTTTGACATGTTAAATAGACTTGTCAAAAGTTTTAGTTGGTCAAGGTCTGAGTGTTCAGACCATGACTGATAACTAGAAATAGCTGGGGGAAGAGTATGCTAAGGAAAAAAAAAACTTTTAGGGTGCGTTCACGCTCTAGTAGCTAGCAGCGAGTTTCCTGCTGCGAGTTGCTCTACCATTGATTTAAATGGGTCCATGGACACTCTGCAAATCTGACACAATTGCGGACTGTCAAATTGTGGACCCATTCAAATCAATGGTAGTATAACTCGCAGCAGGTTTCCCGCAGCGTGAAACCTGCTGCTAGTAATAGCGTGGGAAAGCATCCTTAATGTAAGTCTTCAGGATTGTGTAGATCAGCTGCATTTTTTCCCCTACTTGTTCTTACAATTGATCAGGGTCTGAACACTCAGACACCAACTGATCAAAATGTCTCTAGGACAAGTCAAAAGTTTTTTTTCTTAAGGATGTTTTTTTTCTTAAGGATGTAGGGCGTACCTGTACGCCCTACGCCCGCTCCCGGTGTTTAAAACGGGGTCACACCGTGACCCCGCATCACACCGGGTCGGTCCCGGCTGCTATTCATAGCCGGGACCCTAGGATAACAGCGCGCGGAACCGATCATTGTGCTGCGCGCTATTAATCTTTCAGACGCGGCGATCAAAGTTGACTACCGTGTCTGAAAGTGAAAGTAAATGCTTCCCGGCAGATCAGTCGGGCTAATCGGGACATCGCGATAGAATCGCGATGTTCCGATCAGCTAGGACGCGAGCGGAGGTCCCCTTACCTTTCTTCATGGCATCCGATCGGGGTTTGATTGCGCCAAGCTTAAGCTACAGGCTTGAGCAATCGAACCCCTATCTCGCTGATCCATACAAAGTTAGGGCTTAGCAGGGATCAGCATAAGAAATCAGTGTGTGCAGTGCTATAGCTCCCTATGGGAGCTATAGCACTGCAAAAAAAAAAAGCGAAAAAAAAAGTTAACAAAGGACATTTAACCCCTCTCCTAATAAAAGTTTGAATCACCCCCCTTTTCCCATGAAAAAAAAGTGTAAATAAAAATAAAAATAAACATATGTGGTATCATTAATTAAATCACAAGGTCAATGGCGTACGCGCAAAAAATTCCAAAAAGTCCAAAACAGCGTATCATAAAGTCTGATCAATACAAAAATGGTACAGATAAAAACTTCAGAACACAGCGCAAAAAATTAGTCCTCATACCGGCCCGTACGCGGAAAAATAAAAAGGTTATAGGGGTTAGAAGATGAGAATTTTTAACATATAAATTTTCCTGCATGTAGTTATGATTTTTTTTACGAAGTACGACAATATCCAACCTATATAAGTAGGGAATCATTTTAACCGTATTGACCTACAGAATAAAGCTAAGGTGTTATTTTTACCGAAAAATGTACTGCGTAGAATAGGAAGCCCCCAAAATTTATAAAATTAAATTTTTTCTTCAATTTTGCCACACAATGATTTTTTTTTCCATTTTGCGGTGGATTTGGACTAATGTCACTGCAAAGTAGAATTGGTGGTGCAAAAAATAAGCCATCATATGGAATTTTATGTGCAAAATTTAAAGCGTTATGATTTTTAGAAGGTGATGAGGAAAAAATGATAAATGCAAAAATGGAAAAACCCTGCGTCCTTAAGGGGTTAAAATCCTGTAAATTACATGAATTACTTTTTATTTTATGTATGTAATTAACTTTAACAAGAATCATGTGTGAAATGGCTGCTAGGTCGGAGGCGGACTACAAGATTTATTATGAAAATTTTTGTTGGAAAATACTATTAACCAATGCTACTTGAAAATATGTTATGTAGTCATTGTTAACTATTCTTCTATTCCCCCTAAACTCTTACTATGCATCTGTTATGGATCAATGACCATTGCACAGGGCCGGTTCTGCCTATAAGTGAAATAGGCAGCCATCTAGAGCACACTCTTGATGGGGGCACCGCTCTGCCCGCTGAAAGAAAGTTAGTAACCAGCCAGCATCTGAAGCACTCGCCGCTCATCCGAAGCATCTGCCCAGCCAGAACCACCATCATGTGAAGAGGAGGTTTGTTACAGTGTATCACCCCAGTAGTAAGGAGATTACTTGAGGATAAGGTTTGTTAAAGTGTGTCGCCCCAGTGTGTTGCCCCAGTAGTAAGTGTGTCAAAGGGCTAAGGCAATGGGCAGGGTCAAGGGGAGGCAAAAATAGCTTTCGCCAAGGATGGCAAAAATCCTTGCACCACCTTGCATCCACTGCACAATTAATGAAAGGAAGAGTTCCACTTTATGTAAAATGTTTACACTTTTTGTAAATGATCAACATCGGAGTGATGGAAATTCTCAAATTTACCAAATCATTTCCTTCATCTCTGGGTTTATTAATATAATTCAACAGCAGAAACCAGTAGGTGCAAGGTACTCCAGAAACAGAGCATGATTTATTCATTATTTTGAGCTCAGGATAAGTACAGAAGGAAATCTATTTGTCTAATTCAGCCTTTAGACTACTAAGCAAATACATTGCTATTCAAAACATGCATGTGGAAAGTTATGATAAAAATGTATATGCCACTGGTGATGTATTGCTAAAAAATAAGAAAGCTGCATATTATTCAATAACTGCATTTATTTTATCTGCATTATCTTTGCTTTACGGAAACTGGAATATGTTTTTGTAAATTGTACTGCAACTTTAATGAAAACTATTTCCCACAGAACATCCTTTAAATTAAAGAAAACCATTTATAATACCTGCCGTTTGGAGCACGTTGGCTTTGAATACCAAAGGCAACATGTGTTAACAGCATGACAAAACTAATTCTTAAAACATTAAGAATCAAAAATATACAGCCATATACATCATACCTGTAAAGGTCAGCAATGGATCTCATCTGGGGAAAGAAGCAATAAATTATTTGTGTGATAAAAAGGAAATGTTGCCAAGAACAAAATGCACAGATTTTTTTTCCAACACTGACAATTTATTTTTCATATAAATAAAACATCAACTCTTGTTAAACAATGTACTGTGTAGTGAACAGAAAATTGAAGATTATTAAAACCTGTATAATAGAGTAAACAAGAAGGGAGGGACCGTACAGAAAAAGTGCAGCATAAAGAAAATGTATTGGTGAGCATACCTTTCCCAGCATCTAAACATATTTATAAAGTGGGACAGTGGTACCCAGGAGGAAGAGGTAGTCAGGATAGCTGGGAGTAGTAGTCTCTTAATAGCAATACATTTTATGTCTTGTGGCAGGGTGGTCTGGCTATCCTAATGACCATGTGAGCCTTGCCCATTGGGTACACTTGATAAAGTGCAGGAATAAGAAATCTTGGCACTTTTGTAACTTGCAAACAATGTGGAATTTTACTTAACATTACTGTGCAAATCAAAGAAAATACAGTGAGGGACATATTCAAAAACATGCCAAGTTGTATTTAGACTTGGTAATCTAAGACAATCTGGCACATCTTACACATCTTTACACTTACAGTTTTATAACCAAATGATTGTAGCGGCAACTATTATTTTTTTAATCTGTATCCTGTTTGAGGGTGTCAAGAACTTCTGTGGCCAGGTCCAGTTTTTTTGCACTGATTATTGTTAATTATAAGTTCTAAGCTGATAAACCATCTAATGTTAACCATATACAAACCATATATATTATTCTTCTTTTCAATCAGGATGTGGCACAGTCTTTATATTTCACAACATAAAATGGTACCAAACTTTAGTCTCATCAATGGGGTACTCCGGTGGAAAGTTATACAGATTTGTAAATTACCTTTATTAAAAAAAACTTAGTCCTTCCAGTACTTATCAGCTGCTGTATACTACAGAGGAAGTTGAGTTGTCTTTCCAGTCCAGTCATTTTTTCTGTCTGACCACAGTGCTCTCTGCTGACACCTCTATCCGTGTCAGGAACTGTCCAGAGCAGGAGAGGTTTGCAATGGGGATTTGCTCCTTCTCTGGACAGTTCCTGACATGGACAGAGGTGTCAGCAGAGAGCACTGTGGTCAGACAGAAAAAATCAACTAACCTTGATTAGTAGTATACAACTGATAAGTACTGGAAGGGTCAAGGTTTTTTAATTGAAGTAATTTACAAATCTGTTTAACTTTCTGGCACCAGTTGATTAAAAAAAAAAAGGGGTTTTCCACCGGAGTACCCCTTTAAGGTTCTTTTATCATGCATGACCACAACATATCAAGGTACCACATGTAATTATTGCATTGGTGTTCCTGATCATCCTAATCAATGTCTACAAAAAAGATGACAACTAACACACCTTTGTGAAGGTCAAATTATGATGTTGCCCTTGAGCATCTATTGCAGAAGAGGTATCACAGATATCTGCGCATTTACAGTTTTATTAGTTTATGGTTTATTATATGGATTATATTAAGCCATTAATGCATCCACCCCACCTGGAACCCACTTGTCACTTGGTTCACCATAAGACTGTTACCCCAAGCAGAAAGCCATTTCCTGAACCAAGCAGTTTGAGGTCCCTCGAATGCCTTCTTGCTTCCTGCCTTGGCTACATGATGGAATATTCTCCGGCTTTAGGCTGGGTCCACACTACGATTTGTAACTACGGTTCCCGTATACGGCTGGGAGGAGGGGGCGGAGCTTAATCACGGTGCCCACACTCAGCCGTATTTGGGAACCATATTTAATGCATGTCTATGAGCCGACCGGAGTGAACCGCAGCCTCCAGTCGGCTGCTTTTTCGGCCATATGCGGTTTCCCGACCGTAGGCAAAAACGTTGTCAACCACGTTTTTGCCTGCAGTCGGGAAACTGCATACGGCCGAAAAAGCAGCCGACCGGAGGCTGGGGTTCACTCCAGTCGGCTCATAGACATGCATTAAATACGGTTCCCGAATACGGCTGAGTGCGGGCGCCGCGATTAAACCCCGCCCCCCCTCCTCCCAGCCGTATACGGGAACCGTAGTTACAAATCATAGTGTGAACCCAGCCTAACTCTCTAATATGGACACTGTACTGTTACCTGTCATTCTTTGAATTCATATTGAGTATGCTCCTAGCACCATTGTACAATAATTCCCACATTTGCTAATAAGCAGACATTACCAACCTGCATTTTCTTGTTTGCATTGTTGATATTGTTGTCTATATTATGTATATTCAATAAAAATCTATTGAATAAAAAAGTACCATATGCAACAATGACATGTTATAATAGTAGTCAATGGCAGGTGCACCCTTTTTGATGCATATACACTAAAATTTACCAATGTATCACATGATATGTTCACAGAACAGTGGCTTCAAAATAATAAGGTGTTCTTACTCTTCCAAAACATAGACAATAAGTACCAGGTACAATGGTAATTTGCCAGGTCATAGATGCAAAGGATTCACTACGTAGTTAAAACAGTCTACGTTTAGAGTAAAGTTTACTTTATTATTGTAAACCTAGTGCTCTGTGGTCACGCCATGTGTTACTTGTGAATGCACCAAAGCGTCGGCACTTGCCCTTCACCATTCTTTCCTTAACATCACCTGAATATACACAATATCCTCACTACTGGATTGTTTGTTAAGATTTTGGTTAGTGAAGTGTCCATCCTGAGGTTACAGAGTGCTCGGCTATGTTCTTGTACTCATAACACAATCTCCACAGGTGGGCATCCATTTCAGTACCTCTTGCACTGTTTAGGGATAGTGGCACATGAAGCACTTTCTGCTCGTCTCTGCTAAATTCACACTATTATTGTAAATTACATGTTTAACTCTTAAAACTACAACAGAAAGACTTTGTTCTATGTTGACCTGATACCATTTTATCTTTGTAGTAAGTAATTTCAATAAAACCATGTTATGCACCTGTATGTAGCCTGTCAAAAAGTAAAGTTACTGTGGAATTTAGTATAGGAATTTAACTTTTCTTAATCCAGTATTTTCTGTATGACCTTTGCCAAAGATGGCAGTCTGAATATTTTTGTTATTTTGTCTTTTTTCACTTCACTATTTTTATACAAGTTTCATATTTTATTTATCATAGAATTTATCATAGATATTTTCTGTCTTGACTGTAACATGACAACACTTTCATAGCATAAGAAGACCCAAAGATGGAAATACATTCAAGGCATATTAGTTAGGTATGTGAATGTAGTCAGATTGATAAGGTTTAGTGGTATGTGTCTGGTAGGATTCCTGAGATTGGAAATTGATATTTATTAGGTAAAACTATATGTTTAACTACAGAGCAGAATTTCTATTTAATTTGTCATAAATATATCAGCTGAAATACTTATGAAGATGTAGAATTGAATGGGAAATTCTTAACAAAAACACATGTCTTATTTATGGTTTGATGAAAAATTTGGTGATCATTTTTTCCCTGCATCCTGGATATATTGATAGTATCCACCTTCCTGGGCTCTTTAAAACTATGCAGATAATCTTGTTAGGATGTGAGTCATATATTCCTAGAATATCACAGATAATAACTGTCACCATAAATCTATGTATTTCTATAGCATGGCAGGAGCATACTTAGCGCTAGCTTAATTAATAAGCAACCAGCGAGGCATGCTCCAGACTTATCATTACTTGTTATTATTACTGGTGAGTAAGTATTTAATAGGAAACCACAGGAGGGAGATTTCATTATAATTCAGCATCCAAGTCAATGTATATGAAGCTGTTAACTACAAAAGTAATCCCTAGAACATATGTGTACAAGTGCAGACATACTGCAGAGATTTTCTCCTGTGCATATCTAATATCAGTATCACCACAGAAATATGTTAAGATTCCAGCTGGTCAGGAGTGTAGAATGAATACTGGTGATGCCTTTAAAGAATGAAGCATGAATGCACATAATATATGTGTTGTGAGTGTTTGCCTATAAATATAGTTTTATGGTCATGTGATTTATAAAGTGACATGATAATAAAATATTGATTTCCATCACATTGATATCATGCAGAATAACATAACATACTTTGTGACAGCAACAGATATACTTGATATAAGACAGAAGAAGATAGGAGCAGGATGTACTTTATGTTGCCTGCGCTTATAAGTTAAGGCTGAGTTCACACATCGTAAAATCACAAGAAGATATGATCAAATTTTAAATCTAATAATGTGCTCTATGAAAGTTTATGGAAAAGAGTGGACACATAAGTGGACACACTAGGGAAAATAGTAAAAATCTGGCTAATTCTTAGAAAGTGTAAATTTAGACTAGGCAGTCTTAGGGCTCGTTCACATTGAGTCAAAGCTTCAGTCAGGGAACTACATTCGCAGAATCCATTAAAATAGCGGGGCATAAGCGGAGTAAAAAATACTGCAGATAAGTCTCTTTTCTTTGCTTAAATCCTGCAAAACAATATACTCCAGACAGAAACCATACAGATGCCATTCAGAAGCAATGGAACCTATCAGGACCCGTTGGTGTCTGTAGTGCTATGTGCCAATCAGCTCAGTGTTTTCTTTAGTGAACAGCCTTTGTGACAGAGGCCCGAAGCAGGTGTGAACTTACTCTTGCACCAAATTTTTAACAGTGGCTTTGGCTATTTCACTGTCTACTTCACCAGTAGTCTGCACCACCTATTAGCTGGTTTAGTTTAAGCCAAAATATTGCTCCCTCCCCCCCAAATGTGTAAGAATAAAGTGCCATATACATAGTTGTTAGGGCATGTTACATATCATTGTCCTGTTCACAGTCAGTGTCATAATACCTGTGACACTGAGGATAATGTATTGGCAAACAGATGCATCTTAATACATTAAAAAACATTGAAATAAAGAGGGCATCAGTATTTCTGATCAGATAAAAACGTAATAACAATTGTAATAAAAAATCAAAACAAGAAGCAGTAAACATAGTTATTAGGTGTAAAGCAATGTTTGTCATACAAATCAAAAATGAGACAAAACATTCTTCTATTTGGGGCAGAATTAAAGAGGTTACTCGGTATAAAAAAAAAACAAGAACAGTATAAAAGATAAACAATCAAACAATCATAATCTTAAACATATTAAATAGAAACTAATGTAAACTATAATTGCCCCAAATAAAATAAGCGAAAATAAAGCTATGTCCAAGTCATGACTATCCAATGTGACAAAATTGTAAGAAGGATGGTGTCATTAGGCTAGAATTGGCTGCAAGGGGTTAATGGAGTATAATTCCATAGTGCCGTGGTTTCTATATCTTGTATTAATGAAGGATAAGATGCCTAAACAACTATAAGTTAAAAATAATTATATCAGTACTTATACACTGTATTTTTGCTCGTAGTTCTTTATTCAGAACTGACCACAGGGCATTAAAGAAAATTTGCATTTCTCCAGACAACCTGAGGGTTCAGCTGCCATATTAGGATGCAAGATGGGGGCCTTCTAATTTGCGGGCCATAATACAGAGCTAATGCAAATCTCTGGGGTTGTTTACATTGTTATATAAAATATACCATGTGCTGCTTTCACTTATTTCGAAGATGGAATACACCCATTAAAATATAGGGAGAGTGAATGACATGTGGATGCATCCATATTTGATCTGTATTGCACTTGCATTTGTTCAGTGTTTTCATGTCTATCATACATTTTTCAAAGTATAATCCAATTTCCTGTCTAGAAGACAAGCCATAAATATTTACTGTACAGAAATACAGATGCTGTACTAAAGCAATACTGATAAAGTACTGATGACATAACTGATGGTATTTCATCTGTAATATGACTGTATATACTATTCTGTCTCCCAAATCCACTAACCTATTCGGGCAAAAGTTGTGACATTGTCAATGAAGTTTCCCAGTAGTAGTGTCTACCATGTGTATAGTTTCACCCCCCTATTTTCAAGGTTTCTTATATTTAGCTGAAACATCTCTTGCTTTTGTTTTCACACTGTTGCCTCTTTATGCTAGTGATTGTGAAGTATCTAGGCTTGTACGAGTGCCATGTGTGGTTAAATTATATCAGTTGGTGTCAGTACTATTCCTTTAAAGGGGTTCTACACCAGAAAACAGGGAATAAGATGGCTGATCACGGGTTCCCACCGCTGGGGACCCTCACGATCTCCTCTGCCACACCCCAGTCATCCGGTACAGCTGCCACGCCCCCTCCATTCATGTCTACGGAAGGAGACGTGACGGCTACATAAACTTGAATGGAGGGGGCTTGGCGTGATGGGATGTCCGCCGGCCCAAAGATCATGGGTAGAGATGAGCAAATCAAATCTGAAGATTCCGAATTTGTTATGAATTTTAGGAAAAAGTTGATTTGCAGTGAATCCATATATCGCCGTGATTCTATTGCACGAATCACTTCATTAAACTCCACTTAGTGCGGTCCAGGCTCCAGGGCATCTAAAATGGGGGATCCACATGTGTGGACATGGGGCAAGGAACTCTAGGAAGGCAGCAAGGTGGGTAGATGGGATGACCCTGAATCACATGCAGCATGCAGCCTATCAGCAGCCAGCCACCACTGTGATATCACAGCCAGAGGTCAAGTCCTGGCAAAAAAAAGTAGAGGAACTTGCCCAATATTTTTCCATTCAAGGGCTGGTCCTGCATGACTCCTGCTAATGGGAACAGTGTTCCTGCTGTGGAAAAAGTGCAGGAACTCTGTTCCCATGCTTTCCTGCAGGACTTGAGCCCTGGTAACAGCCCTATATAATCGGCAGCCATCTTGCGGCCAGGCATTGCAGCGTTTTATTTCAGAGAGAGCATTTCATTGCATGGAGAGATAGAGCAGAGTGTGCATTGCACAGAAAAACAGCTTGACAGCAGCGATTCAGCACAAGCCAAAATCACTGCAGAAAAGCGCTGACAGGGAAGGGAGAGAGAAAGTACACTTTTGGGTGTAATGCACAGTGGTGTACAACAACTCTAAAGATTATAGGGGCCAGATGGGCTGAGCACTAAAAGCCATTGTTACCTGCTATTAGTGCCTAATAATACTGTACTGGGCTCTACTACACAGCGATTCTGTACTGCTGCAGTTGGTTTTACAACAACAGGGGCCAGTTAGGGTGAGCACAAAAAGCCATAGTCACCTGATTACAGTGCCTAATACAGGTTGCGTAGCAGAGCTTATTGTCCTCTCATAAGTGTAATCTGTGCGTACATAGGTGGTGTACGTTTTTTTTCCTGTAAAATTAACTTGGGCCTAATTACTGTGAAAGGCCAGCCAAAGCTGCACCCTTGTTTTTGTAGTCTAATACAGTTTTAAGCGGAGCATATTGTCCACCTCTCATAAGTGTAAACTGTACGTACACCTACGTGATGTACATCTTTTTTTTTTCCTGAAAAACAAATTTTTGCCTAGTTACTGTGAAAAGCCAGCCAAAGTTACCAACTTTTTTCTTTAACATAGTAACATAATAACAGTGCATAAGGTTGAAAAAAGACCAGAGTCCATCAAGTTCAACCTATAACCCTAATGAGTCCCTACTGAGTTGATCCAGGGGAAGGCAAAAAACCCTCATACTCGAGGAAAAAATTCCTTCCCTACTCTAAATATGGCAATCAGAATAGATGCCTGGATCAACCTTCTGTCCCTATAGATCTAGAATCCATAACCTGTAATGTTATTAATCTCCAAAAATGCATCCAGACCCCTCTTAAATTATTTTACCGAGTTAACTGTGACCACCTCCTCAGGCAGAGAATTCCATAGTCTTACTGCTCTTACAGTAAAGAACCCCTGTCTGTGCTGGTGTAGAAACCTTTTTTCCTCTAAACGTAAATGATGCAACCTTGGTATAGATATAGTCCTTGGTATAAATAGATCATGGGAGAGATCTCTGTGAGGTCCCTTGATGTATTTATACATAGTTATTAGGTCACCCCTAAGCCTTCTTTTTTCTAAACTAAATAACCCTATTTCTGATAATCTTTCTGGGTACTGTAGTCCTCCCATTCCCCATATTACTCTGGTTGTCCATCTTTGAACCCTCTCCAGTGCGACTATATCTTTCTTGTACACTGGTGCCCAGTACTGTACACAGTATTCCATGTGTGGTCTGACTAGTGATTTGTACAGCGGTAAAATTATTTCCTTGTCGTGGGCATCTATGCCTCTATTGATGCACCATACAATACAATGGACCATACGTTGTTCCCTTCCACCTTTTAGAGGTCTTTGCATCGCATCAATACCTGGTGGTGTAGGTTTCACATGGTGTTTTTTGCACACCTTTCCTTTTGTTAGATAAAAAAAAAGAGGGTCCATATATTTTATCCTTATAGCTGCATATTCAAAGTGCTGCTATTTCTAAGTGCATTGGAGAGATATTGCAGGAGATAGTAAGGAGGTAGGCTGGAGGTAGATACAATCTAAAAAAAAAAGTTAAGATTTGTTTGTTTTACCTTTTCTCCTCTCTAAAATGGCAGACTTGGTTCAATGCAGGAATTGTTGTGCATTTATTTCATGTACCACTCTTTGGAGGTATGGATGCTGTCAGATCTGTAGACAGTTCTCCTTACTTATTGCATTTTTGAAGTCTGAGATGTTTAAATTATCTGTTAAACAAACTCAGGCTGGGACTGCTGCAATGCCACTGCCACAGAGGACCCCTAGAAATGGCAGATGCATTACTGTAAGTTCTGGAAGACTTAAGAGTTGTGGATAGAAGACATGACCCACAGTCTGTGGTTCTTAATCATTCATTTGCAGCACTCTCAGAATGTAAGGGCAACATGGATATTGACTCAAGCACAGAGGGTGAGAAACCATCGACTCCTATGTCTAATGTAAGCAAGACTGCAGCCAAGGACAAAAAAAGATAAAGTGAAGTCTGAAAGGAAGCAGCTGATGCTGGGTGATTAAATCATAAGAAGTGTGGAGCTTAAGGAAAATGGTGTTGTGAGATGTCTCCCTGGTGCTACTGCTAAAAGAGATAGAAGACGTATTCTTAATGAGGGACATTTATCAATGTTTGCTTATGTATTCTTTTTTTTTAGTAATTTTTTCCTTACTTTTTTTTTGCTTATGTGTGACTTATTTATCAACTGGTTTCAGCCTGTTGATAATTTTCTTTCACGTAAGCATTTTTTCCTTTTTTACTTTGGTAGTAGCTTTTTCTACTCCATGTTTGAGCTGGAGTAAATTTAGTCAACTTTTAACCCTGTTGCGACTTTCTTTTGCGCAGTTGCGACTGTCGCAGTTAATAAATACCTTACTACCCGTAGTCCATTTTAAAATTAATACTACATAGTTAATTTTTGGAAAACTTGCTTTTCACGCTTTCCAGTCAAAATGTTGCACGAAAAATCACGTAGTCGCAGTTGCGACAATTTTGCGACAGTTATAGTAAAAAAAACCTGACTAAACCCGTTGATAAATGTCCATAAATATTGTTAAGCAAGCAAAGCAGGAAGGGGATGTGGATATTCTTGTCCATCTAGGGACAAATGAGCTGGCTTGCAATGAAGTTTCAGAGGTGAAGGAATCTTTTACCACACTTGGTAATGATGTACAGGATTTTGTATCCACTGTTTCATTTTCTGAAGTTCTGCCTGTGGATAGCGTTCAGAATGATAGGCAGAGGCGCATTAAGAAGTTCAACTTATGGCTTAGTAAATGTTGTCAAGAGCAAGGATTTAGCTTTGTGTCTCATGATAGCTCTACTTGGAATAGAAAGGAACTGTACAAAAAAGATGGTGTTACGCCGAGCGCTCCGGGTCCCTGCTCCTCCCCGGAGCGCTCGCGGCGTTCTCCTCTCTGCAGCGCCCCGGTCACCGGGAGCGCTGCACTGTCACTGGCGGCGGGGATGCAATCCGCGTAGCGGGACGCGCCCGCCCGCGGGTCGCATTTCAATTTACTCACCTGTCCCGTTCCACGGCTGTCACGTCCCGGCGCGCGCGGCACTGCTCTCTAGGGCGCGCGCGCCGGCTCTCTAAGATTTAAAGGGCCAGTGCACCGCTAATTGGTGCCTGGCCCAATCAGTGTCAATTAGCTTCCCTGCTCCATGTGAATAAAACCCACTTCCCCTTCCTGTCCTTGCCGGATCTTGTTGCCTTGTGCCCTGTGAAAGTGTTTAGTGTGTTACCTAGCCTGTGTACCCAGACCTTCTGCTGTTGCCCCTGACTACTACTCTTGCTGCCTGCCCTGACCTTCTGCTACGTCCGACCTTGTTCTTTCCTTGTCCCTGTGTACCGCGCCTGTCTCAGCTGTCAGCTGGGGTTGAGTCGCTATCGGGTGGAACGACCTGGGGGTTACCTGCCGCAGCAAGTCCATTCCGCTTTGCGGTGGGCTCTGGTGAAAACCATTAACCCCTTAGACTCCGTTCCCCTGGTACGGCCCACGTCATCACCCCACTGACACAGAGGATCCACCACCAGTGTCCTCGCTGCTTACCAGTCCGGATCCTGACAGTAGATCTGGCCATGGATCCCGCTGAGGTGCCACTGCTAAGTCTCGCTGACCTCGCCACCGTGGTCGCCCAACAAGGACAACAGCTGTCGCAGTTGACCGCCATGCTACAGCAGCTTCTGCCTCTACAGCAGCAACCATCTCCTCCCCCAGCTCCTGCTTCTCCTCCGCAGAAAGTTGCCACTTCCAGACTCCGCTTGTCCCTACCTGACAAGTTCGATGGGAACTCTAAATTGTGCCATGGGTTCCTGTCCCAATGTTCCTTGCACTTGGAGATGATGTCAGACCAATTCCCCACTGAACGGTCTAAGGTGGCTTTCGTGGTCAATCTCCTGTCTGGAAAGGCCTTGTCATGGGCCACACCGCTCTGGGACCGCAACGATCCTGCCACTGCTACAATCCAGTCCTTCTTCTCAGAAGTACGTAGTGTCTTTGAGGAGCCAGCTCGGGCTTCTTCAGCCGAGACTGCCCTACTGAACCTTGTCCAAGGGAGTTCTTCTGTGGGCGTGTACGCTAGCCAGTTCTGCACCCTTGCCTCTGAGCTATCCTGGAATAATGAGGCCCTCTGCGCGACCT
Source organism: Hyla sarda (assembly GCF_029499605.1). Classification (NCBI taxonomy): domain Eukaryota; kingdom Metazoa; phylum Chordata; class Amphibia; order Anura; family Hylidae; genus Hyla; species Hyla sarda. Next base: position 179,459,903 of record NC_079193.1, on the reverse strand, counting down.
TCAAGAAAGGCTTATCCAGTCACATCAAAGATGTGCTGGCCGCACGAGAAATTCCTGCTACCCTATCTGAACTTATCCAGTTGGCCACCCGCATTCATATGCGTTTTTCTGAAAGACGCCAGGAGCTCCGCCAGGAAAAGGACCTTGATCACTGGGTACCTCTCTCCCAGAATCCTCTGCAATCTACTCCTGTGCCTCCCGCCGAGGAGGCTATGCAAGTGGATTGGTCTCGCCTGACCCAAGAAGAGAGGTCTCGTCGCAAAGATGAAAATGTATGCCTGTACTGCGCTAGTACCGAACATTTCCTAGTGGACTGCCCTATTCGTCCTCCGCGTCTGGGAAATGCACGCATGCACCCTGTTCACGTGGGAGTGGCGTCTCTTTGCCTAAATTCTGCCTCTCCATGTCTGACTGTACCTGTGCAGATTTCTCCTTCCGCCAACTCCTCCTTCTCAGCAGTGGCCTTCTTGGACTCAGGTTCTGCAGGAAACTTTATTTTGGCCTCTTTCATTAATAGGTTCAGTATCCAAGTAACCCATCTCGTCAAACCGCTCTCTATCTCTTCTGTTAACGGAGAAAAATTGGACTGCACTGTGCGCTACCGCACTGAACCCTGCCCATGAGCATTGGGCATGAAAAATTGAATTTTTCGTTCTGCCTAACTGCACCTCTGAAGTTCTTCTCGGCCTGCCGTGGCTCCAACGTCATGCTCCTACCCTCGACTGGACCACCGGGGAGATCAAAAATTGGGGTCCTTCTTGTCACAAACGATGCCTCACATCTGCTCCCACTTGTCTAACTCCTGAGGTTCCACCTTTACCGGGCCCTCCCAAGGCTTACCAGAACTTTTCTGATGTTTTCTGCAAAAAGCAAGAAGAGATTTTACCTCCTCATAGCCTCCTTCCTGGTACCACTCTGCCCCGTGACAAGATTCACCCTCTGCCCCCCCTCCCCATTCCCACTTCTTCTGGAGTTCCTGCCGTAGATGAAGTAACCCGGGACTTCTCCGTTATCTGGAAGGAGACTCAAGAGTCGCTCCCACTGGTCTTGTCTCATATGAAGGGACATGCAGATAAAAAGAGGGGGAGACCTAAGGGGGGGGTACTGTTACGCCGAGCGCTCCAGGTTTCTGCTCCTCCCCGGAGCGCTCGCAGCGTTCTCCTCTCTGCAGCGCCCCGGTCAGACCCGCTGACCAGGATTGCTGCACTGCCACTGCCGGCGGGGATGCGATCCGCGTAGCGGGATGCGCCCGCCCGCGGGTCGCATCCCAATCTACTCACCTGTCCTGTTCCCCGGCTGTCACGTCCCGGCACGCGCGGCCCCGCTCTCTAGGGCGCGCGCGCTGGCTCTCTAAGATTTAAAGTGTCAATCAGTGTCAATTAGCTTCCCTGCTCCATGTGAATAAAACCCACTTCCCTTTCCTGTCCTTGCCGGATCTTGTTGCCTTGTGCCCTGTGAAAGCGTTTAGTGTGTTCCCTAGCATGTGTATCCAGACCTTCTGCTGTTGCCCCTGACTACGACTCTTGCTGCCTACCCTGACCTTCTGCTACGTCCGACCTTGCTCTTGCCTTGTCCCTGTGTACCGCGCCTGTCTCAGCTGTCAGCTGGGGTTGAGTCGCTATCGGGTGGTTACCGACCTGGGGGTTACCTGCCGCAGCAAGTCCATCCCGCTTTGCGGCAGGCTCTGGTGAAAACCAGTATTCCCTTAAACTACGTTCCCCTGGTACAGCCCACGTCATCACCCCACTGACACAGAGGATCCACCACCAGTGTCCTCGCTGTTTACCAGTCCGGATCCTGACAGATGGTTTGCATCTTTCTCTCAAAGGAACGAATGAACTCAGTGAACAATTCCAAGAATTTGCTAAGAGTATTTAAACTAGGAAAGGGGGGGGGGGGCAAAAAAGTGAAAATCCATGAATCTAATTGCCCCCCTGAACACTGCCAGAACATGTCAGCAGCACAGAGTTTAAGAAATGACAAGCTAAGAGTCCTGTCCACAAATGCCACAAATGCTCACAGTTTAGGTAATAAAATCTGGCATCTGAGAATGAAGATTTATTGACTGTTACTGAGACATGGTTTAATGAAAGTAATGACTGGGACATAACCATACCAGGGTGCTCTTTATAAAGAAGAGACATAGAAGGCAAGAAAGGAGGAGGAGGAGTGGCCCTGTTAGTGAAAGATAGCATTAAATCTAACCTAATACAAGTTAGTGAGGCCAACCTTGAGTCAGTTTGAGTTACGTTTCAGTTTGGTAATCATGCAGTAACTCGTTTAGGTGTGACATATAGACCGCCTGGCCAAGTTAAAGAATTAGATGAACAACTAGTTGAGGAAATAGCTAAAATGACAGTGAAAGGAGAAGTTATCATTATGGGAGACTTCAATCTTCCGGATATAAACTGGAAAACCAAAATAGCAAATTCTGCCAGGAGTACAGATATTCTAAATTTCCTACTGGGATCATCTCTACAACAAGTGGTTGAGGACATTTTGGATTTGGTATTCACAAATGGAGATTTTTCATATGATGTTACTGTAAGCGAAAGCTTGGGATCTAGTGATCACCAGTAAGTGTGGTTTAACCCCTTAAGGACCCAGCCATTTTACACCTCAGGACCCGGGCATTTTTTGCAATTCTGACCACTGTCACTTTAAACATTAATAACTCTGGAATGCTTTTAGTTATCATTCTGATTCCGAGATTGTTTTTTCGTGACATATTCTACTTTAACATAGTGGTAAAATTGTGTGGTATCTTGCATCCTTTCTTGGTGAAAAATCCCAAAATTTTATGAAAAATTTGAAAATTTTGCATTTTTCTAACTTTGAAGCTCTCTGCTTGTAAGGAAAATGGATATTCCAAAAAAATTTTTTTTTATTCACATATACAATATGTCTACTTTATGTTTGCATCATAAAATTTACGTGTTTTTACTTTTGGAAGACACCAGAGGGCTTCAAAGTTCAGCAGCAATTTTCCAATTTTTCACAAAATTTCCAAACTCACAATTTTTCATGGACCAGTTCAGGTTTGAAGTGGATTTGAAGGGTCTTCATATTAGAAATACCCCACAAATGACCCCATTATAAAAACTGCACCCCCCAAAGTATTCAAAATGACATTCAGTCCGCGTTTTAACCCTTTAGGTGTTTCACAGGAATAACAGCAAAGTTAAGGAGAAAATTCACAATCTCCATTTTTTACACTCGCATGTTCTTGTAGACCCAATTTTTGAATTTTTACAAGGGGAAAAAGAAGAAAATGTATACTTATATTTGTAGCCCAATTTCTCTCGAGTAAGCACATACCTCATATGTCTATGTAAAGTGTTCGGCGGGCGTAGTAGAGGGCTCAGAAGCGAAGGAGCGACAAGGGGATTTTGGAGAGTACGTTTTTTTTAAATGGTTTTTGGGGGGCATGTTGCATTTAGGAAGCCCCTATGGTGCCAGAACAGCAAAAATCCCCTGCATAGCATACCATTTTGGAAACTAGACCCCTTGAGGTACGTAACAAGGAATAAAGTGAGCCTTAATACCCCACAGGAGCTTCACAACATTTGCATATGTAAAAAAATAAAAATAAAATTTCACTAAAATGTGTGTTTCCCCCCAAATTTCACATTTTTGCAAGGGTTAATAGCAGAAAATACCCCCCAAACATTGTAACCCCATCTCTTCTGAGTATGAAGGTACCCCATAAGTTGACCTGAGGTGTACTATGGGTGAACTACTAGCTCAGAAGAGAAGGAGTCATATTTGGCTTTTTGAGAGCAAATTTTGCTCGGGGGCATGTCGCATTTAGGTAGCCCCTATGGTGCCAGGACAGCAAAAAAAAAAACACATGGCATGCCATTTTGGAAACTAGACCCCTTGAGGAACGTAACAAGGAATAAAGTGAGCCTTAATACCCCACAGGGGTTTCACGACTTTTGCATACGTTAAAAAAAAAAAAAAATCACTAAAAGGTGTGTTTCCCCCCAAATTTCACATTTTTGCAAGGGTTAATAGCAGAAAATACCCCCCAAAATTTGTAACCACATCTCTTCTGAGTATGGAGGTACCCCATAAGTTGACCTGAAGTGCACTATGGGCGAACTACAATGCTCAGAAGAGAAGGAGTCATATTTGGCTTTTTGAGAGCAAATTTTGCTCGGGAGGCATGTCGCATTTAGGAAGCCCATATGGTGCCAGGACAGCAAAATAACCCCCACATGGCATACCATTTTGGAAACTAGACCCCTTGAGGAACGTAATAAGGCCTAAAGTGAGCATTTGCCCCCCACTGGTGTCTGTCATATCTTTGGAACAGTGGGCTGTACAAAATTTTTTATTTGCACAGCCCACTCCACCAAAGATCTGTCAGACACCTGTGGGGTGTAAATTCTCACTGCACCCCTCATTACATTCCGTGAGGGGTGTAGTTTCCGAAATGGGGTCACACCAGCATGTTAGTGTAAAAAGTTAATTTTTTTACACTAACATGCTGGTGTAGACCGCAACTTCACCTTTTCATAAGGGGTGAAAGGAGAAAAAGACCCCCACAAATTGTTAGGCAATTTCTCCCGAGTACGGAGATACCCCATATGTGGCCCTAAACTGTTGCCTTGAAATACGACAGGGCTCCAAAGTGAGAGCGCCATGTGCATTTGAGGCCTGAATTAGGGATTTGCATAGGGGTGGACATAGGGGTATTCTACGCCAGTGATTCCCAAACAGGGTGCCTCCAGCTGTTGCAAAACTCCCAGCATGCCTGGACAGTGAACGGCTGTCCGGCAATACTGAGAGTTGTTGTTTTGCAACAGCTGGAGGCTCCATTTTGGAAAGAGTGGCGTACCAGGCGTTTTTCATTTTTATTGGGGAGGGAGGGGGGCTGTGTAGGGGTATGTGTATATGTAGTGTTTTTTTACTTTTTATTTTATTTTGTGTTAGTGTAGTGTAGTGTTTTTAGGGTACAGTCACACGGGCGGGGGGTTACAGCAAGTTTGAGCTGCCGCGCAAAATTTGCTGCATTGCAAACTTGCAGCCCGATACTCACTGTAAGCCCCCTGCCCATGTGAATGTACCCTGTACATTCACAGGGGGGGACCTTCAGCTGTTGCAAAACTACTACTCCCAGCATACCTGAGAATGTTTGGGAGTTGTGGTTTTGCAACAGCTGGATGCACACGGGTTGGGAAACACTGAGTTAGGAAACAATGTTTCCCAACCAGTGTGCCTCCAGCTGTTGCAAAACCACAACTCCCAAACATTCTCAGGCATGCTGGGAGAAGTAGTTCGGCAACATCTTTAGAGCCAGATGTTGCCGAACTATAACTTCCAGCATGCTTGGAGTTGTAGTTTTGCAACATCTGGAGGACTACAGTTTGCAGACCACTAATACAGTGGTTCCCAATCTGTGCCCTTCCAGATGTTGCAAAACTACAACCCCCAGTATGCCAAAACTGTCCAGGCATGCTGGGAGTTGTAGTTCTGCAACATCTGAAGGGCCAGATGTTACAGCACTACAACTCCCAGCATGCCTGGACAGTAAGGGCATGCTGAGGATGTATAGTTTTGCAACATCTGGAAGGGCACAGTGGTCCAAAAACTGTGGACCTCCAGATGTTGCAAAACTGCAACTCCCAGCATGCCCAGACGCCAAGGGCTGTCTGGGCATGCTGGGAGTTGTAGTTTACAGGGTCCTATTACAGCAATGCATGTCGCTTTACGGCGACGTGCATTGCTGTAAAGGGCCCGACCGCGGCTGAAGATATACTCACCTGTCGCCGCCGCCGCCATCTTCATCGTCTGGATCCGGGTCTTCAGGGACGAGGTAAGTATCGGGGCCGGTCCCCAGCACTCCCCCGTCCCCCGCCGCGTCATCCGGTCTTCCTCCCGTCCTCTCCGGACTTTCAGGGGCCGGGCAGGACGGGAGGAAGTAACCATCCCCCCTCCTGCGATTGGTCGGTTAACTAACCGAAAGATCGCAGGGTATAGGAGGAGGTGGCAGGCTTGCCACCTCGCTCCTAGACGTTAGCATGGTCCTGGCTGTCTGTGACAGCCGGGATCATGCGAAATTACCGGGCGGTCGGGTCCCAGAGACCCGATCAGCCCGGTATCGCCGCAGATCGCAAGGGCGATTTCCCTTGTGATTTGCGCAGATCGCCGACATGGGGGGCCTACATGGCCCCCCTTGGCGTTTGCCCTGGATGCCTGCTGAAGCATTTCGGTTCCGATCTCTGCCCGGCGAGCAGGCATCCGGTTCCGATCTCTGCCCGGCGAGCGGCAGAGACCGGAAAACGCCAGGACGTACGGGGACGTCCTGGGTCCTTAAGGCCCAGGGTGCGGGGACGTCCCCGTATGTCCTGGGTCCTTAAGAGGTTAATATAAGAACAGTGAAGGAGTTACACCACACAAAAACAAAAGTTTTAGATTTTACAAAAACAGACTTTTCAAAAATGAGATGAGTCATAAATAAGTCACTGTCAGACTAGAACGGATTACAGGGAGTCCAGAAGAAATGGGACTACTTCATGGACGCATTATTAAAGGCAACAGAAAATTGCATTAAACTTGTCATTAACCACTTAAGGACCCAGCCATTTTACACCTCAGGACCCAGGCATTTTTTGCAATTCTGACCACTGTCACTTTAAACATTAATAACTCTGGAATGCTTTTAGTTATCAATCTGATTCCGAGATTGTTTTTTCGTGACATATTCTACTTTAACATAGTGGTAAAATTTTGTGGTAACTTGCATCCTTCCTTGGTGAAAAATCCCCAAATTTTATGAAAAATTTGAAAATTTTGCATTTTTTTAACTTTGAAGCTCTCTGCTTGTAAGGAAAATGGATATTTCAAATATTTTTTTTTTTCACATATACAATATGTCTATTTTATGTTTGCATCATAAAATTTACGTGTTTTTACTTTTGGAAGACACCAGAGGGCTTCAAAGTTCAGCAGCAATTTTCCAATTTTTCACAAAATTTCCAAACTCACAATTTTCATGGACCAGTTCAGGTTTGAAGTGGATTTGAAGGGCCTTCATATTAGAAATACCCCACAAATGACCCCATTATAAAAACTGCACCCCCAAAGTATTCAAAATGACATTCAGTCCGCGTATTAACCCTTTAGGTGTTTCAAAGGAATAACAGCAAAGTGAAGGAGAAAATTCACAATCTCCATTTTTTACACTCGCATGTTCTTGTAGACCCAATTTTTGAATTTTTACAAGGGGAAAAAGGAGAAAATGTATACTTATATTTGTAGCCCAATTTCTCTCGAGTAAGCACATACCTCATATGTCTATGTAAAGTGTTCGGCGGGCGCAGTAGAGGGCTCAGAAGCGAAGGAGCGACAAGGGGATTTTGGAGAGTACGTTTTTTTTAAATGGTTTTTGGGGGGCATGTTGCATTTAGGAAGCCCCTATGGTGCCAGAACAGCAAAAATCCCCCACATGGCATACCATTTTGGAAACTAGACCCCTTGAGGTACGTAACAAGGAATAAAGTGAGCCTTAATACCCCGCAGGGGTTTCACGACTTTTGCATATGTAAAAAAATTAAAATAACATTTCACTAAAATGTGTGTTTCCCCCCAAATTTCACATTTTTGCAAGGGTTATTAGCAGAAAATACCCCCCAAAATTTGTAACCCCATCTCTTCTGAGTATGGAGGTACCCCATAAGTTGACCTGAGGTGTACTATGGGTGAACTACAATGCTCAGAAGAGGAGTCATATTTGTCTTTTTGAGAGCAAAAATTTTGCTCGGGGGCATGTCGCATTTAGGAAGCCCCTATGGTGCCAGAACAGCAAAAATCCCCCACATGGCATACCATTTTGGAAACTAGACCCCTTGTGGAACGTAACTAGAAATAAAGTGAGCCTTAATACCCCACTAGGGTTTCACGACTTTTGCATACGTAAAAAAAAAAAAAAAATCACTAAAAGGTGTGTTTCCCCCCCAAATTTCACATTTTTGCAAGGGTTAATAGCAGAAAATACCCCCAAAATTTGTAACCACATCTCTTCTGAGTATGGAGGTACCCCATAAGTTGACCTGAAGTGCACTACGGGCGAACTACAATGCTCAGAAGAGAAGGAGTCATATTTGGCTTTTTGAGAGCAAATTTTGCTCGGGGGGCGTGTCGCATTTAGGAAGCCCCTATGGTGCCAGGACAGCAAAATAACCCCCACATGGCATACCATTTTGGAAACTAGACCCCTTGAGGAATGTAACAAGGCATAAAATGAGCATTTACCCCCCACTGGTGTCTGTCATATCTTTGGAACAGTGGGCTGTACAACATTTTTAATTTGCACAGCCCACTCTTCCAAAGATCTGTCAGACACCTGTGGGGTGTAAATTCTCACTGCACCCCTCATTACATTCCGTGAGGGGTGTAGTTTCCGAAATGGGGTCACATGTGGTTTTTTTTTTTTTTTTTTGCGTTTGTCAATGCGTTTAACAATCAGCCACCCCTGTGCAAATCACCTCAAATGGACATGGCGCACTCTCCCTTCTGGGCCTTGTTGTGCACCCCCAGAACACTTTATGCCTACATATGGGGTATCTCCGTAGTCGGGAGAAATTGCGTTACAAATTTTGTGGGGCTTTTTTCCCCTTTACCTCTTGTCAAAATGAAAAGTATAGGGCAACACCAGCATGTTAGTGTAAAAAGTTTATTTTTTTACACTAACATGCTGGTGTAGACCCCAACTTCACCTTTTCATAAGGGGTGAAAGGAGAAAAAGACCCCCAAGATTTGATAGTCAATTTCTCCCGAGTACGGCTATACCCCATATGTGACCCTAAACTGTTGCCTTGAAATACGACAGGGCTCCAAAGTGAGAGCGCCATGCGCATTTGAGGCCTGAATTAGGGACTTGCATAGGGGTGGACATAGGGATATTCTACGCCAGTGATTCCCAAACAGGGTGCCTCCAGCTGTTGCAAAACTCCCAGCATGCCTGGACAGTCAACGGCTGTCCAACAATACTGGGAGTTGTTTTGCAACAGCTGGAGGCTCCGTTTTGGAAACAGTGGCGTACCAGACATTTTTCATTTTTATTGGGGAGGGGAGGGGGGCTGTGTAGGGGTATGTGTATATGTAGTGTTTTTTACTTTTTATTTTATTTTTTGTTAGTGTAGTGTAGTGTTTTTAGGGTACAGTCGCACGGGCGGGGGTTCACAGTAGTTTCTCGCTGGCAATTTGAGCTGCAGCAGAAAGTTTGCGGCAGCTCAAATTTGCAGCCAGATACTTACTGTAATCCTCCGCCCATGTGAGTGTACCCTGTACGTTCACATTGGGGGGGACATCCAGCTGTTGCATAACTACAACTCCCAGCATGCCCGTTGGCTGTCGGTGACTGCTGAGAGTTGCAGTTTTGCAACAACTGTAGGCATACTGGTCATGTATCACTGAGTTTGTGACCTAACTCAGTGTTTCACAACCAGTGTGCCCCCAGCTGTTGCAAAACTACAACTCCCAGCATGTACGGTGCATGGTGTACGGTGACTGCTGAGAGTTGTAGTTTGCAACAGCTGGAGGCACACCGGTCGTGAAACACTGAGTTAGGTAAAAAAACCAGTGTGCCTTCAGCTGTTGCAAAACTACAACTCTCAGCAGTCACCGACAGCCAACGGGCATGCTGGGAGTTGTAGTTATGCAACCAGCAGATGCACCACTACAACTCCCAGCATGCACTTTAGCTGTTTGTGCAAGCTGGGAGTTGTAGTTATACAACAGCTGAAGGTACACTTTTCCATAGAAAGAATGTGCCTCCAGCTGTTGCAAAACCATAAGTCCCATCATGCCCATAAGGGAATGCTGGGAGTTGTGGTGGTCTGCCTCCTGCTGTTGCATAACTACAGCTCCCAGCATGCCCTTTTTGCATGCTGGGAGCTGTTGCTAAGCAACAGCAGGAGGCTGTCACTCACCTCCAACGATCCAGACGCTGCAGGTCAGTCCCGCTGCCGCCGCTGCTCCTGGGGCCCCGATCCCAACATTAACGCCGGGGATCGGGGTCCCCAGCACCCGGGGTGCACGTCCCGCACCCGCTCACGTCCTCCAGAAGAGGGGCGGAGCGGGTGCGGGAGTGACACCCGCAGCAGGCGCCCTGATTGGTCGGCCGGTAATCCGGCCGACGAATCAGGGCGATCGTGAGGTGGCACCAGTGCCACCTCACCCCTGCAGGCTCTGGCTGTTCGGGGCCCCGAACAGCCAGTAATTCCGGGTCATCGGGTCACTGGAGACCCGATTGACCCGGAATCGCCGCAGATCGCTGGACTGAATTGACCCCCCTGTGCGATATGCCGGGATGCCTGCTGAACGATTTCAGCAGGCATCCGGCTCCGGTCCCCAACCGGCTAGCGGTGGGGGCCGGAATTCCCACGGGTGTATGGATACGCCCTCGGTCCTTAAGGACTCGGGATGCAGGGCGTATCCATATGCCCTATGTCCTGAAGAGGTTAAAAGCAGAAAAAGGAAGAGACCACTGTGGTACTCAGCAGAAGTGTTACACTCTGCGCTATGGCCGCAAGCACCTGCCTTGAGCACAGAGTCCCTGTGTCCCCGTCTGCCAGAGGGGCCGGGATTCGCATCACGGGACTTGCCCGCATGCAAATCCCAGCCCATCACTCGCCATGTTCCGCTGCCGCTTCCTCCCCTGTGTCTCAGATACTGCGCATGCGTCCCCGTCTCTTAGGGCGCAGGCACGCCAGAGCTCTGAAATTTAAAGGCCCAGAACGCCCTTAATTACTGTTTGCACCTGACACTACATTTTAAAGTCCCTGCACCTCCCACACTTCCGGATCTTCAGTGCCCGTAGCCTGAGATTAAGCGGCCCTTTAGCCTGTTCGCCTTTCCCGTGTATACAGACCTTCCGTTACGTTTTTAGACTCCTTTGCCACCTGCATTTACCTTCTGCTACATTTGACTACTCTACTGCCTTATCCTTCGGTACCTTGCATTGCCCAGCTACCTGTGTGGTCAAGCAGCTGCAGCAAGCCCATCCTGCCTTGCAGCGGGCTCTGGTGAAGACCAGTGGCACCTTAGACTCCACTCCCTGATACGGTCCGAGTCATCAGCCACACAGGTTAGAGGATCCACATCCCGCTCCGTTACAAGAAGTGGCCAAAATCATAAAAAACTAAAAGCTTGAATTTAGTAATTATAAAAAATATAACAGATCAATGAAGATAGGGAAATCTAAAAGGTTAGGAAGAAAGAGGCCAAGCAATTTATAAGAATTTCTAAAGTGCAGGCAGAAGAAAAACTAGCTCAGTCTGTGAAAAAAGGGAATAAGCCATTCTTCAGATATGTAAATGAAAAAGGGAAATTAAAACAAGGAATATCTAAATTAAAAAAAAGGAAGCAAGGTATGTAGAAAAGAATAAAGGGATAGCTGACTGCCTTAATGAATACTTCTGTTCAGTTTTTACAGATGAAAAAGAAGGAAAAGGACCTCTATTAGGGAGGAAGACTATTGAATCATTTTATGCATGTGTCTTTAGAGAGGAAGCGGTTCTACATTTGCTATCTGAAGGGAAGACAAATAAGTCACAGGGGCCTGATGGGATACACCCAAAATTATTAAGAGAGCTTAGTGCTGAGCTAGCAAAACTGTTTACAGATTTATTTAACCAATCACTGGTGACAGGAGTCGTCCCGGATGATTGGAAATAAGCAAATGTCTTACACATTCACAAAAAAGGTAGTAGGGAGGAATCAAGCAACTATAGGCCAGTAAGTCTGACATTTCTAGTGGGGAAATTTATGGAAACCCTACTAAAGGAAAGGATTGTGGAACATCTAAAATCCCAGGGTTTGCAAGATGGAAAACAACATGCGTTTACTTCAGGGAGATCATGTCAAACAAATCTTATAGGTTTTTTGACTGGGTGACTAAAATAATAGATGGCGGAGGGGCAGTAGACATCGCATATCTAGATTTTAGTAAGACTTTTGACACTGTCCCACATAGAAGACTTATCAATAAACTACAGTCATTGAGCTTGGACTCCCATATTGTTGAGTGGATTAGGCAGTGGCTGAGTGACAGACAACAGAGGGTTAAAGTCAATGGCGTAGCTACAGAGGCGGCAAGGGTCGCAGTCGCGACCGGGCCCCGTAGCCCGGGGGCCCCACAGGGCCCCCTGCCACTTCACTATACTATGCTGCATCCAGGGCCGGACTGGATATCGGGCACACCGGCATTTGCCCGGTGGGGCCGGGCCGTTCAGGGAGCTGTCTGCCTCAATGCAATGTTTAAAAACCTGGTGGCCGGTGGGGGGGCTGTGGGGGGTCGGCCTTCCGTCTATGTAGGGGCCCCAAGCAGTGCCCCCCTCTGAACTAAAACCCATAAAATCCCGGAGCCCCAACCTCCCGCACCCACAGGGCCGCGCTGTAACACAGGACTCTTCTTTGGCCTACCCAGTGCACTAAAACTTCCGTGTGGCCTGCTGCCTCTGACGCTGGATTCCCGGGACCGGATCACCCTGAACTCACGGCGTATGCAGGTGAGGAGGCCGAGGACCGGGGGGGGGGGGGAATCATGTGTATGTATGATGTTTGCATGTATGTGTTATGTGGGGGATGTGTGTATATGTATGTTTTATGTGTGAGTGCATGTATCATGTGTGTTTGTATTATTGCTTTATTATAACCAAAGTCTCTCCAAGGTTTTGAAATCAAGACCACTAGGTCTAAATATGCACAAACAAAAAAATTAAATAAAGTAAAGCACCAAATGCGTTTCGGGGTATACAAATGAGCATAGACCGCTCCAACCCCTTCCTCAGTGGTGAAACCACATCGGGGAATATCCTTAATCCCCAAGATCATTGTCCATTTGTTATTACCGTACTATTAAATATATCTTCACTGCCGGATTATTGGACTTATCCATTTTGTTAAAGGATACCCTATCAATAGGGACCTGTTTCTATAGCAGACATTTCAATTTGCCATAATCCATTTTCTATTATCCTAACGGTTTTACCGGACTACTGAACTTACCCTACAGTGTCCACACCACAGGGATTTATCTGTGCGGGGATCCTTCATTGGCTGCCATCCACACAAGCACCCAAGCATTGCTGCAATCATTGCACCACTGAGAAACAGGCCAAATCCATCTAATCAGCTGACTGCCAGACACGTGACCATCCACCCGCTATGTCAGATGCCGCTGCTCCAGCCGTTCTTAGCTAGAGCCGGACGATCATCGGTACCTGGTCCATCGCGGAGTGGGTGAGTGGCACGCAAGTGCCTGTGTCTTTTCCTTAACAGGAATTTTATCGGCACAGCAGGTTTTTCCAGCCGGGCTTCCAGACTTGCTATTCCGCATCAGGTGCTCATTATTCCCCGCACAGAAATTTTAGATTCATCTCTGGGACAGTATACGTATTGTCCATTCATTTATCTTTCAGGACGGACAATGATACCCTCAAAGGGCAACACTTCCCACTTTTTTCTTTACAGGTTTAGAATGTTACACTTGTTTAAATCTAAATAATTATATTGCCACATTTATTGTTCCACTACGTTGCATATAATTCTGTACATATTGTTTCTATGATCGATCATGGTGAAACCATTTTATATACTATTATTCTCCGAGGTTCATATTGGCGACAGAATTTATATAACAATTCTTGCCTATTTTATTGTAATAGTGTGCAGCTGTAGGGTGTCATTTTTCCAATCCATGAATTTATTATAAATCATCATTAATATATATTGTTTCTTGTTTAATATTTTTAAATGTTTCTTTTTATTAAATTTTATATTATTATATCTGTCTGGAAGTTCAACATTCTTTTCCATTTGCACCATATATCCATCGTGCAGTCTTTTTGAGTGGTATTGCTGAGGACTGAGCAATCTATTTTTTTATACTTTTCTCTTACTAATTCTCCATTGGGTTTTAGAATTTCTCAGTTAACCTCACACATTTTTTCTGTGAGCTACACTCATCTGTATATTTTTCCTTCAGAAGTAGTAGCTGCAAATACAGTGAAGGAATTTAAGCATGCATGGAATAAGCATAAGGCTATCCTTCATATAAGATAGGGCCAGGGACTATTGATAGGATTCAGATTATTGGGCAGACTAGATGGGCTAAATAGTTCTTATCTGCCGACACATTCTATGTTTCTAAGAAAAATATTAAAAGTTAAGTTTTACGTAATGCATATCCTTAAAACATACTTGTGCACACTAACACTTTTACAAAAGAGACCATTTTCTTCGGCCTACCTGCCTCAGCTACTATTCTGATCCTGCAACCCACCTGATGCCACACATCTTATGCCAAGTTCTCTTTCTTTCACCCACCTTTGTCACCAGGTACTGGTATTAACACCCACTCTACCAAAGTGTACAAAAGTGCATGGCAGCGCCAACGTGTGGAGCTGTAACTACGGTCAGGAACAATACATGTCCTTTACGGCCTACTGGGTGAATGTGGTTTCTGCACAGCCACAACAGCAATTTGGACAGGTCATGCCATCACGCCTGCCACCTCAACGCTTTCAGGCCGTTGGTCCTGCTACAGTGTGCCACTCCGCTGTCTCATCCTCCACCGTGTCCTCAGCCTCCACTGCATGGACAAGTTTCAGTGCCCCTTCAGCATACCACGTGTGCAGGGCACGGTGGTGTCACGCTGTTCTTCATATAGTTTGCCTTGGCAAATGGAGTCACACAGGGGAGGAACTACTAAAAGTAATTCATCAAGAAATCGAATCATGGCTTACTCCACAAAAACTGGAAATGGGAACCATGGTGATCGACAACGGGAAGAAGATCTTGTCTGCACTGCGTCAAGGAAGCCTGAGCCATGTGCCCTGCATGGCACACATGTTTAATCTGGTTGTAAAGCAGTTCCTGAAGTGTTCCCCCCATCTGCAACACATCCTAACAATGGCCAGGAAACTTTGCGTGCACTTCAGCCACTAGTACACCTCAAAGAACAACCTCCTTGAGCTGCAGCGTCAGAAGGGCATCCCCCAACATTGATTTGCAACATTTCCACATGTTGGAATTCCACCCTCCATATGTTGGACCGACTATACAAACAGAAAAAAGCCATCACCGATTTTTGGATGATCCAAGCGGATAGGGGGACTCCCCTGTGTAACTTCAATGTCAACCAGTGGCCGCTTATACGTGACACCTGCCGTTTGCTCAGGCCTTTTGAAGAAGCCACATTATTAGTCAGTTGCCAGGATTACGGGATGAACAAGTCATTCCACTGCTTCATCTACTACAATACGTGTTGGAAACGATGGCTGGTCAGGGCACTGGAGATGTGGATCCTACATCTCACGGCCACATGAGCCCTGTGGGGGCTGAACTGGAGGAGGAGTGGGAGGGGGACAGTTTAGCACAGGCAAGATTTTGTGAAATGGGTGGTTTTTATAGTCATCTGACAGGAGAGAAGAAGCAGGCTTTGGAGCTACAGGGTGATGAGGAAGACGAGACAGAGGACCCAGACACACAGTGGCGATGTGGTCTCCTCATGCTGCTGGTACATTAAATTAAACTTTAAAAATGTAACATTTTTATAAAATCTTCAATTTAAATTTCACAAAATATCTTTAATATTTTAATTTGGGAGGCCCTATGGTCTCATCAGGCTGTTGCCACCTCCAGGCTGGCTCATTCTGCCACATTATGGTCTCCTCATGCTGCTGCCACCTACAGGCTGTGTCATTGTGCGATCATATGGTCTCCTCATGCTGTTGGCACATTAAATGAAACTTTGAAAATTTTAAATCTATATAAAATCTTCAATTTAAATTTTACTAAATATATTTAAGCTTTTCATTTGTGAGGCTCTATGGTCTCGTCAGGCTATTGCCACCTCCAGGCTGGCTCATTCTGCCACATTATGGTCTCCTCATGCTGCTGCCACCTACAGGCTGTGTCATTGTGCGATCATATGGTCTCCTCATGCTGTTGGCACATTAAATGAAACTTTGAAAATGTTAAATCTATATAAAATCTTCAATTTAAATTTTACTAAATATATTTAAGCTTTTCATTTGTGAGGCTCTATGGTCTCGTCAGGCTATTGCCACCTTCAGGCTGGGTCATTCTGCCACATTATGGTCTCCTCATGCTGCTGCCACCTCCAGGCTTTGTCCTTGGGCCACCATATGGTCTCCTCATGCACAGTAAATGAAACTTAAAAAATTGTAAATCTATATAAAATCTTTGGTCTGGTCAGGCTTCCGCCACCTCCAAGCTGTGTAATTCTGTCACCATATGGTCTCCTCTTGCTGCTGCCACTTCCATGCTTGGTCATTCTGCCACACTTTGGTCTCCTCATGCTGCTGGGACATTACCTAAAACATTTTATGGCAATCTATTTAAAATCTTCAATTTAAATTTGAAAATATATCTTTAATCTTTTCAAGTGTGAGGCCCTATGGTCTCCTCATGCTGCTGGGACATTAAAATAATTTATGGTGATCTATTTAAAATATTCAATTTACATTTTACAAAATATCTTTAATCTTTTCAATTGTGAGGCCCTATGGTCTCGTCGGGCTGCTGAAATCTCTAGGCTCTGTCATTGTGCCGCCATATAACTCCTTGTTATATTGGGTTTTGTGGTCATACATTATTAGTTCAAAGTAATTGCTTCAGGCACCCGGAACATTAAACTTGTGAATCTAATCAAAATCTTCAATTTAAATTTAAAAAAATCTCACCAATCTTTTCAACTGTGAGGCCTATGATCGTCATCATATATTACCTGTGGAATTACCACAAGAATCCAATGAAACAGGTTGGAGCGATAACAATGAACCTGAACACTGAGAGGCAGGGGTAGAAACAGGTGGTAACTCGCCTCGCGGCGGCCCGCCAGCTCAATGCTCACCAGATTGGGTCCTCAAAAAAGGATTTTAAAAAATGTAAACAAATTCTAATTAAATTGAGTAAAAATTACATTAAAAAATCTCTTTAATCTCTTCAATTGTGACGCCATACAGCAATGGCTGTAAATGTTGGTACCCCTGAAATTTTCAAGAAAATGAAGTATTTCTCACAGAAAAGGATTGCAGTAACACACATTTTGCTATACACATGTTTATTCCCTTTGTGTGTATTGGAACTAAACAAAAAAAGGGAGGAAAAAAAGCTAATTGGACATAATGTCACAGCAAACTCCAAAAATGGGCTGGACAAAATTATTGGCAGCCTTAACTTAATATTTGGTTGCACACACTTTGGAAAAAATAACTGAAATCAGTCACTTCCTATAACCATCAATAAGCTTCTTACACCTCTCAGCCGGAATGTTGGACCACTCTTCCTTTGCAAACTGCTCCAGGTCTCTCTTATTGGAAGGGTGCCTTTTTCCTAACAGCAATTTTATGATCTCTCCACAGGTGTTCAATGGGATTTAGATCTGGACTCATTGCTGGCCATTTCAGAGCTCTCCATCGCTTTGTTGCCATCCATTTCTGGGTGCTTTTTGACGTATGTTTGGGGTCATTGTCCTGCTGGAAGATCCAAGATCTCAAATGAAAACCCAGCTTTCTGACACTGGGCTGTACAGTGCAACCCAAAATCTGTTGGTAATCCTCAGATTTCATGATGACTTGCACACATTTAAGGCACCCAGTGCCAGAGGCAGCAAAACAACCCCAAAACATCATTGAACCTCCACCATATTTCACTGTAAGTACTGTGTTTTTTTCTTTGTAGGCCCCATTCTGTTTTCAGTAAACAGTAGAATAATGTGCTTTACCAAAAAGTTCTATCTTAGTCTCATCTGTCCACAAGATGTTTTCCGAGTAGGATTTTGGCTTACTCAAGTTCATTTTGGCAAAATGTAGTCTTGCTTTTTTATGTCTCTGTGTCAGCAGAGGGGTACTCCTGGGTCTCCTGCCATAGCGTTTCATTTCATTTAAATGTCGACGGATAGTTTGCGCTGACACTGATGCTTCCTGAACCTGGAGGACAGCTTGAATATCTTTGGAACTTCTTTTGGGCTGCTTATCCACCATTCGGACTATCCTGCGTTGACACCTTTTATCAATTTTTCTCTTTCGTCCACACCCAGGGAGATTAGTTACAGTGCCATGGGTTGCAAACTTCTTGATAATGTTTCGCTCTGTGGACAAAGGCAAATCTAGATCTCTGGAGATGGAATTGTAACCTTGAGATTGTTGATATTTTTCCAAAATTTTGGTTCTCAAGTCCTTAGACAGTTCTCTTCTCCTCTTTCTGTTGTCCATGCTTAGTGTGGCAGACACAGAATGCAAAGACTAAGTGAACTTCTCTCATTTTTATCTGCTTCTATCTGCTTGAGTGGGATTTTTTTTATTGCCCACACCTGTAACTTGCCCCAGGTGAGTTTAAAGGAGCACTGCATGCTTGAAACAATCTTATTTTTCCACACTTTTGAAAGGATGTCAATAATTTTGTCCAGCCCATTTTTGGAGTTTGGTGTGACCAATTAGCTTTTTTTCCTTCCTTTTTTGGTTTAGTTCCAATACACACAAAGGGAATAAACATGTGTATAGCAAAACATGTGTTACTGCAATCCTTTTCTGTGAGAAATACTTCAGGGGTGCCAACATTTACGGCCATGACTGTATGGTCTCCCAGCCCTGCTGCCACATTCAGACTCTTTGTGGCAGTGATTCTAATGCCTGTAATCTGCATGTCATACTGAATAACAGTATTATTTCTCTTACACAGCACAACCCTATGCGTGTTACGACAAGGCACCCCTCTTACACCCCTATTGAGGCTCTCTGTAGCCCAGAAATAACCGTTTTTAATAGCGATTTGCCACAAATAAATTAGGACCAAACTAAATTTTTTCAAAAAATTTGGCGATTCAGCCAAATCGAATTATCCAAAAATTCACTCATCTCTAATAATGAGCGTCCACAGCGGCGAGACACCTATGATCAGACATCTTGTTCAAAGGATAGCGAATAAGATATTTTGAGGTGGAGTACCCCTTTAAACTTTCTTGATACATTATATATATATATAGGATTTGTTAATTACTTCTATTAAAAAATCTTAACCCTTTCAGTTCTTATCAGCTGCTGTATACTATAGAGAAATTTGTGAGGTTCTTTCCAGTCTGACAGCAGTTTTCTCTGCTGACACCTCTGTCCATGTCAGGAACTGTCCAGATTAGAAGCTTATCCCCATAGTAAACTTCTCCTACTCTGGACAGTTCCTGACACCGACAGAGTTGTCAGCCGAGAGCATTGTTGTCAGAATGGAAAGATCTTCACAAATTTCTCTGTAGTATACAGCAGCTGATAAGTACTGGAAGGGTTAAGATTTTTTAATAGAAGTAATTTACAAATCTGTTTAACTTTCTGGAGCCAGTTGATTTGAAAACATTTTTTTCCCACCGGAGTTCCCCTTTAATGTCGCTCATCTTCATGAGTCTTTGTACCACAAGCTGTCATGTATTTTTACTGTCAAAAAATCTAAGCAACACAAAATTTACAAAAAAGACTTGACATAAACTGTAATGTTAAGAATGGGCATAGGGGACAAATGATCTATTGACGTTTATTTAAAGAGTACCTGTCACCAAATAAAACTTTTAATATAGTGTTCCATGTGTAATTAGAAGACACTTTTTCATGCACTAGCCTTTAAAATTATCAACATAAATATATTTAAAATGTAATATAAAACAGCCACTAGGTGGCTCTGTTCTGTTCCCTGCCACAATTAATACAGTGAGTTCAGTCTCCGACCTGGCAGGAGTCCAAACTCAGGAAGTGTTTCTCTGCACGGCGCTTGATTGTTAGCAGCACAGAAAGTGAAAGCTCTACAGATTCTCACAGAAAGCCACACAGACTGACAGCTGAAGGAGAGTCTCACTGAAATCTGCACAGACTGAAACATGCACAGAGCATGAGGTCTTCTATTCATCACAATACTGCAACAATGTGAGGGCAGAAGTTGCCCCCCCAGCAGGCTTCAGTAATATCATGCCTACTGGGAAATGCCCACTTTCTCCTGCTGATAAATTTCACTATGCAAGCAAGAAGAAAGATAAGATATACAGCTTTTTAAAGCTCTGAAATAGTTTTTAAGAGCAGGAGGGGTGTTAGGGGTAGTTAGGGAACATAGCCTGAGGTAGATGATAACAGTTTATTTGTTGACAAGTACTTTTAATCAATAGCGAGATATAGGCTGACATTTCTAATTAGGCAAGAAGAAGAGTAATATAGAAAAGTTTCATTTATGATGATGATGATATTGTGAGCAACATATTTGAAGAACATTCCATCACTTCATAGAGATTCCAGTGCAATCTCTAAACTTCAGCTGTATCCATGCACGGCATCAAACATCACACCACTTCTGCTTTATTGCAAAGCATTTCTCACATTGAAGAAGGCAATCACTTCCATTATGTTTATCCTCAGTTTTGTAACATTGTATCCATTAAGCTGTATTTGAATGAAGAACATCTGGTATATTAAAAAACAAAATGTTCTGGAAACCTTAAGCGTAACAGAAAATTCTTGCTATTTAAAAACTTTTTTCTTCGCATTGCAATTTTACACTAAATCTGACTAAAGGACCTATCAAGAGACTTAGCAAATCATCGTGTCTTACTGTAAAGTAATTTACTGTTGCATTTGCAGGCAGGCAACAGCAGGCTCAGAACCCATTACAGCCAAAGATAACAACATTAAGTTAATCCTGACAGGCAAAATACTCCAGTCAAAACAGTTACAGGTTTGGTATGTTGAAATTTTAGACTGAAAACAATTCTGGGAAAGGTCAATGAAATAACAAAACTGTCATAAGACTGATTTTTTTTTAAAGACAAAGAGATTATAACCAATGTTGTGAATCAGAGAAATTCATATAGATTCCATGCCTTTGATGTCTCTGCTGCATTGAGCTTTACTGATCACTGTGAGCCACGGCTTTTTTTCACATGACAAGAGCCTTTGTTGAAATACTTGGTTTAAAAAATGTATTGAGACATGACGGAGCCTCATAATGTGGTCAACAATTTATTTAGACTTGTTTTATGGTCTTACTCAGTATGGTGCCAGGACAGTCTAATCTAAAGCTAAATTCTTAATATTTTGACAGGAACAAATTCATTTTCACACATATATTTATGTTTTGTTGTTGTCAGATACAGAATAATACAATGTGTTCCTGTTGTACTGTTTGAAGGTTTTGCATGCAACCCTCTCCCTCTAGTGGAGTCCTTAAGTCGAAAGTTGAATTATAAGTGAAATAATCTTTATTTTTATCATATACAAGGGATCTTGTTTAGTTGGTTTAAGTAATTTTGAGACAAAAAGTGCAATATCATTGTCAATAGAATGGTATACATGTTTCAATAGTTTTTCTTCCTGGCTGTGGGTATGCAGAAAACTATTTTCTCATTAAACAGTTTTTATGGAAAAATATTTTAACTTTTGAAAGATACAAAAAAATATTATTCACCTGCTGTCAATCCCTAACTGATGCTGTTCCAATGTTGCCAGTTCTGTTTGCTCAGAGCTTCCTGTTCTCCATCATGACACAGAGGAAAGGTCTTTAACGTGCATGTGAAAAAATATGCATCAATGGCAGTAGACCACCTTCACAATCATACATGCTAGAAGTAAGCACTTGGGTGCAAAAAGATAATGCTGACTATTACAACCACAATATACTAGAGATGAGCGAATCGAAGTTGACGAACCCGAATTTGTTACGAATTTCATGAAAAATTCGATTTGTAATGAATACGAATATCGCCGCAATTCTATCGCACGAATCGCTTCATTAAACTCCATTTTACAGCGTTCCAGGCTATTGGAGACCTAAGATGGCGGATCCACATGTGAGTACATGGGGCAGGGGATTATGGGAGGGCGGGAAACAGCGGCGGGAATGAAGGTAGGCGGGCTGACCCTGAACCACATGTGAGATGCAGCCTATCAGTGTTCACTGACCCCTGTGATGTCACAGCCCCTAATCGGCGGCCATCTTGCCTCTCTTCATTTCATCTATGCACTCAGATAGAGAGGACGGGACTGCGTGTGTGTGAATAGCTCATACCACAGCGTTACACTGCAACTGCTAGTCACATCAGCATTAGGGAAAGACAGGAGTGCAGAGTTCTTTGCTGTTAACACTGAGAAGGATCATTGATAGCTAAACCTCCTATTCACATTATTGAGCATTGCAGCAGTGAGGGGCAGATAGCTGTCAGATGCCTCATACAGATCTCCAAGCTGCCTGAACTTTCTGAAGCATCCTATCTTTTTGCTCCACAAATCTTCTGCTGCTCAGAATTGTGTGACAGAGTGCAATTTAGGGTTTAATCCCTGGATTTTTTTTTTGTGGTGCTGCACTGTTGGGTCCTGCTGCTGTTCAGTAATAAGTCATATTAGTGTGGACTTTAGTGCCTTTTTACCATTTTTCACCTGTTACTCTGTCTCTGTGCTAAATTAAGTGTTATACCACACGTTATACACCTGCCGGTGTATTGAAGAAAAAAAAGTTTTTCCTGAGTACAAATACGCTTTTTCATTGGCCTTATCTTTGCAAAGGGCCTAAATACAAGCAAATAGAGTACCATATACTACCTTTTTTTCTGTCTCTGTGCTAAATTCAGTGTTATACCACACATTATACACCTGCCGGTGTATTAAAGAAAAAAAATATTTTCTGTGTACAAATACGCTTAACAGTGGCCTTATCATTGCAAAGGGCCTAAATACAAGCAAATAGCGTACCATATACTACCTTTTTTTCTGTCTCTGTGCTAAATTCAGTGTTATACCACACGTTACACACCTGCCGGTGTATTAAAGAAAAAAAGTTTTTCCTGCGTACAAATACGCTTTTTCAGTGGCCTTATCATTGCAAAGGGCCTACATACAAGCAAATAGCGTACCATATGCTACCTTTTTTTTCTGCCTCTGTGCTAAATTCAGTGTTATACCACATGTTATACACCTGCCGGTGTATTAAAGAAAAAAAGTTTTTCCTGCTTACAAATACGCTTTTTCAGTTATTGGAGCACCGATCTGACGGCACTGAGCCAGGTAGGGCCTCTTCAGGCTTCCTCTCAGCTCATTGGGACTGCTGTGGTCCTGATCAGCTTCCCAAACTGACTAGCACATGCATTTTAATGCTTTTAGACACTGCCATCAACTTTGATATTGGCGTCTAAAGAGTTAATGTCGGACATTAGCCTGATTGGTGATGTCTGGCATTAGCCGAGAGTTCCAGCTAATGATTTAAACAACACAGTGGGAGCAGGCACAGTGCGTAAAGGTACACCTTCCATCCTTAGGGCTCACACGGACCCTACAGTGCCACCTCCATCTGTGCCCGCTCATAGCGGCAATCCATCGGTACGAGCAGACACGCTTCGATGTGCGACACGCATGCGCAGTATACGCGCACACATCACAACTGCTCTCGGCCTAGCTCAGGGAGCGGCCGTGATGTGTGTGAGTATACTGCACATGCATGCGGCGATTTGCGCATTGCAGCCTGTTTGCTCGTAGCGGCGGATTGCTGCTATGAGTAGGCACAGATGGAGGTAGCACTGTAGGGTCCATTGCAGGCGGATCCGCAGCTTAAACTACGCTGCACCATCCATGTGAATGAGCCCTTCTGGTACGTTCACATGTACAGGATCTGCTGTATATTTTCTGCAGCTGATTTTGCTACCCATTGAAGCCAATGGGTTGCAAAATCAGCTGCACAAAATATGCAGCGAAAATATGCAACAGATCCTGTACATGTGAATGTACACTTAAGGGATTAATGATAAATAAACAAGCAGTGTGTTCACATGTTGTCACCTCAGTGGGGTCACTTTCCCTCCTCCAGTTTCCACAGTTCACCAACAGGTCAAATTACCAGAACAATTTTTTGAAAAAGCACAACAAAACTGGTGCAGTTTTACTGCGATTTCGAAAAATTATGGTAAAACTGTGCCATTTTTGCCGCAATTTTTCCCAAAAATTGTTCTGGTAATGTGACCAATTGGTAACCTGTGGACACTGGAAGAGGGAAAGTGACCCCACTGGGCTGCTACTATACACATCACCCAGCCCCAGATTATACTGTTAGTCAGAGGGGAGAGAGGCAAGACACAGTGACATTACTCAACCTCACATAAAGTGACCCCACTGTGTTCCTGGGAGGCCTGTCAGCTCTCAGCTCCCATCCTTTTCCTGTGCTGGGGGTTGAGCCATCAATCAGGTACCTTACTGCTTTATGAGCAGCATAGGGATATTTACATAGAAAAAAAACAACAGCTGAAAGTAGCGCTTGTCTGACTGGAGATCTGGGACAAGTGTCCTGGATCCTCAGCAGCTGCAGCAGGCCCTTTACCCGGGCGGGCCCTTGGAACATGTCCGATTGGACCGGCTGGTCAGTCCGCCCCTGACTATGCAGCATAAGAGATAAAAGGCATAATGAAAGTGCATACCTTAAGTATGGTGGTCATGAAGGCAATAAGTTACCAAAAATATTGCAGAATAAATCAGTAACAGGCCGCACATAAGTACAGCCTTTATAATGCTGCACAAAACAGGTATAATGAAAAACGTAATGTAAAACATCCACCATACAGTTAAAAGTGCCTGACATGTATGTAATCAATTTGTTGCTACATGGCTGCTCACTACCCTGCTCCAACCTTCTGCAGTGGCAGACTGACAGTAGATAAAGAGACTTGTTTCCCAAAAAAATTAATATTTTCCTTCAGTATTAAAGGGAAAGAGATTTTACTTTAACTTTAAAAGAGAGAAGTCACAACCTGGTGATTTACCTTTTCTCCGGGAGATACCCTTAGTTTTCACTACCTATATACTTTTGGGCATTTAAGGCTTCGCATCATATACATTTATTTTTATTCAACATTTTCAGTCACGGTTGCATCCAAGTCTGCACATATTCTTATGTCCTTGAGAACCAGTACACTCCCTCTTCATTAATATTTTTTGCTTGTCAAATTATTTTTTCTTGCCAAAAACCCTGGTGTAGTCATTAGGGATTTATACTGTACTGGATTTTCGGACGATCTAACAGATTGAGCACACCCACTGCCGTTTTCTCCGATATATATATATATATATGTTCACACAGAGGCATATTCACAGTTTAGGGTCCGTCCCAAGGAGGCTACCTTATCGCGGTGGGACGGTCCAAGCTATTTGACCGCCGGCGTAGACAAATTTGCGAGCTAAGTGCCTCACTATTTCATAGTTTCACATTTGCATCTATTACACCATAGCTGTATAGCTCTCCATGTTTTAACTGCATTTTCATGTTTCACCTATATCCTTGTGCTGGCAGTGTGCTGCTGCATTCTTCTGTTGCTGTATATCTAGCCTAGTAGCGTGCACCTGTAGGCCAGGTCCATATAATAGTTTGGTATCAACTAAAGTGCTGGCTGACTTATTCTTTGTCTGTATTGCACATACGGGGGAGTGGCTACCTCCATGTTGGCCTTGCACCCCACCCACCTCTATCAGGTGTGTATATAAGGTGTCTTGGATGTTCCAGATCCTGCCATGCTTACTGAACTGTTCACACAGAGGCATATTCACAGTGTAGGGTCCGTCCCAAGGAGGCTACCTTATCGCGGTGGGACGGTTCAAGCTATTTGACCGCCGGCGGAGACAAATTTGCGAGCTAAGTGCCTCACTATTTCATAGTTTCACATTTGCATCTATTACACCATAGCTGTATAGCCCTCCATGTTTTAACTGCATTTTCATGTTTCACCTATATCCTTGTGCTGGCAGTGTGCTGCTGCATTCTTCTGTTGCTGTATATATATATATATATATATATATATATATATATATTTCTTTATTTTTTCCCCTAGTGAAAACCAGTTCTCCAACTAGAATTTACTGCTTTTTCCTAGTGTAAACCTGTTTTGATTGAAAGCCTTTCTAGAAACTAGAATTTACTGTTAATAAAAAACCTGAATATCAGCTAAAACTGGTTTCGAACTGGAGAAAGGAAGTTTTAATGAAATGACTCTGAGAAACCTAGTTTAAATAAAATGACTATAATACGCGAAGAAATTTGGGCACCTGATGGTGCGGAGGTATTAGATCACTCAGAGGAGGTATTAGCCTAGTATGTATTGTTGAATCTGTTTTAAAACTAGTTTTCACTAGGGAAGTCTGTTTGAGTGAAACAAATCAGTTAAAAGCAATTGGGTGATAATTGGGAATTGAAAACATTTCTATGACATAGCAGTTGTTGAGAATACAACAATATTTGGTATACAATATAGGATACAACATTCGTTTTTGTATTAGCAGTAGTTTGAAAAAAAACATTCAGTAAAAATCTGGTTTTAACTAGGGAAAAGCAGTAAATTCACGTTTTCACAAAGGCGTTAAGTCAAAACTGTTTTAAATAGGGAAAAGCAGTAAATTCTAGTTTTTACAAAGGCGTTTAGTAAAAACCAGTTTTACTGTAACATGTATTTATATATATCTACACATACAGTGAGGTAAAAAAAAAGTGGTCGGCTACTAATTGTGCAAGTTTTTCAACTTAAAAAGATGAGAAAGGCCTGTCATTTTCATCATAGGTATACCTTAACTATGAGAGACATAATGAGAAAAAATAATCCATAAAATTTCAACCCCTTAAGGACTCAGCCCATTTGGGCCTTAAGGAGAATTTTATTTTTAACATTTTCGTTTTTTCCTCCTTGCCCTAAAAATCATAACTCTTTTATATTTTCATTCACAGACTAGTATGAGGGCTTGTTTTTTGCGCAACCAGTTGTTCTTTGTAATGACATCACTCATTTTACCATGAAATGTTTGGCGCAACCAAAACAATACTATTTGTGTGGGGAAATTGATAAGAATTTGGAAGGTTTTGTTTTCATGTTGTACCCTTTATGGTAAAATAGACATGTTTTCTTTATTCTGTGGGTCAATATAATTAAAATGATACCCATGATTACATACTTTTCTATTGTTAAACTGCTTTAAAAAAAATCGCAAACTTTTCAACCAAATTGGTATGTTTAAAACCCCTCTATTTTGCTGACCTATAACTTTTTCATTTTTCCATATAAGCAGCGTTATGAGGGCTCATTTTTGGCGCCGTGATCTGTAATTTCTTTTGATTCCACATTTGCATATATAAAACTTTTAATGCATTTTTTATCAATTTTTTGGGGAACAAAATGTTATAAAAAAAAGCAGCAATGTTGGACTTTTTTTTATTTTTTTACATAGTTACATAGTTACATAGTTAGTACGGTCGAAAAAAGATATATGTCCAACAAGTTCAACCAGGGAATTAAGGGGTAGGGGTGTGGCGCGATATTGGGGAAGGGATGGGATTTTATATTTCTTCATAAGCATTAATGTTATTTTGTTCCAGGAATGTATCTAATCCTGTTTTAAAGCTGTTAATTGTTCCTGCTGTGACCAGTTCCTGAGGTAGACCATTCCATAAATTCACAGTCCTAACGGTAAAGAAGGCATGTCGCCCCTTGAGAATAAACTTTTTCTTCTCCAGACGGAGGGAGTGCCCCCTCGTCCTTTGGGGGGGTTTAACCTGGAACAGTTTTTCTCCATATTTTTTGTATGGGCCATTAATATACTTTATACGTTTATCATATCCCCCCTTAAACGTCTCTTCTCAAGACTAAACAATTGTAACTCCTTTAATCGCTCCTCATACCTAAGATGATCCATGCCCCATATTAGTTTAGTCGCACGTCTCTGCACCCTTTCCAACTCCGCAGTGTCCCTCTTATGGACAGGTGCCCAAAACTGAACAGCATATTCCAGGTGAGGCCGTACCAATGCTTTATAAAGGGGAGCATTATGTCCCTGTCCCTTGAGTCCATGCCTCTTTTGGTACATGACAATATCCAGCCGGCTTTGGAAGCAGCAGCCTGACATTGCATGCTATTCTGTAGTCTGTGATCTACAAGTACACCCAGATCCTTCTCTACCAGTGACTCTGCCAGTTTAATCCCCCCTAAGACATACAATGCATGCAGGTTATTAGTACCCAGATGCATAACTTTACATTTATCCACATTGAACCTCATTTGCCAAGTGGATGCCCAGACACTTAGTCTATCCAAGTCATCCTGTAACTTATGCACATTCTCTATAGACTGTACCGTGCTACAAAGCTTGGTGTCATCTGCAAAGATAGAAACAGAGCTGTTAATACCATCCTCTATATCATTGATAAATAAATTAAACAACAGCGGGCCGAATACTGAACCTTGGGGTACACCACTAATAACCGGAGACCAATCAGAGTACGAATTATTGACCACCACTCTCTGGGTACGATCCATGAGCCAGTGTTCAATCCAGTTACAAACTAAAATTTCCAAACCCAAAGACCTTAACTTACCTGTCAGACGTCTAGGAGGGACAGTATCAAATGCTTTAGCAAAATCCAGAAACACTATATCCACAGCCATTCCTCTGTCAAGGCTTCTACTCACCTCTTCATAAAAGCAAATTAGATTGGTTTGACAACTTCTATCCTTAGTAAACCCATGCTGGCTATCACTTATAATACAATTATCCCCTATGTATTCCTGTATGTAATCCCTTACAAGTCCTTCAAACAATTTACCCACAATGCACGTTAAACTTACCGGTCTATAGTTTCCTGGGGAAGACCTAGAGCCCTTTTTGAAGATTGGCACCACATTCGCCTTGCGCCAGTCCCTTGGCACAATACCAGACACCAGAGAATCTCTAAATATTATGAACAGGGGTACAGATATTACTGAACTTACCTCTGTAAGAACTCTTGGGTGCAATCCATCTGGCCCTGGAGATTTGCTTAAGTTTATATCACTTAACTTACCTTGTACCATCTCTACATTAAGCCAGTTCAGTACATTACATGATGTGTTACCACTTCGTTCACTTCGTTCACCGTATGGGATAATTAACATTATATTTTAATATTTTTGATATTTACGCACGCGGCGATACCAAATATGTTTATAAAATAAAAAATTTTACACTCTTTGGGGGGTAAAATGGGGAAAAACTGACAATTTCCATTTTTATTGGGGAAGGGGATTTTTCAATTTTTTTTACTTTTATTTTTTCCTTTTTTTACTTTTATCATTACACTTTAATAGTCCCAATAGAGGACTATTTATAGCAATCATTTGATTGCTAATACTGTTCAGTGCTATTGGCTATTTCTGCTCTGGTCTGCTCGATCACAGACCAGAGCAGAAGATGCCGGGAGACGGACGGAGGCAGGTGAGGGGACCTCCGTCCGTCATTGCAGAGGATCCGCGGCAGTGCTGTGGGTGATCAGATCGTCCACATTAAGTGCCGCACTTCTGCAGATGCCGTGATCTATATTGATCACGGCACCTGAGGGGTTAATGGTGGACAAACGCATGATTGCTATCAGCAACAGGGACCTGCTGCGCATGACCCAAGCATCGCTCTGATGCTAGCGGTTATGTTTAGAACGTAAATTTACGTCCTAGTGCATTAAGTACCACCTCACCAGGACGTACATTTACGACCTGCGTCGTTAAGGGAAAATAAGTATTTGGTCAATAACAAAAGTTCATCTTAATACTTTGTTGCATACCCTTTGTTGGCAATGACAGAGGTCAAACATTTTTTGTAAGTCTTCACAAGATTTTTGCACACTGCTGCTGGTGTTTTGGCCCATTCCTCCATGCAGATCTCCTCTAGAGCAGTGATGTTTTGGGGCAGTTGCTGGGCAACACAGACTCAAGCCAAAGGTTTTCTATGGGGTTTAGATCTGGAGACTGGCTAGGCCACTACAGGACCTTGAAATGCTTGTTATGAAGCCACTCTTTTGTTGCCCAGGCAGTGTGTTTAGGATCATTGTCATGCTGAAAGACCCAGCCACGTTTCATCTTCAATGCCCTTGCTGATGGAAAGAGGTTTTCACTTAAACTCTCATGATACATGGCCCCATTCATTATTTCCTTTACATGGATCAGTCATCCTGGTCCCTTAGCAGAAAAACAGCCTCCTCCAAACATGACGAGTTTAATTTTTTACTAAAAAGTTCTACTTTGGTTTCATCTGACCATATGACATTCTCCCAATTCTCTTCTGGATCATACAAATACTCTCTAGCAGACTTCAGATGGGCCCGGACATGTACTGGCTAAAGCAGGGGGACAAGTCTGGCACTGCATGATTTGAGTACCTGGCAGCGTAGTGTGTTACAGATTGTAGCCTTTTTTACTTTGGTCCCAGCTCTTTGCAGGTCATTAGGTCCCTCACTAGGTCCCCTATGTGGTTCTGGGATTTTTGCTCACTGTTCTTGTGATAATTTTTTTTTTTTTTGTTAACTCAGTTTTTATTAGTTTTTTCATAACAATTAACAAGATCATACACTATGTGCTTACATACCATAAGAAGAATACAAGAAGGAATGGTCTGTAAAGGGCATTTAAGATCTGAACCATTAGGCAGATAAGGACAGAGAGGAAAAGAAACAAAGGCAGGTGCCAAGTATAAGAAGTGAGCAACTCAATGTTCATTAACGCAGGGGAACCCTCTACCGAGGGTTAAGGGGAGACTTGCGGTGAGGGCGGTAAAGGTATTTATGAGGTATAATATTTGGAAGCACGCCACGACGACCATGTTCTCATAAATACATTGTGAGTTCTATTCGTCCAGCTGATTAGTTCCTCAAAGCAGCAGATCTGGTTAATTTGATTTCTCCACTCCTCTATGGAGGGGGAGCATGGTTGTTTCCAATAGAGGGGTATAAGTGACTTTCCAACAGCAATAAGATGGGTGGCGAGATCAGTTTTAGAGGGAGAGTAGTTCTCTGTGGGCATGTTTAGTGCTAACAATTGCATAGAGAGTTGAAGGGTGCTCGAGGTGGCCTCCCTCACTATCTTCCCAACTCTGTGTCCAGAACTCAGTGATCAATGGACACGACCACCAAATATGGGAGTATTAACCTGGGTGGGCCTCGCACCTCCAACAGAGATTTGTGGGGGCCAATTTGTAAGCATATAACCACTCAGGGGTTTTATACCACCAAGAAGTTAGTTTAAAAGCATTTTCCTGTAGCCTTGCACACCTTGAGAAACCATGGCTATTACGTAGAACAAGTGCTGACTCCGACTCGGATAGGGAGATGTTTAGTTCTCTCTCCCAGGCAAGGAGGAAAGATGGCTTGAGAGATTCATGAGATTCCTTTATGAGGTTATAGAGCTTGGAGATTTTCCGCCTACGTGTAGTGTGTATCATGAATAGAGATTCCAGTGGGGTTAGTGAGAGTCTCAAAATCTGAGTGGTGTACAGTCCTTCGCAGCAAACCCTAACATGAGCCTGGTGCAGGAAGGATCTTGAATCAGTGTTCAGTGACTGAGAAACCTTCGCGGTGTCTGCAAGTCCGTTCGAGTCTAGAAAAGAGGACAGATGTTCATGCCGGAGTTTGTCCCACATTGATCGGAATGTGGGAGTGTCATGTTTGATCACACAGGGTATCAATGATGCTGGCATAATGGGTGAAGGGGGGGGGGGGGGGGCTAATGTAGCAGAAAGGGTTTTCCAGACTTCAAAGATACCTTTAAGCATGGCAGAGGTGCCGATGGTACGGGAAGAGCAGGGCGGGG
Organism: Hyla sarda; assembly: GCF_029499605.1. Lineage (NCBI taxonomy): Eukaryota > Metazoa > Chordata > Amphibia > Anura > Hylidae > Hyla > Hyla sarda. The sequence continues at coordinate 179,428,270 of NC_079193.1, read as the reverse complement.
GTAGCCATAAGCCTCTGGACAGGGAGCCAGGGTGTGATGATGTGAGTAGTTCCCAAAGAGTAGACGGAGGGGCGGGATCCACCAGCTCCGACCACCTCTGCAACTGGATAGCTTTATAATAGGTGTGTGGGTCAGGTAATCCAATACCCCCTTTAGATTTGGATTTAATAAGCAGAGAATGTGCTAACCTGGGTCTCTTGCGCCATATAAATTTCGAGAAAAGGGAGCGTATAGATCTAGAAAAAGATTGTGGGAGGGCAATAGGAACCATAGTCATGCAGTATAATATCTTCGGCATTATATAGGTTTGAATCAGATTTTTCCTACCCAACCATGAGATTAGAGGTAAGTCGTAGTCTTTTAAAAGTGTAGTGATTTCCGTCAGAAGGGGGGTGTAGTTTAAGTGGAACAGGTTCTGAAGATTCCCTGAAACGTGAACTCCCAGATAGCGGACACTAGAGTTTGCCCATGCAAAGGACACGTTCCGCCTCAGGGAGGCCTTCGTGCGTGAGTCCAGAGAGACATCCAGTACCTCTGACTTAGATATGTTAACTTTAAAGTTTGACAACGAACCATAGAGACATAGTGTGTCTTCTAGAGCGGGGAGTGAGGAGGCTGGGTCAGTGACTAAAAATAACAGGTCGTCAGCGAAAGCTGGTACCTTCAAATCCGTCGACCCTATGCGTATGCCCGAGATGTCTATGGACAGTCTAATTTTCTGTAGCAGGGTTTGCATAACTAGAATGAACAGGGTGGGGGACAGGGGGCAGCCCTGTCGCGTGCCATTTCTTATATTAAAGCTAGGCGAGAGATTGTCATTGATTTTAAGTCTGGCATGAGGTTGGTCGTAGAGGGAGAAGACCAAACGCCAACACTGTGGATCTCATAAAGTCCCACCCCACTCGATCGAAAGCCTTTTCAGCGTCGATCCCCAGAAGAGCCATTGGCAACCTTCTAGACTGTGTGACATGTATGGCCTGAAATAATTTCGCCGTGTTATCCCTCCCCTCACGACCAAGAGCAAATCCAGCTTGATCTGAGTGGACCAGGGAGGGAACGAGATCTCGTAGCCTCAAGGCAAGCAATTTAGCCCAAATCTTCAGATCGAGATTTAGGAGAGAAATGGGCCTGTAACTACCACATTGCAGTGGGTCTTTACCTTCTTTGTGTATTAAAGCTACATGGGCCTCTTGAGTTTGTCTGGGGAGTGGTTCGCCTGGCAATAGAGCATTACAGGTGCGGAGGAGGTGTGGTAGTAGTGTGCCTTTCAGTTTTTGGTAGTAGGAGAGGGGGAGACTATCCGGGCCAGGACTCTTACCCGGGGGAAAACTATGAATCACCTGGAGGATTTCGTCTGCCGACACTGGCGAGAGGAGTGCAGAGCCCGCCTCCTGGCCCAGTGTAGGGAGGTGTAGGGACTGTAGAAAGTCTGCAATCAGTGAGGCTCTCGAAGCAGGTGTAGGGGTGCCTTCAGAAGATTGGAGGTCATAGAGATTCGAATAGAAATGTTGGAAGGCTAGGGCAATATCAGGGGTGGAGGAGACCAGGGATCCCGATGATGTCTTGACTGAATGTATGAAGGTTTTCTCTCTTGCTTTTTTGATGAGAGAGGACATGATCCTACCCCCTTATTTCCCTGAGCATATATGCGTTGGCGTGAGTAGAGGAAGGCCTTAGTTGATTTGACGTACAATATGTCTTTTAGTTTAGAGCGTAGTGAAGTGAGCTCGTCAAGCATAGTCATAAGCTGGGATTGTTTGTGAACCCTCTCAAAGGTAGTGATCTGGTGCATAATGGAGTCTATATCCTTCTGGGATGCCTTCTTGAGGCGTGATCCCCAAGAGATAAAGAGGCCATGTACAAAGGCTTTATGAGTTTCCAACACCAAGGGGAAGGAGGCGACCGACTCCGAGTTCTGCTGGAAAAAGGTGGTGAGGCAAGAGGAGACGTCCTCAATCACCTGAGCCCTGTCCAACAAGCTCTCATTGAGTCCCCACCTCCACTCCCTTGCTGGGAGCTGAGAGAGTATGAGAGATATGGTCACTGGTGCATGGTCAGAGGTTGATATAACACCAATCTCAGCTGATTTGATCGTGGATAGTAGTGAGTCATGGGTAAAGAGGAAGTCAATTCTGTGATAGGAATTGTGTGCTCTAGAGTAGAAAGATTAGTCTAGTGTAGTTGGGTGTAGGGTCCTCCAAGCGTCTATGAGGTGCATATCATGCAGAGTGGAATGGAGCTTGCGCAGGGCAAACTGAGAAATAGTAGATCTACAGAGGGTGGTGTCCACCAAGGGGTTTAGAGCTATATTGAAGTCTCCACCTAATATGATGGGGCCTTCAGCATAGAGACGGAGATCATCGAGGGTTTTGAGGACCCAGTGGACCTGACCTGTGTTTGGAGCATATAAGTTGGCGAAGGTGTAAGTGCGTGATGCAATAGAAATTTTGAGAAAAAGGAATCTCCCATCTGAGTCAGAGTACTCACCAAGAAGTTTAAATGGAACTGTCTTGCAATGGAGACTCCACAAGAGGCCAAGGTCGCGCTGCCAGAGTGGTACCACTGTGAGAAATAAGATGTGGGTAATTTTGGAATCTTGGAGACCTTCCAGTGCGTCTCCTGCAGGAATAGAACAAAAGTTTTCAATTTACGGAGGGTAGAGAACACTTGTGAGCGCTTACAGGGGCTATTGAGGCCCTTGGCGTTAAAGGAGGTAATTAAAATATCCGACATTATTCAGGGGATCTTAGCATCAAAAGGAGAAAGGGAAAAGGAGCAAGAGAAAGAAATGCGGGAAAGTAAGGTAGAGAAATAGAAAGAAGGAATAAGGAAGGAGCAAAGTATAAAATGTGTGTGGGAAGCGAGAGGGTCAAGTCAAGGGAGGAGGAAGGGAAGGGTGGGTAAGAAGAGCGGAATATAAAGTTGAAGAGGGTGGGCGAGGGGGCGTAGAAGGGGGGGACGGGGGGAGGCTGGAGGGGAGGGAGTAGTACAAGAAAAAGGGCAGGGGTAGGGTGAGTAGGGAAACTATTCACAAGATTGTCTTGATGGACAGATATAGGGACCAATCTGGCCCGCACTGCACCAAACAATTAGAGTGCAGTACAAGCAAGAGAGACCAGTGGGGGGGGGTTATAAGAAACCAAAAGCACTAGCCATGACGCCCAGGGACACCCAGCCAAGGGTCAGTGGGGAACCAAACCGAAGACCCACATAGTGGAGGGGAGTAGGGGGGAGGGAGGGGGGGGAGGAACATGGTGTGGTAATGAAAATTGGTCACTGGGTCCGAAGAGGGTAGGCAGGTTGAGGTAAGGAGCAGGTGATCCAACTCCCAAGACCACAGGAATAGCGTATCATGCAGACTCCATAAAGTTTGCAGCGGAGGCCAAGGCAAAAAAAATCCCATGACACTCGGGGTGGTCCGGCATAGTGGAGATCCAGGAAACGGGGGGGGAGGGGACTATGGCTACTTGAGGGAAAAAGTCTCAGGTTCAGTGAAGTGATGGGGTCAGAAATCAGCCAGATGTCCGGGAGTGACTACTGGTCACATCAGGGAGGAGGGTGAACAAGTTGCATAGTCCATCCAGTTATGGGGGTAAGTAGAGAACAGTCAACAAACAGTAACGGTGGGTTGAAGTGTAAAAAGTCTTAAGGCAAAACGAGGCACTTCTATGTCCCGTACTCCGGCACGGCCAGTGAGTAATGTAGCAGAGTCGGGAGAGTGCAGTAGAAAGTCTTTCACCCAAGAGGGTGCAGAGTAACAATCAGCATGGGGTCAGGTAGTACTCACTGTAACGGAGGCGGAGCACCCTTCACTGGGGTCTTCTTGTTGTTGTGGTCCTTCGGGGACTTGATCTTCGAGACCAGCTTCCCAATGCAGGTTCTTGCATTGGGAGAGCCGGAAGCGGGGAAGCCTCTGTGATCGGAAGCCATGAAGGGATCTGGAGCGGTTCCATGTCGAGTGCCGACCACGCTCCCTCGAGGTCATCGGGGGTAGGTATGATGATGCGGCGCCCATTTTTCAGCAATGATATTCCGAAGGGGTATAACCAGGCGTATTGTTGGTTTTTTAGCACGTAGCGCCTCTAAGAAGGGTTTCAGTATGCGGCGTTTGGCCAGAGTTGAGGGAGCGAGATCTTGATAGAACAGAAGTTCAGCACCGTCATAGCGGATGGGTCTCTGCTCTCTCGCAGCCGTTAGAATCACCAGTGTGTCCACGAAGGACAAGATGCCACAAATAATGTCCCGAGGGTGCTCTCTCGGCCGGGGTTGGGGCCTCACCGCTCTGTGGATCCGCTCCACTGTAATCCTGGAGGCTCTCTCTTCACCCAGTAGAGATGCGAAGAGTTCAGCAGCAACTCGAGGTAAGGCTTCAGCAGCCCAGCTCTCCGGGAGCCCCTTGATCCTGACGTTTCTTCATCTGCTCCTATTTTCCTGATCTTCCAGCATGGCCAAAGCTATGTTCAGGCGTGCAGTTTGCTCGTTTGCGCGAGCCGCTAGGGCCGAGGTGCACGTATGGAGGTCCGTGTACGAGGACTCAAGGGCCTCAACCCTGTGGCCTACGTGTTGCACTTCAGACTTAATCTCCACGAGTTCTGTGATGATAGGCTTAATGGCTTGCGTCAGCGTCTTCCTCATCAGCGATTTCATCAGCGCCGGGTTAAGCTGGTCGGTGTAGTCACTCGCCGAGCTGTCTCTGTCATCTCCAGCCTCGTGTAGGGAAGATGGTGCTGATGCCATCTTGGGTGCTCCCGCCGGGGAGCCTGCGCCCTTTTTCTTTAAGAATTTAGCCAGATACCCCTGAGATTTCGCCTTCTTTGGGGTCTCGGAGGGTTCTCTGAAGTAATCTTTATCGTGTTTGCCCATTTTGCAGCTGCTGAAGGAGTTCTAAAGTGCATCCCTGAGGGTCTCACAGTGGAGCTAAAAGAGGATGTGACTGCTGTGGTTCGCGGCTATTCTCCGCCCCTGTTCTTGTGATCATTTTGACACCACGGGGTGAGATCTTGCGTGGAGTCCCAGATTGAGGGAGATTATCAGTGGTCCTGTATGTTTTCCATTTTCTAATAATTGCTCCCAAAGTTGATTTCTTCACACCAAGCCAGTGCCTATTGCAGATTCAGTCTTCCCAGCCTGGTACAGGTCTACAATTTTGTTTTTGGTGTCCTTCAACAGCTCTGGTCCTGGAGATAGTGGAGTTTGTAGCGTGACTATTTGAGTTTGTGGACAGGTGTCTTTTATACTGATAATAAGTTCAAACAGGTGCCATTAATACAGGTAACGAGTGGAGGACAGAGGAGACTCTTAAAGAAGAAGTTACAGGTCTGTGAGAGCCAGAAATCTTGCTTGTAGGTGACCATATACTTATTTTCCACAATAAATTCTTTAACCCCTTAAAGACGCAGGACGTATATTTACGTCCTGCGCCGGCTCCCGCGATATGAAGCGGGATCGCGCCGTGATCCCGCATCATATCGCGTCGGTCCCGGCACTCATCAACGGCCGGGACCCGCGGCTAATACCACACATCGCCGATCGCGGCGATGTGCGGTATTAACCCTTTAGAAGTGGCGGTCAAAGCTGACCGCCGCTTCTAAAGCGAAAGTGACCCGGCTGCTCAGTCGGGCTGTTCGGGACCGCCGCGGTGAAATCGCGGCGTCCCGAACAGCTGACCGGACACCGGGAGGGCCCTTACCTGCCTCCTCGGTGTCCGATCGGCGAATGACTGCTCCGTGCCTGAGATCCAGGTAGGAGCAGTCAAGCGCTGATAACACTGATCACAGGCGTGTTAATACACGCCAGTGATCAGTATAGGAGATCAGTGTGTGCAGTGTTATAGGTCCCTATGGGACCTATAACACTGCAAAAAAAAATGTAAAAAAAAAGTGTTAATAAAGGTCATTTAACCCCTTCCCTAATAAAAGTTTGAATCAACCCCCTTTTCCCATAAAAAAAATAAAACAGTGTAAAAAAAAAAATAAACCTAAACATATGGGGGTATCGCCGCATGCGTAAATGTCCGAACTATAAAAATATATCATTAATTAAACCGCACGGTCAATGGCGTACGCGCAAAAAAAATTCCAAAGTCCAAAAAAGCGTATTTTGGTCACTTTTTATACCATTAAAAAATGAATAAAAAGTGATCAAAAAGTCTGATTAAAACAAAAATCATACCGATAAAAACTTCAGATCACGGCGCAAAAAATGAGTCCTCATACCGCCCTGTACGGGGAAAAATAAAAAGTTATAGGGGTCAGAAGATGACATTTTTAAACGTATACATTTTCCTGCATGTAGTTATGATTTTTTCTAGAACTGCGACAAAATCAAACCTATATAAGTAGGGTATCATTTTAACCATATGGACCTACAGAATAATGATAAGGTGTAATTTTTACCAAAATATGCACTGCGTAGAAGCGGAAGCCCCCAAAATTTACAAAATGGCGTTTTTTCTTCGATTTTGTCGCACAATGATTTGGTTTTCCGTTTCACCGTGCATTTTTGGGTAAAATGACTAATGTCACTGCAAAGTAGAATTGGTGGCACAAAAAATAAGCCATAATATGGATTGAAAGGGTTATGATTTTTAAAAGATAAGGAGGAAAAAACGAAAGTGCAAAAACGGAAAAACCCTGAGTCCTTAAGGGGTTAAAAAAAAGACAATGTGATTTTATGGATTTTTTTTCTCATCGTATCTCTCATAGTTGAGGTATACCTATGAGGAAAATTACAAGCCTCTCTCATCTTTTTAAGTGTGAGAACTTGCACCATTGGTGGCTGACTAAATACTTTTTTCCCCCTCTGTGTATGTATACATATGTATATATATATATATATATATATATATATATATATATATAATATTAGTATACATAATTCAATTTTATTAGTGTGGTACACTTTATATTAGTTTGAAATTAGGAGTATAGCTATATTATGCAGCATTGGCTGATCGAATCACACACTGTAATAAAATGCTTTGAAAACATTTTCTATAACTGCTTGTTCACAGTAGTAGAAGAAAGAAGACAGCAATAGATCCTCTCCATTGTGCAAGTGACCATCAAAGTAGCCAGTCTAGATCCAACAGCACATACATCCAAGGTCACAGCACACATGGATATTCTTAAAGCTGTGTTCTTTATTTTCCCATACACATGCAGCGTTTCAGCAAAAAGTGACTTTCACTCTGTCCTGAGCCCCCATGTGCGCTGTGACCTTGGATGTATTTGTTATCACTCATTCATGTACCCTCTGTAGGCAATGTATACTGTATGAAGTAGTAGAAAGTAAGGATGAGCGAATCGAATCTGACGAATCCAAATTAGTTACGAATTTCGGGAAAAATTTGATTGACAACGAATGCAGAAATCACCGTGATTCAAACACGCAAATCGCTTCATTAAACTCCATTTAGTGTGGTCCAGGCTCCAGGGCATCTAAAATGGAAGATCCACATGTGAGTACATGGGGCAAGGAATCCTGGGAAGGCCGAAACAAGTGTCGGCGAAATGACCCTAAATCAAATGCAGCATACAGCGTATCAGCAGCCAGCCACCCCTGTGATGTCACAGCTCTATATAATCGGCAGCCATCTTGTGGCCATTCACATCAGCGTTCTATTGCAGAGAGAGAGGGACAGAGAGCAGTGTGTTGCATAGAAAAGCTTTTTTTACAGCAGCGATTCACCTCAAGCCCAAATCCAGCCTAGAAGAACTGATAGGGAAGGGAGAGAGATTGAGAAAGAAAGTGCATTGTGGGTGTATTACAGCAGTGATTAACCTCAAGCCCAAATCCAGCCTAGAATCACTGACAGGGAAGGGAGTGAGATTGAGAGAGAAAGTTCAATTTTTTGTGTAGTACACAGCAACTGTGTGCTGCACTACTGGTGTAAACAACAACTGAGAAGCTAATAGTAGGTTGAGCTCTGCTCACCAGTTAGGATGAGCAGAGCACTAAAAGCGTATTGATAAGTGTAACCTGTGTGTACATCTAAGTGGTATTTTGTTCCTGTTAAAGTCTTAAGGGCCTAGTTACTGTGTAAGGCCAGCCAAAAGTACACACCTACTGCTGTTCTAGACAAATACTGTTTTAAGCGTACTGGAGCGTATTGTACACCCCTCATATACACACTAAGTGTGTCAGGCAGAGAAGTGCCAGGACGTGCACAGAGGAGTGGCAGAGGTCACAGCAGACTAAGGGCGAGTGGCAGCAGGAGTGGCAGTGAGAGGCCTGAGCTCCTGGTATAAGCTAGCAGTTGTGTCTTGACCAGCAACCCATCTGCTGTCATTGACTGGCTAACACGGTCATCCACTTCCTCACAAGTGACATCTGACACCACCAGTCAACAGTCGGTGGGTTCCTCAGACACAACCATCAGTTGGCATGGCCTGGGAGCAGTACCTGTCCTCCAATTGCCTCTGTCCTATGCTGTTCCCTCCCCCATAGAAGTATCCTATGCTGTGGGTTCAGCTCCACTTTTTAGTTAGGACAATCTACTAGAGGACAGTCAGCAGGTACTGCCCAGCCAAGTAGTGGAGACAGACCCTGCTTCCTTCGCTAGGTGGGCAAGAGTTGCATGGTAGGTGGTGTTGGGAGCGTTCAGGCTCCTGAAGCACACACTGTTGAGAAACCTTAAAAGGAGGACATCAGTGATGTGCTGACACAACTCGATGATGATTAAGCCGATTGCATTTGAGAGCTGGGTGCAGAAGGGGCTTCATCATCATCAGGAAAGAGGGTGGCAGGTTGCCCGTGAGGCAGCAGTTGAGCCAGCAAGGTGGTAGCATGGTTGGGAGTCAGCATGGTGGCAGCAGTAGGAATTCTGGATCCAAAAAACCCTGGGGGAGACCACCTGCTCGGGAGGTAGTGGAACAAGGGTCCCTGGAGTCGGCGGCAGTAGCAGTCAGTCAGTGCGGACTTTTGGGGGTAAAATCAGCTACTCTGCGGTGCGACAGTTTTTCATCAAGTATCCGGAGGATGTTAACATGTCTACATGCAATTTGAGGGGGTGTGGACAAGCTCGCTGGCGTACGAGACTTTGGAAAACGTTTCAGGAGTCTCCTCCCTTTCTCAACTGAGTTGAGAAAGGGAGGAGACTCCTGAAACGTTTTCCAGCGGCTCGCACGCCAGCGAACTTGTCCTCACCCCCTCAGAATCAGCGTACATGCGGCCAGGAACATACCGTCCTACAGACAGCAAGCTCCGGATGGAAAGTTCTGAAGACACCGTATGAAGGATCTCTGAACAGTTTTTATGCACTGGGTGAATATGTTCTTAATTCTCACTGCATTTTTTGTAATGAATGAAGATTGAGATAAAAAGGAACTTTTAAGAGAAATTCCTGGGTATATGTATTTCTTTATGAAGTTTGTGTTATTCTGTCACCATTTGGTCTCCTCTTGCTGCTGCCACCTCCGTGCTTGGTCATTCTGCCACATTTTGGTCTCCTCATACTGCTGGGACATTACCTAAAAATGTTTATGGTGATCTATTTAAAATCTTCAATTTAAATTTGAAAATATATCTTTGTTCTTTTCAATTGTGAGGCCCTATGGTCTCCCCATGCTGCTGGGACATTACCTAAACATTTTTATGGTAATCTATTTAAAATATTCAATTTACATTTGCAAATGTATCTTTAATCCTTTCAATTGTGAGGCCCTATGGTCTCATCAGGCTGTTAATTCTAATAGCGATGCCTGTAATCTGCATGTCATACTGAATAACAGTATTATTTCACTAACACAGCACACTCCCTTTGCATGTTACAACAAGGCAAAGTGTTCTACACCCCTATTGAGGCTCTCTGTAGCCGAGAAATAGCCATTTTTAATAGCGATTCACCGCAAATTCGGACCAAAACTTTTGAGGGCCAATTAGGCGAATTGCCGATTCGAATTTTTCAAAAATTCGCTCATCTCTAGTAGAAAGTCTCAATTCTCCAGGCTATAGTCCATACTGGGTTTAAAAGGGTTTAAAACATGATAAGATAAACAGACAGTAGGTGTGCACGTGTTTGTGTCAAAGCTTCTGTTACAAGTAAAAAACATTTCGCTTTAGTGTCTGTGACTTAAACATGTTTTTCATTCTGTCTTCCACATTCCTGCATATAATTTCTTGTTTGCTTCCCTAATTTGTCCAGCAACAATTCACAAAGATGACCCTGAGGATCTTGATAGCGTTTGTCTTCTATCATCACTTGTATCATTATCAAAATATACTGCTATCACACATTTCCTGTCACTATCTACCACTTAGTGACATCCGCCATCCCCTTTGCCTGATTTATCAGGGAATTAATTAGTTGTCACAACATTTGTTTTCCACTCAGTCTTATAAAAATACAGCTGGTTTTCTTTAAGACAGACATCTAAATAGTCCATTGTATTTGGAACAAAAAGAAAAAAACAGTGAACACTACAAAAGGAACAAATTGAAGGACAAACTACCTCCATTATTAGGTAAGACTAGATCACCTTAACCTGTGTCTGGTCTGGTCTCAACACTATGTTTTCTTTTGTTGGGCACTGTTTACCTTTTTTTTTTTTTTTACTCTTTCTCTCTCTCTCTCTCTACTATTTATTGTAATGTTTGATTGCTAATACTGTTCAGTACAGTACTACACATAAGCATAGCACTGATCAGTGATATTGCCGATCTTCTTCAATTGTCTTCCAAAAGGTAGGCCATAGTAGAACATCACCAAAGCTGACCGTGGAGCAGGTGAGCGCAGCTCTGGATGCCATGTTGACTCATCTGACACCCAAGATCATGCTGCAAGTGGTTAGATGAGTCCAGTAGCATATCCAGTTTTGGGAGGGGCATTATCAGGCTATATTCAAGGGAGAAAGTCCACACTGAAAATCAGTGAACAGTCGTGCCTAGTGTGTGTCCAGAGTGTTGGAGGCCTCAAAGTCAAGTTCTGCAGCCACCATCAAATGCAATTAAGCTACAGTCATAGCTTTGTCAGTCTTCAGTCAAGTCAGTCCCTCTCATCTATCAAGTCAGCGTGGCCTGCATTACATTGTCCAGTCCTACTTCAAGTCCCAGAAAGCCCTTAAGGTCTCTTATTCTTTGGTCACCTCCGTGGGCCCTGGCTCAACTTTATAGACTTTACAATCTGTCTACACATAGCTACCGTTATCTGTAACTTGGTGTCGGAGTCATTTTTGCTCCTGTGCCTAACCCAGGATCTAGCGGTATATCTTCGGGTGGTATCAAGGATAAACCACTCTCTGGCATCGCAAAGACAAGGGGTTAATGCCATCTGCCCCTAGGGTAACAACATCTGCCCTCATCACACCCCGTTACCACATGAGGAATCCCAATATTCCCGCAGGGGTGAGTCTAGCAGGCAAGAGATGTGTGAACCTCCACTCCATACAGTTTATTTTAAATATTTGTAATTGTCTGTATTTTTACTGTTTAAAATAAAGATTTTTTCATTTTTGTAACCTAGTTTGTATGCGATATTCCACGATTGCTTGTTTTTATTTTCTATTTGTACACACACACACACACACACATCTATCTTACATATGCACATCTTCATACATGCATGTCTATCATACATACATCATTTATACACACACATCTATCATACATACATCATTCATACACGCATCTATCATGCACACACATCTATCATACATGCATCATTCATAAACACACATCTATCATACATACATACATCATTCATACACACATCATTCATACACACATCTATCATACATACATGCACATTTATCATACAAACATCATTCATAAACACACATCTATCATATACGCACATCAAACACACACACATACTTATAATACACACATTTATCATACATGCACACACATCATACCTACATACACACATAATACATACACACATCTATCATACACACATAATACATACACACATCTATCATACATAAACACATCATGCATACACTCACATAATACATAGACACACCTATCATTCACACATAATACCCACACACCTATCATGCACACATAATACATACACACATATCTATCATACATAAACACATCATACACAATCATGCACACACATATATAATACATTCCCCCCAACCCCCACCCCACCTCATCCTCAGGAGATCACTGCCACAAAGCTCGGGATGCTACCGGGGTCAGAGACAGGGAGTCGGGTTATGTCAGCAGGGGCTTTGAGCTGACATGCGTGCCTATGCGGGGCACGTCTGCTCCCAGCAGTCTCTTCAGCCCTGCCCTGCCAGATTTTTTAAAGGGGCTGCATTGGCATAAAAGTCATTTAAAAATAATTGCTGGCAGCGATCGCCCCTTGAAAATTATCATGTTTAAAATTGTCCTCTTCTGTCCCTTACAACTTTTTTACTCTTCCATATAAGGGGATGTGTGAGTGCTAATTTTCGCGCTATGATCTTTAGTTTATATTGGTACCATTTTTGTTTTTATGGGACTTAATAGTAGACAAGGTGATCAAAAATGTGCCATTCTGAACTTTTTTTTTTTTTTTTACATATACGCCATTGACCATGTGCTTGTAGTAGCCAGCAGACAAGACAGCAGGCAGTAATGGACTAGTGGGAGTTGTAGTAGCCACTGAACAGGACTTCAAGCAGTGGTGGGCTGTGGGAGTTCTAATTTCCAGCGGATACAGGGGTGGTGGTGGTAGTACTAATCTAATCAGTTGCATCTCACTCAGGAGTTTTACATTTCTCACTGATCCATGTCATTTTAACAGGTGTGAGTTTTTCCATATTGCTGGTAGACAATTTTGTTCGCTTAGGGGTAAGGACAATGCCTGCCATGCTGAACACTCTCTCTGATGCTACACTAGAGGGTGGACAAGAAGATATAACACCAATGACAAACTGAGCAACTTATGACCAATGGTCAAATCAGGTAAGGCAGAAGTCCATGATGTCTGGGCTCATGGTATCTGTCAGAGAAAGGGCACAGCTTAGGTAATATCAACCTGGTTGTGACTTCATATAGAGAAAACAGACATGGTCACACATCCACAATTTGTATTTTGATCTACTTGCTTCTCAGCATAAATTCAAAAACTAACAGGTTGTTAGTATACATTTTGATCAAAAAGTACAAGCCCACTCGCCACATCAAGGCCACCTATTTAGTGTGGGTCCCTAGCATAAAATGGCGTAGCACTGGGCGGCGACCACCACCGTCGCAACACCAGTGCCCACAGGGGGATCGACCCACTGGCAGAGCAGCCCCAATGCCACTCAGACCAGTCCTAGGGCCGCACCTCCCCATAGACACATAGTCTGACTGGGAGCACATGGTAAGTGATCTTTTACACCTAGTTTACAATGGTGTGGGGCTGTGCGGCATCCATTGCTGCGGCGGTACTGTGTCTATGGGGAGGCGCGGCTGTGGGACTGGTTTGAGTGGCACTGGGGCTGCTCTGCCAGTGGGTCATTCCCCCTGTGCGCACTAGTGTTGATGCGGGGGTAGTCGCCGCCCAGTGCCGCTCCATTTAATTCTAGGGACATTAGGGACCCACTACTTACAGGTGGCCATGACGTGGCTAGTGGGCTTGCACTTCATGATCATAAAGTACACTAACGACTTAACGGCTTGACTGAGACATCATGAGCCCCCGCTCTGCATTGTAAGTCATCAAGCAGGGAGCATAGTTTTCTCTGTGCACCAGATGTCTGAGGTGCTGCATCCGAGATCAGCGGTGGGACCACCGTGATCAAACATCTTGTCTAGGGGCGGAGTACCCCTTTAAGGATTCTGTTCCTCACAGTTTGCAACAAGTGACAATAACTGCCAAAACAAGGAACATGAGGCATCATACAATCAAACTGTACTAACTTGATCCAATTTCTGAGGTTTCCTGTAGCTAAAAAAAAAATGCTTTCACCCCGGTTTTTATACCATGCAACCATTGCAGTTTAAAAAGTTAACTATAACATCATATCTACATAAGGAAAAACAAGAAAATACCTTCTTACGACCAAGAATATGTAAACTATACATTACCAATCAGATTGCTTCTTTAATTTTTAACAAGGCCTATGAAAAATGAAAGAAGCAAGCTGATTGGTTGCTATGGGAAACTGGGCAACTTTGTCTCTCCACAGGTTTTGATACCCCCCCATCCCCTCAGAGTGCTTAGAAAGGGATTATGGAATTATAATTTCATGTGTGACTGAGCATCAACTGTACATTCATTTGCATTTTTTTTTCAATGTGCTTTTAACCCCTTGGGGACCAAGCCCATTTTGACCCTAAGGACCAAAGCATTTTTTGCAATTCTGACCACTGTCACTTTAAGCATTAATAACTCTGGGATGCTTTTACCTTTCATTCTGATTCCGAGATTGTTTTTTCGTGACATATTCTACTTTAACATAGTGGTCAATTTCCGTCGTTATTTGCATCCTTTCTTGGTGAAAAATCCCCAAATTTCATGAAAATTTAGCTTTTTTCTAACTTTGAAACTCTCTGCTTATAAGGAAAATGGATATTCCAAATAAATTATATATTGATTGACAAATACAATCTGTCTACTTTATGTTGACATCATAAAGTTGACATGTTTTTACTTTTTGAAGACATGAGAGGGAAAAAGTATGGCAGCAATATTCAAAATTTACACCAAAATTTCAAAATCAGAATTTTTTAGGGACCAGTTAAGTTTGAAGTGGATTTGAGGGGCCTTTCTGTGAGAAATACCCCATAAATTACCCCATTATAGAAACTACACTACACCCCTCAAAGTATTCAAAATGACATTCAGAAAGTTTGTTAACCCTTTAGGTGTTTCACAAGAATAGCAGCAAAATGGAAGAGAAAAATCTAAATCTGCATTTTTTACACTAACATGTTCTTGTAGACCCATATTCTTTATTTTTACAAGGGGTAACAGGAGAAAAAGCCCCACAAAATTTGTAACCCAATTTCTCTTGAGTAAGGAAATACCTCATATGTGTAGGTAAAGTGCTCTGTGGGTGCACTATAGGGCTCAGAAGAGAAGGAGCGACAATGGGATTTTAACCCCTTCCCGCAGAATGTCATATATAAACGCCGGGTTGTGCAGTGCGTTCGCGCATTCCGGCGTTTATATATGCCATTCAGTTAACCCGGCGATGCGCAGCATCGCACGGGTTAACTGGCAGAAGTCCCGCTGTTTCCAGCAGGGGACAACTTCTGCTTCACCCCCCAGGACCATCCATTGATGGTCCTGGTCAGCGATCACTGTGATTGGTCCCTGTGGACCAATCACAGTGATCTGGGGTGAAAGTTCAGATCCCCCGCACTGCCCGCCCCTGGAAGTCGGGCAGAACGGGGGACGATGGCTGCAGGGGCTCGCAGGGACCTGCGGCATAGGGGGGGAACACCAGGGGACCGGCGGCCTTACCTGGAGCAGCGGCGGGACCGGCCACGTGGACGAGCAGCGACGGGACCGGCAGGTAAGTATGTAGTCCTCAGAGGCAGCAGTGAAGATCTTCACTGCTGCTTCTAGAAGTCTGAAAACTGCAACTCCCAGCATGCCTAGACAGCCTTTGGCTGTCTGGGCATGCTGGGAGTTGTAGTTTTGCAACATCTGGAGGGCCCCAGTTTGGAGACCATTGTATAATGGTCTCCAATCTGTGCTCTTCCAGCTTTTGCAAAACTACAACTCCCAGCATGCACTGACTGTCCAGGCATGCTGGGAGTTTTAGTTCAGCAACATCTGGCCCTTCAGATGTTGCCGAACTACAACTCCCAGCATGCCCTTCAGCTGTCTGGGCATGCTGGGAGTTGTAGTTTTGCAACAACTGGAGACACACTGGTTGGGAAACATTGTTTCTAGCTCAGTGTTTCCTAACCTGTGTGCCTCCAGCTGTTGCAAAACTATAACTCCCAGCATGCACTAACAGACCATGCATGCTGGGAGTTGTAGTTTTGCAACATCTGGAGGGCCCCAGTTTGGAGACCATTGTATAATAGTCTCCAATCTGTGCTCTTCCAGCTGTTGCAAAACTACAACTCCCAGTATGCACTGACTGTCCAGGCATGCTGGGAGTTTTAGTTCAGCAACATCTGGCCCTTCAGATGTTGCCGAACTACAACTCCCAGCATGCCCTTCAGCTGTCTGGGCATGCTGGAAGTTGTAGTTTTGCAACAACTGGAGACACACTGGTTGGGAAACATTGTCTGTTTCTAACTCAGTTTTTCCTAACCTGTGTGCCCCCAGCTGTTGCAAAACTATAACTCCCAGCATGCACTAACAGACCATGCATGCTGGGAGTTGTGGTTTTGCAACAGCTGGTGCACCCCCCCCCCCCCCCCCCTGTGAATGTACAGGGTACATTCACATGGGCGAGGCTTTTACAGTGGGTTTCTCGCATCTCGCTGTAATCCCCCGCCCATGTGACTGTACCCTAAAAACACTACACTAACACAAAATAAAATAAAAAGTTAAAAACACTACATATACACATACCCCTACACAGCCCCCCCTCCCCCAATAAGAACGTCCGGTACACCACTCTTTCCAAAGCAGAGCCTCCAGCTGTTGAAAAACAACAACTCCCAGTATTGTCGGACAGCCGTTGACTGTCCACGCATGCTGGGAGTTTTGCAACAGCTGGAGGCACCCTGTTTGGGAATCACTGGCGTAGAATACCCCTATGTCCACCCCTATGCAAATCCCTAATTTAGGCCTCAAATGCGCACGGCGCTCTCACTTTGGAGCCCTGTCGTATTTCAGGGCAACAGTTTAGGGCCACATATGGGGTATCGCTGTACTCGGGAGAAATTGTGTTACAAGGTTTGGGGGGCTTTTTCTTCTTTAACCCTTCATGAAAAGGAAAAGTTGGGGTCTACACCAAAATGTTAGTGTAAAAAAATTAAATTTTTTACACTAACATGCTGGTGTTGCCCTATACTTTACATTTTCACAAGAGGTAAAAGGGAAAAAAGCCCCCCAAAATTTATAACGCAATTTCTCCCGACTACGGAGATACCCCATATGTGGGCGCAAAGTGCTCTGGGGGCGCACAACAAGGCCCAGAAGGGAGAGCGCACCATGTACATTTGAGGTGATTTGCACAGTGGTGGCTGATTGTTACAGCGGTTTTGACAAACGCAAAAAAAACAAAACCCCACATGTGACCCCATTTCGGAAACGACACCCCTCACGGAATGTAATGAGGGGTGCAGTGAGAATTTACCCCGCACAGGTGTCTGACGGATCTTTGGAACAGTGGTCCGTGAAAATGAAAACTTGTACAGCCCACTGTTCCAAAGATCTGTCAGACACCAGTGGGGAGCAAATGCTCACTGTACCCCTTGTTATGTCCCTCAAGGGGTCTAGTTTCCAAAATGGTATGCCATGTGTTTTTTTTTTTTTTTTGCTGTTCTGGCACCTTAGGGGCTTCCTAAATGCGACATGCTCCCCGAGCAAAATTTGCTCTCAAAAAGCCAAATATGACTCCTTCTCTTCTGAGCATTGTAGTTCGCCCATAGTGCACTTCAGGTCAACTTATGGGGTACCTCCATACTCAGAAGAGATGGGGTTACACATTTTGGGGGGTATTTTCTGCTATTAACCCTTGCAAAAATGTGAAATTTGGGGGGAAACAAACATTTTAGTGGATAAAAATTTTTTTTTTTTTACATATGCAAAAGTCGTGAAACACCTGTGGGGTAATAAGGCTCACTTTATTCCTTATTACATTCCTCAAGAGGTCTAGTTTCCAAAATGGTATGCCATGTGGTTTTTTTTTTTGCTGTTCTGGCACCATAGGGGCTTCCTAAATGCGACATGCCCCCCGAGCAAAATTTGCTCTCAAAAAGCCAAATATGACTCCTTCTCTTCTGAGCATTGTAGTTCGCCCATAGTGCACTTCAAGTCAACTTATGGGGTACCTCCATACTCAGAAGAGAAGGGGTTACAAATATTGGGGGGTATTTCCTGCTATTAACCCTTGGAAAAATGTGAAATTTGGGGGGAAACACACATTTTAGTGAAAATAATTTTTTTTTTTTACATATGCAAAAGTCGTGAAACACCTGTGGATTAATAAGGCTCACTTTATTCCTTGTTATGTTCCTCAAGGGGTCTAGTTTCCAAAATGGTATGCCATGTGAGGGTTTTTTGCTGTTCTGGCACCATAGGGGCTTCCTAAATGCAACATGCCCCCCAAAAACCATTTCAGAAAAACGTACTCTCCAAAATCCACTTATCGCTCTTTCCCTTCTGAGCCCTCTACTGCGCCCGCCGAACACTTTACATAGACATATGAGGTATGTGCTTACTCGAGAGAAATCGGGCTACAAATATAAGTATACATTTTCTCCTTTTACCCCTTGTAAAAATTCTAAAATTGGGTCTACAAGAACATGCGAGTGTAAAAAATGAAGATTGTGAATTTTCTCCTTCACTTTGCTTCTATTCCTGTGAAACACCTAAAGGGTTAAAATGATGACTGAATGTCATTTTGAATACTTTGGGGGCTGCAGTTTTTATAATGGGGTCTTTTGTGGGGTATTTCTAATATGAAGACCCTTCAAATCCACTTCAAACCTGAACTGGTCCCTGAAAAATAGTGAGTTTGAAAATTTTATGAAAAATTGGAAAATTGCTGCTGAACTTTGAAGCCTCTGATGTCTTCCAAAAGTAAAAACTCGTCACTTTTATGATGCAGACATAAAGTAGACATATTGTATATGTGAATAAAAATTTTTTTTATTTGTAATATACATTTTCCTTACAAGCAGAGAGCTTCAAAGTTAGAAAAATGCAAAATGTTCAAATTTTTCATCAAATTTTAGGATTTTTCACAAGGAAAGGATGCAAGTTACCACAAAAATTTACCACCATGTTAAAGTAGAATATGTTCCGAAAAAAACAATCTCGGAATCAGAATGATAACTAAAAGCATTCCAGAGTTATTAATGTTTAAAGTGACAGTGGTCAGATGTGCAAAAAACGCTCTGGTCCTTAAGGCCAAAATGGGCTTGGTCCTGAAGGGGTTAAAGAGCGAATTTTGCTGAAATGGTTTTTGGGGGACGTGTCACATTTAGGAAGCCCCCATGGTGCCAGAACAGCAAAAAACACCCCACATGGCATACTATTTTGGAAACTACACCCCTCAAGGAATGTAACAAGGGGTACAGTGAGCCTTAACACCCCACAGGTGTTTGACGAATTTTCAATAAATTTGAAAATGAAAATTTTAATTTTTTTCCCTAAAATGCTGATGTTACCCCAAATTTTTCATTTTCACAAGGGGTAATAGGTGAAAATGTCCCCCAAAATTTGAAACCCCATTTCTCTCAAGTAAGGAAATACCTCATATGTGGATGTAAAGTGCTCTGCGGGTGCACTAAAGGGCTCAGAAGGGAAGGAGCGACATTGGGCTTTTGGAAAGCGAATTTTGCTGACATGGTTTTTGGGGGGGCATGTCTCATTTAGGAAACCCCCATGGTGTTAGAAAAGCGAAAAACATCCCACATGGTATACTATTTGGGAAACTACACCCCTCAAGGAACGTAAAAAAGGGGTACAGTGAGCCTTAACACCCCATAGGTTTTTTGACGACTTTGCGTTGAAGTTGGACGTGAAAATGAAACATTTTCATTTTTTTTTACTAAAATGCTAATGTTACCCCAATTTACAGTACAGTGAGCATTTACACCCCTCTGGTGTTTGACAGATCTTTGTAACAGTGTCTAAAAACAGGAGAGAAGGCGCTCCATAGGGTAACACCACCGGAGAAGGGGGGAGGGGAGGGTAAGGTCTAATTTTAACTACTCATCCTGGATGGTTGTGTAACAGCATACACAACAATGGTGAACGCCTGGATGCAGTGGTCCGTCTGCAGCCCTCCTGGTGTGGATCCCACAACATATGCATAAAAGAGATGGCTTCAAGAGAAGGAACAGGAGTACATCGGCGCTGAACGGACCCAGGACACAGCAAGATAAGAAGATAAAATCCAATTTATTCCTTGCAACCCGTTTCCCTGCGCAAGCGCAGATTCTTCAGGCATGACAAGTAAGGAAAAGGGCAGGTTTAAATAGGACCAAGTTAACCACTTGGTTACCAAACATTAACCCATGATAAACATACAATATTCTCAATATTATAAAATCCATGTCATATATAAAACTAAGATCTGGCTAATAGAGTATATGGAGAATACAATAAATACAATAAATATATACAAAGTATATCTTATAACAGAACTATTAAAATATACCAGCAGCCACCCCTATGCAAATCACCAGTTTAGGCCTCAAATGTACATAATGCGGCCCTAAACTGTTGCCTTGAAATACAACAGGGCTCTGAGAGAGCACCATGCGCATTTGAGGCCTAAATTAGGGATTTTCATAGGGGTGGACATGGATGCAAGTGTTATAGTTGTTTCCACCACCAAAAATACTGTACGTCAGTTTTCCCCAAACAGGGTGCCTCCAGCTGTTGCAAAACTCCCAACATGCCTGGACAGTAATATCTGCATCTTCCTTATAAGTTTTTGCACCTCACCTCGTTCTCTGCCGGATCTTTGTTGCCCAATAGTCATTGTGAACGCATTCTTTTCCTAGCTTTACTGTGTACCAGACCTTCTGCTCCACGTTCCCGACTTTGCTCCTGTGCCATTTGCCTATAGACCTTCTGCTTTGTTCCTGACTATGCACCTGTGCCGCCAGCCCTGACCTCCTGCTATCCTGAACACAACTTGCCTAATCCCTCCTATGCCTTGCATCCCCTCAGCCATCTGTGTGATCGAGTCGTGCCAGGGGTAGCGACCTGGGTGCTGTCTGCCCCAGCAAAACCATCCCACTTTGTGGCGGGCTCTGGTGAAAACCAGCAGCACCTTAGACTCCGTTCCCTGCATCATCTGCCACACAGGTCCAGCGGATCTACTACCACTGTGTGTATCCTGCCTAATGCCATGAGACTTTACTGTAAGATCTGGCCATGGATCCAGCTTAGGTACCTCTGCCAGAAGTTTCGGATCTTCCCTCCTTCATGGTCCGTCAGTCGCAGCAGTTAGCTGGCACAACAACTGAGTCAATTATCAGCCATGATGCAACAGTTACTAGCCATGCAGCAACAGCAGCAGCCCCAACCTGCTCGAGTCTCTACACCTGCTCCTTCCGGATCCAAGCTTTGTTTACCCTTACCCACAAGGAATTATGGTGATCCAAAGATGTGAAGAGGCTTTGTGACTCAGTGTTCCATGCATCTAGTGCTCATGGCGGATCAGATCCTGACGGAACGAGCTAAGGTGGTGTTTGTGGTCAGTTTTTTGTCCGGAAAAGTCCTTGCCTGGGCTACACCTCTGTGGGATCGTAATGATCTGGTTTCCTCTAACCTGACGGCCTTCCTTGCTGAATTCCACAGTGTTTTTGAAGAATCCACATGAGCCTCCTCTGCTGAGACGGCTCTTCTGAATTTCTGCCAAGGGAATTCCTCCGTTGGCTACTACGCGGTTCATTTTTGCACTCTAGCCTCTGAACTGGCTTTGAATGATGAGGCCCTGTGTGCTACATTTAAAAAAGGACTGTCCAGCAGAATCAAGGATGCTCTCTCTACACATGATCCTCCGTTTACCCTGTGTGAACTAATCCATTTAGCCACATGTATTGATGTGCGTTTTGTCAAGAGGCAGAAAGAACGTCGTATGGGGAGAGAACCTGCCCGAACACAGCGTTTTCCTAACTTGGCACCTGTGTTCCAACGTCTACCTCTACAGTCTTCTTTGCCTCTTGCCGAAGAGGCTATGCAAGTGGACCGTTCTCGCTTAACACAGCTGGAAAGATTGAGAATTGAGAATTTGTGCCTATATTGTGCCAATCCGGAGCACTTTCTCAAAGACTGTTCTAGACGACCACAGCGTCCAAGAAACGCTCGCACCTAGGACACGTGGGAGAGGCATCCCTAGGTGTGAATACTACCTCTTCTCGATTGACCTTTCAAAGTCTATTCTTCTGCTAAGTCTTCATTCTTCACTTCTGCATTTTTGGACTCTGGTTCTGCTGGCGACTTCATTGATGCTTCCTTGGTCCATAAACATCAGCTTCCTGTGACTCGGCTTGCTAAGCCCTTGTATATTTCTTCTGTTAATGGGCAACATCTGAACTGTAATGTGCTATTCTGCACAGAGGCGCTTGTCATGCAATTGGGAGTCTTGCACAAGGAAAAAATTGAGTTCTATGTGCTTCTACATAGTACTTCAGAGCTTCTTCTTGGTCTTCCATGGCTAAAATGCCATTCTCCTCAACTTAACTGGAAATTTTGCCAAAATCATTGTCTAGTTTCTCTCCAGTCAAAAGCAGTCTCTTCTCGTCCTCCTATGCCTGGTCTGCCTCTCTCATTTCAAGATTATTCAGATGTATTCTGTGAAAAGCAAGCCGAGACCCTACCACTACATCATCCTTACGATTGCCCCATTGATTTACAGCCTGGGACCAAGGAAGAATATATCCATTATCTGTTCCAGAGATTTAAGCTATGGCTAAAGACATCCAGAAGAACCTTCAAAAGGGATTAATCAGAAAATCTGCCTCCCGGCCAAAGGGGGTTTCTTGTTTGTCGGGAAGAAGGATGGTTCTCTCCGTTCTTGTATAGACTATAGGGGTCTTAACAAGATCAGGATCAAAAATCCCTATCCCCTACCTCTGATCTCTGAACTTTTTGATCATCTACAGGGTGCTAAGTTCTTCTCCAAATTGAATTTGCATGGAGCCTATGATCTTATTTGTATCTGCGAGGGAGATGAATGGAAAACGGCCTTCAATACCCGAGATGGACACTTTGAGTATCTTGTGATGCCATTTGGTCTCTGTAATGCTCTGTCTTTCAAGAATTTGCCAATGACCGGCTGTTGATGAATTTGTTCGTGACATCTCCTCTATTTGGCAACAGACTCGGCATTCCCTGTCTCAAGCCTCCAAATGAAAGCCCAGGCAAATAAGAGAAGAAGACCTCCACCGTCCTTTTCTCCAGGTGATAAATGGTTACATCCGTTTCAAGATTCCCAGTTACAAGTAGGTCTTGCAAATATTTTATCTGGTTTCTTATAAACTCCATTTGCCTGCTTCTTTACGTATCCCTCCTCAAGCCTCTTATCATCAACCGGTTTTCACAAAAGAATCTTGTTCCCACGCCTGTCTCCGGTTCTACTGATGTCTTCAAGTCAAGGAGATTTTAGCCACTAAGACCG
Source organism: Hyla sarda (assembly GCF_029499605.1). Classification (NCBI taxonomy): domain Eukaryota; kingdom Metazoa; phylum Chordata; class Amphibia; order Anura; family Hylidae; genus Hyla; species Hyla sarda. Next base: position 179,405,078 of record NC_079193.1, on the reverse strand, counting down.
TAAGAGGGACGCAATTCTTCCTGGTTGACTGAGAAGGTTGTGGTCCAGAGGAAAGATCTTGGGAGCAGGAGGAGAATATCCTGGACCGTGACCTTCTCATGAACTTTTTGATCCGTAAAAAGAGGAGAAGACCAAAGGGGGATAATATCACAGTATGCGCTCCGGCCAAACACCCTGGTCATGAGCGCTCCCTTCCCGCACCTGCTGGCAAGGCTGGGATTCTCATTGCGTGATGCGCCCGCATGCGAGTCCCAGACCATCACTCCCCTCCGCCCTCCTCTGTCCCTTCTGTCTTCTCACAGCATCAGCGCGTGTGTCCCTATCTCCTAGCGCGCCAGTGCTCTAAAATTTTAAGGGCCAGTGCACCCTTAATTAGTACTTTAACCTACATCTTCCTTATAAGTTTCAGCACCTCCCCTCGTTCTTTGTTGCCCTAGAGTCATCGTGAAAGCATTATCTTCTTAGCTTTACTGTGTACCAGACCTTCTGCTCCACGTTCCTGACTTTGCTCCTGTGCCGTTTGCCTATAGACCTTCACCAGCCACCAGCTTTTACCTCCTGCTATCCTGACCACAACTTGCCTAATCTCTCCTGTGCCTCACTTCACCTCAGCCGCCTGTGTGGTCGAGTCGTGCCAGGGGTAGCAACCTGGGTTCCGCTTGCCGCAGCAAGACCATCCCGCCTTGTGGCGGGCTCTGGTGAAAACCAGCGGCACCTTAGACTCCGCTCCCTGTCACAGCCCGCGTCATCTGCCACACAGGTCCAGCAGATCTACTACCACCGTGTGTATCCTGCCTACTGCCGTGAGTCTTTACAACATGTCATACTAACACTTTTTGGTACACCTAGCATATCATAAAGAAAGCCAACAGATAGTGTCTATTTTCCAACACAATAACTTCTGGAAGGAACAGTTTGTTGTGCCCTAGATAAAACAGAACACTGTCCATTCATATCACATTGTGGTGAACATTTCTTGTCTGAGACTTGAAAAAGCTGTCAGCATTTAAGTAAAGCTCTTCTGAATAAAATATACAAATGGCTCTTTGCCTTGTAAATGGCACATTTTGCAAAGAATAACCAGAGTGCTAACTTGTCATTATCTGTTTGGAAGAATGGAACTTGTATGAAGATGGAAAAAGACAATGTTTTCCTGGCAAACAATTTGTCAGATCGCCTTTACATTTTAGTAGCCCGCGGAGATATCCTACAAGTAAGTAGGAAAAGGAAAGTGAATGATTAGAAGTGAGAGCTTCAGGCAGCTTCAATGTAGTTTTAGTAGCCTGTCAAGAAAATCTGTGGCCCAAGGCATTGGGATTACTTTTATTTTCAAGCCAGTTATTGATTTTTGTATGAAGAAAATAATTTGGTATTGTTGCTTAAGGTGTTACTTGGGAAAAAATTAGCCACATGTGTCATTTACAACCAGTCCTTAGCTTTAACTTAGCTTTTCATTATGGCACAGCTTGGGCAACTGAGGGAAGGGTTTACGACTTAGAAGGTACTACTTTCTTTATAAAACATGGCATGCTAATCAAAAACACAAGTATAGTGAAAATGAAATTTAAAAGCCTATAATTTAGCATCTTCCTAGCGGAGAATGATGGCTTTCATTTACGAAGGAGATCCTGAGCTGTTCAGGGTCAGTATGTTGTGTGCCATTTTAAGGCCTATTGCGAAGGCTGATGGAGTTGATTAATTTCTTGGAACCAGGATTTCTCTTCTCCAGCTCACTGAACAACTTCATTTCGGCTGATGAGTTCAAACAGGGGTCAGAACAATGCTCATTTCTGACAATCCGACAGAATGGGAATTAATTTTATGAGTTGGGACCACTACATTTAAAACTCAACTGGATATCATCAGTTAAGTTAATACAGGAAGGCAAAGATAGAATTCGCTTTTAAGCACCAGTGAATAGAAAAGCTTTGAGCTTTAAAAAAGTCTTTATCGTAAAATATGTTTATATGGTAAGTAAAATAGAGCTACATATTTGCCTCTGTAGGACTTCAGTCATCGGGAAATGTACCTTTGTGCTGAAATCGTAGGTCAATATTGTTAACTATTTGCTTACCCGTTCAAAAATAACAGAAGGATATTTCAAAGGGTAAACTCCACAGAAAGGCAGTTAGATAGGAGATAAATGGTGAATAAATCCACACATGGGAATGTTACATGCATGTGCTGCTGTGTTACTTTGATAGATAGATAGATAGATAGTTAGATAGATAATAGATTATGATAGATATGAGATAGTTTATTAGATAGATAGATAGATAGATAGATATGAAAGATAGATAGATAGAATTAATTGATATATATCTTATATATAAAAAGAGAAGGCCTGACTCACTGACTCATCAACACCCAGCCTAAACCCTTGGATCTAGAAAGCTGAATTTTTTCACAGGTGTTGTTTTTAAGACGTAGACGAGGAATAAGAAAGTGTTTTTCAACATTCAACCCTTAAGGGGATGAAAAAGGGGTTAACATTTTGTATGGAAGTCCCTCATTTTTGAAGCTAGAAGCATGAAACTTTGTTTTTAGGCTAACAATTAGAGATAAAGAAACACGTGTTTTAACGTTTTCTAAAATTCCACCCCTGAAGGGTGTAAATGGTGGTTTAAAGTTTGTATGAATTAACCCCTTGCCGCAGAACGCCGGGTATACCCGGCGCTGCGGCACGGGAGGGTTATGAAGCGAGCTCAGGAGCTGAGCTCGCACCATACCCCCACAGTCCCGTGGCTAATGCCGGACATGGCCGTTCTGGCAAATGTCCGGCATTAACGCTTTAGACGATCAAAGTTGAAGGAATTCATATTTATATTCATGCCTGTAGACTTTACCCAGAGCGGCCTCATTACTATAGGATCATAAAAAGTAGATCTATGTTACCCCAAATTTAAGGCGAGTGAAGCTGCGGGCAAAAGCTAATATATATATATATATATATATATATATATATATATATATATATATACATATGTGTGTGTGTGAGATAGAGAGATGGATAATAGGTAGATAGATAAAAATCATGAAAGGAAAAATTTACATTGATACTGCAGATGTAGGAAATACTTTATTTATGAATGAGAGCAACTGAGATGAAATGAGTTCCTGCACTCTTTCCACAGCAGGAACACTGTTGCTATTAGCTGGAGTTCTACAGGACCAGCCCTTGAGTGGAAATCTTGGGTGAGTTCCCACCCTTTTTTTTCCCCAGGACTTGACCCTGTAATTTGATAGTGTGAAGCATGGAATATTTCAAAGTACAAACAGGTCTTGGCTGCTGAAAAATAATCTAAAGAAATGTATTTTAAGCAGTGTTTTTTTTACTAATAAAAAACATGAGGAAAATTCCAAAATGTACAGTCGGAATATAGGTTGAATTTGATGGACTTTTTTGTAACCTTGAACTATGTAACTGATAAGCATTGTGCTCCGGCCGCACACGCCGGCCACGAGTGTTTTGTCCCTATAGACCTTCGTGGGGCCTATAATATGATTTGTATATGTGAATGGGACAAATGGAAGACTGCATTTAATACTTGTGAAGGACATTTGAATATCTACTGATGCCATTCGCACTCTGTAATGCTCCAGCAGTCTTCCAGGAGTTTGTCAATGATATTTTCCGTGACCTTCTGTACTCCTCTGTTGTTGTTTATTCGGATGACATACTAATTTTCTTGCCCAATGTCCAGTCTCATTGCTCTTACTTTCGTCCAGTGTTCCAGCATCTCTGTGAAAATCATCTCTATGCTAAACTGGAGAAATGTACTTTTGAAAAGACCTGCCTCCCTATTCTCAAGAAAATTAGTATTTCTCACAGAAGTATTTCTCACAGAAAAGCATTGCATTAACACATGTTTTCCTATACACATGTTCATTCCCTTTGTGTGTATTGGAACTAAAACAAAAAAGGGAGGAAAAAAGCAAATTGGACATAATATCACACCAAACTCCAAAAATGGTCTGGACAAAATTATTGCTACCCTTAACTTAATATTTGGCTGCACACCCTTTGGAAAAAATAACTGAAATCAGTTGCTTTCTATGACCATCAATAAGCTTCTTACACCTCTCAGCCAGAATGTTGGATCACTTTTCCTTTGCAAACTCCTCCAGGTTTCTCTTATTGGAAGGTGCCTTTTCCCAACAGAAATTTTAAGATCTCTCCATAGGTGTTCAATGGGAGTTAGATATGGACTCATTGCTTGCCAGTTCAGAACTCTCCAATGCTTTGTTGCCATTCATTTCTGGGTGTTTTTTGACATGTGTTTGGGGTCATTGTCCTGCTGAAAGACCCAAGATCTCGGACGCAAACCCAGCTTTCTGATACTGGGCTGTACAGTGCGACCCAAAATCTGTCGGTAATCCTCAGATTTCATGGTGCCTTGCACACATTCAAGGCACCCAGTGCCAGAGGCAGCAGAACAGCCCCAAAACATCATTGAACCTCCACCATACTTCCCTGTTGGTACTGTGTTCTTTTCTTTTTAGGCCCCATTCCATTTTTGGTAAACAGTAGAATGATGGGCTTTACCAAAAAGCTCTATCTTGGTCTCATCTGTCCACAACATGTTTTCCCAGAAGGATTTTGGCTTACTCAAGTTCATTTTGGCAAAATGTAGTCTTGCTATTTTATGTCTCTGTGTCAGCAGTGGGGTCCTCCTGGGTCTCCTGCCATAATGTTTAATTTCATTTAAATGTAGACAGATAGTTTGCGCTGACACTGATGCTCCCTGAGCCTGCAGGACAGCTTGAATATCTTTGGAACTTGTTTGGGGCTGCTTATCCACCATCCAGACTATCCTGCGTTGACATCTTTCATCACCTTTTCTCTTCCGTGCATGCCCAGAGAGATTAGCTACAGTGCCAAGGGTCGCAAACTTCTTGATAATGTTGTTCACTGTGGGCAAAGGGAAATCTAGATCTCTGGAGATAGACTTTTAACCTTGAGATTGTTGATATTTTTCCACAATTTTGGTTCTCTGTGTGGCACACACAGACACACAATGCAAAGACTAAGTGAACTTCTTTCCCTTTTATCTGCTTTCAGGTGTTATTTTTATATTGCCCACACCTGTTACTTGCCCCAGGTGAGTTTTAAGGAGCATCACATGCTTGAAGCAATCTTATTTTTCCACAATTTTGAAAGGGTGCCAATAATTTTGTCCAGACCATTTTTGGAGTTTGGTTTGACATGTCCGATTTGCTTTTCTTCCTCCCTTTTCTTTTTGGTTTAGTTCCAAAACACAAAGGGAATAAACATGTGTATAGCAATACTGTAATCCTTTTCTGTGAGAAATACTTTATTTTCTTGAAAATTTTCAGGGGTTCCAACATTTACGGTTATGACTGTATTGTTACCAGTCAAGGTCTTCAAATGGATCTCAACAAGTTATCCACAGTTCTGGACTGACCACAACCTACTGGTCTGAAAGCGATTTAGCGCTTCCTCGGCATCACCAATTATCGGTAATTCATTCCTCACTACTCCACTCTGGTAGGTTACATCGTTGCGCTCACAAAGAGGACTGCTAATCCAAAGTCTGGACTCCTCAGGCTGAAGAAGCGTTCAAACAGTTAAAGTCCACCTTCGCATCTGCTCCTGTTCTATCTAGACCCCATCCTAGCAAACTGTTTATCTTGGAAGTGGATGTTTCTTCAGATGGAGAAGGTGCAGTGTTAACACAAAAGTCTACTGAGGGGAAAACTTTAACATGCAGATTTTTCTCTAAAACCTTCTCCCCTGCAGAAAATAATTATACCATCGGAGATCGCAAGCTCTCAGCAATCAAGTTTTGGCGTGTCCTCTTGGAAGGCTCTGTGCATCCTGTTACTATTTATTCAGACCACAAAAACTTGCTGCCCATCGACTCAACCCACTGCAGGCCCGGTGGTCTCTATTTTTCTCCAGATTCGACTTCAACATCCACTTCCGTCCTACGGAAAATAATTTACAAGCAGACACTCTTTCCATGTCTTCTGATGTGCGTGACCATGAATCTCCTCCACAGCATATTATTTCTCCTGAACATCTCATCTCTGCAGCACCTGCAAGTCTTCAACATCTGCCTCACATAAAGGCGTACGTATCACCCCGTATTAATTAATCCTGTGGCCTATTCCCTCCACCTGCTCTCCTCCCTCCGAATCCCGAATTCCTTCCATGTTTCCCTCTTGAAACCAGTCATCTACAACCTTTTTTCTTAAAAGAACATCTCACCTTCTCCCATCTCTGGTACCGCAGATTTTTTTGTTGTTAAGTAAATCTCGGACTCCAAATTTGTCAGAGGAAAGCGCTTTTTCTTGTGGATTGGGAAGGATACGGTCCAGAGGAGAGGTCTTGAGAGCCACAGTACAACATTCTGGACCAGGACCTTCTCAGGAAATTCCTGAACCGCAAAAGGAGACCAAAGGGGGGGGGTACTGTTAAGCATCGCGCTCCGGGAGCACAACGGCCGCTAGCGCTTTGTCCCTGCTGTTGGCGGGGCTGGGATTTGCATTGCGGGACGCACCCACATGTGACTCCCATCCCATCACTTACCATGCTCCTCTGACTCCTCCGCTGCTGCTTCTCAGCTCCAGCGCGCATGTCCCCGTCCCATAGGGTGTGTGCGCCGGAGCTCTGAAATGTAAAGGGCCAGTGCGCCCATAATTATGTTTCACACCTGACACTTGTGTATAAGTTCTTGCACTTCCCCCTCTTCCCTGCCAGATCTTCAGTGCCACTAGCCTGAGATTTAGAGATCCATTTTGCCTGTTTGCCTTATCTGTGTATCCAGACCTTCCCGCTAAGTTATTTGACTTTGCACCTTCGCCGCCTGCCCTGACCTTCTGCTACAACTGACTATGCTACTGCCTTGCCCAGCAACCTGTGTGGTCGAGCCGTGTCGGGGGTAATGACCTGGGTGTCGCCTGCCGCAGCAAGCCCATCCTGCCTTGCGGGGGGTTCTTGTGAAGACCAGAGGCACCTTAGACTCCGCTCCCCTATACGGTCCGAGTCATCAGCCACACAGGTAAGAGCATCCACATCCAGCTCTGTAACAATATTTCACAAGTGTTTCCCCCTTTAAATACACATGCATTTATCTAATTTACACATTTGCACAGTAGTTAAGACAACGTTCAGACAAAGGAAACTTTAGGACAACAAAACGGATAAAAACACTGTGAACCCAACATCTCAGCCCCAATTAAATAAATCTAGAGAGAAAAGCAGATGCGCTCTATAGTGGATTGCAATCACTAGTACAATGGTGAGCCGTGATAGTGGGAGGGGTGTACCTGCATACACAACAATGGAAAACGTGTGATATTGCACGATGTCCTGTCTGTAGCTTCCTGATATAGTAAGTTGCACTGGAATGGAGCTTCAAAAGAAAGCAAGAATAGAGATGGCACTGACCAAGATAAAGGGAGCAGGAGTCACGATACTTCAGGTAAGTTACTTTATGCATGTGCAGCAAAACGATCTTGTATCTTGGTCGGAATAAAGTAACTCACCTGAAGTATCGTGACTCCTGCTACCTTTATCCTGGTCAGTGCCATCTCTATTCCTGCTTTCTTTGAAGCTCCATTCCAGTGCAACCAATGAAATACTGCACATGAGCAGTTATGGAACTGTTTTTGAAGAAAAGCAGCCATGATAACTCCAATAAAAATTAAATACACCCATCAAATAAAAAGCAGTACTAATGAAAGCCATAACAAAGTGCAGAAGGAGAGTGTGTCCAATCTAAAGGAATTATCAGTTCCTGTAGAGGAACTAGCTGCTACAAGGGATCTAGTATCACTGCTAGAGGATAATGAAATGTTCCCAGGTGAAAGACCATATACGTATTGTAAACAAAAGAGCTGCCTGTTGCCCCCTACTGGAGATGTCTGCTGTATTAACATCTTTGTTGACCTTGTAACAAGGGATCTTAGATCCATCTCCAGCCTCTCTGGTGGATCAGATTACAACTTGACACGTAAGGAGAGACTGCCAATGGAGGATCTTGAGAGGGACAAGGACCTTATAATAAAACCCTCCAATAAGGCGGGTAATGTTGTCTTGTTAGATTATGACAAATACGTTGAGATGTGTTCCCGTATTCTGGATGACCCGCATACTTACTAGTGTTGAGCGGCATAGGCCATATTCAAATTCGCAATATTTCGCGAATATATGGACGAATATTCGTCATATATTCGCTAAATTCGCATATTCGTAATATTCATGGTTTATTTTGGCATATGCGAAAATTTGCATATGCGAAAATTTGCATATAACAAAATTAGCATGTGCGAAAATTCGCACGCCAGTCTCACACTGTAGTATTAGAGCCTTCTTTACACCACACAAGCTGGAAGCAAAGAGGGATGATCACTGTGATGTGTACTGTGAAAAAAAAAACCAAATATTTATAATTGCGAATATATAGTGCTAGATTTGCGAATATTTGCAAATTCACAAAAATGCGATATTCGTGAATAAAATTTGCATTGCGAATATTCGCGAGCAACACTAATACTTACGAAATTCTAACAGGCAATCCTACTTTACAGTACTATAATGAGTTGAAAAATATTTTTGTTGCAGCTAAAGAGGACAGTCTAATTAGTAAAGATGAATATGACTTTCTGTTGCCCAAGACCCCCGTTGTCCCTACTTTTTATGCCCTACCGAAAATCCACAAAGGGTTACACCTTTTAAAGGTGTGATCCATTGTGGCGGGCATCGGGGGTCTTGGTCAAAATGTTGGGATTTACCTGGATAAGGTGTTGAGAGAATTTGTATTATCTCTCCCTTCATACACTCGCGACACGCTTGATTTATGGAGTAAATTGGAAGGCCTCACCATTGATGATGATGTGTTATTAGCCTCAATTGATGTTGAGGCTTTGTATTCCTCAATAACACATACAGTTGGATTACAGGCAGTTTCTTACTATCTACCCTCGCACGCGTTACACCATAAAGCCCACAATCATCTGGTCCTGGACCTCCTGAATTACATCTTAACCCACAATTATTTTACATTCAAGGGGCGGTACTTCCACCAGCTCAGGGGTACTGCAATGGGGAATCCCTGTGCCCCATCGTATTCTAACCTTACCCTGGGCTGGTGGGAGGCTACCATCGCCTTTGTGGAAGAATGGGAGGTCCTGGCCAATAGCGTGATATTCTGGTCTCTCTATATAGACGACATATTAATCTTGTGGGCAGGATCCGAAAAAGACTTTGGTATCTTTTTACAGAGTCTTAATAAGAACTATATTGCATTGGCGTTTACATTTGAGAGAAACAATCAAAGTCTGACGTTCTTATCAGTAAGAATGGTCAAGGTGGCCTAAGTACCACTGTATTTAAGAAAACGACCTCTACCAACAGCCTCCTGAGATGGTAGAGCTGCCACCGGGTGCCCCTTAAAAGGGGCATACCAAGGGGGCAGTACCTCAATCTCAGGAGGAACTGTTCAGAGAGGAAGGGGTTTATACGCCAGGCTAGGGACCTCCGTGACCGATTCCATCAGCGAGGGTACCCGGACTGTGTACTAAAAACTGCATATCAAATGCTCTATAGCAGAATAGAACAGACTTACTGGTACCTAAGCCTAAAATCAAGGATTCTCAGTCTCTGAGAATCATAGGCACATACGATTGTTTGTCTACTCAAGTCAGAGACATCGTCCAGAAACACTGGGGTGTACATAGACTTGACCCAGATCTATTTGATGTAGTGGGCATTAAACCAGCTATCACCTACCATAAAGGAGAAAGCTTAGGAGATAGGCTTGTACATAGTCATCTGAGACGAACATCTCAAATACGTGGTTGAGTCCTTCCTCACTACTGGGCTGTTATAAATGCGACCATTGTAAAGCGTGTGCGAAGAGTAAAACTATTGAAGATTCAAATACTGGGAAAATTATCTATATCAGACACTTTATTAACTGCAGTTCACACAGAATCATCTACCTAGCATCCTGTGCATGGGGAAAGAGATATATAAGTAAAACTATTCGTGAATTCCAAAAAAGAATGTGACATCAAACAGATTATGTTTATGGGAATTGAACAAGTTAAACCAATGCCACAAGGTTGTGATTTTGACAGATTACTCTTACAAAGGGAATGCAAATGAATCTATCACCTTCAAACGACCGCTCCAAATGGTTTTAGTGAACAACTGTCGTTTGCATGCTTTATCTAATACTTCTGACATTGAGGTATGAATTTATCTGGTGACGGTGAGGTAGTTAGGGGAGATCCTAGTGAATCTAAATGTCTAGAGCCACCGTTATAGTAGGGACATATAGGGCCTAATAGGAGGTTCCTGTTTGTACGGTACTGCCTCTATTAGGACGTCCATGCCGTTTAGGAATAGGCAATACCCTAGGATGTCATCAGGGTAGGATAAGACCCCCCCTATGCCCCGGCTATCTTTTCATCTCTTCCCCACACTAACGCTTAGGTCCCCTTATCCTCCTCCCCTATCCCCATTCACCTCAGTGTCTTGCATATATATATATATGTATTGTCAACTCTAGTTCCCTTATAATTATCAATATCTATTACTACAGTGTTTTTGACATTTGGGGTCCTCACTGCTCAAAGGCTAATATTTACATTTAATTTAACATCTTAGGTCATGTGAATGACATGTCATTCTGAACTTAATGACTCCAAATATCTCTTTGCCCACTTGCTATTTTTAATTTAAACGTGATATCTATATTTTGTTACTATGTGTCTACATTGCGGTGATAGGAATATAACCCATTTATTATAATGGTGGATGTTAAGACTCAAAGGTAAATCACCCCATTAGCCACAAATCAGTTTTTTCTCTGATCGCATCGGAGACAGAAACAGGAAGTGCTGGCTAGTTATATGGACGCTGTTGTGCGCATGAAGCGCGCATTCCCAGTCACCAAACTGTAACACTATGCCTCTACAGGGTTTGTCGTATCACCTTGTAACTGTGGTTTCTGTATGTATGCAGGGATGTTTTGATAATGTGGAATTAGCGCATACTGGAGAGTAATGACAAGTGTGCTCAGTATCGGTCTATTTATTTGTTTTCAAACTATCACCCCCTTTTCTATAATACGCTGCATAGGAATGTAAGTATCGTTTCTTCCCCACTCCTATATCAAGCCTCTTGGGGTAAGTCTGGGATTAATCAGTATTGCATTGTATCTTTTCTATTTCAGGTTACCTCCTACCATACAGGTTTAGTCCAGCCTATCAGTGATTACTTGGGGAATGTTTGTAGATAACCTTAGTAGTGCGTTTTATATACTTGCACCGGCTTATGGGCTTACTGAATTTGTGTCAGCACCTTCACTCAGATGAATTTCTGAGTTGGCTTTCCTATCTTTTGCCCTAGTATTGCGGTATACATTACTGTTGGGCATATTCTAGATTCCTATATATCTATGAGATGCTTGCCCCCTGATGAAGTGTGGGCAACTAATGGTACTAGGTCTTCTGCATGGAAACACGTTAGGACAGGGAGAGGGAAGAATTGATGATTTTATGATAATTAGCGAGAGCATGTATTGACTGGCTGCACAATTGCAATACTCTACTATACTTGGCAGACATTTGCATTTTAGATGAATGATTCTGTTTACTCACATGGCAGCTATCACTTTAATATTATTTTTGGTGTATTTTTAGTAAATCTTATATATTGAAAGTTACGTTTTAGGCACCTCTGTCTATGGGACAAGATATTTTGCTCGTATTGATGCAGAGAGGTTTTTCTATCTAGTTCATCTGTGACCTTGTCCGTATACATACATAAATTATAATTATCAGTAGAGCTAAGATATTTGGGAAATGTAAACTTCATAGAAGTATTCGTAAATGCGTCCATATTAGTAGATGGGAAAAGTATTGAAGACAAGAAGATCCAAGGCAGTGTGGATCCATTTGGACCAGAATCTGAATAGTAAGGCTTTTTTCAGCAGAGTCTTGCCATTTAAATAAATACAGCTTATACATACCTCCATGGCTCCCCACAGGTCTCTGGTGCCAGGGTGCCCCTTCCAAAGGCTGGTGTCTGATGAATCTTGGCAGACACTCTTCTTCCCCGGCTGCAGACATCGATCACTGGCCGCAGCGGTTTCCCTGTCTCCGTTAGGGAGTGGGGGAGCTATGTCACTACAGAAACTACACTCTGCAACTCTGGGAGAAGAATGGACCCCATATGGATGGGGTATCCTGACACCAGAGAACTGCGGGGAGCCAGGCAGGTATATATAAGCTGTTGTTATTTTAATAGCATGAATCTGCCCATAGGTGAAATTGAATTCCCACTGGACAACCCCTTTAATCTAGTCAGGATATGATGAGCGGATTGACTAACATTGTGGTTCATAAATAAATAAGGAAAGAGAAGATAAATGAAAAAGAGCAAGGTGGATGAAACAGGTACAGACTATTATTTGTAGAATTCCAAATTGACCGTAATTTACTTTTTGTCCAACACTTTGTATTTTTTTTATCAATATATAAAAAAAGAAAAGTCCAAAATACAAATTGTGCTCTCCACACTTAGAAGGTGCTCTTGTTGGTTGGTTAGACCATAGTTAATGCAATAGACAAAAGAACTGCACACCAAACTTATAGTATTCAACAAAAATCTTTTTATTTCTTCAATTTTCAAAATATATCCATGCAGCTTGGAATGTTACTTTGATTCTTTATAATAAAGTAAAATTCATCCAGCATGTACAAATAGCTTCAAATCCATATTTTGTTACTGTAGGTGGTAGGCTATTTACTTTTCAGTTTGTCGCATCTTTTAGCACATCTGCGCTGAGCCCTCACTTGGCTTACAAAACTGGCTGTGGACAGCATTATTAAAAAGTCACACATTTTGTTGAGGGAACACTATACAAAGTGGAGTACTGAAGTAAGAAATGTAATCAGCACCAGATTTATCACATTCCCTGCACCATGTAATATATTTGCTGCATGTACATAGTTTTCCCCACACAAATTAAAGAGGTAAAAAGACGTACACCTACATCCCTCTTACTGAATGTACCCCCTATTTCCCAGCTGAACATACAGGAGAACATAGTAAACTATTTATTAAGGGATGCATGACAGTTTTCTGGTGTACTAAAATTGCAATTTTGGTGTTTTTAGCTTTTTTCTGCTCTTGCCACAGTTTATTTTTCTTAATGTTTTTTTTTTTTTTTTTTTAAATAAATGTTCCCTTTGTACGCCAGCATTAGATTAAGATGCTGGTCTAAGTTACTGCCCTTACCCCAATAGACTCTTTATCTGCTCATTTTCTATAATTCTGCTCCAAAAGCAGGCAGAGAGTTTTGGAAAGTTAATAAACACATTCTAAATGTCTAAATTACATTACATCTAAAAAAATTTGTTGCAGGGGGCATTTATTGGTATTTAAAGGGGTTATCAACCATAAGGTATGTACCTGGCAGACATGCTTAGGAAGGATCTGCACTTCTCTTGGGGTTAAATGGCTATGTTGTGCGATTACCATGACACTGTAGCTAGCAGTGTGTGAACTGGTATTTCCTGTTTGACTTTTCTTTTTTTGACTACAAATGCCACAATTCCATTTTCCTCCCTACCACACATCAGCAACCCCAGCCATTGAAACATAAATGAGCTGCATCTATTCAAAAGACCTGTGGTTTTCAATCAGGGTGCCTACAGCTGTTAAATTAGTTGCAGATTGATCTCTCTCCCACCAAGCTATTGCTCCACCCATTGACCAGACAGGCTCCCTGTCATCAGCTGACTAGTGAGTCAGGTCTCGGCCGCATTGTAATCTGGGAAAAATCTGAGACAACAGTCATGTTATATGCTGTTTAAAATAAATATTGCAGTGAAAATCACATAAGAATTGTGAGAAAACCGTCACACACGTACATACACTATATTATGAACTAAACTAACTTTACAGCCCCTGTAGCATAGTCAAATAAAAGAAATTCCGGGAATACTCCTTTAAGATGATACGATAAAGATGATACGATAAACATTCAGCATTGCTACAGATGACTGACATCTGTATTATTAGTTGCCTTTAATTTTGTTGTCCCCACAGCATTATGTTCCCTTATCTTTACATGAAGAAAAAAAATACTACTTTGAATCCTACCAACAGAAGCTGTTCTCAAGATGCTCCTAATATAAAGGAATTCTCAGTGATTTATACGGAAATTTCTTCCTCAGCACCTAATAAAACACTGTTCATCTATTACAGGAAAATATGGGCAAGCATTTGGCTTACTAAACATTACTAACTGTGTCCCATCTGCAACACTGAGGCTAAATAACTACAGAAGTAGAAAGTCATCAGTCAGGCAGCTGTAGCACTGCCGATGTTAGATGGTGGTTTTTATTTTCAAATTCTACAATTGAGACCAGTTATGGCTTTAAACATGATTTTTATACTAAATAATAGAGATAGAAATCAAAGTTTTTATTTGTATTATATATATATATATATATATATATATATATATATATATTGAAAGGCATTATTCTGTAAATAAAAAGATACATTTTTTGTTTAATAAGGCTGGATGGTTTATGTCAAAGTGAAGAGCATAGTTGAAATGATTGGGGACAAATTTATAAAATGGTAAAAAGTCAAAATATAAAACTTATGACTGCTATAAACAAGTGTAGACTTGTATTAGAATTTAGCAATATCTGCACCTAATTTACTTGATCAGTACTTATCTTTACCGACATTGGAGATCACACTCACTGTTGACTTTAAATGATGGAAAATAAGCAATCTTGGTGTGGTGTGCAACTAGGGTGAGTGGCAGGGCCACGGGTGTTGCGGTGATGAGTGTTGGGATCAGATGTTATTAACCCCGGGGGTCGGATCGTAATAACCCCTATGTGTTCGTGACGCCAGTGTGGTTTTTGGATTCCGGAACACCACACGCCCAGATTATCCGCTATCCCACGGGCTAGTAGTGACTAAAAAGTCCACAACCAGTTGAGGGTAAACAGAGGCTTTACTGAAAAGAAGACAGGTGTAATTATCTTCACAGCTATGGCCAGAATTCCCAGAGATGTGACCAGTACCCATAGGACCTTGCAGCTTGCTTGACCAATACTTGTAATAAACTTGACTTTCACTTGTAATTTAGACTTGATTGGTACTATGTACAGGACTTGACAAACTTCAGTAACAGCAGACATAGACTTGTAGACTTACTGGAGAGTTGTAAACGTGGACACAAGTTGTACCCCAGAGGGGCATGGCAAGTTGCACATGCTTGCTGCCACTCGATTCATTGTCTAAAGCAGTATCAGAGACACCAGAGCTGAACTTGATTATCTCCGGAACTCCCGTAGACCATAAATGGAGACACCTCGCACATGCATGACCTACTGCTCAATTCCTATTTTAGACTCAGATCCCTGTTCTAAACATCATGGGGCCCAAGCAGTTAAACCCCCTTATGAACTGACACATATCCGCTATCTTATGCATAGGGCATAAGTGTTTTAACATCAAATAACCCTTTAGCATTTGTAAAAAAAAATAAAAAATATGAAAATGTTAATTTCTTAATTTGGAATAATATAAATAGCTTTCCTGGCAAAAAAAATGCTCATGGTTGGAGAATAGTTGTAAAAATAATAAACATGTTATACTCACTTCCTCAGATCCCCCACATTTTCTGCACCAGAGGTCCTGGTTCTTTGCTGGTCTTCACTTTTTCTGGGTTTCTGTGACATCCCAACCCCACAGGACCTGCCCTGCTCAGACAATTGCCTGGATTTGTACAGATCAGAAACATTCCACCTTATTTGCAAGTTACAAAAGTGTCAACATTTCCTATTCCTACACTGCACCAAGTATACTCCAGTATCAAAGGGGGAGATTTATCTAAACCTGTGCAGAGGAAAGGTTCACCAGTTGTCCATAGCAACCAATTGGCTAGCTTCTTTTATTATTGAAAAGGCCTCTGAAAAATAAAAGAAGCGATCTGATTGGTATCTATGGGCAACTTGTCAACTGTTTCTTTGCACAGGTTTTGTTACATCTCCCCCAAAGACTTTATATACAGCGCAAGACCCGCATTGACAAAAGTGTTGCTGGGCTTAGGGACTCATCAGGTTATCAAGACCACCCTGCCACAAAACATCACCATATATTTGGTACCATGTGACTATAACCTTGAGCTAGCCTGACTTCCACTCCTATTCTCCTTGTGGGTATCATACCTACCTAGGACTCCCAGAAGTACAAATGTAGGAAAGTAATTCAGTTCACTAGCTTCCAGGGTTTAGGACTCCAGCAGCTAAGGACTCTGGGGGATGTTCATCAAAAGCTGTGGAGAGGACAAGTTGAACAGTTGCCGATAGCAACCGTTCAGATTTTTCAGAGTCCTTGTTAAGAATGAAAGAAGCAATCTGATTGGTTGCTATGGGCAACTGGTCAACTTTTCCTCTCCATAGGTTTTTATTAATCTTGCCCTATATGTCTGCAAAATAAACATTACAAAGTATCTGCAAGATATTCTCACTATGGAAAGCAGTGAATGACATCGGAATACATAGTAGTGAAAAATGATGGTTTATAAGATCACTGTTAAATTATATACAATTGTAACAAGTTATTAGTTTCAAGTGTTACTGCTCAAGGGGGTTAAACTCACTATTAAAAAGTTCAATTGTTAGGATAGATATTTAGTTATCACCAGGATATGGTTGGTAGTAAAACACCTGTATAGATAGGGAAGATTACTGTATAGTTCGGACAAGCAGGAATTTATTTTTCAGATAACAGTACAGTACCTCACAGTACTTCACAGTGCATGCAGTGCAGTTACAAACAGTACAGTAGGAATGGTAGACAATATTACAGTACATGTGGTTCAGATACATAGTTACATACATAGATAGTACGGTTGAAAAAAGACATACGTCCATCAAGTTCAACCAGGGAATTGAAGGGTAGGGGCGTGGCGCGATATTGGGGAAGGGATGGGATTTTATATTTCTTCATAAGCATTAATGTTACTTTGTTCCAGGAATGTATCTAATCCTGTTAATTTTTCCTGCTATGACCAGTTCCTGAGGTAGACTGTTCAATAAGTTCACAGTTCTCATGGTAAAGAAGGCGTGTCGCCCCTTGAGACTAAACTTTTTCTTCTCCAGACGGAGGGAGTGCCCCCTCGTCCTTTGGGGGGGTTTAACCTGGAACAGTTTTTCTCCATATTTTTTGTATGGGCCATTAATATACTTATATACATTTATCATATCCCCCCTTAAACGTCTCTTCTCAAGACTAAACAATTGTTACTCCTTTAATCGCTCCTCATAGCTAAGATGTTCCATGCCCCATATTAGTTTAGTCACGCATCTCTGCACCCTTTCCAGTTCCACAGTGTCCCTTTTATGGACTGGTGACCAAAACTGAACAGCATATTCCAGGTGAGGCCGTACCAATGCTTTATAAAGGGGGAGTATTATGTCCCTGTCCCTTCAGTCCATGCCTCTTTTGATACATGACAATATCCTGCCGGCCTTGGAAGCAGCAGCCTGACATTGCATGCTATTCTGTAGTCTGTGATCTACAAGTACACCCAGATCCTTCTCTACCAGTGACTCTGCCAGTTTATTCCCCCTAAGACATACGACGCATGCATGTTATTAGTACCCAGAGGCATAACTTTACATTTATCCACATTGAACCTCATTTGCCAAGTGGATGCCTAGACACTTAGTCTATCCAAGTCATCTTGTAACCTATACACATCATCTATAGACTGTACTGTGCCACAAAGCTTGGTGTCATCTGCAAAGATAGAAACAGAGCTGTTAATGCCATCCTCTATATCATTGATAAATAAATTAAACAACAGCGGGCCCAGTACTGAACCTTGGGATACACCACTAATAACCGGGGACCAATCAGAGTACGAATCATTGACCACCACTCTCTGGGTACGATCCATGAGACAGTGTTCAATCCAGTTACAAACTAAAATTTCCAAACCCAGAGACCTTAACTTACCTGTCAGACATCTATGAGGGACAGTATCAAATGCTTTAGCAAAATCCAGAAACACTATATCCACAGCCATTCCTCTGTCAAGGCTTCTACTCACCTCTTCATAAAAGCAAATTAGATTGGTTTGGCAACTTCTATCCTTAGTAAGCCCATGCTGGCTATCACTTATAATACTATTATCCCCTATGTATTCCTGTATGTAATCCCTTATAAGTCCTTCAAACAATTTACCTACAATGCACGTTAAACTTACCAGTCTATAATTGCCTGGCGAAGACCTAGAGCCCTTCTTGAAGATTGGTACCACATTCGCCTTGCGCCAGTTCCTTGGCACAATACCAGACACCAGAGAATCTCTAAATATCATGAACAAGGGTACAGATATTACTGAACTTACCTCTCTAAGAACTCTTGGGTGTAGTCCATCTGGCCCTGGAGATTTGCTTACATTTAAATTACTTAACTTACCTTGTACCATATCTACATTAAGCCAGTTCAGTACATTACATGATGTGTTACCAGCAGTGACCTGTCCAATGTCAGCTCCTTCTTCCTTAGTATATATAGAACTAAAGAACCCATTCAGTAGCTCTGCTTTCTCTTTATCGCCTGTGACAACCTCCCCATTATCCTTATTAAGGGGTCCTACATGCTCTGTCCTTGTTTTTTTTGCATTTATATATCTAAAAAAATATTTAGGATTAGTTTTGCTTTCTTTGGCCACCTGTCTCTCATTTTGAATGTTTGCTGTTTTTATTAAATTTTTACAGATTTTATTAAGCTCTTTGTACTGTTTAAATGTTATAGCTGACCCATCAGATTTGAATTTTTTGAAGGCTATTTTTTTGTTGTTTATTTATATTTAGCTGTATAGTTATTTAGAGTTGATTTAAAGATGTCCCATTTACCTTCTGTATCAATATTTGAGAACACCTCCCCCCAGCCTATGTCCTGTAGTGCAGCTCTCAGCCCAGGGAAATTTGCCTTTTTTAAAGTTATATGTTTTTGCCTTCCCCATCTGTCTTTGTTTTCTACATTTCAAGTCAAAAGTAACTATATTGTGGTCGCTATTACCAAGGTTTTCCCGCACAGTTACATTACCAACCAGCTCTGCGTTGTTGGAAATGATCAGATCCAACAAGGCATCACTTCTTGTTGGGTCCTCCACAAACTGGCCCATAAAATTATCCTGCAATAAATTTAGGAATTGTCGTTCCTTTGTAGTTTTATCCAACCCAGGACCCCAATCTATATCTGGATAGTTAAAATCTCCCATTATTACCACTGTACCTGCCCGGGCGGCCCTCTCTATTTGTTTATGCAGCCTACCTTCTATCTCTTCAGTGATATTAGGGGGTCTGTAGATTACACCAAGTATTATTTTTTTCAGTATTTCCCTCCTTTTGTAATTCTACCTACAATGATTCCACATCCTCAGAATCATCACACACTATGGCATCGTTCACACTGACTTTCATACCACTTCTTACATACAGACAGACTCCACCACCTTTTCTGTTCGTTCTGTCCTTGCGAAACAATGTAAACCCCTGCAGATTGACAGCCCAGTCATGCGAGGAGTCCAGTCATGTCTCAGTGATCCCAACTATATCAATATGTTCCTCCAGTATCAAGGCCTCAAGCTCCCCCATTTTATTTGCTAGGCTTCTGGCATTTGTGAACATACACTTTACATTTCCATCCTTTATGTTATTGGGGTTAATGGGATTAAAGGGTGTACGTTTTATTTTCCTATGAAGCCTATTCCTATGAACTATTCTAACACCTCCCTCCGCTCCACCCCCAGGTACATTTATAATTCCCACCTCTCTATCTACAATATCTTCCCCCTCTTTGCTCTAGGTTCCCTCCCCCCAAGTCCCTAGTTTAAACACTCCTCCACCCTTCTAGCCATCTTCTCCCCAAGCACAGCTGCACCCTCCCCATTGAGGTGCAGCCCGTCCCTACGGTAGAGCCGGTAACCGACAGCGAAGTTAGCCAAGTTCTCCATGAACCCAAACCCCTCCTTCCTACACCAGCTTCTGAGCCACTTGTTTACCTCCCTGATCTCCCGCTGCCTCTCTGGTGCGGCTCGTGGTACTGGCAGTATTTCAGAAAATACTACCTTGGAGGTCCTTGTCTTAAGCTTGCGGCCTAAGTCCCTGAAATCATTTTTAAGGACACTCCACCTACCTCTTACTGTGTCATTGGTGCCAATATGTACCATGACTGCTGGGACCTCTCCAGCCCCGCCCAGCAACCTGTCAACCCGATCCGCGATGTGCCGAACTCGTGCGCCAGGCAGACAACACACTGTTCGGCGATCCCGGTCTTTGTGACAGATCGCCCTGTCTGTCCCCCTAATAATTGAGTCTCCCACCACTAGTACCTGTCTGGCCTGCCCTGTACTCCTCCCTCCCTCCTTACTGGAGCAGACACCTCCCTGGCGGTCAGAGGCAGAGTCCTGCTGCAGTTCTGCTAGCTCTGTAATGGCATCCCCCTCATCTGCCAAGCAGGCAAACTTGTTGGGGTGTGCCAGTTCAGGACTAGCCTCCCTGACACTTTTTCCCCTACCCTGCTTTCTAACTGTAACCCAGCTAACTGCCTGACTGTCCTGCAACTCCGTCCCACTGTCCTCCCCCACCTCTACTCCCGAGAGTGCCTGCTCAGTGAGCAGGAGATTCCTCTCCATGTTGTTAATGCTTCTCATTGTTGCCAGTCACTCCTCTAGATGCAGTATCTGGGCTTCCAAACGAACAACTAGCACACATATAGCTCAACAATATGCACCCTCAAACTGTTGTTCAAGGATTGCATACATTGAACAGGATGTACATTGGACTGCATTTTCCAACATGGAGGCCATCTAGTTATGGGGATTTCACAAATGTATAGGCAAAAACAGACAGTCAAAATTACACTTCAAATTTTTTGTAGACCTTGTGGGTTCAGAAATTAACACTCACATCGATCTCAACCTCCTGCTTTCAAACTTCTGTTTTTGAAACTCCTCTTTCACGCCCCCTCTTACACAGCAACACTCAGAAGAGCAAGCTCTCAGTAAGAGTCCCAAGCTAAGATTTATACACCTGTGCCCAATCTACTCCTCCTCCCCCTAGAGGTGGAACAGAGAAAAAGAAAGAAAAAAAAAAGGTGGGGCATGGCCGTGACATCACGATCACGGCCTCCGGCTCAGAGTGTTCAGAACAAAATGTTCAGAACACTGGAGTACCTCTTTAATGAAGAAAGTAGGAAAACTATGTATCAGTTTGCTCAACAGTTCTTTTTTAATAAAAGATAAGGACAGTATAATCCACCAAACAGGTCAGCTCCAAGGTATATGGGTTCTGGATTGCTCTGTTCCTAGATTCTGATTTGATCCTGGCTTAACCTGTGACTGTGATTCTGTTTGTCCTTTTTGCTATAGGTGCTATAGGTTAAATAAGTACCTCAGAAAAAAAGTAAAATTTTGGAATACATTTTTCAGATATGTTCTTGCATTTTAGCCAGTTCTATGTAATTATATACATATAAACATACCTTTTACAATTAGTCTACAAATCCGTGAAATGCTTCAATTGTTCTATTTCCTGTTATTTTATCTATAAATTACTCAGTAACGTAGCAGAGTAATGGTACTTTTATGTCTCCAATAAATTAGCTATTTAACTATTTATGTTGCCAATGTTAATTATGTCATTTGTGAGGGCTAAGCCATACCATTATTGTCAGGCTAAGGCAAGATTTACAGATCAAAAACATGTAAAATGTGGTGAGGTGTTACAGGTTAGTATGTAATCCAAACTCTTTGCGGCTAATGTGACAGTGATGAATGATGTAAATGATGAAAATGTCAATTAAATATTTTACTGCTCATTGAAATGTTGTGAACAGAGCCCCAGTAATGTACTATCGACATAATGCCCACTCATTTTCCATTCTTTTGTCTGAAGGCTAAAACATGGCAGCCATAATTACAGAACACAATAATTTTTGTGATATTCATTAAATATTTATTCCTATAATAGAGTTGGTTTAGCTTAATAGATGTCTCACCATATAAAGTAATTGTGTTTTTATTTATGGCACTTTTGTAGACATGTGCCTATGAGTATTGATGCTTTTTTTTTTACAGATTATTGTTTTAGCTTTCAGAACAAACGTTTTATACTATTCAAGGAAATGTAGTATGGAGATTCCATTTGGTCATGATAAAGGCAGACATTATAAAAAAAAATAGCATATGCTTACATTTCAGATATCTTGGGCATACATTGTGACACTTTTTAAAATTTGTATGCAGGTATAAGCCCCTTTTGCAATGTAAATAGAATCTAAAGCTAGAGAAACATTTTAAATATCTGTCTGTTGAATGCCCGTTCGGCTGATGATTGTGTTTGGTGATCTCCACATAAATATGCACAATTGTAAGTAAGTAAGGATGTTTTCTAAATGGTGAAAAGGCAACTGCCAGACACCAATGGCTTATCTTCCCGACATCAAAAAATGGGGTAAATTCTCTCGTCTGACATCTGCTGTCAGAGAGTCCAGAGGCCAACATACTTAAAGGACATCTGCAGCAAAAGACTACTTATCCCCTATCAACAGGATAAGGGATAAGTGTCTGATCGCGGGGGGTCCAAACGGGGCCCCCGCATTGCCGCTCTATGTGAGCTGCTAATGTGCATAGAGAGGTCGACGGTATGCCCCCTCCCCGCCCCCTCCCCATACAGTTCTATGGGAGAGGCACGAACGCTGCCTCCCCGCCTCTCCCATAGAGAGACATGGAGGAGGCGTTTCAGACACGATGTCACGCTGCAGCCAGTACGCCTCCTGCAGGGGAGAGCTGCGCCAGAGCCGTGGCCCCATGCGGGAGATGGCGAGGGGTCCCAGCAGTCAAAACCCCCGCGATCAGACACTTATCCCCTATCCTGTAAGGGATAAGTTGTCTTTTGCTGCAGATGTCCTTTAAAAAAATTAGAAAGGCCTGTAATTTTCATCATAGATATACCTCAACTATGAGAGACATAATGAGAAAAAAAATCCATGAAATCACATTGTCTGATTTTTAAAGAATTTATTTGCAAATTATGGTGGAAAATAAGTATTTCATCACCTACAAACAAGCAAGATTTCTGGCTCCACAGACCTGTAACTTATTCTTTAAGAGTCTCCTCTGTCCTCCACCCCTTACCTGTATTAATGACACCTGTTTGAACTTGTTATTAGTATAAAAGACACCTGTCCACAACCTCAAACAGTCAGACTCCAAACTCCACTATGGCCAAAACCAACGAGCTGTTGAAGGACACCAGAAACAAACTTGTAGACCTGTACCAGGCTGGGAAAACTGAATCTGCAATAGGCAAACCGATTGGTGTGAAGAAATCAACAGTGGGAGCAATTATTAGAAAATGGAAGACATACAAGGCCACTGATAATCTCCCTTGATCTGGGGCTCCACGCAAGATCTCACTTCGTGGTGTCAAAATTATCACAAAAATGGTGAGCAAAGATCCCAGAACCACACGGGGGACCTAGTGAATGACCTGCAGAGACCTGGGACCAAAGTAACAAAGGCTACCATCAGTAACACACTATGCTGCCAGGTACTCAAATCATGCAGTGCCAGATGTGTCCCCCTGCTTAAGCCAGTTCATGTCTGGGCCCATCTGAAGTTTGCTAGAGAGCATTTGGATGATCCAGAAGAGTATTGGGAGAATGTTATATGGTCAGATTACACCAAAGTAGAACTTTTTGGTAAAAACTCAACTCGTCATGTTTGGAGGAGAAAGAATGCTGAGCTGCATCCAAAGAACACCATAACTACTGTGAAGCATGGGGGTGGAAACATCATGCTTTGGGGAGGTTTTTCTGCTAAGGGACCAGGATGACTGATCCATGTAAAGGAAAGAATGAATGGGACCATATATCGTGAGATTTTGGGTGAAAACCTGCGTCCCTCAGCAAGGGCATTGAAGATGAAACATGGCTGGGTTTTCAGCATGACAATGATCCCAAACACACCGCCCAGGCAATGAAGCAGTGGCTTCGTTAGAAGCATTTTAAGGTCCTGGAGTGGCCTAGCCAGTCTACAGATCTCAACCCCATAGAAAACATTTGGAAGGAGTTGAAAGTCCGTGTTGCCTAGCGACAGCCCGAAAACATCACTGCTCTACAGATCTGCATGGAGAAATGGGCCAAAATACCAACAACAGAGTGTGAAAACCTTTTGAAGACTTACAGAAAACATTTGACCTCTGTCATTGCCAACAAAGGGTATATATCAAAGCATCGAGATTAACTTTTATTATTGACCAAATACTTATTTTCCACCATAATTTGTAAATAAATTCTTTAAAAAGCAGATTTTATGGATTTTTTTTCTCATTATGTCTCTCAAAGTTTATGTATAGCTATGATGAAAATTACAGGCCTCTCTCCTCTTTTTAAGTGGGAGAACTTGCACAATTGGTGTCTGACTAAATACTTTTTAGCCCCACTGTAAATGGTTCGCTAATCTCTCCAAAATCGCAAGTTTGGCCAACTTTATTCTAATACAGAGGCTAGCTGTACATGATAAGTCTATAAAATCAGATTGATTTAAAATTTTTCTAACAATTTTATTCTCTAATAATACAGAACATTCAGACTTTTGAACTATGTTTGATAAGCCACCATATCTATCTCATATCAATATTATATTCAAGCATTGCAAATGAAATCAAGGCAGCATATTGACTACTATGAAATGAATATGAAAGCACATACAGCATTATCCAACATTATGTAAACAGCAATTTAGTATTTCCTGCTATCAAGCTATTTGTTTCAACCTTTTTACAGTATGAATTATGGCTAATGTGCTGTTAACTAGGCATTATTGACTTTTTCCCCCTTGGGGATATTGTTCATTATTTCAATGTTTGGATGTTCAGAAAAAATTGTCATACTCTATTAAAATTAAATTAATTTCCCTTCAAGTTTAAACTGTTTAAGCAGCTAATAAAACTGCCTCTTCATTTCAGTTCAGTGTTGTGACAAGGCTCCCTTTCAGAGATTATCCACACTATTAATATTTGGTAGTGATGTACAGGTATTGGGACGTCACTCAGCACTTTAGTAACCTAAAACTGCAATTCTTAACTGTGTTGTCTGGTTTCCAAACTCATTCTCAAATAATCCATATTTTATATAATACTCATTGGGGGAGATTTATTAGGTGTCTATTGTAAACACAGATCTTCCCCTTTACACTGCTTGTCTAATTTACACTCTTGCTCAAAATTTACAAAGGTTGTGCCCTCCTTTGATAAATTTTGTGCAAATAAATAAACGCCCCCCCCCCCCCTTGCTCTACCGTGCACTCCTTCTATACCTCCCACGGAGTGGCTCTTCCTGGCCCCCCTGTGGCGGTGGGTCCCAGGATAATAATTGGAGGTTAGTGTTAGTTGATTTTGGGGCTAACGCTAAGCCCCGGCTTAGTAATGGATTCCGTCTATAAGACAGCTTCCACAACTAAGACTGAAAATGTAATTATAAAAAACACAACACATTGAAAAAAAAATGTATTTAAAAAAAACTCCCCCACAGCTCTCGTTAACCATTTTATTAAAATAAAAAAAACGCTGGTCATCGACGCAGTCCACTGAATCTGACGTAGTCCTCTGCATTCAGGTATCTGAAATGAGAAGAAAAGAAAAACAAAAAATATGTGTTAGTACATAATGCAGCGTGTTCATAAACAGTGAGCCTCCAATTTTTGCTAAACTACAACTCCCATCTTGGGGGCTGTAGTTAAGCAACAGCTGGAGTCTACATTTTTGGGAACACACTGCCAGAAAGGCTTTGTTCCCATTATGCAAAAAGCATTATCAGAACAGAGTCAGGCCTGGTCTGTGTAGCTCGATCTGTCCCTCTGCCCTTGGAGCACTATTCCCATCATGGGACAGAGTTTGTTCCATGATGGGAGTAGTTGTAGTACCACAGCGCTGAAGGATGGCACTTGCACATCCCCAAGCTGCAGGACTTTTAGGACTACTTCTCCCATCATGGACAGACTCCTTTCATGATGGGAGTTATAGCCCACAGTCTGAGGTGCAGATCACAGCAAATCATTCTGCGATCAGCATTTATTAAGTTAACAAGCAGGCGGCACATGCGGCTACATTGCACTCCCCGTCTGCTCCAGGCTCCTGTATACATCTCTCACAATTCATAATCGCGGCCGCCCGGAGACCGAAGCTCTGATTGGTGAATAGCTATTCACCAAACAGAGCTCCCGTCTCCCGGAGGTGGCGATTATGAAATTATGACTGGAGCCTGGAGCTGGCGGGGAGCACAGTGTAGCCGCATATGCCGCCAGCTTGTTAACTTGAGGGGCAGATCACACTGGGTCTTCTTCAGAGACCCACTGCGATCTGCATTTATTAACTGTAAAAGTCGGCAGCACATGCTGCTACACTGCGCTGCCCGCTGGCTCCATAGCTCATAATTCATAAACCAATCTATTCACCAATCAGAGCTCCAGTCTCCCGAGCGGGGATTATGAAATGTGACAGCTGTATACAGGAGCCGGCGGGCAGCGCAGTGTAGCCGTATGTGCCGCCAGCTTTTACAGTTAATAAATGCGGATCGCAGCAGGTCTCAGCAGAATGACCCGGTGCGATCTGCCCCTCAGCCCCTGGACTATAACTCCCATCATGGACATATTGTTTCCATAATGGGAGTAATAGTCCTAATTGTTCCCAAAATAGTCCCGCAGCAGGAGGGGATGTGCAAGTGCTGTCTCCCAGCGCTACGGTAATACAACTACTCCCATTATGGGACAGACTCTTTCCCATGATGGGAGTAGTTGTAGTTTAGCAGTGTTGAGGAACGGCTCCTGAATCCCCCAGGTGTCTCGGTAGAACACTTTCCTACGTGTCCTTTTTGGAAGTGTATTTTTGCGTTAAAAAAAACTTATTTGCGCAAAAAAGTTTGTCTAAATAAAAAAACGCACATGATAAATTTGTATCCACTATAGAATGCATTCCACAATACAAATAAAAATTGGAGTACTTGCTTTTTGCTCTATCAAAAAAGACTCACAAAAAAGACGCAATGAATTTCGCAAAAAATACACAAGAAAAAAGGGTAAACTCAATGATAAATCTCCCTCAAATTGTGTATGTATGTGTGTGTGTATGTTCCAGCATCACGTCCAAACGGCTAAAGATATTAACATGAAACTTGGCACACATGTTACTTATATGTCAACAACGAAGATAGGATAGGTAATTTAACCCTTACTCACCCCCATTTGCCAGTGTCGGGGTTTTTGTTTTAAGTCGCATACAAGTTTATGGGAAATATATGTTACTGCATAATTTCCAAACGGCTGGAGATATTTCAATAATACTTGGTCACATGTTACTTATATTTCCACTTCAAATATAGGATAGTTAATTTAACCCTTAACTACCACCATTTGTGAGGGTCGGAGTTTTTGTTTAAAGTCTCATGCAAATCTATGGGAAATGTATATTCCCACACAACTTCCGTACGGCTGGAGATATTTCAATAATACTTGGTCACATGTTACTTATTTGTCAAATAAAAATATAAGATAGTTAAATCAACCCTTACCTACACCCTTATTTAAAAGATGGGTTTTTGTTTCAAGTCCCATGCAAGTATATGGGACTTCCGTTACCTTGCTCCACAAGTTCCACTCTGCATCTCTTGGTGAATTTGGCTTGCAAGCCACACCCCATCTCACAAAGCCACACCCACACCCTCGGGATATGAGGGTTGGATATGAGAAAGGAATATGAGGTCGAGATAGGAGGTCGGTAGGAGGTCGGCATATGAGGATGGGATATGAGGTTGAGATATGAGGACGGGATAGGAGGTCGGGACATGAGGTCAAGATATGAGAATGGGATATGAGGATGGGACATAAGGTCGGGATATGAGGACGGGATATGAGGTTGAGATATGAGGATGGGCTATGGGGACGGGATATGGGGTTGGGATATGACAAAAATGTATAAGGATGGGATATAAAGTCAAAAGCTTCCTCTTTGTTGATTTTCCTCCCCAA
This sequence comes from Hyla sarda, assembly GCF_029499605.1. Classification (NCBI taxonomy): domain Eukaryota; kingdom Metazoa; phylum Chordata; class Amphibia; order Anura; family Hylidae; genus Hyla; species Hyla sarda. The sequence goes on along the minus strand of NC_079193.1, from coordinate 179,376,966 downwards.
AAAGGAATAGGAAGGAAAAAACCGGCAATGCCAGGTACTCAGCTAATTAATATATATATATATATATATATATATATATATATATATAAAACCCAATGTGAGTGTATGTAAGTTCCAGCATCAATTCTAAACGGCTGAAGATATTAACATGAAACTTGGCACACATGTTACTTATATGTCTACAACAAACATAGGATAAGTAATTGAACCCTTACACACTCCCATTTGCGAGAGTCTGGGTTTCCCATTCCGTACGGCTGGAGATATTTCAATAATACTTGGTCACATGTTACTTATTTGTCAAATAAAAATATAAGATAGTTAAATCAACCCTTACCTACACCCTTGTTTAAAAGATGGGTTTTTGTTTCAAGTCCCATGCAAGTATATGGGACTTCCGTTACCTTGCTCCACAAGTTCCACTCTGCATCTCTTGGTGAATTTGGCTTGCAAGCCACACCCCATCTCACAAAGCCACGCCCACTGTTTAAGCTCCACTCCTTTTATTATCTACCCTTTTTGTGCATCGGTCCGGCTTGCAAATCACGCCCAGTCCCACAAAGCCACGTCCCCTTCTATTTCCGGCTTACAATATCTTCATCACAAATTAGTCCCACCTGAGGACAGGATATGAGGATGGGACATAAGGACGGGATATGAGGTTGGGATATGAGGACGGGATATGAGGACGGGATGTGAGGACGGCATATGAGAATGCAATATGAGGTCGAGATAGGAGGACGGGATGTGAGGACGGGATATGAGGTCAAGATATTGCAATGGGATATGAGGTCGAGATAGGAGGATGGGATAGGAGGTCGGGATATGAGGGTTGGATATGAGAAAGGAATATGAAGTCGAGATAGGAGGTCGGTAGGAGGTTGGCATATGAGGATGGGATATGAGGTTGAGATATGAGGATGGGATAGGAGGTCGGGACATGAGGTCAAGATATGAGAACAGGATATGAGGATGGGACATAAGGTCGGGATATGAGGACGGGATATGAGGTTGAGATATGAGGATGGGCTATGGGGACGGGATATGGGGTTGGGATATGACAAAAATGTATAAGGATGGGATATAAAGTCAAAAGCTTCCTCTTTGTTGATTTTCCTCCCCAACAAGGAATAGGAAGGAAAAAACGGGCAACGCCAGGTACTCAGCTAATATATATATATATATATATATATATATATATATATATAAATCAATGTGTGTGTATGTAAGTTCCAGCATCAATTCTAAACGGCTGAAGATATTAACATGAAACTTGGCACACATGTTACTTATATGTCTACAACAAACATAGGATAAGTAATTGAACCCTTACACACTCCCATTTGCGAGAGTCTGGGTTTTTGTTTAACGTCCCATACCAGTCTATGGGAAACATATGTTACTGCATAACTTCAAAACATCCGGAGTTATTTCGATAATATTCATGTTACTTAAATGTCCACTAAAATATAGGACAGTTAATTTAATCCTTACCTACCCCCATTTGCGAGGGTCAGGGTTTTTGTTTAAAGTTTAAGGCAAATCTATGGGTAATGTATGTTCCAGCATAACTTCCGTACGGCTGGAGATATTTCGGTAATGCTTGGTCACATGTTACATATATGTCAAATAAAAATATATAATCAAATAGTAGTAAGGCAGGAAAGGGGAGAGCGCACAATTTCCCCTTAAATGATCTGCAGCGCAGTCTAGGCCACCTAATTCAATATGTCCTGCGGGGTGCACATACAAGTGTATGAAGTATCAATTAGTAATCAATGAAAGAGCACGTATGCACACTCACTGCTTGGCGGAGATAGGTGTGTCTCGGGGTCCGGTTCACAGGTTGCTGGGTCTCAGCATCAGCGCTGATGCTGAGACCCAGCAACCCGTGAACCGGACCCTGAGACGCAGCTATCTCTGCCGAGCAGTGAGTGCACGTACGTGCTCTTTCATTTATTAAAAATATATAATAGTTCAATTAATCCCTAACCTACCCCCATATGCAAAGGATGGGGTTTTTGTTTAAAGTCCCATGCAAGTATATAGGACTTCTGGTGCTTTACTCCTCAAGCTCCGCTCAGCATCCCCTGGTGAGTGCATGTCGTGCAAAGACATGGCCACCCTTTAAGCCCCACCCCTTTTATTTCAGCTTACAATATCTTCCTCATAACACAGCTCTACCTGAGGACGGGATATGAGGATTAGATATAAGGACAGGATATGAGGACAGGATATGAGGTCGGGATATGAGGATGGGATATGAGGTTGGGATATGAGGTCGGGATATAGGGACAGGATATGAGGACAGGATATGAGGTCAGGATATGGGATGTAAAATGGGGATGCAATATGAGGATGTGATATGGGGACAGGATATGAGGTTGGGATATGAGGAGGGGATTTAGGGTTGGGATATGAGGAGGGGATATGGGGTCAGGATTTAAGGATGGGATATGAGGACAAAAGCTTCCTCCTTTGTTGCTTTTCCTCCCCACAAGGATTAGGTAGGAAAAACCGGACAGTGCCGGGTACTCATCTAGGGGGTGTCTGGCCTTTTTTCCAAAGTACAGGCACTACATAGTTACATAGTTCATAAGGAGTCAACTTAAGTAGGTTAAATAAAATAAAAATGTTACCCCTCTGTTTGCTCCAAGTCCACCCCCACTGCCCATCTGGACTGCATGGTGGTAGTGCCACTTATCTATTTGAATCTTATGATACTTCATAATTTGAAGAGTGTATCTCTAATTATCCTACAATATATATATATATATATATATATATATATATATATAGATATATATATATATAGATATATAGATATATATGTGTGTGTGTGTGATAAATGTATATCTATCTATATATATATAAATAAATATATATATATATATATATATATATATATATATATATACACATATGCACCACTCATTATACTCTAGAACAGCATAACATACCTCTCCAGAAGTGGCAAACAAATTGCAGAGTGCAGCACAGCATGCCTCTCCAATAGCACCAAACAATAACCATGATGCAATACCTAATTAGTATTATATAAAATACTTCTCCAGCAGTGCTAAACAAATATCACAGTGCAGCACCAAATACTTCTCCAGCAATGGCTAATATCACAGGATTTATTACCCCCATAAAAAGGTTATAAACCTATAATCCTCATAGGGCTGCCTCACATGTGTGTGCACAAACAATATTGTATTCCTGCTTTATACTTTATATGCACATTGCCCCCACACTGGAGCTTTTGGCATGCCTTTATAGTTGTCCTTGGGCATCGGAAAGGGGAGTCTCTGGCTCATTGGTTGGCCTGCATGCTCTTGCAGTGGCTGTATAGTACTCCAGCAATATGTCTCAAATTGCTGATGCCAGCGTATTGTTGAACAGGCTGCAAGGGAGTTTGTAAATATGATTTATTTTTGGCTTTTTATGTACTACTATGTATAATATGTCTGTATAAGTTTGTGTCCCCTTTTTGGGATAGGATCTACTGTGGCAAAAAGTATCAAATTCCAAGACCCAAACATTAAGACCTCCATCATTGTTTCCCATTTCAGTCGTGGTCCACAGCATGGCTCCCCTTCTCTTTACTGGCACACATCATGACTCCTCATTCTAATCCTTGCCTACAGCATGTCTCCTCTCTAATTCTCAGTCCCTATCGTGGCTTCCATGTCATTCCTGGCCCCATGCATGGCTCCCATCTCATTCCTAATACCAGCACTGCTCCCCGTTTCATTTCTGGTCCGCAACAACATTTTACATCTCATACCTGGTCCCATACATGGCTGAACATCTTTTTCTGGGTTCCCAGCATGGATCTTCCTGGTCCTCACCATGGCTCACTATCTAATTCATGGTCCCCAGTATGGCCCTTCGTTCAAATATTTTGGCCCCCAGCATGGATCCTCTTCCCCCTGCAGCATAACATGATCTGCATCCACCCTGTCTAACAGCCTCTCTCTTCCTTGCTGGTTCTGCTGCTCCTCCTTCTTTATTAGCTACAAAAATGTGGCCCAATACTGTCAGAATCTTTCCTTTCATGCCCCTTCCAAGTCCCATCTTACCACAGCTTGGTAAAGCAGTGCATTTCAGGTGATTTATAGTGTATTTACATCCAACATTAGGTCTTTTTAAATGGGTTTCAGCTGAAAATTTGGCTAAAGAAGTTGTCTTTGGTAGGATAAGGGGATGGGCTGCTTCTAAAGGAGCAGCTTCCATACACTATAATAGAAGAAAAGATGGTCACATGAAAAAGTGATATAGATATGGGGGGGGGGGTCTTCTCAAAGGGGTTGTTCACAGGAGGTTTTACTGTACTTTAGTCACACAGCCAGTAAAAGGGCATACTTCGCTTACAGGCATGGGATGAAGGCAGTGGGAAAGTTTGAGGTCAATATTTGGGGAAAATCTTATGGACTATGGTCAACTGACGGCACTGCTGATTTCAAACACTAAAAAAGGAATACATTTTACAGTTTTGCTGTTTTTATTATCCCCCCCCCCCCCCCCCATGTTTTCTCTACACAAAAAAGTAACTGTAGCAATGTGGCAATGTCCATTAATGTCCTATGTAGGAATTATAATTTACTGGATATTATCTGTTTTAGACACAGTAGTATTTCTAAGGATGGCTCTATGATGAGTGATACATTGAAAGCAGCTGCTACACTGAGTGAACAAATGGCCTGCACAAATTTATGGATAAGGCTTAAGAGTAGATAGCTCTGCGTGACCTTTCATATCTGTAATTTAATATTTTTTATACTCTCTTCGTTCTTTTTCTTTGAAGTAAATTAAAATTAATTTAAAATATATAAAAATAAGTAAGTCTGTGACTAAGTTATTTACATATACATTAAATACATTTCAATAGATGTAAAATATGTAAGCTTTTAACACTTTCTGTATCCAAACATTTTTCTTTCTGTCACTTTGACCTTGAGTAACCGACAGCATTTCATTTATTTTATTATTTTTTTGTGTGTCTGTTTTTTGTCGGTAAAGCTTTGGACTTGTAATTCCCTTCCCTTTCCCTTCTCCTCCATTAATACTCATTAACACTCACTGGTTTCTTTGCTTGTTGATTGAAATATGAAGTTTTATTAGAATTGTTGTAGTACAGTTTTTTTTAATAAACAGTGTAAGCTTCTTTTATTGACTGTATGTTGAAATACTGTGCTAAAAAAAGTTTGTAATATTTACAGTACTGCATTTCAGTCTGCTTGCGTCCCAGTATACCATATGTTTTTATGAAGACTTATTGTAAATAAAGCTATTTTCAATAAATAAATAAAAAATCTGATAAATAGCTGTCTACAGGTGGGTGAGTCTTTTCTTGTGAGGGTGACTCTGTTTTGATGCAGCCTAGTAGTTACCACTTTAAAAGGAATGTATACAAAAATACCTATTGTTAAATCAAGTTTGTATGCTATGTTTTATGTTATACATTGAACAACTGACGTGGTCTGAAATGGCAGGAGGTGCTCAACCCCACGTGCTGTTGTGCACCTACGCTGGGGTTGAGGTCCTGCACTTGTGGTCCGTTGCTATGGGCGATCCCCAGCATAATGTGCATACAATGGAGGATGCATGCAGACGGTCACAAGTACCACAATATAGGTTCACTACTGTGGTAGATGTAAACAATGACATTTATTTTTTACATATTATGTGATTAACCTCTTAAGGATGTAGGGCGCACCAGTACACCCTGCGCCCGGTCCCGATATATAACGCAGGGTCACACCGTCATACCAGGTCGGTCCCAACAGCCGGACCCTGAGCTAATAGCGTGCGGTGCCGATCATTGGGCCGTGCGCTATTAACCTTTTAGACGCGGCGTTCAAAGTTGATCGCCGCATCTAAAATGAAAGTAAAAGCTTCCTGGCAGCTCAGTCGGGCTGATCGGGACCATCGAGGTGAAATTGCAATGTCCCAATCAGCTAGAACGCGAGCGGAGGTCCCCTTACCTGCCTCCATCGCGTCCGATCGGCGAATGATTGCTCCAAGCCTGAAATCCAGGCTTGAGCAATCGACCGCCGATAACACTGAACTTTGCCGTGTCAATGTACGGCAATGATCTGTGTATGAGGGGGGGCTATAACACTGCAAAAAAAAGTGTGAAAAAAAGTTAATAAAGATAATTTAACCTCTTCTCTAATAAAAGTTTGAATCACCCTCCTTTTCCCATTTAAAAAAAAATGTGTAAATAAAAATAAACATGTGGTATCACCGTGTGCAGAAATGTCCAAACTATAAAAATTTATAATTAATTAAACCGCACAGCCAATGGCGTACACGCAAAAAAATTACAAAGTCCAAAAGTATATTTTTGGTCACTTGTTATATAATGGAAAAATGAATAAAAAGTGATCAAAAAGTCTGATCAATATAAAAATGATACGAGAAAAACTTCAAATGACGGCGCAAAAAAATTTACCCTCAAACCGGCCCATACGTGGAAAAATAAAAAAAAGTTATAGGGGTCAGAAGATGACAATTTTAAACGTATACATTTTCCAGCATGAAGTTATGATTTTTTTTAAAGTACCGTGTATACTCGAGTATAAGCCGACCCGAGCATAAGCCGAGACCCCTAATTTCAACCCAAAATCCCAGGAAAAGTTATTGACTCGAGTATAAGCCTAGGGTGGGAAATACATCATCCCCCCCCCGTCATCATCCAGACCCGTCATTAACATCCTCATCATCATCACCGCCTGTCATCATCCAGACCCTCATCATCATCACCTGTCATCATCCCCTTGTCATCATTCCACACACACCCCCTTCATCATCCCCTTGTCATCATCCCCACCCCCCCTCATCATCCCCTTGTAATCATCCCACACCCCCCCTTCATCATCCCCTTGTCATCATCCCCACCCCCCTTCATCATCCCACACCCCCCCTTCATCATCCTCTTGTCATCATCCCACACCCCCCCCTTTATCATCCTCTTGTCATCATCCGCCCTCAGTGGTCTTCAACCTACGGACCTCCAGAGGTTTCAAAACTACAACTCCCAGCAAGCCCGGGCAGCCATCGGCTGTCCGGGCTTGCTGGGAGTTGTAGTTTTGAAACCTCCGGAGGTCCGTAGGTTGAAGACCACTGCGGCCTTCGACATCATCCAGCCCCCTCTCACCCCCTTTAGTTCTGTACTCACCTCCGCTCTGCGCTGGTCCGGTGCTGCAGGACTGTCCGGAGAGGAGGTCGTCCGGTGGGATAGTGGTTCCGGGCTGCTATCTTCACTGGGGGCGCCTCTTCTCCGCGCTTCGGGCCCAGAATAGAGGCGTTGCCTTGACGATGACGCAGAAGTACGTTGGCAATGAACGTACCTCTGCGTCGTTGTCAAGGCAACGTGACTATTCTGGGGCCGGGCCCGAAGCGCTTAGAAGAGGCCTCCCCGGTGAAGATAGCAGCCCGGAACCACTATCCCACCGGACGACCTCCTCTCCGGACAGTCCTGCAGCACCGGACCAGCGCCGAGCGGAGGCGAGTACTGTACAGAACTAAAGGGGGTGAGAGGGGGCTGGATGATGTCGAAGGCCGCAGTGGTCTTCAACCTGCGGACCTCCGGAGGTTTCAAAACTACAACTCCCAGCAAGCCCGGACAGCCGATGGCTGCCCGGGCTTGCTTGGAGTTGTAGTTTTGAAACCTCTGGAGGTCCGCAGGTTGAAGACCACTGCGGGTGGAGAGTTCACTCGAGTATAAGCCGAGGGGGGTGTTTTCAGCACAAAAAATCGTGCTGAAAAACTCGGCTTATACTCGAGTATATACGGTAATACAAAATCAAACCTATATAAGTAGGGTATAATTTTAACCATATGGACCTACAGAAGAAAGATAAGATATCATTTTTACCGAAAAATACACTGGGTAGAAACTGAAGCCCCCAAAATTTACAAAATGGCATTTTTTCTTCAATTTTGTCACACAATAAATGTATTCCACTCTGCCGTTGATATTTTGGTAAAATTATTAATGTCACTGCAAAGTAGAATTGGTGGTGCAAAAAAATAAGCCATAATATGGTATTTTAGGTGCAAAATTGAAAGCATTATGATTTTTTGAAGGTGATGAGGAGAAAATGAAAATGCAAAAACGGAAAAACCTTGCATCCTTAAAGGGTAACTCTCAAATTTTTGCTATTGCACTCCTTTTGGTAAATAAAAAAAATTCTAATATACTTTGTTTTAAAAAATGAAGTTTTCTAGGTTTTATTTGTGCTTAAAAAAGCTCAAGAGCACATTTTCCCCCATCTTATACACAGACTTTGGACCAAAGTCCAAACACAGAAAGTGCAGCCTGGAGTGCTGAGGGGGATGTGTCCAGCCTCATCCAATCATCCTCTCACACTTAACTGTCATATGCTGTTGGTTGGACACACCCCCCTCAGCACTCCAGGCTGCACTTCCTATGTTTGGGCTTCAGTCCTAAGTCTGTGTATGAGAAGGGAGAAAATGTGCTTTTGAGCTTTTTAAGCACAAATAAAACATAGAAAACTAAATTTTTTTTAAACAAAGTATATTAGAAATATTTTTTATCTACCATAAGGAGTGCAATAGCAAAAATTAGTTTTAACCACTTAACCCCTTAACGACCACGGACATAAATGTACGTCCTGGTTTGGCGGGACTTCCCGCACCAAGACGTATATTTTCGTCCTGTGTATGACCACGAGCATCGGAACGGTGCTCGCGTCATACACGGCAGGTCCTGGCTGCTAGCAGCAGCCGGGGACCCGCCCGTAATGGCCGACATCTGCGATCGCACGGATGTCCGCCATTAACCCCTCGGATGCCGTGTTCAATACAGATCACGGCATCTGCGGCATTGCGGTACTTTGAATGGATGATCGGAATGCCCGCAGCACTGCCGCGGCGATACGATCATCCAGCATGGTGGCCGGATGTCCCCTCACCTGGCTCCGGCTGTCTCCCAGGGTCTTCCGCTCTGGTCTGAGATCGAGCAGACCAGAGCAGAAGATCACCGATAATACTGAGCAGTGCTGTGTCCTATACATAGCACTGCACAGTATTAGCAATCAAAGGATTGCTATAGATAGTCCCCTATGGGGACATAAAAAGTGTAAAAAACAAGTTGAAAAATGTAAAAATAATAAGTGAAAAATAGTGAAAAATCCCCTCCCCCAATAAAAATGTAAATTGTCCGTTTTTCCCATTTTACCCCCAAAGAGCGTAATTATTTTTTTTTTAAATAAACATATTTGGTATCGCCGCGCCATGGTATCGTGTGTGAGGATTTTAGAAGGCGAGGAGGAAAAAATTAAAACGCAAAAATAAAATTGGCCTGGTCCTTAAGGTGAAAATGGGCTTGGTCCTTAAGGGGTTAAGGACGCAGGGTTTTTCAGTTTTTGCTTTTTCGCTTTTTCCTCCTTTTAAAAATCATAACCCTTTCAATTTTCCACCTAAAAATCCATATTAAGGCTTATTTTTTGCGCCACCAATTCTACTTTGCAGTGACATTAGTTATTTTATCCAAAAATCCACTGCAAAACGGAATAAAAAAATCATTGTGCGACAAAATCGAAGAAAAACGCCATTTTGTAAATTTTGGGGTCTTCCGTTTCTATGCAGTGCATATTTCGGCAAAAATGACACCTTATCATTATTCTGTGGGTCCATACGGTTAAAATGGTACCCTACTTATATAGGTTTAATTTTGTCGTACTTCGGAAAAAACCATAACTACATGCAGGAAAATGTATACGTTTAAAAATGTCATCTTCTGACCCCTATAACTTTTTTATTTTTTTATGTACAGGGAGGTATGAGGACTCATTTTTTATCGGTACCATTTTTGTTTTGATCTGACTTTTTGATCACTTTTTATTCATTTTTTAATGGTATAAAAAGTGACCAAAAATACGCTTTTTTTGGAGTTTGGAATTTTTTTTACGTGTACGCCATTGACCGTGCGGTTTAATTAACGATATATTTTTATAGTTTGGACATTTATGCACACGGTGATACCACATATGTTTATTTTTATTTTTATTTACACTGTTTTCATTTTTTTAATGGGAAAAGGGGGTGCTTCATTAGGGAAGGGGTTAAAATATCTTTATTAACACATTTTTTTAACTTTTTTTTTCCAATGTTATAGCTTCCATAGGGGCCTATAACATTCACATACACTGATCCTTTACGCAAATCACCGGCGTGTATTAAAGGGGTTCTCCACTGCCTTAACCTACTTTTGGCAGTTAGTTCTGTGGCTATATGTTATTATGGCTTTTTTTCATGTTGCTAACGGTTCTGTATGTGGTGTTTTACTTACCTTTTTTCCAGACCCGGAAGCTGGTTTCTTCATTTGCTTCCTGCCTTGCCTCGACCACTTTGTTTCTTTTCTTCTGCCGCCATCTTGCCATCGGGACGTCACCGTTGAGGGTGGTGTGTTGGAGGCCTGTCTGCCCCTCGCTCCGTACGTGCCCGAAGGCTGTCTGGGCTTGCTGGGAGTTGTAGTTTTGCAACAGCTGGAGGCACCCTGGTTGGGAAACACTGCCATAGCAAACCTTCAGGAGCTGTCCAGCGCTCCGGGACTCACCTCTGGCCAGGTTAGGGTTAACAATCCTCCAGCGCGTCAGGCCCGATGCTGACATCACTATGGCACATGCGCAGATGATCCTCCGGAGCGAGGACCAACTGCGCATGCGCCCATCACGGCATCCGATTCGCCAAAAGCAGCCCAATCTGCATTCAGCTTAGAAGAAGCTGAAAGTAAGGAGGGTGCGCGCTGATGACAACAGAGGATTCCATCAAGCGGGACACGGTGATGTCCCGATGGCAAGATGGCGGCGGAAGAAAATAAAAAAAGTGGTCGAGGCAAGGCAGGAAGCAAATGAAGAATCCAGCTTCCGGGTCTGGAAAAAAGGTAAGTAAAACACCACATACAGAACCGTTAGCAACATGAAAAAAAGCCATAATAACATATAGGCACAGAACTAACTAACTGCCAAAAGTAGGTTAAGGCAGTGGAGAACCCCTTTAACATGCCTGTGATCAGTGTTATCGGCACTTGACTGTTCCTGCCTGGATCTCAGGCACGGAGCAGTCATTCACTGATCGGACACTGAGGAGGCAGGTAGGGTCCCTCCCGCTGTCCTGTAAGCTGTTCAGGATGTCGCAATTTCACCGCGCCAGTCCTGAACAGCCTGACTGAGCAGCCGGGATAGTTTAACTTTCGCTTCAGACGCGGCGGTCAGCTTTGATCGCCGCGTCTGAAGGGTTAATACTTGGCATCACCGCGATCGGTGATGTCCTGTATTAGCCGCCGGTCCCGGTCATTGATGGCCGCCGGGACCGCCGCGATATGACGCGGGGTCACCGCGGGACCCCGCCGCATATTGCAGGAGCCGGCGCAGGACGTAAATATATGTCCTTCGTCGTTAAGGAGTTGATGAGAGCGCCCTATGTCCTGAAGAGGTTAAAAAAAATTGGGTGTTTTTTTTTTAAATTTTCTATTTAACTATCTATGTTATAAAATAATCCTGAATTTTTGCAGTTTTCATTCTGGTCACTAGGCCTAATAATAAGCTTAAAGGGGTACTCCGGTGGTTAAGATTTTTGGCTATATTTCATCTTTTAATGTTCATGTTTTTTGCAATTTAAATGTATTATATGTTTGTGTAGCATGTGTCTTTTTTTCTTACCTGTTTGTGGGCCAGGAAGTTCTGCAGTTCTGTGTTGGATCTCTTACTGTTGTCCACATGTTAGGATTAGGCTGTGGACAACATGTCATGGCTTTTTCTTTCTCTGTTCTTTCAGAACTGCATGAGAGGGATAAGCCATGCCCCCTCATCTCCCCCTCCAGGTGGTCGCAGGTGTGCATGAGAGAAAGAAGCCACACCCCCTCATCTCCCCCTCCTGGAGGACGTAGGTGTGCATGAGAGAAAGAAGCCACGCCCCCTCATCTCCCCCTCCTGGAGGACGTAGGTGTGCATGAGAGAAAGAAGCCATGCCCCCTCATCTCCCCCTCCTGGAGGACGTAGGTGTGCATGAGAGAAAGAAGCCACGCCCCCTCATCTCCCCCTCCCGGAGGACGCAGGTGTGCATGAAAGAAAGAAGCCAGAGCAGGGGGAGAGAGAGGACGTACTTCTGAGGACGCAGGTCTGCACTGAAAGAAGACAGGGAAGATAAGAGTGTTATCTGTAGGGGAGGATAACAAAGTGCAGGGGCTGGGGATGTATAGACTGCAGGGGAATAAATATCGGACTGGGGATGATTTTTATGTGTGAAGGGGGGGAGATTCCTGAATGACACATTGCTGGGAGTTGTAGTCCCTGTTATGTATGTATGCTAGTGTTTACAAACCAGTGTGCCTCCAGCTGTTGCAAAACTACAACTCCCAGCATGCCTGGACAGACTTTGGGCATGCTGGGAGTTGTAGTTTGTAGGCAGAGGGCTACAGTGAAAGGGGATTCCAGTAAATAGATAAAATGGGATCAGGCCATTCACAATGGCGCTCAGCCTCATGGCAAGATGGTTGCATGGAAACTGGCAAGATTGTCCCCCCAATTATAATGTACAAAAAATAAATTAATCAATTAAATAGAAGCAGATTAGTTAAAAACAAATAAAAAATTAAGAGATGTGTATGTATGTCTTTATATCTGTCACCTGTATGTACAGAATATAACCCAGTGATTACAACATTCTGTTGTATGTCTCTCAGCCACTGCCTAATCCATTCAACAATGTAGTAGACCAAGCTGAAAAATTCTATGGGGGAGATTTATCAAAGCTGTCTCTGTCCCGCATCAATATAGACCAAACTAGAGAGTGTTAGGCTGGTCTATTGTGCGCCTAATTTATCAAAAATTGCACGGCTCATGATAAATTCTGCGCACGTACTTCAGGATCTATGCTTTAGACTGTATTTAAACCTGCTCCAGTATGGTCTGACATTTCGGCGTACTTTCAGCCTATGCGACTTGTCGCTGAAAAGTCGCTTTTGATAAATTCAGCACCTATGCATTTTTCGGTCTAAAATAGACTAGCATGCATCTAAAAATCCTCTAAAGCAAAAGTCACAGAAAAGTTGCACATATTTAGATTGTGACTTTCTGTGCGACAAATTTTGACATGAAAAACCAGTCTAAATCCTTTTATAAATATCCCCCTATGTCTCTGTGGGAGAGTGTCAAAAGCCTCACTAAAAACAAGATAAGTCATGTCTACTGTACCTCCGCCATCTATTATTTCAGTCACCCAATCAAAAAAATCAATAAACCCCAAGTTGTTTCTCATCCAGCAATCCATATGATTTTACATGTTTTAACAATCCTATCCTTTAGTATGTGTTCCAAAAATGTCCCCACTATAGATGTCAGACTTACTGTCCCATACAGTTTCCTGATTCCTCCCTACTACCTTTTTTGTGAATGGGTACAACATTTGCTAATTGTCAATCTTCTAGGACGACTCCTGTTAGCAGTAATGTAGCGGCACTTCCTCTGGAAACACACATATATCAAATGATTCATTAGACTTTCTCCCTAATTGACATCCTTTTCATTTATTTTCTTCAGTAAATACAGAACAGAAGTATTCAGAAAATCAAATCCTTTATTCTCTTCTACATACCTTCCTTTCTTTGTTTTTAAAGGGGTACGCCGGTGAAAACCTTTTTTCTTTTAAATCAACTGGTGACAGAAAGTTAAACATATTTGTAAATTACTTCTATTAAAAAATATTAATCCTTCCAGTACTTATTAGCTGCTGAATGCTACAGAGGAAATTCCTTTCTTTTTGGAACACTGATGATATCACGAGCACAGTGCTCTCTGCTGACATCTCTGTCCATTTTAGCAACCATGCATAGCAGATGTATGCTAAGGGTAGCATGGTGGCTCAGTGGTTAGCACTGCTGCCTTGCAGTGCTGGGGACTTGGGTTCAAATCTCACTAAGGACAACAATAAATAAAGCATTATTATTATTATAATAAATGTCAGCAGAGAGAACTGTGCTTGTGATGTCATCAGAGAGCATTCCAAAAAGAAAAGAATTTCCTCTGTAGTATTCAGCAGCTAATAAGTACAGGAAGGATTCAGATTTTTTAATAGAAGTAATTTACAAATATGTTTAACTTTATGCCACCAGTTGATTTAAAAGAAAAAAGGTTTTCACCGGAGTACCCCTTTAACTTGGTTATTCCTTGTTTTAACCTGTTAAGGACATAGGACGTTCTCTAACGTCCCCGCTACCTGGGCTTTAATGCCCAAGGACGTTCGTTAGAGAACGTCCTGTTGTATTTCCGATCTCTGCCGCTCGCCGGGCAGAGATCGGAACTGGATGCCTGCTGAAATCCTTCAGCAGGCATCCAGGGCAAACGCCGAGGGGGGCCATGTAGGCCCCCCATGTCGGCGATCGCCGCAAATCGCAAGGGAAATCGCCCTTGCGATCTGCGGCGATACCGGGCTGATCGGGTCTCTGGGACCCAACCGCCCGGTAATTTCGCATGATCCCGACTGTCACAGACAGCCAGGACCATGCTGTAGCCTAGGAGCGAGGTGGCAAGCCTGCCACCTCCTCCGATCCCCTGCGATCCGTCGGTTAACTAACCGACCAATCGCAGGAGGGGGGGCGGTTACTTCCTCCCGTCCTGCCCGGCCCCTTGAAGTCCGGAGAGGACGGGAGGAAGACCGGAGGACGCGGCGGGGGACGGGGGAGTGCTGGGGACCGGCCCCGGTACTTACCTCGTCCCTGAAGACCCGGATCCCGGCGAGGAAGATGGCGGCGGCGGCGACAGGTGAGAATATCTTCAGCCGCGGTCGGGCCCTTTACAGCAATGCACGTCGCCGTAAAGCGACATGCATTGCTGTATTGGGACCCTGTAAACTACAACTCCCAGCATGCCCAGACAGCCCTTGGCGTCTGGGCATGCTGGGAGTTGCAGTTTTGCAACATCTGGAGGTCCACAGTTTGGAGACCACTGTGCCCTTCCAGATGTTGCAAAACTACACATCCTCAGCATGCCCTTACTGTCCAGGCATGCTGGGAGTTGTAGTTATGTAACATCTGGCCCTTCAGATGTTGCAGAACTACAACTCCCAGCATGCCTGGACAGTTTTGGCATACTGGAAGTTCTAGTTTTGCAACATCTGGAAGGGCACAGATTGGGAACCACTGTATTAGTGGTCTGCAAACTGTAGTCCTCCAGATGTTGCAAAACTACAACTCCCAGCATGCTGGGAGTTGTAGTTCGGCAACATCTGGCTCTAAAGATGTTGCCGAACTACTACTCCCAGCATGTCTGAGAATGCTGGGAGTTGTGGTTTTGCAACAACTGGAGGCACACTGGTTGGGAAACATTGTCTGTTTCCTAACTCAGTGTTTCCCAACCGTGTGCCTCCAGCTGTTGCAAAACTATAACTACCAGCATGCACTGATAAACTGTGCATGCTGGGAGTTGTAGTTTTGTAACAGCTGGAGGTCCCCCCCCCCCTGTGAATGTACAGGGTACATTCACATGGGCAGGGGGCTTACAGTGAGTATCAGGCTGCAAGTTTGCGATGCAGCAAATTTTGTGCGGCAGCTCAAACTCGCAGCGGGAACTCGCTGTAATCCCCCGCCCGTGTGACTGTACCCTAAAAACACTACACTACACTACCACAAAATAAAATAAAAAGTGAAAAACACTACATATACACATACCCCTACACAGCCCCCCTCTCCTCCCAATAAAAATGAAAAACGTCCGGTACGCCACATTTTCCAAAATGGAGCCTCCAGCTGTTGCAAAACAACAACTCCCAGTATTGCTGGACAGCCGTTGACTGTCCAAGCATGCTGGGAGTTTTGCAACAGCTGGAGGCACCCTGTTTGGGAATCACTGGCGTAGAATACCCCTATGTCCACCCCTATGCAAGTCCCTAATTCAGGCCTCAAATGCGAATGGCGCTCTCACTTCGGAGCCCTGTCGTATTTCAAGGCAACAGTTTAGGGCCACATATGGGGTATCGCCGTACTCGGGAGAAATTGTGTTACAAATTTTGGGGGGATTTTTCTCCTTTAACCCCTTATGAAAAGGTGAAGTTGGGGTCTACAACAGCGTGTTAGTGTAAAAAAATAAATTTTTTACACTAACACGCTGGTGTTGCCCTTTACTTTTCATTTTGACAAGAGGTAAAAGGGAAAAACGCCCCCCAAAATTTGTAATGCAATTTCTCCCGAGTACGGAGATACCCCATAAGTGGGCGCAAACTTCTCTGGGGGCGCACAACAAGGCCCAGAAGGGAGAGTGCACCATGTACATTTGAGGTGATTTGCACAGGGGTGGCTGATTGTTACAGCGGTTTTGACAAACGCAAAAAAAAAAAAAAAAACACATGTGACCCCATTTCGGAAACTACACCCCTCACGGAATATAATGAGGGGTGAAGTGAGAATTTACACCCCACAGGTGTCTGACAGATCTTTGGAAGAGTGGGCTGTGCAAATTAAAAATTTTGTACAGCCCACTGTTCCAAAGTTCTGACAGACACCAGTGGGGGGTAAATGCTCACTGTACACCTTGTTACGTTCCTCAAGGGGTCTAGTTTCCAAAATGGTATGCCATGTGGGGGTTATTTTGCTGTCCTGGCACCATAGGGGCTTCCTAAATGCGACATGCCCCCCGAGCAAAATTTGCTCTCCAAAAGCCAAATATGACTCCTTCTCTTCTGAGCATTGTAGTTCGCTCGTAGTGCACTTCAGGTCCACTTATGGGGTACCTTCATACTCAGAAGAGATGGGGTTACAAATTTTGGGGGGTATTTTCTGCTATTAACCCTTGCAAAAAATGTGAAATTTGGGGGGAAACACACATTTTAGTGAAAAAAAATATATTTTTTTTTACATATGCAAAAGTCGTGAAACCCCTGTAGGGTATTAAGGCTCACTTTATTCCTTGTTACGTTCATCAAGGGGTCTAGTTTCCAAAATGGTATGCCATGTGAGGGTTTTTTGCTGTTGTGGCACCATAGGGGCTTCCTAAATGCGACATGCCCCCCGACCAAAATTTGCTCTCCAAAAGCCAAATATGACTCCTTCTCTTTTGAGCATTGTAGTTCGCCCGTAGTGCACTTCAGGTCCACTTATGGGGTACCTCCATACTCAGAAGAGATGGGGTTACACATTTTGGGGGTATTTTCTGCTATTAACCCTTGCAAAAATGTGAAATTTGGGGGGAAACACACATTTTAGTGAAATTTTTTTTTTTTTTTTTACATATGCAAAAGTCGTGAAACACCTGTGGGGTATTAAGGTTCACTTTACCCCTTGTTACATTTCCCAAGGGGTCTAGTTTCCAAAATGGTATGCCATGTGGGGATTTTTTGCTGTTCTGGTACCATAGGGGCTTCCTAAATGCAACATGCCCCCCAAAAACCATTTCAGAAAAACGTACTCTCCAAAATTCCCTTGTCGCTTTTTCGCTTCTGAGCCCTCTACTGCGCCCGCCGAACACTTTACATAGACATATGAGGTATGTGCTTACTCGAGAGAAATTGGGCTACAAATATAAGTATAAATTTTCTCTTTTTACCCCTTGTAAAAATTCAAAAATTGGGTCTACAAGAACATGCGAGTGTAAAAAATGAAGATGGTGAATTTTCTCCTTCACTTTGCTGCTATTCCTGTGAAACACCTTAAGGGTTAAAACGCTGACTGAATGTCATTTTGAATACTTTGGGGGGTGCAGTTTTTATAATGGGGTCATTTGTGGGGTATTTCTAATATGAAGACCCTTCAAATCCACTTCAAACCTGAACTGGTCCCTGAAAAAGAGTTTGAAAATTTTGTGAAAAATTGGAAAATTGCTGCTGAACTTTGAAGCCCTCTGGTGTCTTCCAAAAGTAAAAACTCATTAATTTTATGATGCAAACAATAAAAAAAATTTTTTATTTGGAATATCCATTTTCCTTACAAGCAGAGAGCTTCAAAGTTCGAAAAATGCTAAATTTTCAATTTTTTCAGAAAATTTTGAAATTTTTCACTATGATACGATGCAAGTATCGACAAAATTTTACCAATAACATAAAGTAGAATATGTCACGAAAAAACTATCTCGGAATCAGAATGATAGGTAAAAGCATTCCAGAGTTATTAATGTTTAAAGTGACAGTGGTCAGATGTTCAAAAAACGCTCCGGTCCTAAGGTGTAAAATGGCCTGGTCCTTAAGGGGTTAATTTCCGTTTTCATTTATATATCTGAAAAATGTCCTATCCCCCTTTTTCATTGACTGAGCTTGTTTTTCTCCTGTCTATGCTTTAGAAGCTCTTATAACATGCTAAGCCTCTTTTTGCCTAATTTTATAGATTTGCCTATCTTTATCGCTTTGGAATTTTATTTTTATAATTACTAAATCTTAGCTTTTTTTTATTATTATTTTGCCCACTTCTGCTTTGTACCACAGTGGTTTCTTCCTTTTGTTGTTTTTACTGACAAGGTTAATGCAAATATCTGCCTTCAATAATGCAACTTTTAGTTAGTCCCATTTTTCCTGGAATCCAATAAAATTGTTTCAGTCTGATAATGACTTATTATACAATAATCTTATTTTGGAAAAGTCATTTTTTTCTAAAATCGAAAACCTTTGTTTTTGTGTGGTGTGACCGTTTTTATATAAAACCACCATGTCTGGTGATCACTAGATTCCAAGCTTTCCCCTACAGTAATATGCAATACCAATACCAAATCCCCATTTGTCAATACTAAACCTAAAATAGCCTTCCTCAGGGTTGGCTCCTCATGTACTTATTGTAGAGATAATCCCAGTAGGGAGTTTAGAATATCTGTACTACTGGTAGAACTAGCTATTGTGGTTTTCCAGTTCACACAGGAAGAAGTCCCCCATAATGATAAAATCCCCTGTTAATATCAATTTAGCTATTTCTTTAACTTGAAGATTATTTAGTTCTTTTATTTGACTTCATTTGCTCTATACATCACACCTGCAGGAGGTACTGTATGATTGCCAAACTGCAACGTAACCCAAACTGACTCTATTTTGGCCTCAATAACTTATTGGGTTAGATTATGTGCTATCTTTTACATACAGGGCCGCCTGTCCCCCTTTTTTGCCTTCTCTGCTTTTCCTATCTAAAGAGTACCTTGGTATTGTTATGTCCTAGTCTTTACTCTCATTTAACCGTGTCTCAGTAACAGCCACCATATCTACATTCTCAGATGTCATTATTGACACAAGCTCCTGGATCTTATTCCCTAAGCTGCGAGCATTTTACTGTAGTATTTTACCGTATATTACAGTATATTCACAAACATTTATGCAATGGAAATGAGCATTTTGAATACCACTATTTAAAATATTCATTTATTCATGCTTTATAAAAGCACATGAAAACATACATATAAAAGTGCTCAGTGTTTCTTGATGTTTGATCACTGCTTCATTGCCTGATCAAACACTACAAAAATTTGAGTACTTTTTTATTTATGTTTTCGTGTGTTTTTATAAAGCATAAATAGATTTTTTTTAAATTACTTTAATTGATGGAGTACCAGTCTTAAGAAGTGACTAGCATTAAAGGGATTTTATAAGTGCATACAGTATATAGTACCTAACCATTGCATAACATTTGTCATTTTCACACTAGTAACCTGTCTTGGAATTTAATTACATTTTATTTTTAACCTTATAATAATTTACTGTTTTTATAGGCTAGGGTGCTGCTAGACTGGGAAAATTCTTGGGATACCTTGAGGCACTGATTTATTGTTCTCCTATCTCTTGTAAGCCCTGGCCAGGTCATTGTATTCAAACAAAATAAAATCATAAAATGAATGTCACTGCTCATTGTTAAATCAAGGTGGTTGTATAAGGAATCAAATGAATCAGTTGTTTTTGGAGTTTTACCCACTGATAGCAGAACATTGACCAACATTACAATATTATGCCAATTTTACAGCTACGTACTGTACGGTATACTGAAACAATCCTCCATCTTGTGAGGAATTATGATTGAGTAATAAGTTACTTTGAAAACGGACAATTGTGCCTCTGCTGGACCCAAATACTATGTGTTCGATGTGTACATTGAATGAATCATTATCCCCTTAATAATTGCCAATATGTATTTTTATGGTGGTCTTAAGAGAACTTATTCTAGTCCACTGTGTTTTCACGGCTGTCAATATGATAGCCAGGCTCCCACTGTACCTACCAGGAGAGTAGATACCTCCACTCCTGGTATTTTAACCCTTCACATGCCCAATCAAATCATGACCACTCCCTTTGAAAAAGTGCCTACACGCAGCTTTCCTCAATTGGCCTCAGCCAAAAAGAAAATGCCATGAATGCAGTATTTTGTTAATCCAAAATTGATTAACAAATTATAAAAAAGTCATATGTATTCTAAAATGGCACCAAGAAAAACTACAAGTGTTCTCGTAAAAAATGTAGCCCTAACATAGTGTTGTCAGGCAAAAAAGTTATGTTCTGATAAGTTATGGATCCTGTAAAGCTGTAGCGCTGTAATCATACTGAATGAAGCTATGATATTATTTTTACCATACAGTGAACAGCGTAAATTTAAAATGCAAGCAATTAAATACAAAATCAAATCTTTTTCCATTTGACCACCAAAAAAAAAAAATTTTAAAATGTATAAATCTGATATGTGAACCCCAAAATGGTGGCCTTAAAAAGTATAATGTACAGCAAACAAAAAATAAAAAAATAAAAAAAAACAAGCTCTTGTATGGCTTTGTCACTATAAAAAAAAAAATCAGGGTGTAGTGCCTTTTTTGGGTTTCTCCTGGAGGTCTAGGGTAGGTGTGTGTGAACATCAAGTTCTTTACCTCCCTGCAAACCCCGGTCCTTGCTTCAGCAGAAATGCTACGTATACATGTCTGGTAGGCACCCAGGTGGTAGCTGAGAGCATTTATTGCTCCTTTCTGAGCTTAGGAGACTTAGATCATGGACCCTTACAGGTGACTTCTGGCCTTGAGGGGAAGAGAAGGTTTGTGGGTTCTCCTTTCAGAGAAGGGCTTGCGATAGACCACATCCTTGTGCATTTTTTATGTGACACATTTGTACTTTTTTGCATTGGGGTGAAAGAGCATGTTCCTCAGTTCTTAAAAAAACAGTATTTAGAAAATTGTTACTATAAGAAAACTTACGGAGCTGGATGTGGATCTTCTAACCTGTGTGGCTGATGACTCGGACCGTATCGGGAAGCAGAGTCTAAGGTGCATCTGGTCTTCACCAGAGGCCGCCACTAGGCAGGATGGGCTTGCTGTGGCAGACGACACCCAGGTCGCTACCCCCGCCATGGCTCGACCACAAGGGTAGCTGGGCAAGGTGAGGTACTGAAGGATAAGGCAGTAGCGTAGTCAGACGTAGCAGAAGGTCAGGGCAGGCGGCAAAGGTGCAAAGTCAAATAACGTAGCGGGAAGGTCTGGATAAACGGATAAGGCAAACAAGCAAAATGGAACGCTAAATCTCAGGCTAGTGGCACTGAAGGTCCGGCAGGGAAGAGGGGCAGGTGCAAGAACTTACAGACAAGTGTCAGGTGTGTAACATAATTATGGGCACATTGGCCCTTTAAATTTCAGAGCTCCGGTGTGCATGCCCTAGGGGATGGGGACACGCATGCCGGAGCTGAGAAGCAGCAGCGGAGGAGTCAGAGGACGGGCTGGGACTCGCATGCGGGCACGTTCCACGATGCTTATCCCAGCCCCTGCGACAGCAGGGACAGCAGGGAGATGCTACATGGTATCGATGTGTGAGTAAATGTCCGAACTATCAAAATATAATGTTAATGATCCTGTACGGTGAACGGCGTATAGGTAAAGAATAAAAAAAATTCCAAAATGCTGCTTTTTTGTCACATTTTATTCCTAAAAAAAATGCATAAGAAATTATCTAAAAGTTTTATTTATGCAATTGCAAGTGTGGTATCGATAAAAAGTGCAGATGACGGCGCAAAAAATTAGCCCTCATACCGCCCTGTATATGGAAGAATGAAAAAGTTATAGGTGGTCTAAACTGGATGATTTTAGATTACTGATTTTATACAAAAAGTTTTAGATTTTTTTTAAGCGGTACAAAAATATAAAAGTTGTTACGCCGAGCGCTCCGAGCGCATGAAAAAGTTTGCCGATAAGAAAAGAAGAGCTCCCCCCATTTTTGCTCCCGGAGACAAGGTATGGCTCTCCGCTAAATATGTCCGCTTTCGTGTCCCCAGTTACAAACTGGGTCCACGCTATCTTGGTCCCTTCAAAGTCTTGTGCCAAATTAATCCTGTCTCTTACAAACTTCTTCTTCCTCCTTCTCTCCGTATTCCTAATGCCTTTCATGTCTCTCTTCTTAAACCACTCATCATCAACCATTTCTCTCCCAAATTAGTTTCTCCCACTCCTGTCTCCGGTTCTTCTGACGTCTTCTCAGTGAAAGAGATACTGGCCTCCAAGACGGTCAGAGGAAAAAAGTTCTTTTTGGTGGATTGGGAGGGCTGTGGACCTGAAGAGAGATCCTGGGAACCTGAGGACAACATCCTAGACAAAAGTCTGCTCCTCAGGTTCTCAGGCTCTAAGAAGAGGGGGAGACCCAAGGGGGGGGGGTACTGTTACGCCGAGCGCTCCGGGTCCCCGCTCCTCCCCGGAGCGCTCGCTTCTCTCTCGCTACCGCAGCGCTCCGGGCAGCTCCACTGACCCGGTGCGCTGCGATACCGTCTCCAGCCGGGATGCGATTCGCGATGCGGGTAGCGCCCGCTCGCGATGCGCATCCCGGCTCCCGTACCTGACTCGCTCTCCGTCTGTCCTGTCCCGGCGCGCGCGGCCCCGCTCCCTAGGGCGCGCGCGCGCCGGGTCTCTGCGATTTAAAGGGCCACTGCGCCGCTGATTGGCGCAGTGGTTCCTATTAGTGTGTTCACCTGTGCACTCCCTATTTATACCTCACTTCCCCTTCACTCCCTCGCCGGATCTTGTTGCCATTGTGCCAGTGAAAGCGTTTCCTTGTGTGTTCCTAGCCTGTGTTCCAGACCTCCTGCCGTTGCCCCCGACTACGATCCTTGCTGCCTGCCCCGACCTTCTGCTACGTCCGACCTTGCTTCTGTCTACTCCCTTGTACCGCGCCTATCTTCAGCAGTCAGAGAGGTTGAGCCGTTGCTAGTGGATACGACCTGGTCACTACCGCCGCAGCAAGACCATCCCGCTTTGCGGCGGGCTCTGGTGAAAACCAGTAGTGACTTAGAACCGATCCACTAGCACGGTCCACGCCAATCCCTCTCTGGCACAGAGGATCCACTACCTGCCAGCCGGCATCATGACAGTAGATCCGGCCATGGATCCCGCTGAAGTTCCTCTGCCAGTTGTCGCCGACCTCACCACGGTGGTCGCCCAGCAGTCACAACAGATAGCGCAACAAGGCCAACAGCTGTCTCAACTGACCGTGATGCTACAGCAGCTACTACCACAGCTTCAGCAATCATCTCCTCCGCCAGCTCCTGCACCTCCTCCGCAGCGAGTGGCCGCTTCTGGTCTACGACTATCCTTGCCGGATAAATTTGATGGGGACTCTAAATTCTGCCATGGCTTTCTTTCCCAATGTTCCCTGCACTTGGAGATGATGTCGGACCAGTTCCCTACTGAAAGGTCTAAGGTGGCTTTCGTAGTCAGCCTTCTGTCTGGAAAAGCTCTGTCATGGGCCACACCGCTCTGGGACCGCAATGACCCCGTCACTGCCTCTATACACTCCTTCTTCTCAGAAATTCGAAGTGTCTTTGAGGAACCTGCCCGAGCCTCTTCTGCTGAGACTGCCCTGTTGAACCTGGTCCAGGGTAATTCTTCCGTTGGCGAGTACGCCGTACAATTCCGTACTCTTGCTTCAGAATTATCCTGGAATAATGAGGCCCTCTGCGCGACCTTTAAAAAAGGCCTATCCAGCAACATTAAAGATGTTCTGGCCGCACGAGAAATCCCTGCTAACCTACATGAACTCATCCATCTTGCCACTCGCATTGACATGCGTTTTTCCGAAAGGCGTCAGGAGCTCCGCCAGGATATGGACTTTGTTCGCACAAGACGTTTTTTCTCCCCGGCTCCTCTCTCCTCTGGTCCCCTGCAATCCGTTCCTGTGCCTCCCGCCGTGGAGGCTATGCAGGTCGACCGGTCTCGCCTGACACCTCAAGAGAGGACACGACGCCGCATGGAGAATCTCTGTCTGTACTGTGCCAGTACCGAACACTTCCTGAAGGATTGTCCTATCCGTCCTCCCCGCCTGGAAAGACGTACGCTGACTCCGCACAAAGGTGAGACAGTCCTTGATGTCTACTCTGCTTCTCCACGTCTTACTGTGCCTGTGCGGATATCTGCCTCTGCCTTCTCCTTCTCTACTATGGCCTTCTTGGATTCCGGATCTGCAGGAAATTTTATTTTGGCCTCTCTCGTCAACAGGTTCAACATCCCAGTGACCAGTCTCGCCAGACCCCTCTACATCAATTGTGTAAACAATGAAAGATTGGATTGTACCATACGTTTCCGCACGGAGCCCCTTCTAATGTGCATCGGACCTCATCACGAGAAGATTGAATTTTTGGTCCTCCCCAATTGCACTTCCGAAATCCTCCTTGGACTACCCTGGCTTCAACTCCATTCCCCAACCCTGGATTGGTCCACTGGGGAGATCAAGAGTTGGGGGCCCTCTTGTTTCAAGGACTGCCTAAAACCGGTTCCCAGTACCCCTTGCCGTGACTCTGTGGTTCCCCCTGTAACCGGTCTCCCTAAGGCCTATATGGACTTTGCGGATGTTTTTTGCAAAAAACAAGCTGAGACTCTACCTCCTCACAGGCCTTATGATTGTCCTATTGACCTCCTCCCGGGCACTACTCCACCCCGGGGCAGAATCTATCCTCTGTCCGCCCCAGAGACTCTTGCTATGTCGGAGTACATCCAGGAAAATTTAAAAAAAGGCTTTATCCGTAAATCCTCCTCTCCTGCCGGAGCCGGATTTTTCTTTGTGTCCAAAAAAGATGGCTCTCTACGCCCTTGCATTGACTACCGCGGTCTTAATAAAATCACGATAAAGAACCGCTACCCTCTACCCCTCATCTCTGAACTCTTTGATCGCCTCCAAGGTGCCCACATCTTTACCAAACTGGACTTAAGAGGTGCTTATAATCTCATCCGCATCAGAGAGGGGGATGAATGGAAAACGGCATTTAACACTAGAGATGGACACTTTGAGTATCTGGTCATGCCCTTTGGCCTGTGCAACGCCCCTGCCGTCTTCCAAGACTTTGTTAATGAAATTTTTCGTGATCTCTTATACTCCTGTGTTGTTGTATATCTGGACGATATCCTGATTTTTTCTGCCAATCTAGAAGAACACCGCCAGCATGTCCGTATGGTTCTTCAGAGACTTCGTGACAATCAACTTTATGCCAAGATAGAGAAATGTCTGTTTGAATGCCAATCTCTTCCTTTCCTAGGATACTTGGTCTCTGGCCAGGGACTACATATGGATCCAGACAAACTCTCTGCCGTCTTAGATTGGCCACGCCCCTCCGGACTCCGTGCTATCCAACGTTTTTTGGGGTTCGCCAATTATTACAGGCAATTTATTCCACATTTTTCTACCGTTGTGGCCCCTATCGTGGCTTTAACCAAAAAAAATGCCAATCCCAAGTCTTGGCCTCCTCAAGCGGAAGACGCCTTTAAACGGCTCAAGTCTGCCTTTTCTTCGGCTCCCGTGCTCTCCAGACCTGACCCATCTAAACCCTTCCTATTGGAGGTTGATGCCTCCTCTGTAGGAGCTGGAGCGGTCCTTCTACAAAAAAATTCTTCCGGGCATGCTGTTACTTGTGGTTTTTTTTCTAGGACCTTCTCTCCGGCGGAGAGGAACTACTCCATCGGGGATCGAGAGCTTCTAGCCATTAAATTAGCACTTGAGGAATGGAGGCATCTGCTGGAGGGATCAAGATTTCCTGTTATTATTTACACCGATCACAAGAACCTCTCCTATCTCCAGTCTGCCCAACGGCTGAATCCTCGCCAGGCCAGGTGGTCTCTGTTCTTTGCCCGATTTAATTTTGAAATTCACTTTCGGCCTGCCGATAAGAACATTAGGGCCGATGCTCTCTCTCGTTCCTCGGATGCCTCGGAAGTTGAACTCTCTCCGCAACACATCATTCCTCCTGACTGCCTGATCTCCACTTCTCCAGCCTCCATCAGGCAAACTCCTCCAGGAAAGACCTTCGTCTCTCCACGCCAACGCCTCGGAATCCTCAAATGGGGTCACTCCTCCCATCTCGCAGGTCATAAAGGCATCAAGAAATCTGTGCAACTCATCTCTCGCTTCTATTGGTGGCCGACTCTGGAGACGGATGTCGTGGACTTTGTGCGAGCCTGCACTGTCTGTGCTCGGGATAAGACTCCTCGCCAGAAGCCCGCTGGTTTTCTTCATCCTCTGCCTGTCCCCGAACAGCCTTGGTCTCTGATTGGTATGGATTTTATTACAGACCTACCCCCATCCCGTGGCAACACTGTTGTTTGGGTGGTCGTTGATCGATTCTCCAAGATGGCACATTTCATCCCTCTTCCTGGTCTTCCTTCAGCGCCTCAGTTGGCTAAACAATTTTTTGTACACATTTTTCGTCTTCACGGGTTGCCCACACAAATAGTCTCGGATAGAGGCGTTCAATTCGTGTCAAAATTCTGGAGGGCTCTCTGTAAACAACTCAAGATTAAATTAAACTTTTCTTCTGCATATCATCCTCAATCCAATGGACAAGTAGAAAGAATTAACCAGGTCTTGGGTGATTATTTACGACATTTTGTTTCCTCCCGCCAGGATGATTGGGCAGATCTTCTACCATGGGCCGAATTCTCGTATAACTTTAGAGTCTCTGAATCTTCCTCCAAATCCCCATTTTTCGTGGTGTACGGCCGTCACCCTCTTCCCCCCCTCCCTACTCCCTTGCCCTCTGGTTTGCCCGCGGTAGATGAAGTGACTCGTGATCTTTCCACCATATGGAAAGAGACCCAAGTTTCTCTTTTACAGGCTTCATCTCGCATGAAAAAGTTTGCCGATAAGAAAAGAAGAGCTCCCCCCATTTTTGCTCCCGGAGACAAGGTATGGCTCTCCGCTAAATATGTCCGCTTTTGTGTCCCCAGTTACAAACTGGGTCCACGCTATCTTGGTCCCTTCAAAGTCTTGTGCCAAATTAATCCTGTCTCTTACAAACTTCTTCTTCCTCCTTCTCTCCGTATTCCTAATGCCTTTCATGTCTCTCTTCTTAAACCACTCATCATCAACCATTTCTCTCCCAAATTAGTTTCTCCCACTCCTGTCTCCGGTTCTTCTGACGTCTTCTCAGTGAAAGAGATACTGGCCTCCAAGACGGTCAGAGGAAAAAAGTTCTTTTTGGTGGATTGGGAGGGCTGTGGACCTGAAGAGAGATCCTGGGAACCTGAGGACAACATCCTAGACAAAAGTCTGCTCCTCAGGTTCTCAGGCTCTAAGAAGAGGGGGAGACCCAAGGGGGGGGGTACTGTTACGCCGAGCGCTCCGGGTCCCCGCTCCTCCCCGGAGCGCTCGCTTCTCTCTCGCTACCGCAGCGCTCCGGGCAGCTCCACTGACCCGGTGCGCTGCGATACCGTCTCCAGCCGGGATGCGATTCGCGATGCGGGTAGCGCCCGCTCGCGATGCGCATCCCGGCTCCCGTACCTGACTCGCTCTCCGTCTGTCCTGTCCCGGCGCGCGCGGCCCCGCTCCCTAGGGCGCGCGCGCGCCGGGTCTCTGCGATTTAAAGGGCCACTGCGCCGCTGATTGGCGCAGTGGTTCCTATTAGTGTGTTCACCTGTGCACTCCCTATTTATACCTCACTTCCCCTTCACTCCCTCGCCGGATCTTGTTGCCATTGTGCCAGTGAAAGCGTTTCCTTGTGTGTTCCTAGCCTGTGTTCCAGACCTCCTGCCGTTGCCCCCGACTACGATCCTTGCTGCCTGCCCCGACCTTCTGCTACGTCCGACCTTGCTTCTGTCTACTCCCTTGTACCGCGCCTATCTTCAGCAGTCAGAGAGGTTGAGCCGTTGCTAGTGGATACGACCTGGTCACTACCGCCGCAGCAAGACCATCCCGCTTTGCGGCGGGCTCTGGTGAAAACCAGTAGTGACTTAGAACCGATCCACTAGCACGGTCCACGCCAATCCCTCTCTGGCACAGAGGATCCACTACCTGCCAGCCGGCATCATGACAAAAGTATCTAGCCATGGGTATCATTTCAATCATAATGACCCACAGAATAAAGAACACATATCATTTTTAGCGTAAAGTGTACAGGGTGAAAACAAAACCCTCCAAAATGGGCAAAATTGTGGTTTTCATTTAAAATTTCCTCCCTAAAAAAATAATTTTGAGAGGTTTCATTACAAAGTGCAATTGTTCACGCAAAAAACGAGCCCTTATATGGTTCTGGGAGTTTTACAAGGCGAGGAGGAAAAAATGAAAACGCAAAAATAAAATTGGCCTGGCCCTTAAGGTTAAAATGGGCTTGGTCCTTAAGGGGTAAACAACTAATTTGTTTTTGTATTTTTTCTTTCATGAACATTGCCATCTTCCACAGTTTAAATATACTGCACTATATACAGAAATGTACATTGATTTTTTTTTCTTTTTTTTATGCAGAGGCAACATATTGTCACGTTGTATAACATGGCACAGGAAAGAATGAGTTGAAAGATTTTGTGAAGTTCTCAGATCTAAGAATTCAGCCCAATATACCAGTTTATTATTTAACAGCGCCTTTGATATACATTAATATCGAAAAGTAAGTTTACTTGCAGGAGCACATGTCTACGGTGAGCGCATTCTTCTGAAGCATTTTGATTTGTAAGCTTCTTTCCCTGGA
The DNA here is from genome assembly GCF_029499605.1 of Hyla sarda. NCBI lineage: Eukaryota > Metazoa > Chordata > Amphibia > Anura > Hylidae > Hyla > Hyla sarda. The sequence continues at coordinate 179,348,069 of NC_079193.1, read as the reverse complement.
CACAACTCCTGAAAATAAAAGCATTGTTCTTTATGAATTTTTAACACACTTCTTCCTGATAAGCTTTCAGGTAGGCAACATCACTATGTGGACTTTGCTTTGCTGCCTGCACCTATTTGTAAACAAGTATGAACAACTAGGGAGCATTAGTGTCAGCTTCCAGCAAAGCCAGCATCCGGAAAATACAGAGGCGAGCATTCCGTGTCAGTGTGACAAAGTGGAGCAGAAATTCATAAGTCATAATAATTTCTTCCAAAAAATGTTTACATGGGAGAAGCATACTTGCTCCATAGTGCAAAGGAAAAGAGGATGAAGACTTGTACTATCTAGTTAAATCTACTCCACAGCAGTACAGTATGTAACTATAAATGTGACATACATTGGGAATTAGAGTGTTAATCGGTGTGGGTGATAAGAAGTGATGTGTGCCATAACAAGCCAGCAGTCAGTTCTAGACCCTTAACCTCCTACCAAATACTGAGTCAGGGAGGGATATGAGACCCCTGACATTAATGGCTAAATAGAAAAATAGATGTCTAGGGATGCCTCTCTATCTCTGATCATAGTTCATAGCCTCCTTTCAGCTATGGAGTTAACATAACATACCTTCGATGTCATACAGAGTACTGATCACTGCCAAGAGACAGTTTGACGGTCCGAAGTCTCCAGTGCCATTGATGGTTGCTTCCCTGATAAGATCACCAGAATTCAATCACTGTCAAGACTTTTCCTCATTCCACTTTGTTATGCATGTCACAATTTCCCAATGTCCTCTGCACAAGTGTTTCAAAATACATACTATAGAAAGAAATACAAGCCTACGTTTAACCGCGTGCCTTTACTGGAGAACTGAAGTGTGCAATGCTGTCACATTATCGATTAGAATAGTTAGATTGTACTATTATTATTACCATCATGTAATTTTAAAGGATGTCAGACCAAGTAGAATGACAGAAATAATTTACTTGTGTTTATTACATACATATTCATGTATGGTAGTCGAGTCTTACGGGTTAGACTAGCCCTGACAAAAATAATTTAAATAATTGGTAACTGCACATAGTGGTAGAATATGTAGAATATGTCATGAAAAAACAATCTCAGAATCAGAATAATCAGTAAAAGCATCCCAGAGTTATTAATGCTTAACGTGACAGTGGTCAGAATTGTAAAAAATGGCTCCGTCCTTAAAGGGGTTCTCCACTGCCTTAACCTACTTTTGGCAGTTAGTTAGTTCTGTGCCTATATGTTATTATGGCTTTTTTTTCATGTTGTTAACGGTTCTGTATGTGGTGTTTTACTTACCTTTTTTCCAGACCCGGAAGCTGGTTTCTTCATTTGCTTCCTGCCTTGCTTCGACCACTTTTTTTCTTTTCTTCCGCCGCCATCTTGCCACCAGGACGTCACCGTGGAGGGTGTTGTGTTGGAGGTCGGCCTACCCCTCGCTCCGTACGTGCCCGAAGGCTGTCTGGGCTTGCTGGGAGTTGTAGTTTCGCAACCGCTGGAGGCACCCTGGTTGGGAAACACTGCCATAGCAAACCTTCAGGAGCTGTCCAGCGCTCCGGGACTCACCTCTGGCCAGGTTAGGGTTAACAATGCTCCAGCGCGTCAGACCCGATGCTGACATCACTATGGCACATGCGCAGATGATCATCCGGAGCGAGGACCAACTGCGCATGCGCCCATCACGGCATCCGATTCGCCGAAAGCAGCCCAATCCGCATTCAGCTTAGAAGAAGCTGAAAGAAAGGAGGGTGCGCGCTGATGACGACAGAGGATTCCGTCGCGCGGTAGGCGGGCATGTACGGAGCGAGGGGCAGGCCGGCCTCCAACACACCACCCTCCATGGTGACGTCCTGGTGGCAAGATGGCGGCGGAAGAAAAGAAAAAAAGTGGTCATGGCAAGGCAGGAAGCAAATGAAGAAATCAGCTTCCGGGTCTCGAAAAAAGGTAAGTAAAACACCACATACAGAACCGTTAGCAACATGAAAAAAAGCCATAATAACATATAGCCACAGAACTAACTGCCAAAAGTAGGTTAAGGCAGTGGAGAACCCCTTTAAGGTGAAAATGAGCTGCGTCCTTAAGGGGTTAAAGCTCAGCATTCTCATTTTGTTTCTCATGTGTTTTTCCATTTGCTCCTTTATAGGAAAAAAAAGTGTTAATTGTGTCAAACATGTTTGTACATGGTAGAACAAAAAATTAACTTGTAATTATAAGAATATGACATTAGGATTCATTCATACTTTGCAGACATATCGCATTTTCTGTAGCAATTTTCACAAAACCACTGCACTTAAGCAAAAGTTTGTGACTACAATGCATTTAATTACTACTCTTTGACACATTAATTTTACACACAAAACAACCCTGGTTTAGACCTTAACTTCAGGAAAATGGCAGCTTGCCAGACTTCTGAACATTGCCAGGTCCAGCTTTTGCAAACCTGACAATGCAGTCAGTAAAGCAGTGCTTTATTGTAACATCTTGCTGGGATAAGCACTATGTGCTGGCCCAGCAAGGAAAGAGTTAACTAGCGCTGCAAAATTGTTAGCTGTTAACGAAACACATCAAAAAGTTTGGTGAGCCTTAAAAGTTTTTTCATCTCTAGTAAGTGTTACGCCTAGCGCTCCGGGCCCCCGCTCCTCCCCGGAGCGCTCACGGCGTCTTTCTCCCTGCAGCTCCCCGGTCAGTCCCGCTGACCGGGAGCGCTGCTCTGTCATGGCCGTTGGGGATGCGATTCGCACAGCGGGACGCGCCCGCTCGCGAATCGCATCCCAGGTCACTTACCCGTTCCCGTCCCCTGCTGTCATGTGCTGGCGCGCGCGGCTCCGCTCTCTAGGGCGCGCGCGCGCCAGCTCCCTGAGACTTAAAGGGCCAGTGCACCAATGATTGGTGCCTGGCCCAATTAGCTTAATTGGCTTCCACCTGGTCCCTGACTATATCTATCCTCCTCCCATGCACTTCCTTGCCGGATCTTGTTGCCCTTGTGCCTAGTGAAAGCGTTTTGTGTGTTTAAAGCCTGTGTACCAGAACTTCTGCTATCTCCCCTGACTACGAACCTTGCCGCCTGCCCCCGACCTTCTGCTACGTCCGACTTTGCTTCTGCCTACTCCCTTGTACCTCGCCTATCTTCAGCAGCCAGAGAGGTGAGCCGTTGCTAGTGGATACGACCTGGTCACTACCGCCGCAGCAAGACCATCCCGCCTTGCGGCGGGCTCTGGTGAAAACCAGTAGTGGCTTAGAACCGGTCCACTAGCGCGGCCCTCGCCATCCCTCTCTGGCACAGAGGATCCACTACCTGCCAGCCGGCATCGTGACAGTCGCCATCCCTCTCTGGCACAGAGGATCCACTACCTGCCAGCCGGCATCGTGACAGTAGATCCGGCCATGGATCCCGCTGAAGTTCCTCTGCCAGTTGTCGCTGACCTCCCTACGCTGGTCGCCCAGCAAGCTCGTCAGATCGCCCAACAAGATCACCAGCTGTCGTACTTGACCACCATGACACAGCAACTCCAGTCACAACTACAGCAAGTACAGTCACAGCTACAGCAGCAACAACCATCTCCTCCGCCAGCTCCTGCACCCCTTCCGCAGCGAGTGGCCACTCCTAGCCTCCGCCTGTCCTTGCCGGACAAATTTAATGGGGACTCTAAGTTTTGCCGTGGCTTTCTTTCGCAATGTTCCCTGCACTTGGAGATGATGTCGGACCAGTTTCCTACTGAAAGGTCTAAGGTGGCTTTCGTAGTCAGCCTTCTGTCTGGAAAAGCTCTGTCATGGGCCACACCGCTCTGGGACCGCAATGACCCCGTCACTGCCTCTGTACACTCCTTCTTCTCGGAAATTCGAAGTGTCTTTGAGGAACCTGCCCGAGCCTCTTCTGCTGAGACTGCCCTGCTGAACCTGGTCCAGGGTAATTCCTCCGTTGGCGAGTACGCCATACAATTCCGTACTCTTGCTTCTGAACTATCCTGGAATAATGAGGCTCTCTGCGCGACCTTTAAAAAAGGCCTATCCAGCAACATTAAAGATGTTCTGGCCGCACGAGAGACTCCTGCTAACCTGCATGAACTCATTCATCTAGCCACTCGCATTGACATGCGTTTTTCTGAGAGGCATCAAGAGCTCCGCCAGGAAAAAGACTTAGATCTCTGGACACCTCTCCCACAGTCTCCACTGCAATCTGCGCCTAGGCCTCCCGCCGAGGAGGCCATGCAAGTGGATCGGTCTCGCCTGACCCTGGAAGAGAGGAATCGCCGTAAGGAAGAGAATCTTTGTCTGTACTGTGCCAGTACTGAACATTTTTTGGTGGATTGCCCAATCCGTCCTCCACGTCTGGGAAACGCACGCTCGCACCCTGCTCTCGTGGGTGTGGCGTCTCTTGATGCTAAGTCGGCTTCTCCACGTCTCACGGTGCGTGTTCGGATTTCTACTTCAGCCAGCTCTTCCCTCTCAGCCGTGGCCTGCCTGGACTCTGGAGCTTCTGGGAATTTTATTCGGGAGTCCTTAGTGAATAAATTCCGCATTCCGGTGACCCGTCTTGTCAAGCCACTCCACATTTCCGCGGTCAACGGAGCCAGGTTGGATTGCACCGTGCGTTTCCGCACGGAGCCCCTCCTAATGTGCATCGGACCTCATCACGAGGAAATTGTATTTTTTGTCCTTCCTAATTGCACTTCTGAAGTTCTCCTTGGACTACCCTGGCTTCAACACCATTCCCCAACCCTGGATTGGTCCACTGGGGAGATCAAGAGTTGGGGTCCCTCTTGTTCCAAGGACTGCCTTCAACCGGTTCCCAGTACTCCCTGCCGTGACCCTGTGGTTCCTCCTGTATCCGGTCCCCCTAAGGTCATTAAGGACTCTGCCTGCCACAGGAAATGCCTCTCCCCCCCTCCCAGTCCCATCAGGCAAGCCCCTGTGTCCCCTCATGGCCCTCGTCCTGATGTCACACTGCCCCGTGCCAGGTCTCGCCCTCTGCCCTCTCTCCCCATTCCTACTCCTGCTGTTCTGCCTGCCGTTGAGGAATCCCTCCATCCTTTCCCGGTGTCCTCATCCCAGGGGAGGCAGTTACCGGATAAAGAGAAGGGGAGACCTAAGGGGGGGGGTACTGTTACGCCTAGCGCTCCGGGCCCCCGCTCCTCCCCGGAGCGCTCACGGCGTCTTTCTCCCTGCAGCTCCCCGGTCAGTCCCGCTGACCGGGAGCGCTGCTCTGTCATGGCCGTTGGGGATGCGATTCGCACAGCGGGACGCGCCCGCTCGCGAATCGCATCCCAGGTCACTTACCCGTTCCCGTCCCCTGCTGTCATGTGCTGGCGCGCGCGGCTCCGCTCTCTAGGGCGCGCGCGCGCCAGCTCCCTGAGACTTAAAGGGCCAGTGCACCAATGATTGGTGCCTGGCCCAATTAGCTTAATTGGCTTCCACCTGGTCCCTGACTATATCTATCCTCCTCCCATGCACTTCCTTGCCGGATCTTGTTGCCCTTGTGCCTAGTGAAAGCGTTTTGTGTGTTTAAAGCCTGTGTACCAGAACTTCTGCTATCTCCCCTGACTACGAACCTTGCCGCCTGCCCCCGACCTTCTGCTACGTCCGACTTTGCTTCTGCCTACTCCCTTGTACCTCGCCTATCTTCAGCAGCCAGAGAGGTGAGCCGTTGCTAGTGGATACGACCTGGTCACTACCGCCGCAGCAAGACCATCCCGCCTTGCGGCGGGCTCTGGTGAAAACCAGTAGTGGCTTAGAACCGGTCCACTAGCGCGGCCCTCGCCATCCCTCTCTGGCACAGAGGATCCACTACCTGCCAGCCGGCATCGTGACAGTAAGTTTGTACAACATAGTAACATAGTTCATAAGGTTGAAAAAAGACCACAGTCCATCAAGTTCAACCTATAACCCTAATGAGTCCCTACTGAGTTGATCCCAGAGGAAGGCAAAAAACCCTCATACTAGAGGTAAAAATTTCTTCATGACTCCAATATGGCATCAGAATAAATCCCTGGATCAACGTTCTGTCCCTATAAATCTAGTATACATAACCATCAATGTTATTACTCTCCAAAAATGCATCCAGACCCCTTTTGGAACTCTTTTACAGAGTTCACCATGACCACCTCCTCAGGCAGAGAATTCCACAGTCTCACTGCTCTTACAGTACAGAACCTCCATCTCTGCTGGTATAGAAACCTTCTTTCCTCTAAACGTAGAGGATGCACCCTTGTTATAGATACATTCCTGGGTATAAATAGGTCATGGGAGAGATCTCTGTACTGTCCCCTGATATATTTATACATAGTTATTAGGTCGCCCCTAAGTCTTATTTTTTCCAAACTAAATAACCCTAATACTGATAATCTTTCTGGGTACTGTAGTCCTCCCTTTACCCGCATTACCCTGGTTGTCTGTCTTTGAACCCTCTCCAGCTCCAATATATCTTTTTTGTACACTGGTGCCCAGTACTATACACAGTATTCTATGTGTGGTCTGACTAGTGATTTGCACAGCGGTAGAATTATTTCCTTGTCGTGGGCATCTATGCCCCTATTGATGCACCCCATGATTTTATTTGCCTTGGCAGCAGCTGCCTGACACTGGTCACTGCAGCTAAATATACTGTTAACTAAGACTCCTAAGTCCTTTTCCACGTCAGTCGTCCCAAGTGTGCTCCCATTTAATAGATAATCCCAGCCCGGATTTTTCTTCCCCATGTGCATTACCTTACATTTATCAGTGTTGAACCTCATCTGTCACTTCCCAGCCCAAACCTCCAACCTATCCAGATCCATTTGTAACAGTTCACTGTTGCTACTTTACTATTCAACCCCTCTACAAGGTCATTAATGAATATATTAAATAGAACAGGACCCAAGACTGATCCCTGTGGTACCTCAGTAGTAACAGTCACCCAATCAGAATAAGTACCATTAATAATCCCCCTGTTTCCTATCACTGAGCCAGTTACTTACCCACTTGCACACATTCTTCCCCAGCACAATCATTCTCATTTTATGCACCAACCTTTTATGTGGCCCCGTATCAAATGCTTTGGAAAAATCCAGATATTCAACATCCAGCGATTCCCCCTGGTCCAGTCTGGAGCTCACCTCCTCATAAAAGCTGATCAGGTTAGTTTGACAGGTCCGATCCCTCATAAATAGTGTTGCTCGCGAATATTCGCAATGCAAATTTTATTCGCGAATGTCGCATATTTGCGAGTTTGCGAATATTCGCGAATATAGCACTAAATATTTGTAATTACGAATATTCGTTTTTTGTTTTTTTGTTTTTTTTTTCTTCTTCACAGTACACATCACAGTAATCACCTCTCTCTGCTTCCAGCTTGTGTGGTGTAAAGAAGGCTCTAATACTACCGTGGGAGACTGGCGTGCGAATTTTCGCATATGCTAATTTCTGCGTATGCTAATTTTCGCATATGGGAATTTTTGTAAATGCTAATTTTTGCATATGCTAATTTTCGCATTTGCGAATTTTCGCATATGCGAAAATAAACCGCGAATATTACGAATATGCGAATTTAGCGAATGTGATGAATATTCGTCCATATATTCGCGAAATATCGCAAATTCGAATATGGCCTATGCCGCTCAACACTACTCATAAAGCCATGCTGATATGAAGTCATGCATTTATTTTTATCAAGATACTCCAAAATAGCATCTCTTTTTCTGGCCCCTCGAGAGATTCCCTTATTGAAGAACAAGTTATAATGTATTATATTATGATCACTATTTCCTAGATATCTTTCTACCTCCACATTAGTTAGTCTGTCTATTAATCTTATTGAGATCCACCAAGCTCTGTCAACGGGTATACTGTATATGTTACCACAATTTCAGCTACTGTTTTACATTAAAGGGGTTATCCACCATAAGGTAATTTTAGTATGTACCTGCCAGACAGTAATGGACATGCTTAGGAAGGATCTGTACTTGTCTTGGGGCTAAATGTCTATGTTGTGAGATTACCATAACACTGTGGCTAGCTTTTTGTGAACTGGTATTTAATGTTTCAGTTTTCTTTTTTTGACTACAAATCCCATAATTCCATTTTCCTCCCTCCCACACATCAGCCACCCCACCCATTGAAACATAAATGAGCTGCATCCATTCAAAAGACATGTGGTTTTCAATTAGGGTGCCTACAGCTCTCTCCCACCAAGCGATCGATCCACCCATTGAAGCAGACAGGCTCCCTGTCATCAGCTGACTAGTGAGTCAGGTCTCGGCTGCATTGCACCCTGGCAAAAATCTGAGACAGCAGTCATTTTGTATGCTGTTAAAAATAAATATTGGGGGGAAAATCACATAAGAATTGTGAGAAAACCGTCACGCACAGGTACAGACACTATATTATGAACTACACTAACTTTACAGCCCCTCTAGCACAGTCAAATAAAAATAAAATCCTGGAATACCCCTTCAAGAATGCTTGAGTTCAGCTAGAAAAAAAAAAAATTTTCAGCCACTGCACCATCTCCTAGGCATTCTCCACATTACTCCATGCAGGAACAGTCCAGAGAGTTGATCATTGCCTTTCTATGTTTTCCCCTCATATGTGGTGGTTTGATTTGAAAGAACACTCAATATTCCATTATTTAATCACACATTCCTTGTTAAACTATTTTCCACATCTTGGTGTAATAGTATATCTGTGGCCTAAGGCAGTTTGAGCATAATAACACATATTTATGTCAATGATATTATGGTCTCAGGATACTTTTAGAGAAAACAATGATATTTAGTAGTGTTGCTTGCGCATTTTCGCAATGCGAATTTTATTCGCGAATATTGCATATTTGAGATTTCCCGAATATTCGCGAATATAGCACTATATATTCGCAATTACGAATATTCTTTTTTTTTTCACAGTACACATCACAGTGATCATCCCTCTCTGCTTTCAGCTTGTGTAGTGTAAAGAAGGCTCTAATACTACTGTGTGAGACCACTGGGCAAATTTTCGCTTATGCAAATTTTAGCATAAGCGAATTTTCGTATAAGCAAATTTTTGCATATGCGAAAATAAAACGCGAATATTAAGAATATGCGAATGTAGCGAATATATGACGAATATTCGTCCATATATTCGCGAAATATCACGAATTCGAATATGGCCTGTGCCACTCAACACTAATATTTAGCCAAGTCCAAACAAGAATACCATTCGGCACTGCCTCTCCTTCATTAAAACACTTAGAATGGACGCGGACTTAACCAGTGCTCATGAGATCTTGCTGCTGTCGGTGCTCAGTGATATAGTGTCATAGTTCGCAGTAAATACCTTGTATAGAAAGAAGCCACGGCACTCGATCCGGATGCAATTAAAAGGCTTTATTCCCGCTGGAGGTACAAGAACACGTCAGGAGGGGGAGAAGAGACGGTCCTTTGTAATTGCATCCGGATCAAGTGCCGTGGCTTCTTTCTATACAAGGTACTAATATTTAGCATTAACACCTTTCAACCGTGGATGTCAGCCTTGCATCACTTTGGTAAAGAATCTTTAAAGTTTGCAATAAAGATGAAAGTTAAAGATTCTTCTACAGTAATGTTGAAGATCTACAATAAAATCCTCAACTGGTCATTTATAAAAATGTAAGTATTTTTTTTTTAACTTGCTTCTTACCCATCAATATTCACAAAGTAATTTGTAACAAATCAACATTAAAATGCATTTGATTTATGTGAATTTTCAGGGTTGTTGTTTGACACACTGCAAGTCATTATCTTTGCTAGCAATGGACTCCAACAGTCTGTGCTGCCATGGAACCTACTTCTAAAGTGAATCCCACCATTTACACCACCCATTTACCCCTCCGGAGGCTGCGGGCGACGGTGATCGGCGGGCGGCGACAGAGATCGGCGTGGGCGGCGTGCTGCGTGCGGCAGAAGAGGATGACTCCCTGGATCCTACGGAAGCCGTTTCGCGGGCTTTTTATGTATAAATAGCGAGGGAGCCAATCCCAATCTACCTTTGGATCTGACGAAGAGGGGGTCTCCGCCCCTCGAAACGCGTTATCCCTGTATCATCTTGTATGAATAAAAGAATTCCTTGTTTTATTGGACTCTGGACTCACGGCTCTTTCATTAAATCACAGGAGCGCTTTTTGAGCACCGTGCTTTTTGGTGGATCACAGACTCCCACTTCCAATCTACATTCAAACAATAACATGACACAAAAGCACATTCTAGACAGCAGCCCACTGTTATTCTGCTGTCAATTTCCAGCTCTTTCTCCTCAGGCACATTTCACGAGGTCTGAGCTGAAGCTCACTTCATCACCAGTATGTCTCTTCACAGCTACATCACTCATCTCTGAGGTTTCCTTTTGCCAGCCCCCATTTTAGAGAACTGTCCCATGCTTCTCTCTCTTCCTTTCACTTGAATACAGGGGACCTCTGCATGCCACTTTGTCTTTGCCGCAGTATAACTTTCCTGAAGTAGCTCAATGTACATCTTATACGACAGTAACATCTAATGATAAAAATTAAAGGGCTATTTCTTCCATATTGACCTACATTCAGATAGGGTGCTTAGCATGACAATATATATATATATATATATATATATATTTATATATATATATATATATATATATATATATATATATATATATAGAATCAAGTAGAAGCGGCACACCAGTATACCAATGAAAGCGTGGGTTTATTCACACATCTGTGCAGAAATGCTTTTCTGCACAGATGTGTGAATAAACCCACGCTTTCATTGGTATACTGGTGTGCCGCTTCTACTTGATTCTACATATTATTTGGGAGTTGGTCGGTTCCCGAAGCTTGGCACCCGGGCGGATCTGGAATCCTGGTGCACGGTGCTCCCCCTGATCTATTATTGCTAATATATATATATATATATATATATATATATTCAAGAATATTCAGCATTTATAAAGTCATCAGTCTTTTACTTAAGCAAGAGAGAACTTGTTAAAATCATGCCAATTACATTTTGGCGTATATATTCATATATTTGTATGCCCAGACATCATATGTGGTGTGAAGAATAAAAACTGCAACTTGTCCTCAAAAGACCTCAATGCAAATATACAAATGGGACAAAAATAGGTCAGTCGTAAAAAGGTTACATTCTATAATATAAAATGGCAGGAAAAAGCATAAATGCTCATTTTGGTTTCAAGTAGAATGACATATTCTCTCAGTTCACGAACACACTAAAGGGATTAAACTGTATAGTGTGGTAAACTCTAGTCTACATTCAAGTGTTTGAAAGAAATGAATGTTAATATATACAGTATCCATGTAGTCTCATTCAGTCACATTGATTTCTGGTTCAATCCATTATGAGCCGTTACTCTAACAGCATAACTGCTGACTCTATATACTGTATGTATGTATTAAAGAGCCTTTTATTGCCACATGGCTGATTGTGTTGTGCTGAGAATTGTCCTTTACAATAGATTTTAATGATTGTTATGCATTCCCTTACAGAGAAAGCTCCACCTTTAAAGATAGTTTACCAATACCTTATCTCACAGTAATTATAATAATAATGTATAGTATATCTTGCAATATAGGCATAGTATACAAACTAGATTTGGGTGGGCATTTCCTATGTGTCCAGACTAGAGGAGGAAACACTCGGCAGTAGGAATCTTATGTGGTCAATTTAAAGGCGTATCCTGTAAAGTAAATTTTATATTTAACCCCTTTTTGCATTTTAGTTTTTTCCTCCTCACCTTTTAAAAATCGTAATGCTTTCAGTTTTTCACCTACAGACCCATATGATGACAGACTGATAATGATATCAGTTATTTTTACCAAAAAATCTACAGTGAAGCCAAAAAACTTATATAGCTTTGATTTTGTTCACTACTGTTAAAAAATTATAAATTTTTGCACAAAAATTAGCATGTTTAAAATTTCTTCTTCTGACCCCTATAACTTTTTATTTTTCCGCATACAGGCCAATATGAGGGCTAATTTTTTTTGCACAGTGATCTGAAGTGTTTATCAGTACCATTTTTGTTTTGGTGGATCTTTTTGATATCTATTTATAAAAAATTTTAGGGTATACAAAGTGACCAAAAATATTCAATTTTTTTTTACGTTTATGCCATTGACTGTGCAGTTTAATTAACATAATATTTTTATGGTTCAGAAATTTACAATACCACATATTTATATTTTAGTTTACATATTTTTTATATGGGAAAAGGAGGGTGACTCAAACTTTTATTAGTGAAAGGGCTAAGTCCCATTTATTAAGGTTTTTTTTCACTTTTTTTTTACACATTTATAGCCACCATAGGGAACTATAACATGCAATCTTCTGATTGCATACACTGATCATACCATGCCATAGCATAGCATTGATCAGTGTTATCGGCGCTCTGCTTCTCAATCCTGGATCTCAGGCATGGAGCAATAGATCGCCAATTGGACACCGAGGAGGAAGGTAGGGACCCTCCTTGCTTCCTCTCAACTGGTCGGGACACTGTGGTTTTACCACAGTGATCCCGATCAGCCCGACTAAGCTGCCAGGAAGCATTCATTCTGGACGCGCATCTAAGGGGTTAATACCAGACATCCCCGTGATCGGGGATGTCCGGTATTAGCCATGGGTCCTGGCCGTTCATTGCCGCCGTGACCCACCTTGGACTGACCCCGCGTCACAGCGTGGAAGCGGGCGTAGGGCATACAGGTATGCCTTGCGGCCTTAACAGGTTAAATGACTCAAGGTGCGATGATAAATATTAGAAGACATACTCAGCCCCATGTGTTTTAATTTTTATCATCACACTTTAAATGCTTTTAAATATAAAATTTACTTTTCAGAATACTTCTGTAACCCCTTAAGGGCCAAGCCCATTTTGGCCTTAAGGACCAGGCCAATTTTTGTTTTTGCACTTTTGGTTTTTTCCTCCTCTCCTTCTAAAAATCATAATGCTTTTATTTTTCACCTACAAACCCATATAAGGGCTTGTTTTTTGCATCACCAATTTTACTTTGTAATGACATCAGTCATTTCACCAAAAAGGCTACGGCAAAACTAAAAAATATTTGTTGGGTGAAATTGAAAAAAATAAAAAACACCATTTCTAACTACATGCACAAAAATTTTGGACTTTGGTATTTTTTTCTGTTTACGCCATCGACCATGTGGTTTAACTAATTTTATATTTTAACAGTTCAGACATTTACACAAGCAGTGATACAACATATGACTATGTTTATTTTTTATTACATTATTTTATTTAACCACTTAGGGACCCAGGGCGTACAGTTGTAGTTGCGTACCTCCAGCTGTTGTATAACTACATCTCTTTGGCGATCAGTACATGCTGGGAGTTGTAGTTTTGCAACAGCTGGAGGCACACTGGTTGGAAAATACTGAGTCAGATAACAGAACCTAACTGAAGGTTTTCCAACCAATGTGCCTCCAGCTGTTGCAAAAGTAAAACTTCCAGCATGTACGGTCTGTCAGTGCATGTTGGGAGTTGTAGTTTTGCTACAGCTGGAGGTTTGCCCCTCCATGTGAATGAACAGTTTCCTGCTTCAAGTTTGAGCAGCAGCAAATTTTCCGCTGCAGTGCAAACTCCTAGCGGGAAACTCACCGTAAACCCCCGTCTGTGTAAATGAACCCTAAAAACACTACACTACATTAACACATAATAAAGGGTAAAACACTACATATACAACCCCTTACACTGTCCCCCCATCCCCCTCTCAATAAAAATGAAAATTATATTGTAAGGCAGTGTTTCCAAAATGGAGCCTCCAGCTGTTGCAAAACTACTCCCAGTATTTCCAGACAGCCACTGACTGTACAGGCATGCTGGGAGTTTAGCAACAGCTGGAGGCACACTGTTTGGGAATCACTGGCGTAGAATACCCATATGTCCACCCCTATGAAATCCCTAATTTAATCCTCAAATGTGCATGGTGCTCTAAATTCGGAGCCCTTTCATATTTCGAGGAAACAGTTTAGGGCCACATATGGGGTATTTCCGTACTCGGGAGAAATTGCACTACACATTTTGGGGGGCTTTTTCTCCTTTTACCCCTTATGAAAAGGAAAAGTTGGGGTATACACCAGCCTGTTAGTGTAAAAAAATTAAAAAAATTACACTAACTTGTTGGTGTTGCCCCATCCTTTTTTTTCACAAGAGGTAAAAGGAAAAAAAGACCCCCATAATTTGTAACACAATTTCTCCTGAGTACGGAAATACCCCATATGTGGATGTAAAATGCTCTGCGGACTTACAAAAAGGCTCAGGAGTGAGAGCGCACCATGTACATTTGATACTTAAATTAGTGATTTGCACAGGGGTGGCTGATTTTACAGCAGTTCTGACATAAATGCAAAAAAAAAGGCACATGTGACCGCATTTTGGAAACTACACCCCTCACGGAATGTAACAAGGGGTATAGTGAGCCTTAACACCCCACAGATGTTTAACGAATTTTCATTATAGTTGGATGTGAAAAGGAAAAAAAAAAATTTTTTAAGTAAAATGCTGGTGTTACCCTACATTTTTCATTTTCACAAGGAAAAATAGAAAAGAAAAGCCCCCCAAAATTTATAACCCCATTCCTTCTGAGTGAGAACATACCTCATGTGTGGATGTAAAGTGCTCTGCGAGCGAACTACAATGCTCAAAAGAGAAGGAGCGTTATGGGGCATTTGGAGAGAAAATGTGTCCGGAATTGAAGGCCACCTGTGTTTACAAAGCTCCTATAGTGCCAGAACAATGGACCCCTCCCCCCACATGTAACCCTATTTTGGAAACTACACCCCTCACATAATGTAATAAGGGGTACAGTGAGCATTTACGCCCCACAGGTGTCTGACAGATTTTTGGAACAGTGTTCCTTGAAAATGAACAATGTAATTTTTCAAGATCTGTCAAATGCCAGTGGGGTGTAAATGCTCACTGCACCCCTTATTAAATTTGGTGAGGAGTGTAGTTTCCAAAATGGGGTCACATGTGGGGGGTCCACTGTTCTGGCACCACGGGGGGCTTTGTAAATGCACAAGGCCCTCGACTTCTATTCCGACCAAATTCTCTATCCAAAAGCTCAATGGCGCTCCTTCTCTTCTGAGCATTGTAGTGCGCCAGCAGAGCACTTGACGTTTACACATGGGGTATTTCCATACTCAGAAGAACTGGGGTTAAAAATTTTGGGGGGCATTTTCTCCTATTACCTCTTGTAAAAATGTAACATTTGGGGGAAAAAACTGCAGTGTAGTGGAAACATTTTCTTTTTCCATTTGGGGTGTTAAGGCTCACTGTACACCTCGTTATGTTCCTTGAGGGGTATAGTTTCCAAAATAGTATGCCATGTGATTATTTTTTTTTGCTTTTCTGGCACCATAGGAGCTTCCTAAATGTGACATGCCCCCCAAAAACCATTTCAGCAAAATTTGCTTTCCAAAAGCCAAATGTGACTCCTTTTCTTCTGAGCATTGTAGTACACCCAGAGTGCACTTGACATCCGACCACACATGGGGTATTTCCATACTCAGAAGAGATGGGGTTACAAATTTTTGGGGACATTTTCTCCTATTACCCCTTGTAAAAAATGTGTGGAAAATTTGTGGAAAAACCATAATTTTAGTGAAAAAGAAAATTAATTTACACATCCAACTTTAACGAAAAGTCGTCAAACACCTGTGGGGTGTTGAGGCTCACTGGGCTCCTTGTTACATTCCATGAGGGGTATAGTTTCCAAAATAGTATACCATGTGTTTTTGTTTTTTCTTTGCTGTTCTGGCACTATTGGGGCTTCCTAAATGTGACATGCCCCCAAAAAATGATTTCAGAAAAACTCACTCTCTTCCCCTTGTCGCTCCTTCCCTTCTGAACCCTCTAGTGCACCCACAGAGCAATTGATATACACATATGAGATATTTCCCAAAAAATTGGGTTAAACATTTTAGGGTGATGTCTCTCCTTTTACCCCTTGTAAAAATAAAAAACTGGGTCTACAAGAGCATGCGAGTGTAAAAAATGAAGATTTTGAATTTTCTCCTTCACTTTGCTGCTATTCCTGTGAAACACCTAAAGGATTAACACACTGAATGTCATTTTAAATACTTTGAGGGGTGCAGTTTTTATAATAGGGTCATTTATGGGATATTTCTAATATGAAGGCTCCTCAAATCCACTTGAAAAGTGAACTGGTCCCTGAAAAATTCAGATTTTGAAAATTTTGTGAAAAACTGGAAAATTGCTGATGAACTTTGAAGCCCTCTGATGTCTTCCAAAAGTAAAAACATGTAAACTTTATGATGCAATCATAAAGTAGACATATTGTATATGTGAATCAATATATAATTTATGTGGGATGTCCATTTTCCTTATAAGCAGAGAATTTCAAAGTTTAAAAAACGGCAACATTTTCATATTTTTCATCAAATGCTAGAATTTTTAACCAAGACATTTTTAACCAAGAAAAGTATTTTTTTACCACTAGCATCCCAGAGTTATTAATGCTTAAAGTGACAGTGGTCAGATGTGCAAAAAATGCCTGGGTCCTTAAGGTGAAAATGGGCTGGGTCCTTAAAGGGTTAAACAATGGGAAAAGAGTTAAACTTTATTAGGGAAGGGGTTAATCCACTTAATTTTTTTACACATTTTACTTTTTTTTGTCCCCATAGAGGGCTATACCATGCATTTTGATTGCACACACTGTTCAATGTTATGTCATAGCATGGCATTGATTAGTGTAGTCGGTGCTCTGCTGCTCTAGCCTGCCATAGCTGGCCAGAGCCTCAGAGCACCGATTGGATGGGGAGGAGACAGGTAAGCGCCCTCCCGCCATCCACTTAGCTGATTGGAACCCACATATAGGATCCAGCTATGTTTTGCATGTGTAAACCTATACACCTATGGTATGAAACTTTCACTTGGTATTTATTTTTAGGCTAGTAACCTTGATGACCCAGAGATTTATTTTGAATTTTTTTTGGCACATTCTAAAGACCCATAGACCCATATCTTTTCCACAAAAATTATTTCCATTGACAAAGTTGTACTAGAGCTTCTTTTTTGTGGGACAGGGTGTACTTTTTATTGGCACTCTATATTATATAATATAATGTATTATGGAGCCCAAAAAATATCTGTAAGGCAAAATTTAAAATTTTAGGGGGCGATATTTTTTTGGGCGTTCACAATATGGTACATCTTCATTGTATGGGTCTGTGCGACTCCAATTATACCAAACTTAGATATATATATTTTTTTAAGGTTAAAAAAAATAGAAAACTTGAAAAAGAAAAAAAAAATGTTAGTTCAATACCATGTTCTGACCCCTATAACTTGTTAGGGTTTATTTTTTTGTTCCATGAGCTATAGTTTTTAACAGTGCCACGTTTGCATATACATGGCTTTTTGGTCACTTTTTGTTATATGAACAAAAAACAGAAATTTTGTGGTATGGAATTTTTGGGAGTTTGCACTGTTCACAGATGTCAGCTGCTGATAGCAATTGGGGATCTGCCAGTTATGATGCGGACACGACCCGCAGGCCCATGCAATATTTCCCCCACCTGACACATGACATACCAGGGCTTCATAGGCCTGGAAGGTGTTTACTTTTCTTTGTCAGTAACCAGTATTTAAATATTTTTGTGGAAAATGTATAAAAATATAGTGTAGTTACTGAAGCAAAGATAGAAATTCTACAGATTATCTACTTCTAGAGATAAACAAACTTTTAAAAAATTCGATTTGGCCGATTCCCAGAATTTTCCTCCCAAAATTCGGTTTTGTCCGAATTTATTTGTGGCAAATCTGTATTGATAACAGCTATTTCTGGCCTTCAGAGAGCCTCCACAGGGGTGCAGAACAGTTTGCTCTGTTCTAACACGCATAGGGAGTGTGCTGTGTTAGTGAAATAATACTGTTATCATCAAAATTGAAGAGAGTAAATAGATTTTTTAAATGTAATTTTTATTTTATTTAATTTTTATTTATTTACATTTTTCTGGTGAGCATTGAGCTGGCGGTTTGCTGCGAGGCCAGCTACCACCTGTTCAAGCCCATGCCTCTCACCCCCACCCCCCACCCCCACCCCCACCGTCTTACTCTTTTGTGGAACTGCAAATGTTTCATTTAATCAGAAATGGTTCATTATGATCGCTCCAACCTGTTAAATTGGATTCTTGTGGATATTCGACAGTTACTATATGACGTAGGGCCATATAGTGTCTGAATGGCACAGCCTGGAGATGGTGGCAGAATGAGTAGAACATATAGTGGCTGAATGGCACAGCCTGGAGTTGGCTGAATCATGAGCAAAACATATAGTGGCTGAATGGCACAGCCTGGAGTTGGCTGAAGCATGAGGAGACCATATAGTGGCTGAATGGCACAGCCTAGAGGAGGCTGAAGCAGGAGGAAACCATATAGTGGCTGAATGGAATAGTCTGGAGGTGGCATAAGCATGAGGAGACCATATAGTGGCTGAATGGCACAGCCTGGAATTGGCTGAAGCATGAGAAGACCAAATAGTGGCTGAATGGCACAGCCTGGAGTTGACAGAAGCATGAGGAGATGATATGGTGGCTGAATGAGACAGCCTGGAGGTGGCAGCAGCTGCATCAGGAGTCCTGAAAGTGACCCGATGATAGAGTGATGCAGTGAGTGGAAATACCAGTACCCAGTGATGAAGGTGGGTGAAAAATGGTCTGATGTGGAGGAATGTTTGTAACTGGGGAGCAGCGCCTTAAATATGTTTGGCACTATTCATATTTGTGAAGTGTTGGTGTGGCACCATGGTCAATCTACTCTGATGCATCAGGCATTGGTGGGTGGAAATCCTGGCTGATCCATGCAGGATCCATCTTCACAAAGGTCAATTGCTCCACAGTTTTCATGAACAGACGAGTTCTCCTTGGGCTGACTATGGCCCCCGCCGCACTAAACACCCACTCTGATGGCACCCTATTGGCCAGGCAGGACAGCTTTTCCAGGGCAAAATCTGATAGTTGCAGCCACAAATCAAGTTTGTCTGTCCAGAAGTCCAGCGGATCTTCAAGGTGTGTTGGCATGGGCATGTCAAGGTATGCGACCACCTGCTGATTAAGGTCCTGCTCCAGGTCTACCTGCTTCTGATGAGTTGCTCACTATGCGGGTGAAGAAAGCTACTCATCAGCGACTGTAGACTCAGGCTGCTGATGATGGAGCTGGTACTGCTCCTGACACCCCACCCCTCCCCAGCAGCCATGGCATGGAAAGTGAGCGCAGGGGTCCCCCGATTCAGACCTGGGATGATGGATAATGGCGCTGATAGGCATCGGCCAACTGACTACATAGGATGCCTCTGTCGTACGTCAGTTTGTCCTCCCTCTTTGTGGGTGTAAAAAAGGCTCCTATTTTGTGGCGGTAGCGAGGGTCCAATAAGGTGGAGAGCCAGAAGTCATCCCACTGCAGAATGGTGACAATTCGGCTGTCACTAGGCAAGCAACTGAGCATTCATTGTGCAATTTGTGCAAGTGACTCGGAGGGACTACCTGCCTCCATCTCCACTGCATACTGCCACGGTGTATCTGGGTCCTCTGTCTCGCCTTCCTCATAACCCTCTAGCTCCTCTGGCTGCTCCTGCTTCTCCTCTCCTGTCAGATTACTAGAAAAAATGCCCATTTGGCTAATCCTAAACTGTGCTCCACTGTGCCCCTCCCCCTCCTACTCCTCCTCCAGTTCAGCCCCCCAGGGCTCCTGGTGACTTACTAATAATGTGGCTTCCTCAAAGGGCCTGAGAAACAGCAGGTGTCACGTATGAGCTGCCACTGGTTGACATTGAAGTTACACAGGGGAGTAGCCCTATCAGCTTTGATCATCAATAAATAGGTGATGGCTTTTCTCTGTTCGGTCCAACATATGGAGGGTGGAATTCCAATGTGTGGCAACGTCCCAAATCAGTCTATATTGGGGGATACCGTTCTGATGCTGAAGCTTAAGGAGGGTGTGCTTTGCGGTGTACGAGTGGCTGAAGTGCATGTAAAGTTTCTTTCCAATGTTAGGATGTCTTGCTAATGGGGGAAACACTTCAGGAACTGCTTGACAACCAGATTGAACATGTGTTCCATGCAGGGCGCATGGCTCAATCTTCCCAGTCGCAGCGCAGACAAAATGTTCTTCCCATTGTCAATCACCATGGTTCCCATTTCCAGTTTTTGTGGAGTAAGCCATGCTCTGATTTCTTTACAAATGACTTTTAGCAGTTCCTTCCCTGTGTGACTTCATTCGCCGAGGCAAACCATGTGAAGAACAGCATGACACCGCCATGCCCTGCACACATAGTATGCTGAAAGGGCACTGAGTCTTGTCTGGGCAGTGGAGGCTGAGGACACGGTGGAGTATGAGGAGGCGGAGTCACACTGTCACAGGACCAGCGGCATAACCTGTCCAAGTTGGTTTGTGGCTGTGCAGGAACCACATTCACCCAGTGAGCCATAAAGGACATGTATTGTCCCTTACCTTAGTTACAGCTCCAGACGTCGGCGCTGCCGTGAACTTTGGTACTGTTGTCTCTTGGACATGGCTTTGCCGATGGATTGTTGGCGGAATGACTGCCTAAAAGTAAGAGGAGCAGGAGCATCTGGAGCGACAGAAGGAGGGTATGACACGCAGCCCTCTTCGACTGAGGTGGTGGAGCCTTGGCTGGCTGAAAGAGGGAGCGGCATGCCACTAGGTGATGCAGCAGGCTGGACCACTACATCGGAGAAACGGTTCTCCCAGGCCGCTTTATGATGGCAAAGAATACGTTGATGCAGGGCCGTGGTGCCAACATTGGGATCCTAGCCATGCTTTTCTGCCGACATATCTTGCATGTGGCTATGTTAACCACCTCTGGATGCTAAAAAAAACTGCCACACCGCCGAGTAGCTGATTTTCCCACCAACAGTCCACATTAATTG
This sequence comes from Hyla sarda, assembly GCF_029499605.1. Taxonomy (NCBI): domain Eukaryota; kingdom Metazoa; phylum Chordata; class Amphibia; order Anura; family Hylidae; genus Hyla; species Hyla sarda. The sequence goes on along the minus strand of NC_079193.1, from coordinate 179,327,154 downwards.
ACCGCAACTTCCGCCATCTCCAGGAACCCCTGTTGCACTACCTTCCGGGAAGGTAGGCTGCTGCGAAGCAGGTGGTCTCCCCCGGTCACGTTTATCTCCAGAATTTCCACTTCTGACACCATGCTGACTGCCAACCATGCTACCACCTTGCTGACTCAGCTGCTGCCTCACAGGCAACCTACAACCCTCTTATCCTGATGATGATGAAGCCCCTTCTGCACCCGGCTCCCAATTGCGTTAGGCTTCATTTTCATCATTAAGTGTCTGCACGTCACTGATGTGCTCCTCAGGTTCCTCAACAGTGTCTGCTTCAGGACCCTGAATGCTGGTAACACCGCCTCCCACGTCACTCTCCTCATCTCTACTTGCCCGCATAGCGGAGGAAGCGGCGGATGTCTCCACTTCTTGGCTGGACAGTAGCTGCTGACTGTCCTCTATTAGATAGTCCTTACTGATAAGTGGAGCTGAACCTACAGCATAAAATACTTCTTTAGGGGAGGGAAGAGCATAGGACAGAGGCAATGGGAGGAAAGGGACTGCTCCTGGGCAGTGCCAACTAAGGGTAGTGTCTGAGAAACAAACTGACTGTTGACTTGGGGTATCAGATGTCACTTGTGATGAAGTGGATGACCGTGTTAACCAATCCATGATGGCAGATGGGTTGCTGGTCGAGACATGACAGCTAGCTGATACCAGGAACTAAGGCCTCTGTCAGGATTCGGCAGGCTGGTGGTGGATCCTCTGTGTCAGTGAGGGATTGGCGTGGACCGTACCGGAGGACCGGTTCTAAGTTGCTACTGGTTTTCACCAGAGCCCGCCGCAAAGCGGCTCAACCTCACTGGTAGCGGCTCAACCTCACTGACTGCTGAGACAGGCGTGGTACAGGAGGACTAGACAGAGGCGAGGTCAGACGTAGCAGAAGGTCAGGGCAGGCGGCAAGGTTCGTAGTCAAGGGCAACGGCAGAAGGTCTGGAAACACTGGTAAAGGCACTCACAAAACGCTTTAACTAGGCACTAAGGCAACAGGATCCGGCGAGGACAGGAAGGGGAAGTGGGTTTATATACACATGGAGCAGGGAAGCTAATTGACACTGATTGGGCCAGGCACCAACTAGTGGTGCACTGGCCCTTTAAATCTCAGAGAGCTGGCGCGCGCACCCTAGAGAGCGGGGCCGCGCGTGCCGGGATGTGACAGCCGGGGAACGGGACAGGTGAGTAGATAGGGATGCGACCCGCGGGCGGGCGCGTCCTGCTACGCGGATCGCATCCCCGCCGGCAGTGACAGTGCAGCGGGTCTGACCGGGGCGCTGCAGAGAGGAGAACGCCGCGAGCGCTCCGGGGAGGAGCAGGGACCCGGAGCGCTCGGCGTAACAGCCTCTCTTTGGGGAGGGAAGAGCATAGGACAGAGGCAATGGGAGGAAAGGGACTGCTCCTGGGCAGTGCCAACTAAGGGTAGTGTCTGAGAAACAAACTGACTGTTGACTTGGGGTATCAGATGTCACTTGTGATGAAGTGGATGACCGTGTTAACCAATCCATGATGGCAGATGGGTTGCTGGTCGAGACATGACAGCTAGCTGATACCAGGAACTAAGGCCTCTGTCAGGATTCGGCAGGCTGGTGGTGGATCCTCTGTGTCAGTGAGGGATTGGCGTGGACCGTACCGGAGGACCGGTTCTAAGTTGCTACTGGTTTTCACCAGAGCCCGCCGCAAAGCGGCTCAACCTCACTGGTAGCGGCTCAACCTCACTGACTGCTGAGACAGGCGTGGTACAGGAGGACTAGACAGAGGCGAGGTCAGACGTAGCAGAAGGTCAGGGCAGGCGGCAAGGTTCGTAGTCAAGGGCAACGGCAGAAGGTCTGGAAACACTGGTAAAGGCACTCACAAAACGCTTTAACTAGGCACTAAGGCAACAGGATCCGGCGAGGACAGGAAGGGGAAGTGGGTTTATATACACATGGAGCAGGGAAGCTAATTGACACTGATTGGGCCAGGCACCAACTAGTGGTGCACTGGCCCTTTAAATCTCAGAGAGCTGGCGCGCGCACCCTAGAGAGCGGGGCCGCGCGCGCCGGGATGTGACAGCCGGGGAACGGGACAGGTGAGTAGATAGGGATGCGACCCGCGGGCGCGTCCTGCTACGCGGATCGCATCCCCGCCGGCAGTGACAGTGCAGCGGGTCTGACCGGGGCGCTGCAGAGAGGAGAACGCCGCGAGCGCTCCGGGGAGGAGCAGGGACCCGGAGCGCTCGGCGTAACAGCCTCTCTTTGTGACTCCTGCTGCCACTCACCCCTAGTCTGCTGTAACCTCTGCCTGATGAATTTAGGCCTTTGCCATCTCCTCTGTGCACGTCCTGGCACTTCTCTGCCTGACATACTTAGTGCGTTTATGAGGGGAGTACAATACACTTCACTACGCTTAAAACTGTATTTGTCTAGAACAGCAGCAGGTGTGTACTTTTGGCTGTCCTTTCACAGTATCTAGGCCCTTGATAGATTAACAGGTACAAAATAGTACACTACTTAGATGTAGGTACAACACTAGCCGGTGAGTACTTTTACCTGCACTTTCACAGTATCTAGGCCCTTGAGAGTTTAACAGGTACAAAATGTATACTACAGTACACTTAAAAATGTATCTGAATACAACACCAGCCGGTGCATACTTTTGCCTGGACTTTCAAAGTATCAAGGCCCTTGAAACATTAACAGGTACAAAATTGTACACTACTTTGATGTACGTATGTGTTATGCACTTATGAGTAGTGTTGCTCGCGAATATTCGCAATTCGAATATTATTCGCGAATATCGCATATTCGCGAATTCGCGAATTTCGCGAATATAGCGCTCTATATTTTCGTAATTACGAATATTCGTTTTTTTTGTTTTTTTTCTTCACAGTACACATCACAGTGATCATCCCTCTCTGCTTCCAGCTTGTGTGGTGTAAAGAAGGCTGTAATACTACTGTGTGAGACTGGCGTGCAAAAAATTTGCATGTGCGAAAAATTCACATATGCTAATTTTCGCATACGTGAATTTTCGCATATGCGAAAATAAAACGAGGAGATAACGAATATGCGAATATTCGCGAATATATGACGAATATTCGTCCATATATTCGCGAATATTCGCAAATTCGAATATGGCTTATGCCGCTCAACACTACTTATGAGGTCAGAAAAATGTGCTACAGTACGATTAAAAAACGTTTTGGAGTAAAACACCAGCTGTTCAGAACAGTGCACACAAAAGCTGTGTACTAAATCAAAAATTGCACCCTGTCAAAGACTATTAGGAATGGACTGCTGGGTATTATACCGTCTACTGACTAGTATAACCAGCAGAAGATTTGTTGTGGAACAAAGACACAGAATCCTGCTGAAAAATTATTCCTGCCTCCTCTGCTAAGGTTTATGAAGTTGAGGCAACTTGTTGAAATGTATGAGGCAACACACAGCTCTCTGCCCCTCTCTGTAATACAATGCTGAAGAAAGTAACTGGGAGTTTAATGGCTGCAGTAAAAATTCATTTTCAGTGAACAAAAGAACTGCTCTCTGTCTACCAGAATGCTGATGTGACTAGGAGGTGAAACGCTGCTTGAAAAGCTTTTCTGTGTAACACACACACACAGGCTGTCCGTCCTTTCTCTCTGCAGTGTAATGAAGGAAGTGACAAGCCGGAATATGGCTGCCGATTATATAGGGCTATGAGATCACAGGGGTGACTGGCTACTGATAGGCTGCATCCTGCATATGATTCAGGTTCATCCTGCCTACCCGCCTTCCCGCCTTCCCAGAGCTCCTTGCCCCATGTCCTCACATGTTAGATGCCCTGAAGCCTGGATCGCAATACTTGGAGTTTAATTAAGCGATTCACATGATAGAATCGCAGCGATATTCGCATTCGTTGCAAATCAAATTTTTCATGAAATTTGTAACGAATTTGGATTCGTCAGCTTCAATTCGCTCATCTCTATCTACTTCCATTAATTATACAATGACAATGACCACAGAATGACAAATTATTAATTTAACTGACCTTATTGTAGCAACATTTTACAGTTCCTTTTATAAAATTTGATTAGTTAGCACTGTGTAAAATGTAAAAGCCACCAGAGGTCTAAATCAGCAAAAATCTCTGATACAAATCGGTAGAAATCTAAATTGAAACAATAAAGCCTAACTGAATTATACATAAAAATAATGATCCAAATAGGAAACTAAACTACAATATTAGAAGATTGTAAGGAATTTGAGCTTCTGAATTTATTGAAATTAAATAGTATCACCCCCAAGGTTCTCAATGAAACTAAAAGTGGCATTCCTGCCTAAAAAGTATGGTATATAGACAGCATATGCCATGAGTGTCATAGTCTGTACTTATCATGACACAGTAACACTTTTACCTGGATTGCTCATTCAAAGGACAACCGTAGTGGAACACTTTTATATACGCCCGTGCCCGTGCCTCAAAAAAAAACCAAAATAAACTCTTACATACCTTCCTACGAGCCCCCGTTGGTCCGGCTCAGGCCTCACGGTCCGGCAGTGCTGACCTCATTTCACTTCCTGGAGACAGGGACGCCGCAGAGCTGTCGGCGTATCACCGGCTGCAGTGATGTCCCGCCCCGGCCTGTGATAGTCAGTGGGCTCAGCCTATCCCAGGCCGGGCGGGACATCGCTGCGGCAGGTGATACGCAGACGGCTCTGCGGCATCCCCGTCCCCAGGAAGTGGAATGAGGTCAGCACTGCCTAATCGTGAGGCCTTTGCCGGACCAACGGGGGCTCGTAGGAAGGTATGTATGAGTTTATTTTGTTTATTTTTGAGGCCCGGGCATGGGCATATATAAAAGTGTTCCACAACAGTTGTCCTTTAAGTTGCATCATATCAACCTGGGTCATGAAAAGGACATAAAATCTAGATAGAAAAGTCATGATCTGAGTGGTATGAGGCTGCTGGTATGAAAACAGCATTGAGACTTACAGAGGGATGAGACTGCTACAGAGCTGCAGCCAGAAGAGGTAGCTGTGAGTAGATGGGCAGTGACTGGAGCAGGAAGAGGAGAGCTTCCCTGCATGATGCAGACCAGAGACTGGGCATGAGCCAGCAAACTCGTTCGCTAAGACAAGTCAACAAAAACCAACTTAGTTTTAACAGTATTGAGAAATGCCAAGTGCCCCAGAATTATATAAATAAATATTCCTGTAACAGCCAAATTTATTGGAGGACATTTATTACAGTGTTTACTTTTGAAAATGTTGTGTGTAAATCAGTACCTAACAAAGTTGCAGCATGCCGTACTGTGACCTTTTTTTGCAATTTTTCACATGTACTGTTGAAATATTTTTTCCTAGTGGTCATTGTCTTTTTCCTTTGTGACTTTTGTAAAAAAAAAAAAAAAAAAGGCTGTAATTTGTGTGCAATGGACCATGTTTATACACTGTCCCACCAAGTCTGACCACACGGTAAAAAGTTTCTATACCATACAACATTTCCTGTCATCATTATCACTGATGCTTCTGCATACAATTCATGATAATTTTGATAAATTAGTCCCACAAACGTCAAATACACCACAAGTAGAACAGGGGGGGGGGGGGACATGATAAATTCCCTCCCATCGCCTCTGTGAGAGTAAAAGTTGTGAGTCAGTTGCAAGAAATTAATTTCATTGCCAATCCATAGCTAATTATTCCATGATGTTTCCGTCGCAGACCTTTTTAACATTCAGGTGGGATCAATCGTCTGTGGGTTCAATCGTCCGTGGGATCATTCTGATGATCGATCCCACCAGCAACATGCCAGACTTATATGACTGAAAACCACAGTGTAAAAACACACACACACACAAAGCGTGTGCAAAGTGCCAAATGATCAGTCGAATTTGGCCAATCATGACAGATACATATTTTTTTGGCCAACGTTAGTCTCCCATCTGCCATCCGAAACAATTTATCATATGTAATGTACAAACAATAGCCATTTTGCCTATTATCTCATGTGTATGGCCAGCTTTACACTGCATATAAATAAAGAACGGAATTGTTACAGGTTACTACTGCTGAAAGTCTTTTCAGCTGGGACAGAGAGATACATCCTTTGCTCTTTCTGCATTACCCATCTCGATGTCTAATTTTACATTTTAAATGTGCACATAGATCTTAAATAAAAGAAGCAAGCTTGTCCTGCTAAGACAGCATTTTATTACTATAGTAATATATGTTTGAAGATGTTTCCTTGCATGTTATTGATCCACAGAGAGGCAAAACCCCTTTGAAGAAAGTAAACATTCTTGATGATAATAAAAAATGACAAAAACTCACCCTCTATGGTTTGCTTTCCATTAAAGTTTGATAGTAATCTGGACAATAAAATGATTCACAATCAGAAATACGTCTATATTATGTTGTGCTTTGTGTTGGATGTGGTGTCGCTGCTGTACACCCTTGTACGAATTATATCTTTGTACAGTATAGGAAGCATTAATTTTTGATTTTCTTAATATCTTATTGATTTTTTTTACCCACAGAGGCCAGGGGTTAAAATACTCCATAAAAATGTCCATGCAATTTATTGCCACTACTTAAAAACATTACAGTAGCCTTACAGCTATTTCCTTCTTTTCCCATTGTCTTCTTATTTAAGGTTGCAGTCTAGAATGACAAATTCGGTTTTGATATGAACTTTAAGTGAACTTGATTAAGCCATTGAGGAACAACAAATAAATAGTCAAATGTCCATGGTAGCTATTATTTCAGCTTGTAGGCATGAGGAGCTATTACAAGAAGAATAGGACAAGACACTAAATAGATAATATTGGTTTACACATCTTGGCGCTCACTACAGAAAATAGATACGTTGAGAAAGAGCCTCATTACATTGCTGAAATCCGGGGTTACAGATGTTGCTACAACATTGACTACTACTTAAGGATGTAAGTAAAATATAAAGGAAAGATAGCTTGACAAAAAAGCGGTACATTGTGGAATATAAATAAATATATAGAACGTACATCATACATCACACGTTTTATAATTAAATATCAGTTCAAATGCATTTTTAAATTAACGCCTTAAAGAAGTTCTACTACAAAGATAAATATTTCTCAACTGATGCATTATGTGAATGTAACCATCTTTCCAACGTACAAGCATTGTTCAGTTAAACTGCATATTGCTTGTTAGTCACTACTGGATATGGAAGGGGTATCCATGGGGGAGAAAAAAGTAGAGGGATTTAAGTTAATACCTAAAAAACAGCACATTTCTACTCCTTTATAGTGATGAGCGGCAGGGGCTATGTAATATTTCGTGAATATATGGACGAATATTCGTCCTATATTCATTCCTGTTATGATCCACAGGAAGTTCTTTTCTTTCTGAATTTCCTTTCTGTCTGACCACAGTGCTCTCTACTGACAGCTCTGTCCATTTTAGGAACTGTCCAAAGCAGGAGAGGTTTCTCTGGGGATTTGTTCCTACTCTGGACAGTTCCTAAAATATACTCTGTGTCAGCAGAGAGCACTGTGGTCAGGCAGAAAGGAAATTAAAAAAAAAAAGAACTTCCTGTCGATCATATAGCATCTGATAAGTACTGGAAGGATTAAGATTTTTTTATAGAAATAATTTACAAATCTGTTTAACTTTCTGGCACCAATTGATTTAAAATGTTTTTTTCCAGTGGAGTACCCCCTTAAATGCTCACAGTATCACTGTCTCCTGAGCTACAAGGGGAATGCTCTGGAAGTGGCCTTGGTTAAATTAATTGAAGGGGCCTGGATGCCTTTCTTGCAAGTAATCATATTACAAGTCTGTGTACCAGATTTCTGAGATGGGTCATTGATCTAGGGGTTTTTTCTAATAGACTTAACTTGGTCTGGAAGGATTTTTTCCTCTAATATAAAATATTGAAAAAGGCAGCGAGAGGCTGCGGAAACGTCGCACATGTTGTAAGAGGATGGAATACATACCAAACGTTTATTTTGCACAAAATCCTTTGTGTGCTGCTATCTTTTGACTATTGGATCAACTAGGACAAACTATGACTATAGGGGTGTACAAATATGTATATAGGTTGAATGGATCCTAGTGACAACATGCAAACTAAAATTAGAGCCATTGCAGATATGGAAGTTTTCATGAATATGTTATTGTTAACCCATACTTGCTTCAATTATGTTTTTGGGTCTATCCTCATAAGTGCTCCTCAAATGAGTAATCTGTTTTACACTGCCCTAAGAGGGGTGTTTAATAGTGCGTTAAAAAAAAGTGTGTTGCCACTTGTTTTGCCGGAACATTTGTAATGGTAAAGTTTTCAACTCTGGGGAACCCTTTTTAAAGTGACACCCCTGCCATTAATTGTATATAGGGTATAGAACAGCCCAAGCCAATTAGTCTGTAGACAACAATGTAGACTTTGGTTGTGCTCTGAGGTGAATGTCAATATTCCTGTGATAATCGTTATCCCTTTCAGCTCTAGATAGATGCTAATCTTTGTGTGGACATAAGAAGTTTGTATCGACTGTTAATTTTTTTAAGTGGCATGGTAAAGTTCTATGCATTTCATTACTCCAATTTGAAATATTAAGTCCTTCTGACTCTTTAAGGGCCCAACTAAGAATAATTTATTCTTAATAAGATACTATTAACAGCATGGTGGACAGCGATGATAGGACAGAAAATATATGACTATTATCTAAGGTATGTTGAATATATAACTTTTGTGTGTTAATGTTCTTAAAATGATCGTACACTTAAAGCTAAAACTGCTATATTTGTTGCATTTTGGGTCAAATAATACAACATTTGCAAAAATGACAGATTCATCACAATCATAGGATGGTAACCCTGTTTTTTTTTTTTTTTGTTTGTTTGTTTTTTAACCAAATATACAAATAACAGATATGATGCATAACAATGAAACAATAAAATTTGAAAACCCAAATGAACACCAATGGTAACATCTAAACAAATGAAAACAAGCATGCACTGGGCTAAAGATAATGAACCACGGAGAGTGGATAATTGTATGCAAGTTGTGATATTCACTAATGAATCACCAATCACATATTACAACTAATTGATTATATAGGGTTACAAGTTGGGTCATGTGCAAAGGGAAATGGCAAGTTTACATGACACACAGGTGTACATGACATTTTTGGATGCTTTTCTCATATCATGGATAAAATAGGTTTGGTGATTATGACGAACAATAATACTTCTTGACTCAGAACAACAAGTGTTAGCCTTTTAATTAGTTTTTAATCTCAATGGGGGGCATTTACTAAGGGGTTTAGTCAGTTTTTTCTGACTATTTTTGGCGCAAAATTGTCGCAATTGCGCCTACCCTATAAATTGTGCGACTTTCCCTAGCAAGAGCTAGAAAGTCAAAAAAAAAATTCCCGCTTAATTTACGCAAGTTTTCAGTTTTGACTTGCAGTGGTCAGGAATTTATTAACTGAGACAGTCGCAGTTGCGCAATAAACTGTCGCAACGGCCATAAAAATTTACTAAATTTACTCCAGCTCCAACATGGAGCAGGAAAAGCTGCTGCCGCCCGGGCTCCGACATACTTTCTCCCCGCTGCCCTCACTGCGCTACCGGGACACTGCAGTGATTTATATCCCCCCCCTCTCACCTGCCAGTGCCACACAACTCCCATCTGTCTGCTGTTGCAAGACTACAAGTCCCAGCATGGCCTTACAGTGAGGACACGCTGGGAGTTGTAGTCTTGTAGCAGCGGGAGCTGAGCGGCGCGGGCGGGAGACAAGGGGGGGGGGGTAGCGGGGAGGCCGTATGAGGAGCCCGGGCGGGAGACAAGGGGGGTAGCGGGGAGACCGTATGAGGAGCTCGGGCGGCTGCACTGTAATGTCAGCCCGGGCTCCTGCCCTGAGAGCCATAGGCTTTGGCTGTCAGGGCATGCTGGGTGTTGTAGTTTTGCAACAGCTGGAGGGCCACAGTTTGCAGACCACTGGTGTGTGGTCTGTAAACTGTAGTCCTCCAGCTGTTGCAAAACTAAACAGCTGAAGGGGACCGGCGAAGAAGTTCACTTACCCTTCCGAGGCTCCAGCGACGATCGCTGACGGAGATCGTCGCGCGGCACTGTCGCGCGGCAGTGTCGCGCGGCAGTGTCGTGCAGCGCCGGATCCTACGGAAGCCGGTAAGTTGCGCAAGCTTCCCAACCAGGGTGCCTCCAAATGTTGCAAGACTACAACTCCCAGCATGCCTGGACACCCTTTGGCTGTCCGGGCATGCTGGGAGTTGTAGTTTTGCAACAGCTGGAGGCACCCTTGCTGGGAAACACTGGCCTAAAACAGTGTTTCCCAACCAGGGTGCCTCCAGATGTTGCAAGACTACAACTCCCAGCATGCCTGGACAGCCATTGGCTGTCCGGGCATGCTGGGAGTTGTAGTTTTGCAACAGCTGGAGGCACCCTTGTTGGGAAACACTGGCTTAAACAGTGTTTCCCAATCAGGGTGCCTCCAGATGTTGCAAGACTACAACTCCCAGCATGCCTGGACAGCCATTGGCTGTCCAGGCATGCTGGGAGTTGTAGTTTTGCAACAGCTGGAGGGCCACAGTTTGCAGATCCCTGGTTTGTGGTCTGTAAACTGTAGTCCTCCAGCTGTTGCAAAACTAAACAGCTGAAGGGGACCGGCGAAGAGGTTCACTTACCCTTCCGAGGCTCCAGCGACGATCGCTGTCGGAGATCGTCGCGCGGCACTGTCGCGCGGCAGTGTCGCGCGGCAGTGTCGTGCAGCGCTGGATCCTACGGAAGCCGGTAAGTTGCGCAGGCTTCCCAACCAGGGTGCCTCCAGTTGTTGCAAGACTACAACTCCCAGCATGCCTGGACAGCCTTTGACTGTCCAGGCATGCTGGGGCTTGTAGTTTTGCAACATCTGGAGGCACCCTGGTTGGGAAACACTGTTTTAGGCCAGTGTTTCCCAGCCAGGTTGCCTCCAGATGTTGCAAAACTACAACTCCCAGCATGCCTAGACAGCCTTTGACTGTCCAGGCATGCTGGGGCTTGTAGTTTTGCAACATCTGGAGGCACCCTGGTTGGGAAACACTGGCCTAAAACAGTGTTTCCCAACCAGGGTGCCTCCAGATGTTGCAAAACTACAAGTCCCAGGTTGGGAAACACTGTGCCCGGCCTCCGCCCCACCTTACTGTAAGGGCATGCTGGGAGTTGTAGTCCTGCAGCTGGGGGCAGGGGACAAGCTTGTCACATTTATTATCACCTGCTCACACATCTCCTGCACCACACAACTACAACTCCCAGCATGTCCTTACTGTAAGGGCATGCTGGCAGTTGTAGTCGTGCGGGGCGGGAGATGTGTGAGCAGGTGATAATAAATGTACTAACCCATTTTTTTGTTTTCTTCTCATTTCAGATCCGTTTATCCTGTGGACTCCTTCGGATTCGGTGGACTACTTCGATGACCAGCGTTTTTCTTTGTTTGATTTTAATAAAATGGTTAACGAGGGCTTGTGGGGGAGTGTTTTTTGTAATAAAAAATTTTTAAAACCTGTTGTGTTTTTTTCTTACTTTACTAGACAGGCTTAGTAGTGGAAGCTGTCTTATAGACAGAGTCCATTACTAACCTGGGCTTAGCGCTAGCCACAAAAACAGCTAGTGCTAACCCCCTATTATTACCCCGGTACCCAATGCCACAGGGGTGCCGGGAAGAGCCGGTACCAACAGGCCTGGAGCGTCAAAAATGGCGCTCCTGGGCCTAGGCGGTAACAGGCTGGCGTTATTTAGGCTGGGGAGGGCCAGTAACAATGGTCCTCGCCCACCCTGGGAACGTCAGGCTGTTACTGTTTGGTTGGTATTTGGCTGAGAATGAAAATAGGGGGGACCCTATGCGTTTTTTTTTTTAAAATAAATAATTAAATATATTTAAAAAACGCATAGGGTCCCCCTATTTTTATTCTCAACCAAATACCAACCAAACAGTAACAGCCTGACGTTACCAGGGTGGGCGAGGACCATTGTTACTGGCCCTCCCCAACCTAAATAACGCCAGCCTGTTACCGCCTAGGCCCAGGAGCGCCATTTTTGACGCTCCGGGCCTGTTGGTACCGGCTCTTCCCGGCACCCCTGTGGTGTTGGGTACCGGGGTAATAATTGGGGGTTAGCGCTAGCTGTTTTTGTGGCTAACGCTAAGCCCGGCTTAGTAATGGACTCAGTCTATAAGACAGCTTCCACTACTAAGCCTGTCTAGTAAAGTAAAATAAAAATAAAACACAACAGGTTTTAAAAAAAATTTATTACAAAAAACACTCCCCCACAAGCCCTCGTTAACCATTTTATTAACATCAAGCAAAGAAAAACGCTGGTCATCGAAGTAGTCCACCGAATCCGAAGGAGTCCACAGGATACACAGATCTGTAGAAGAAGTAACCAAAAAAAAAAAAAGTGTAAGTACATTTAGGGAGAAAAAAACTGTGTTAAAAAAATGTAATAAACACACACACACACACACACTAAACGCCGTTTACCACTTCTGAGCCATGACTACAATTTACAGTGATCCCTCAACTTACAATGGCCTCAACATACAATAGTTTCAACAAACAATGGTCTTTTCTGGACCATCGTAAGTTGAAACCAGACTCAACATACAATGCTACAGACAGTCCAGATCTGTAAAACGTGTCAATGGCTGGAAGAACCAACCAATCAAAATGGGCATTCACTGGTAAAACCCCTGTATTACTGAAGTGTATGCACTGACTGGTGTCTGGTATTACATGTTCTGTACACTTTACCTGTATCAGGGTTAGCTGCTCTTTTGGACACCAGGTGAGGGCAACTCCATTACTTGTTTTGGACATTGCCTGTACTGTACAGGACCCCTGAAGAAGCTCCTGTCCTCTACATAGACCAGTGTTTGCCAAGCAGGGTGGCCCCATTTTTTGCAAAACTACAACTCCCAGCATGCCCGGACAGCCTTTGGCTGTCCAGGCATGCTGGGAGTTATAGTTTTGCAACAGCTGGAGGCTCCCTGCTTGGGAAACACTGACATAGACAGTGATTTACAGCTCCCAGCAGATCTTTATTACTTTTATATGTAAGGATTTGCTTTATCTATATCAGTTATCTACTTATTTTTCTTTGTCACTTTTTCCTATTTTTGGATGACATTTTGGTGCCTTTAGAACCAATTACCCTGTTTCCATAGAGTTATGGTCTCAACATACAATGGTTTCAACTTACAATGGTTTTCCTGGAACCAATTAATATTGTAACTTGAGGGACCACTGTAGTTATTGAATTATTTAGATGTGGTGACAAAGCTAAAAAAAAACTCAAAAACAAAAGATCCAGAAGGAAACCTAGCAGCCAAACCTATTCAGACAGCAGGAAAAAGGAACAGACTATTTTTTCTACTACATGAAGTAAATTTCCCACTTTTGCCTATGTGTGCCAAATTTATTAATGCCGTGCAACAATTTAGTAAATTTGTCGCACATAGTCAAAAATGAAGTAGAAAAAAACAGGGTAAAAACCAGACTACATAGTAAAAGATTAGTAAATGCCCCCCAATATGATTGCTAATGTATAGTGGAAATTTAAATAAAATTGGTCTATGACTATTATTAGTGAGATTCATGTATCAAAGAATTCAGGCCATCATAAATGTTCAAGGAGAAATAAATAAAGCACCAATTAAGAGATTTTTTTTTATATTTTCATATTGTGACAATAACATATTTTTACCAATAAAGTATTATTTTACATACTTCTAGAATCTTACCAGCATAATCATAGTAACATAGTTTTTAAGGTTGAAAAAAAACAAGAGTCCATCGAGTTCTACCTAAACCCTACTCTGTTGATTGAGAGGAAGGCAACCCCCCCCCCCCCCCCCATGAGGCTGATGTCAATTGCCCTATGACAGATCAAAAATTCCTTCTCGACTCCAATATGGCAGTAAGAATAAATCCCTGAATAAATGTTCTATCCATATAAATCTAATATCCATAACTTATAATAATATACTTTTCCAGAAAAACATCTTGGTCCTTATTGGACTTGTTTATTTAGTCAGACGTTACAACATCATGTGGCAGAGAGTTCCATAGTCTCACTGCTCTGACAGTAAAGAATCTCTGTCTGTGATGATGGTGAAACCTTCTTTCCTCTATACATAGAGGATGCCCCCTTGTCATGGTTACCGGCCTAGATATAAAAAGATCACTAGAAAGATCTCTATACCGTCCATTTATATATTTGTACATTATGATAAGACGTCTTTTCTCTACACTAAATAACCCCAAGCCTAATAGCCTGTCTTGGTCCTGTAATCCTCCCATATCATCAGTTATCTTTGTCGCCCTCCTCTGAACCCTCTCCAGTTCAGGAATGTTCTTCTAAATTGCACACAATACTCCATAACAGTGGGGCAAAAAAGTATTTAGTCAGCTACCAATTGTGCAAGTTCTCCCATCATTTAAAAAGATGAGAGAGGCCTGTAATTTTCATCATAGGTATACCTCAACTATGAGAGACATAATAAGAAAAAAAAATCCATAACATCCCATTGTCTGATCTTTAAAGAATTTATTTGCAAATTATGGTGGAAAATAAGTATTTGGTCACCTACAAACAAGCAAGATTTCTGGCTCTCACAGACCTGTAACTTCTTCTTTAAGATTCTCCTCTGTGCTCCACTCGTTACCTGTATTAATGGCACCAGTATAAAAGACACCTGTCTACAACCTCAAACAGTCACACTCCAATCTCTACTATGGCCAAGACCAAAGAGCTGTTGAAGGACACCAGAAACAAAATTTAGACCTGCACCAGGCTGAGAAGACTGAATCTGCATTAGGCAAGCAGCTTTGTGTGAAGAAATCAACTGTGAGAGCAATTATTAGAAAATGGAAGACATACAAGACCACTGATAATCTCCCTCGATTTGGGGCTCCACGCAAGTTCTCACCCATGGTGTCAAAATTATGACAAGGCTACCATCAGTAACACAATACACTGCACGAGACTCACATCATGCAGTGCCAGACATGTCCCCCTGCTTAAGGCAAATGCGTGGACCCGTCTGAAGTTTCCTAGAGAGCATTTGGATGATCCAGAAGAGGATTGGGAGAATGTCACATGGTAAGATAAAACCAAAGTAGAACTTTTTGGTAAAAACTCAACTAGTCGTGTTTGGAGGAGAAAGAATGCAAAGTTGCATCCAAAGAACACCATACCTACTGTGAAGCATGGGGATGGAAACATCATGCTTTGGGGCTGTTTTTCTGCTAAGGGACCATGACGACTGATCCGTGTAAAGAATGAATGGGGCCATGTATTGTGAGATTTTGAGTGAAAACCTCCTTCAGCAAGGGCATTGAAGATGAAACATGGCTACGTCTTTCAGCATGACAATTATCCCAAACACGCTGCCCAGGCAACTAAGGAGTGGCTTTGTAAGAAGCATTTCAAGGTCCTGGAGTGGCCAAGCCATGCTCCAGATCTCAACCCCATAGAAAACCTTTGGAGGGAGTTGAAAGTCTGTGTTGCCCAGCGACAGCCCCAAAACATCACTGCTCTAGAGAAGATCTGCATGAAAGAGTGGGCCAAAATACCAGCAACAGTGTGTGAAAACCTGTGTCCTTGCCAACAAAGGATATAAAACAAAGTATTGAGATGAACTTTTGTTATTGACCAAATACCTATTTCCCACCATAATGTGCAAATAAATTCTTTACAAATCAGACAATGTGGTTTTATGGATTTTTTTTCTCATTATGTCTCTCATAGTTGAGGTATTCCTGTGATGAAAATTACAGGCCTCTCTCATCTTTTTAAGTGGGAGAACGTGCACAATTGGTAGCTGACTAAATACTTTTTCGTCCCACTGTATGTGGCCACTTCTTGCATTTTCAGTAGCATGTCCTATTTTTTTAAGATGATTGCTTCAATAGCGAGTCAGTATGTATTGAGTGTGAAGCTATGAAATGATCAATACCATCCTGCGTATCTTTATTTTTATTACACAATCCATGTATCAGGATGCATAGGTAACTATCCAGCTCTGGATGGATAGATAATAGATAGATCAAACTGTATAATCAAGGATTGTGCACTAATTTTAAAAGCTTGAGATAAGCTAAAAGTTAAGTGATATTTTCTGTACATGAAACTTTATCTAGAAGGTGCCCCTTAGCCTAACAAAACTTAAGAGGACTTATCAAATCTATTTTTGTATTGCCTGCATAAGTGCCGTTTCCAAGGATTCATCAGCTATGTAGGCTTTTACTAACGGCATATTTATTTCACTTCCTAAATGGAATCCAATTTAAAGCTATTAATATTAATGCACTAAGATAATTCTGATGATGAATTAATAAAACACTTGGCCTCTCAATATGCTGTTTGCTTTTACCATTTAATGATACCCTTAACTAGGAAGAGGAAGAGAGAGAGCCGAGTCCACCAGGAGCCTGAAAATTAGAAACCACTTCATTGTTTTTAGCTTGCTGCTTTAATGACAATCAATACCATTGATTTTGGACTAGAAAAGTATTTGCAAAATCATTACCATGTGCTACATTTCTATTTGGATTCCAAAAGCATCAGCAATGTGTAACTTCTATAAAAGTGGTCTTGCAGTCAATATGTGAAATGTTAAATACATTTTACTAAGACCATTTAAGTTATATTCTGCATTCTCTATCAGACATGAGCAGAGTTGTGTGCTATAACGGCATGTGAATGATAACTAGCAGTCTAATGCAAAGCATGTAAGTCCCCGTGATGTCTACAGATACACGATATGACATCTACGATGCACTGATTTCTAAAACAAAAATCTGCAATAAAAAAATAGTGCAAAATTAATGGGTTTAGCAATAGGATTAGTGCTTGGTAACGCATGTGGAAAATCAAATATATGCTATTGTGTTCTACACTTACACAGGTGAATCTATTTTTTTCTGATGGTTAAGAAGTTGGTTTAAAGGGAATTTGTCAGCTACATTCACTGCTAAGAGATACATACACTGTTGGAAAATGATTAGGGTATAATAGCAAATTTCCTTTTCTGGAGCTGATGGTGGTTGCCAACCTTACAAAACTGCCTGTTTATTTCTTAGCCAGGTGTCAAGGAGGAAAGTCTGAGCTAGCGAAGTGCCACAGCCTGGCATGTATCCTCACTTTTCCTATCCTCCCAGCCCTTTCTTGAGTGACATAGAGGGTTGGGCTTATAATAAAGGTGGGGTGATAGGTGAGGCCCCACTTCCTTGACACTTGGCTGAGATATAAAACAGTACTTTTATAGGTTTGACAACTTTTAAACCTTAACAACTATCCAATGGTGTCTGTAGCAAATACAGCTTGCAGATTCCCTTTAACATTATTCTTATGCAGAATGGCAGAAGTTTATCATCATGGATTTGTTTGGTTATAGATTAGGCATTAGTGGGCCAAGCTTATTTAGGGTACAAGGAAAAGCTTTTGTCCCTACTAAAATATAGGCTACACATTCCTAGTAAAGAAAAAATGTATTCAAGCTTAAAAACACCCAATGGATGCCAGTCATCATGATTCAGGACATACTTTTTTTAAAATCTCCATAGTCCTTTTTTATTGGTGCGATATAAGTACTTTTGTTTATTTGCAAATGAGATGCACATGCTTAGAGGGCATTCCCAGGCAAGTCCAAAACATGTCCTCTATCACGGCACCTTGGGCCACACACTGAGGCCTCATTTGCAAAGTAACTAAAAGGCTTAAATCTCGGTACTAGAAAGAACTTTGAAGATAGACAACCATCACGTTAAGAATAGAGATTTAGGCTCAAAATGTTTGTTACGCCGAGCGCTCCGGGTCCCTGCTCCTCCCCGGAGCGCTCGCGGCGTTCCTCTCTCTGCAGCGCCCCGGTCAGACCCGCTGACCGGGAGCGCTGCAATGACATTGCCGGTCGGGATGCGATTCGCATAGCGGGACGCGCCCACTCGCGAATCGCATCCCAAGTCACTTACCTGTCCCGGCCCCCGGCTGTCATGTCCTGGCGTGCGCGGCTCCGCTCCTTAGGGCGCGCGCGCCAGCTCTCTAAGATTTAAAGGGCCAGTGCACCAATGATTGGTGCCTGGCCCAATTAGCCTAATTAGCTTCCACCTGCTCCCTGGCTATAATACCTCCCTTCCCCTGCACTCCCTTGCCGGATCTTGTTGCCTTGTGCCAGTGAAAGCGTTTAGTGTTGTCCAAAGCCTGTGTTCCAGATCTTCTGCTATCCACATTGACTACGAACCTTGCCGCCTGCCCCGACCTTCTGCTACGTCTGACCTTGCCTCTGTCTAGTCCTTCTGTCCCCTGCCTTCTCAGCAGTCAGCGAGGTTGAGCCGTTGCCGATGGATACGACCTGATTGCTACCGTCGCAGCAAGACCATCCCGCTTTGCGGCGGGCTCTGGTGAAAACCAGTAGCAACTTAGAACCGGTCCACCGACACGGTCCACGCCAATCCCTCGCTGACACAGAGGATCCACATCCAGCTAGCCGAATCGTGACAAGGTTCTCTGTTCAGCATCTCAATATTTAAAGTTTCTACACTTGAGACCATTTTTTGTCAGTAGTCTGTAGGTACAGAATGTGTTACACGTTAAACTCAAGGGCCAAATCTTGAAGGGGCTTTCCAATGTAAAATACAACCTGTGTATGGTGTTTAAATAGTATAATAAAGCAACTTAATATAATGTTATTATTCATACTGCACAGATCTTTCATTATCAGCTTAATTGTCTGGTTTATAGCTGTGACATCCTGTCACACTCTAAGAGCAATGCTCCCTTCCCTACTACCTCCCCCCCCCCCCTTCTGTCTGCTCAGAACTAGATAAGTAAGGTGAAGAGGAAAGCTCATACATTACTGCTCATTGAGTTTTATGGCAGCAGGATGCCCTTCTCAGTCACAGTAGTTTTCATCAGAATAGGCTTACTGCTGTGTTATCTGACAAAGTTTTCCTACTGATCAGTAATATGAGCACTCCTCTTCACATTAATTGTCTTATCATGAGCAGACAGGAGGGAGAGGGGAGGAAAAACAGGAGCTCTGCTTTCAGACAGTGTGGCGGGATGACACAGCTACATGCCAGACAGCTCAGTGTAATGGAAGATTTGTGCAGTAATAGCTAATAACATTATATCAGTAAGTTGCTTTATTATACTTTTTTACACCAAACACAGGTTGCTTCTTCTGCCGGATAACACTTTCAATTCATATATGGCTTTAATATGTTTTCATGGCTTAAAAAAAAACATAGAATCAATAGACTGCAATATACCTGTAATGACTCATCCCATTCTGGTCCGAGGGGTTGAACTTTTCCAGTTTCTAGCTTGTCTTGTAGTTGCTGTGGCGACACCCTAGCCTATCTCCTCTGTTTCTTTATCCCTTCAGATTCTATCTTTCATCCACACCCTGTTAGGTTTGGGTATTTAAGTCTGCTTGGTTTATTCACGGATTGCCTGTAAAAGAAGTAATTTCTGAAGCAAACATTTTTTATTGTATCCTACTATCTGGTATTCTGATTTTGGCTTGGTTTCCTGGATGAAACCCTTGCTTTCTGATTCAGCACCTCTCTCGTTCTCTCGGTTCTGATTTCGGCTTGTTGATCTGATTTATCTGTTGGTATGTTTGTCTGCCCCTGTATTGTGAGTGTGCGTATTCCTTACCTGTGACAGAGTATTGTTAAGTTTGTTATTTTGACTTGACATCCCAGCACGTAAATAGGAAGGGTCCATCTTTGTTGTTGTAGATCCATCATTTAGGGCAGATACACGAAAGAAAGGGACATGGGCTTTAAGTGAGTGCAGAACTTCACCTTTTCCCTGCCTATACGTAACAATACCAGAGCCAATACAGAATTGAAACCTGGGTTGGGACAAAAAAAAATAGTCACTCATTATATATGCTGTGGTTAAATTTTACCACCATAATGTTGCTTGCAACTTTAATGAATATGTATATCACATTTTAAACACAGAAAGTAAAATAAAAGTGTAACATAGAAATATGTAATTATACATTATAAAAAAAGTTTCCATGTAGATCATATTACTCATACATAACCAAACATTTGAGCCACACAATAGACATATAGAGTAGGTGGTATCAGAATTGTTATTTCATTTTTAACGGGGTACTTCGGTGGAAAACTTTTTTTTTTTTAATGAACTGGTGCCAGAAAGGTAAACAAATTCATAATTTATTACTATTTAAAAATCTTAATACTTCCAGTACTTATTAGCAGATGTATGCTACAGAGGAAATTCTTTTATTTTTGAATTTGTTTTTGTCTTGTCCACAGTGCTCTCTGCTGACACCACTGTCCATATCAGGAACTGTCCAGAGCAGCATAGGTTTGCTATGGGGATTTTCTCCTGCTTTAGACAGTTCCTGATACGGGCATCAGGTATCAGCAGAGAGTACTGTGGACTTTCTTCTGTAGCATACAGCTGCTAATAAGTACTGGAAGGACAAATATTTTTTAATTGAAGTAATTGTAACACTCACATTTAAATAGACTGGAACACAGATGATAGTGGATCTGCTGTACCTGTGTGGTACATGACTCGGACTTTACCAGGGAGTGTAGTCTGGTTTTCACCAGAGCCTGCCACAGAGATGATTCTTCCATAGTCGCTAAAGAACCAGACGAACATGAGTACGATGTTCCTCTAAGTTGAAAGAGAAGATCAGGATGTCATCTAGGTATACGACAACACAGGTGTAGAGAAGATCACGGAAGATATCGTTGACAAACTCTTAAAAGATGGCTGGAGCTTTGCAGAGACCAAATGGCATTACAGGATACTCAAAATGTCCATCACGAGTATTGAAGGCCGTTTTCCATTCATCTCCCTTGCGGATACGAATGAGGTTATACGCTTCCACGTAAGTCCAACTTGGAGAAAGCCTATGCACCACATAGAAGGTCAAAAAGTTCTAAGATAAGAGGTAGGGGGTAAAGGTTCTTGACCATGATTTTTTTAAGTCCCCTGTAGTCAATGCATGGACGGAGCGAGCCATCCTTTTTCCCTACAAAGAAAAAAACAGCTCCAGCAGGTTAAGAGGACTTACGGATAAATCCCTTTTGGAGATTCTCCTGGATATACTCATCCATGGTTTTGGTCTCAGAAACCAATAGAGGGTATATCCTTCAACGAAGAGAAAGGGTACCAGGCAGAAGATCTATAAGGCAGTCATAAGGACGATGTGGAGGCAGAGACTCTGCCTGTTTCTTGCAGAATATTTCAGAGAAATCTTGGTAAGGTGGCGGCAGGCAAGGTAAAGGAGGAAGACAAGAAACAACTTTAGGCTGAACTGGTTGGAGGCAAAGATTTTGTCAGGATTGTCCCCAGCAAATTATTTCTCCAGTTCTCCAATCCAGTTGCGGAGAATGATGTTGCAGCCAAGGAAGGCCAAGAAGAATCTCTGAAGTACAGTGTGGCAGCACATAGAATTCAATATTTTCTTTATGCAATACTCCCACTTGCATGACAAAAGATTCTGTACGAAACTGAACCATGCAGTCCAGATTTTGTCCAACTCCAACAGAGGAGATGAACAAGGGCTTGTCAAGCCGAGTGACAGAAAGATGATACTTGTGGACCAAAGAAGCATCAATAAAGTCACCTGCTGATCCGGAATCCAAAAATGCTGTAGCGCTGAAGGAAGACTTGGCTGAAGCGAAGACTTGTACAGGAATAGTTAAGCGTGGAGAGGTAGTATTCACACCCAGGGACACCACTCCCACTACCCTAGGTGCGGGTGATTCCTGGACTCTGTGGGCAAACTGTACAGTCCTTGAGGAAGTGCTCCGGGCTAGCACAATACTAGCACAAATTCTCACTGCGTTGTCGTAACCTCTCCAGTTGCGTAAGACGAGAACGATCCACTTGCATAGCCTCTTCAGCAAGAGGCGCAAGAAACTGAAGGGGTAGATGTTGCCAGACGAGGATATCTCTATGTTTGGGCTGGTTCCCTCTCTAAGCGCAGTTCCTCCTGTCTCTCAGCAAAATGCACATCAATGCATGTGGCCAAGTGGATAAGTTCAGTTAAAGAAGATGGAGGATCATGTGCTGCAAGGGCATCTTTAATCCTGCTTGACAGCCTTTTTTTAAATGTGGCACACAAGGTCTCATCATTCCATGCAAGTTCTGAGGCTAGAGTGCGGAATTGAACCGCAAAGTCACCAATGGAAGAATTCCCTTGACAGAGGTTCAGCAAAGCAATCTCAGCAGAAGAGGTATACGTGGGTTCCTCAAAGACATTGCGAAATTCTGCCAAGAAAGCCAACAAATTGGAAGATACCAGATCACCACAGTTCCAAAGGGGTGTAGCCCAGGCCAGGGCTTTTCCGTATAGTAGTCTAATGATAAAGGCCACCTTCGCACGTTCCATGGGAAACTGTTCAGACTTGAGCTCCAAGTGCATAGAGCACTGTGTAACGAAGCCTCTGCATAACTTGAAATAACCATCATACTTAGAAGGTAAAACCAGACGTAGCTGGGAGACAGAAGACACTGCAGGAACTGGTGGTGGGAGTGGGCCAGGTTGCGGTACTGCTGCTGTTGTTGCTGCAAGGCCAATCAATAGCTGTTGCATCATAGCAGACAGTTGGGTAAGTTGCTGCGCCTGTCGCGCCAATTGCTGAGACTAACAGCCTGAGACAGACTGACAGAGGGAAGATCTGCGACTTCAGGCAGGGTTCCTCAGCCGGATCCATGGCCGGATCTTACTGTAACACTCATGTTTCAGTAGACTGGAACACAGATGATAGTGGATCCGCTGGACCTGTGTGGCTGATGACTCGGACCGTACCGGGGAGCAGAGTCTAATGTGCCACTGGTTTTCACCAACGCCCGCCGCAAAGCAGGATGGACTTGCTGCGACAGGGGGCACCCAGGCTTTTACCCCTGGCATGGTACCACATTAATACATGGATTTATTATAAACTATATGTCAGGAGAGGTGACAGATCCCCTTGAAATGGCTCACAGGGGAAATGTTTTATGATTGTTGACATTCTCTTTTCTTTTCTTCTTAATGTATCCAAGAGCATTATCATAATCTCTCTTAATAGCTGCATAATTTTCTGCCAAGGCTCCACACTTCTCCTGCAATCTACAGCCTTTATAATAAAAAAAATCTGACTCCTGACCAGAAACCTAAATAAATTCAGATTCCATCCATCAGAGATAGAAAAAAGGCATACACAAAAATGTTCCAATAATAACCTATGCTGCACTATAAAAGCCAGAGCAAAACTATTTTTGCAAAACTACAACTCCCAGTGTGCCCGGAAAGCCCTTGGCTGTTTGGACAGACTGGCAGTTGCAGTTTTGCAAAAGCTAGAGGCAAACTGGTTGGGAAACATTGATATAAGCAAAAACAAATGCAGACATGCTTTTTTAAGGTGCAAAAGTACATTACTACTCCACCCCTGGACAATAGTACTCCACCCCTGGACATCTTATCCCCTATCCCCTGCGATCTTCCTGCAGCACCCGGCGTTCATTTAGAATGCCGTCTGCAGCACTGGAGGCTCGTGACGTTATGGTAGCGCCACCGTGACGTCACACCAAGCCCCCTCAATGCAAGTCTATGGGAGGGGGCGTGGCAGCTGTCGCGCCCCCTCCGATAGACGATAGACTTGCATTGAGACATCACGAGCCTTTGCAGCTGTATCGCCAGTCATCCAGCATGGAGCAAAGTTTGCTCCATGCACCGGAAGACTGGGGTGCCACAGCGGAGATCACAGTGGGTCCCAGCGGTGGGACCCCCATGATCTGACATCTTATCCCCTATCCTTTGGATAGGGATAAGATGTCTAGAGGCGGGGTACCCCTTTAAAGTTCAACTAGTAAATGTATTAAAATAATACATATCCTCTGCTTGTTTCTTATTGGAGAGCAAATAATAAATGCCGCACAAAAACATAGGAGTTCATTTGCTTTCAGGAGCAATTTTTAATGTGTTTAGGATGATAACCAGAACTCCATTTATTCCTATACAGAGACAAGCCTTTGAAACCCACTCCTATACGTACATCCATATTTAGAATAAATCAATATTGTACGTCTCATAGCACAATAGGATGCACAACTTCTACATTTTACTAGTGTTGCCAGCAGCCTTGTAAAAAGCCATGTCTATGTTGGAGAGTAATGCATAAACTCCTCGGAAATATCAGACAAAGCACCTCTACATATCACCCCTGATCACGGTACATGAGCAGATATGAAATGTTTCCTTTGCACTTTTAAGGCGATGAAAAGGACAAGTAGGTCTTGGTTAAATCAGACGGATTTGATGTGATGTCACAGCCTTTGGCTAAACATAGATTGACTTAATTTTCTCAATAATGAACTTTGGTCCAAAGCATTTAACAACTGAAAGAGGGAGAAGCCTAATAAAACAAAGACAATCTCCTCATTCAGGTTATCTTGACTGTGCTGCAGGGGAAACATAGAAAATATTTTTTTAATCGAGATTCTCCGCAGCAGCTCTTTCCAAATGCCAGTATCCATCACTGATGACTGGATCAATAGCTGTGTTTTGGCCCCGGCCTCCTACGAGAGATGGCATGCCATCAGTGACAGACAAATATCACAGTTAAGTAAAATATCCAGCCAGACCTAGTAACATTTTTATTGATTTTTGTTGTGCAAATAATGTCTTTTTGGGCTGAATAAATGGCTTTAAGCCAAACAGTCATTGTTTATGATTCCAAAATGCAATAAAGGGACAGGAAATATATTATGGCCAATGTCTCAAGGCACACAACATAATCATCCTTTGGTGGTGAAAAACTAGCCAAGTGAAACCACAAGTGCATATTTATCTATGCTTAAAGGTACCTGTAGGACTTGCAAATCTTACGCCAAATGTCCTATTAGGAAACTGATGGCATTGCTCCCTGACCTATTGAACAAATACTAGAATGCCAGGAAAAAATAATAATCACAATATTTCTTCAATCAATACAGCAAAACAGTTTATTATATTTTCTACAAATAAAATATCACATGTGCCAACAGGACATTAGTTGACTTGCTGCCGTGTTGCAGCTGACACAGATATTTCCTTAAACGCTACTAAAGCTTACCGGTTCTTTTTTTAAGGTGGTATTTATTATAGATACAATATAGCATAATGTAGTAAAAAATTAAAATGGCACAATGTAAAGGTGCTCATTGCGGGCATTGCAGATTCTCTCTTGGAAAAATGCACATTACCTGGAAATGATTTAATGTTTAGGAAGTTTTGACTGCTTCAATGGATATATGTGCAATTTTATTAAAGGGTTACTCCGGTGGAAAACCTTTTTTTTTTTTTTTTAAATCAACTGGTGCCAGAAAGTTAAACAGATTTGTAAATTACTTCCATTAAAAAATCTTAATCCTTCCAGTACTTCTTAGCTGCTGAATACTACAGAGGTAATTTTTTTTTTTGGAACACAGGGCTCTCTGCTGACATCTCTGTCCATTTTAGGAACTGTCCAGAGCAGCATATGTTTGCTATGGGGATTTTCTCCTACTCTGGACAGTTCTTAAAATGGACAGAGATGTCAGCAGAGAGCACTGTGCTCGTGGTGTCAGCAGAGAGCTCTGCCTTCCAAAAAGAAAAGAGTTTCCTCTGTAGTATTCATCAGCTAATACGTACTGGAATAATTAAGATTTTTTTTAAGAGAAGTAATTTACAAATGTTTTTAATTTTCTAGCACCAGTTGATTTAAAAAAAATGTTTTCCACTGGAGTACCCCTTTAACTCTTCCATAGCCAAAACACTTGACTGCACATGAATTACAGAGGGCTTGACACTAAATGGATGGAGAAGTTGTCACTGCCAAAGAGCACACAGAATGTTTACATTAACTATATCTTAACAACTGTATAGGTGATCGGGCAATTTATTGGGACTCAAATGTTGGCTGCAGGAACTTATATGTTTAACAGTGCTATATTTTTTTATTTGAAGTGTATCCTATTCAACATTGCCAAGATTTTATTTTACCCCAATATTTTATTCTGTTTTATTATTTTTTTTTTCAGTTTTAACCTTGCAGCGCTGCAAGCATTTATTGGGTATGAATTCACAATGTTGTCTTAACATGTGTAAGCTACACCAGTTTAATAATTTCAAAAGAGCTAAGGGGAACCATTATCCCCCTATATCATGCAGATGGATAAGATGAGAAATGCACCCCAACATGCAGCAATCAGTAAGGTGCTCTTTTAGCTTCACATTTACACATAGTTTTTTTCACAGTATTTTGTACCAAAACACTGCTATTAGTCTGGCTGTTTTACCAAAAAATTTATTTTTGCAATTATTGAGTTCAATAAAACCCAATGGAAAAAGTCTGATAAGTCTGGCCCACATTTCTTAATCTACCTGAAACTGTCGGATTTTGCCCATAACAACCAATCACAGCTCAACTTTCATATCTTAGGGAGCTCTGTTAACATGGAAGTTGAGCTGTGATTGGTTGTTATGGGTAAAATAAAACAGTTTTGGTTTAATTCAGATTGATGAACCTAGGCCTTTGCAGTATTTAAAGGCCTTTATTTGAGGAAAAATGGCTGTCTTCTGGGCAAAATAAGCAGTTATTTTGCGGATAAAAATATGGGACCAAAAATATGTGTTCATGTTGCAACTTAGATGAGTGTACGGGGTAGTACTACCACTCACAGATGGCCACTATGGTCAGATCACATTTCCAGGTAGAAAAGAAAACAGTTGTAACTGTAAAAAAATAAAAAAGAAAGTAGCACAATAGGTAGAGGTAGAGGTGACAATCTCATGATAGTAGAGATATAGTAACAGACAGGAATTAGTTGGTGCCAAATAAATAATAAAAGGTTTGTAGCCACGCATACAATTGCAGCCATTATACACACCTTTTCCTTCCCATGATTCCTCGAAGGACAATTTGCAGATTTTACAGGTAGACAAAGAAAGAAAACAATTGAGGAAACCATACAAAACAATCCGAGTGTCATTGTCTATAGTAGTTTTCGCAGTTTAGATTGTGTATAAAATCAGTCTAGCTAATGTTTATAAATAGAGCATTTACAGAGCAATGTGCAGGGTGTAATTAAAGCCCAGCTGCCGGAGCTCTTTATGGCTACAATAATAATGATATGTTTGCTTCATTAGAAGTTGTAAGCTTATCCATAACAGTAAAGTAAAAGTTAGAAAATGAAAACGAATCAAATCTCTTTTAAAAATGCTTAAAATGCTAAATAATCCATGAAATAAGGCAGTATATGGCAATGTGAAATATTATACACATAATTACAGATTGTAATAGCTCATGATACTTAGCCTGATGAGGTATCAACAACTAACAATGTTTTAGAGCATTCACTCCTCCAATGTTTTACTTTTTGGAGAGCCCAACCTGATCCCATCCAATTGTGATACAGTAATCCCTCAGGTTACAATATTTTCTGGACCATTTTAATTTAAAGCCATACTCAACATACAATGCCAGAAATAGTCCAGATCAGTGGCTTGTGTGAATGGCCTGTTTTATTGAAAAGAACTCACTGTCTAGTGGCACCTCCCTGAAGTATAGGGTGGTACTGTACTGCTCTTACCTATGCCAGGACTAGCTGCTCCTTTGGACTCCAGGCCATAGCAGCTCCATATTATATCTCAGTGATACTGTGTGTACTGTTCAGGACCCTGAAGAAGTGCCTGTCCCTTAAGTATAAAGTGATTTGTAGCTTCTAGAAGCTATGACTGACTTTTACGTAGGGACTTGCTTTATTTGTACTAGTCATTTGTTTATTTATTTTTTTATTATTATTTTGGGTTGACGTTTTGGAGACTTTGGAAACAATTACCAATTTTCCATTAAGTTATGGTAAGGAGTAAGGCTGGGTTCACACATATCAGTCGTCCGGCTCAGTTTCCCTCCGGAAGGTAAGGGAGGGAAACTGATGCTAGAACTGATCCAATACATTTGAATGGGACAGTTCACAATCATTCAGCATCCCAATTTTGAAACCGCATGGTTGGACACGCTGGACAGCACTGGCCAGGGGAATGCAACTTGCTGTGTTCCCCTGTGTTAGAAACAATGGACACCGGATAGCATACAACTGATAAGAACTGATGCACGTTGTCATCATTTGTGTCGAGATTTAGGCTGAGTTCACCTATGCCAGATGCCGGACATATGTGAACCCAGCCTAAGACTGCACTGGTGAGATGTAGTATATGTGTGGGAATGCGCTAGAGGTACAGAGACATAGTACAGATTGATAGAGTGTGATAGACAGTGATAGAGTGTTACTGCTAAAGGGTAGTGCACAAGATCCCTATCACAGATAACTTGATGAAGTGGGCACAATTATGTGTTCTTTATCCAACAAAATGCCACACAAATAATGGGGGAGATTTACCAAAACCTGTCCAGAGAAAAAGTTGCTGAGCTTTCCATAGCAACCAATCAGATTGCTTCTTTCATCTTTGAAAAGGCCTTGGAAAAATGAAAGAAGCAATCTGATTGGTTGCTATGGGCAACTCAGCAACTTTTCCTCTTGACAGGTTTTTATAAATCTGTGCCCAGAGAGCAAGTTATGCCATAATGGCTGCTGTTCTTTTTACTCATGTGTGATGAGGACGATTGGCAGCTCAGAGGTGCAAACCACTTCATTTGTCTAGACCTGTATTTGCATAGCAAAGACTTTTAACTCCTTCCGGATTCCCTACTGTACCTAGATAAGCCGCCTTCATAGTCACTTGTATAGCAGCTCCTGATATGATTTGCCATCTATTTATCCTTTCGAGTAACTACCCCCTATAAGGCTGGGTTTACTTATGTCCAGCATCCGGCATAGGTGAACTCAGCCTAAATCTCGACGCAACTGATGCTACAACTGATGACAACTTGTCAACAGTTGTATGGCATGCGGCGTCCATTGTTTCTGGGCAACGGACAGGGGAGCGCAGCAAGCTGCGTTCCCCTGTCTGGTGCCCTCCGGCATGTCCAACCATCCGGCGTCAAAATTGAGACGCTGGATGATTGTGAACTGTCCCATTCAAATGAATGGGATCAGTTCTAGCATCAGTTTCCCTCCGGTGCACGCCGGAGGGAAACTGTGCCGGACAACTGATATATGTGAACCCAGCCTAAGTAGGTGTGATCTCGGGTTATCAGGTTAGTCCCTGGTGGCCTCTGCCTGCCCCTATAGCTAGACATGGAGAGATCTATCAAGGCTGGTGGTATGGGAAGAAACTGTCAGGGACCGCCCTAAAGACTCATCTTCTGAGCAGCATGAAAGTGAAGACAGGTGCCTTTCAATACCTTGAACTTCTACCAGAGCCCACTACTAGATGATCCGTTCAACAATTTAGTTTTAGAATCTATATATAACATGAAATCCAACATTTATTGTATAGATTGTTGTGTGTAGAATGTACAGGGGGGAAAAAAAGGGAGTACCATTTTTTCCTGTTTTCTTATGTTGTCTAAGTTTATTTGTTTTAATATTGCATTAAATGCCTTTTCGTTTACTTGTTTATTTTGTGGATCCTATAATGGAAATATATTTAAAAAAAATGTTTACATTTTTTAATATCAACAATTACGTAAAATTATGAAAAAATAAAAATAATATATAGATATATATATATATATATTGTTGTGTATAATTTATTTAGTTTGTAATATTTTATTATAATAACAGCAGTAAAATAACACAAAGTTTTAAAATGTATTGCTAGTTCATTATTTCAGACTCCAGCACCACATGGAGGAGCCGGAAAGCTTTCATCCTAATGAAGCTGACAATAACATATCAAGCAAATTATTAAAAATTAAGGATTATGTTGGTACATAATTTCGTGCTAATGTATAAGTACGTACAAGTCAGGCAATGTTCTCACTAGCCTGACAGATGCATTTGAAGATGCCACTGTTGGAAAAAAAAATACCAACAAAAAAGACAGACAACAGGACAAGATTCTGCTCTTTGTCACATACCCAGAATGCTCTAAGGGGAACATGGGATTATTTTAAAGTCAAGTGGAGAGTGGGATTTTCTTTGAAGTGCTTCAGTAATTATGTTTGCTCAAGAAAATATGGGAAAAGGCAGAGATATGAGGCTTCTTGATGTTCAAGAAAAGCTTGTTTGTGGATATAAGTCTTTGGTGAAAGGATGCAGTGACAAGTCATCTCCGTGAAAAGACTTCTGCAGAAATGTTATCCAGAAATGTACGGTGTCTGCTTCAGCATTGTTGTGTCAATCATAAAAGTTACACTTGCTTTGGGAGATGTGATATGGACAAAATTCTTTCAGAAGGATTTTAACAGTCTCTTCCTAACTTTAATTTATTTTATATAAATATCTCGGCTTCATGCTGTCATATCTAGGAGCAATGCACGGGGGAGATTCAAGAAAACTGTCTAAAAGAAAAGTCTTTGTTGGCCATAGCAACCAAACACAGCACAGCATTTACTTTGTATCCAGCTCTTGAAAAATGAAAGCTCTGCTGAGATTGGTAGTAAAGAATTTTTTTCTTTTTATAGCATCATAAATCTCCCCTGGCATCTTGCAACCTTTTTTATATATAGTTGAATTACACCAAATGAAATTCTAAGCACATCCCATCTCTACCTACCATATGGGCATACACAAAAAAGGAAAGAAAAAATCGGAGTCACTTTTGCAAACAAGTACCGTGTCCGATGGACACAAATTTTATTGAAATAACAATGACAATGCAGACAAATTAAAACACATATATTGTGATGAATACAGCCCAAAAGGTGATATCGCTGGCTCCACCCACTAAAAATTAATACATGCTCTTAAATTCTGAAATATATGATCTGTATCTAGGGGCAACCAAAGTAAGTAAAATGGTTGCAAAATGTAAACATCAATAAAAGTGCATAATTGTGTACAGTGGTCCCTCAACATACGATGGTAATTCGTTCCAAACGACCCATCGTTTGTCGAATCCATCGTATGTTGAGGGATCCGTGCAATGTAAAGTATAGAAAGTTATACTCACCTGTCCCCACCGCTCCGGACCAGGTCCTCACCGCTCCCGATGCTGTCCCAGGGGCTCCCAATGCTGTCCCGCTGCTCCGGTGTCTTCTTCGCGATCCTCCGGCTTCTTCCGCATCTTCTGCAGGGTCCGGGCCTCGCTTTCTGGTGACGTTATTACGCTGCTGCGCCGAAGCGGCGTGCGTAGTGACGTAATAACGACGCTGGAAAGCGAGGCCCGGACCGTGGAGAAGATGCGCAAGACACCGGAGGATCGCAAAGTGGACCCGGAGCAGCGGGAATTGGTAAGCGAACCTGCCAGGGATGCTTAAACTGCTATCCGACAGCAGCTTAAGCATTTTGCGCTGTCGGATAGCAGTTAATGCGATGGCCCCGACATATAAAAGCATCGTATGTCGATGCTGACATCGACATCCGATGGCCTCTGAGAGACCATCGCATGTCGTTTTTATCATATGTCGGGGCCATCGTATGTCGGGGGGTTACTGTATATTGCACCTAAACATTCATAGCAACAATAGCAGCAACCCAAAAATGGGGTAAGAGGTGCTTTCAAGGAACAAAGTGTCATGTGCCTAATGATGTAAACAAAAACCCAATACAGAAAAAGGACCAATATTACCAAGTAAAGGAGGCTGGTGGGCAGACGCCGGGATAGCACCAGTCCAACGCACGTTTCAGTACGTCCACCTTCGTCTGGGAGACTTGACTCCCAGACGAAGGTGACGTACTGAAACGTGCGTTGGAGTGGTGCTATCCCGGCCACCACTCCCCCTACCATATACTTGCATTGGGGGGGCGTGGCCTGACATCATGAGGGGGCGTGGTCGACCCCCGCAGCGCGCGCACGCCGTTCAGAACTAAATGTTCCAAACGCAGCCAGAACACTAGCCAGTGGAGAACCACTTTAAGGACAGGGCCACATTTTTTTTACATCAGACATGTGTCTCTTTCAGGGTAAGGTCACATATGCCATATTTTTCAGCATATTTGCTGCTGCGTATTTTCTTAGACATTGAAGACAATGGGTAGAAAAATATGCAGCTGATTTTATTACACACTGACTTTAATTGGTAGGAAAATACACAGCAGCAAATACGCAACAAAATACGGCACGTGACCCTACCCTAAGTGGTAATAACTTTAGAATGCTTTTACTGAACGATTGTGGGAATGTTTTTTCGTGACATCTTGTATTTTATATTGGTGGTAAATATTTGTTGGCACATGCAGAGTTTTTTGTGAAAAATGCCAAAGTATTGCGAAAAATTTTATTTCTGTATTTTTGCCATGTTTTTTTTTGTTTGGCTTTCAGTATGCAGTCAAAATTTATATATGTTCTGTGGGTCAGCCCAATTATGGCAATAACCAATTCTTACAGCTTTTTATGTTCTTTTATAGATTTTTATATGTTAGTTTCCTTCCATTGTGAAAGGGCATATTTTTTGCAGGATGAGCTTTACTCTTTGTTGGTATCATTTATTCAATACATGCTACCTTTTGCTAATTTTTATTCCTCTTTTAGGACAGAAATTTGCGAATCTTATGCTTTTTTGTTGTTGTTTTTTTTTACAGCGTTCACCGTGCAAAATAATTAATATTATTTTATAATAAAAGTCATTATGGATGTGGTAATACCTATTATGCATTTTTTTGTTGTTGTTGTTTTTTTTTGGGGGGGGGGGCGTAGTACTATGCTTTATTGGAAAGGGGCATTTATTTAAAAAAAAATTAAACTTTATTTATTGATAAACCTTTTATCTTTCTACTTTTTATATTTTACAGGTTATACATCTGTACTGTAGCACAGCCTAACTGTCAGTTTTGCACTGACATCAAGCCTGTGCAATCCAGCCTATGGCTAGACCTCACAGGCTTCCATACATGGCAACCATCAGGACCCCGCGAGCACATTGGTGGATCACCAATCGGAGACATGTGGAGCCCCCTCCCTTTGTCAATCCTATAAATGCCATAATCAGTATTGATCATGGCATCTATGAGGTAATGCTGCCTAGACCGGCACAATCTCGGTCTTGCCAGCTGTCCCGGGATCCCAGCTGTTATTGACAACTTGGTACCACTGCCAATCTCTTGTGCCTCATGCAGCAGCACTGGAGATTACTTAGATGTATGCATAGTAATGCAGATGTGTTCAGGTTTTTCCTGACAGGGAACCCCGCCCCCCCCCCTTCCCATGTGATCCAACTTAGGCTGGTAGTGCTTCACCAAATAAGTGTAAGACAATGTATCAGGGTGCAATAGGTAGCGGTAACTATTGATATGCAAAGGTTCACACAGGACAACGCATTTCCAAAGGAATACTCCTTTCTTCATCCTGACAAAAAAGAAGTATTCCTTTATAAACATGTTCTCCCTTCTGAACCTTTGTTTATCAATTGCACCCTGATACATTGTCTTACACTTATTTTGTGAAGCAATACCAGCCTAGATAAGAGCACAGGGGGGGGGGGTTCCCTGCCAGGAACGCCCTGAACATATCTGCATTACCAAGTCTCACACGGCTCCGCAACACAGTACGGCACTGATAACTTTTTACAGTGTTGTGCACAACCCATAAAGGTGAGCATCTTTTATTCCTATCACCTCCTAAATTCCTCCTGGAAGTGTAACGACACTATAAAGCTCCATTTCTGTTCCATTCTTTCCTATAGACTTACCTAGAGGACATAAATGTTAAAAATACGGGCATAACGTTTCTGTAATTCATTTTTTACAAAGAAATAAACCAGAAAATATACCATGTGAATAAAGCCTAACTCACTAGAATAGAAAATACCAACCAGACTATGATTGTTGTTGTTATTTTTAAAAAAAATTGCTATAAATAATACGCAGCCTGTAAAACTCCATGTGCAATCGTAATCCTAATACTCATGATAATTAGATCTTAGCAGGATTGTACAGCCTAGCAGACATGGTTCATATCATAATATGATAAAGATATCACTATGTCATAATGTCAAATTAAATTAGTGCAAAACAGTGCGTTTCACAAAAGTCTCTAGGGGCATGGGAAGTTTCGAATTCTTTCTTTAGTGTATCACTTAAGTTAAAACAACTTGAGAACACAACTAGAGATAACTGAGAAAATTATGTTCTTAAGTGTTGATTGTTCTTTTTCTTTTGACTGGTACTATCAGCAAGTGCTGTCATGATATTAAAAGGTGCCTTGAACATGTCCATAGATGAAAAACACTGAAAAAGTACAACTGAAATTCCGTGTTGATCTGATGATAGTGAGCAATGTTTATGTAAAAATTTTAGCTGTAAACATTTTCCTTTCTTAGCTTCAAATTTTCATTTGATTCATAGTGATCTAGATCCAGACTTGGATCCTATATATTTACGCTAGACAGCTGTGAATGGGGTTGTTTGGAATTGTAAAAAAAAAAAAAAAAAAACACTAATGACACCTTAATGACTGGGCACATTTGCATTTTTTGCCTTGTTTTA
This sequence comes from Hyla sarda, assembly GCF_029499605.1. NCBI lineage: Eukaryota > Metazoa > Chordata > Amphibia > Anura > Hylidae > Hyla > Hyla sarda. Next base: position 179,292,630 of record NC_079193.1, on the reverse strand, counting down.
AACCCCACCCTACCCCCTCCACCCCTCCACCCCTCCACCCCTCCACCCCACCACCCCTCCACCCCCACCCCCCCAAAAAAAATGTATTTGTGGAATAAAATTTAAAACAAATGCTATTTTTACAGGTAATATTTTGAAAAAGCTGGGCTTTTTCTTTACTTTTTATTCAGTTTTTCCTGGCACATGGAGGGGGAGATTTATCAAAACTTGTGCAAAGGGAAATGTGCCCAGTTGCCCATAGCAACCAATCAGATTGGTTAAAAATGAAAGAAGCTGATTGGTTACTATGGACAACTCAGCAACTTTTCCTCTGGACAGGTTTTGATAAATCTCCCCCGGAGTGACCAAAAATCTGCAATTCTGGCATTTGGAATTTGTTTTCATTTACACCATGAGCCATGGGGGCTGGGATAACACAGTGTAAAATGTGGCTCATATTTCATTTAATCAGTAAAACTATAGCTTAAAAATAAAATGTGCCAAAAATGTTATGTTATGCGCACCCAGCCTAATAGGTCAAACATTTTTTAAATTTTTTTTAATGGAATGGAAAATAAGGGAAATTTTCTGTGGAAGGGCTTTTTATGTTTGGAAAAACATATTTTTCACACTTTTTTCTTCTGTGTGTTTTTAGCACCTCTTTAAAACTTATATTGTGAATGGAGCCTGATAGAGGCTTCAGTTTTGAGAGCAAAAGTACTTTCTTGTCATACTCTGTGACCTGTGAAAAGGTCATTGTGTAGGGAGGAGAAGGTAGGAGCTTTTGTGAATGTTGGATCTGTTATCTACATAATAATATCACATTTTATTGTAATCCTGTCTGTAATGATGAGGGGAAAGCTTAAAAGTAATTTCTAGAGAACAAGAAGTGTCAGTCTATTATGAGGTTCAGTGGTCAGTGTAAAGAGTACAAGATTTCAGTATTTATGTGTCAGAACCTATAGGGTTAAAAAATTCTGACAGCTTCTTTGTTGTTTTTTGTTGCTGGGTTACGCCCGGCTGTCTGGACTGGTCAGCTGACCTTGGTTGCAGCACCTGTTCTGGCTCCATATAAGCTGGCAGTCTACTCCCAGTCAGTGCTTGCTATAGAGCTCAGTTTGTACTCTAGCTTGCTGTCTTCTGAATTTGTTATATCTGGCTTTCTGAACCTTTGGCTCCTCTCTCTGACTATTTTCTCTGGTATTAGTGACTTTGTACTGTGACATCTCCTGGCTTCTGATGCAGATAGGCATTGGCCTTATTATGTGAGTGTTTAGTCTTCCTTTGTTAGTCTGTCTGTTCCTACTGTCCCGGACCTAGTCTGTGTCATTGTAGTTTATTATTTTGATAGTTATGCCCCTCACATATATAGGAAGGGACTGTTTTCATGGTCATGGACCTGTCGTTTAGGGCAGGTACGTAAGTAGGCAGGGATAGGGGAGCGGGCGAGATTAGTGTGCACTCCTTCCCTGCCCATACATGGCATTATGTATATAGGTAATGACATGTAAATTTTTTTTTTTTTAAATGTTATCATAAAAATCAACTTCATAAAAGCAATAGGTGATTTTTTTATGTCAGGTTCCTATTGAATGTAATCAGTGAAATTATTAATAATATTTAAATAGACCATTGGGAACAATAACTGTAAATACTGAATCTATTATTTAAACTGTTCTTGTCTAAAGGAAATCTATAAAGCATTAGCATAACTCAGCTAATCATATCCCAGGAGCCCCATAGTTAAAACTGGATCGAACAATGAAATATTTGTTGTTTCATTGTTGTTTATTCAAGTATTTTATGTTTCTAATGTACTGCATATCTTTGTTCTATATACATATTAGAGTTCCTCATTTTTATTAAAGTAACAGTAAAAAACATTGAGTGTATGTTTTACAGCAACATGTGCATGAGATTAAAAAAAAATCCCTTCCATTTTAGTGTAATATTAAATTGAAATATGGACGGATGTGGACAATGCAAATACAGTGAATTTTTTTGAGCCTACAATCTAAATTTTCCCAAATAACTGGTCTTCTATGGGTGTTGTCCTGGACATTAAATTTTAAAAGCATAAACAAAAATGCTAGTGCAGTGTGTTTTTATTCAACCTGTTAGTTACCACCAGGTACCCTCTGTATGCTACCATTGCCATTCATGCTGCCTGTTATCAGGCAGAAAGGGAACAGTCAAGGAAAACAGGGTAAAAAAACATGTACATCACATGCATGATGATAAATTTTCCTTTTTGCCACTAGATAATGAATGATATTGATTTCATCCAACAGTGGTTTTAATGTTATAGCTGATCTTTGTGTGTTTCGTTATACTTTTGCCTAGTATGTAATCTATCTGGTTATGTGGACTATTCTGCTGTGCTGTGAATAAGGGTTATTCTTTATAAAATAAAAAGTTACTTTATTTTTCAATATATTTTTTTGTATCAATTCCTTAAAATGTACTTTCTGCATCCCCATCCAGAGGATTTTTGAATCTGTGTTTGCAGAAAGTTTCATTGTTTACTGCCAGAGGATGGAAATCTGTCCCAGCCAAGTGATGGACCTACTGATGCTTGGCACGTTTGAGTTACAGTACAGTTATCAGAGTTATGTCTTATAACAAGCCATGGTCCTGTGTGTCCATCACAAGAACATGACATATTGCTATCCCCTGGAAGTAAACAGTGAAGTTGCCATTTCAATCACTGCAGAGATCTTGAAAACTGTGGAGAATACTGGAGAATTCAACAACTTGATTGGCTTTCCCTAAACTTCTATTTCAGACCTGGTTACCCCATCTGACTAGTCACTTTTTTATTTTACATGCAGATTTAAAAACTATACATATTTTTCTCATTTAACTATTTTAATAATTTGCCCCATTTTTTTATTCTTATTACTAGAGAATACACCAGGATTTTTTATATCATTTTATTTTATTTTATTTTTTTTTTTTTAAATATCATGGATAATTAGAAAAACAAAAAGGAAGTAAATGTATGTTTTACATTGATATATGTATATATATTTTTTTAATAGCACAAAGTGCTATGAATATGTTTCGAAATTGCATCCCCTTTCTACTTTTTACTAAATATAGATTTATATAAGTTGCCTGGCCAGAAGGATCATTTGGGACTTATTTTAAATTATTTTATTAAATTTTTTTCACATTGCAAAGCTGTGTTCACACATAGTATTTTGGTCCACAGTTATAGCTAAAACCAGATGTAGAACCTGCAAAGGTACACTATAATGGAAAGATTTGCCCTTTTGTATTGGCTAAAAATACTGATGAAATTCTATGTGTGAACCCAGCCTAATACTTTTTCTAAATGCTAGTTTTTCCTAGAAAACAGCAAAGGCCACAGAACCAATCTGGAGGCTCCGGTCATACGTGAAAGAGCTGAAGTTTATTGGTTACATAAAGTGACGTTTCGGCTCCATGGGAGAGTTTATCAAGCTTGCTTGATAAAGGCTTCCATGGAGTAAAAACATCGCTTTTTGTAACCAATAAACTTCAGCTCTTTCACCATTGACCGGAGCCTCTAGATTGGTGCTGTGGCCTTTGCTGTTTTCTATGTTTATTTGCTGGTGACCACAGGCACCATGGGCACATCGGAAGGGTCCAGTGCTGTCCTCCACCTTCTCTTTTTTTGCTCATTTGAATGGGACAGTTCACAGTCATCCAGTGTCTTAATTTTGACGCTGGATGGTTGCACATACCGGACAGCACCGGAAAAGGGAATGCAGCAGAAACAATGGACGTTGGATGCCATACAAATGATGGCAACTAATGAATGCTGAGATCTAGGCTGAGTTCATCTATGCTGGATGCTGGACATATGTGAACCCAGCCTTACAGGGGGAAGACAGCCCCCTAAGACTCTGGAACAACCAAGCAGCTCACTGCAGCTACCCAGCACCCAGCGATCACATGATCGCCAGGCCAAGAAGAAATAGGCCATATTGCTTCCTGCTGAGTTTGTATACACAGCAGTCATTGAGAGCTGTGTATGCTGCAATTGGGAAGGCAGGTACAGTAAGACACTGTCTCTGTCTTCTCTATGGAGAGCCCAGCTGTCACTGGCAGCTGGCTCTCTTCTCCTGCAGAAGCATTTTCTCTGTGTCTGTGCATAACTTTACACAGACATTTTTATGTTATTTACAGTACTGAATAATGTATGTTAAATACAAATCCCCATTTGTTCAGAAAAATACATTTGTACTTCTTCTTTAGTCTTTGTATAGAAGAATTCTAGTATTCCAATAGATATTTTTTCCTAGACTATATTGTGCTTTCTTTTACTGCTCAGTTAACAGAATACAACTCATTGGGATTTATAGCTCGTACAAAACAGAGATTTTTTTCCCCCTTCAGCTGCTAAAGTATAAGATAGAAAGGTCATATTAACAGTGCTCTTAGTACTGACATCTACAGCAAGTAGACTATTGTAACAAGAGAAAAACCCTCTGTATTCCCTGAGGCTTTTGTATGGATTTTTCAAAGATCTTGTGCAAAGCTGCCCTTGATGGCAAAATTAGACTGTAGATATGCTCCCATTTCTTAGGACAGTTTAAGACTATACAATGTAATGTAAGTGTTTCTTGCTAGTACAGATAAAGTAACCGATTTTTAGAAAGAAAAGAAAATAGAAAGTGGCTTATAAATTCCATTGGAACTATTTTTTGTGAATACATAGTTATAACACTGTTAAGTCTGTCCATTATAATAATGCATATATATATATATATAATCATGTTTCCTGATATAGAACCAAAACCTAAGTCTAAGATTATTTTATGATTGACGCCCCCAGACGAAACGCATTGGTGCAAAACTTACGTTGGGGTGAGTGCTTGTGGTATATGGCTCTTTACTGGCAACTATTTCTTGTTATTTCTTGCATCACTTTATTTATAGGGCATCACTTTACATATACCTGCAGTTCAGGTTTTTTCATGTGTTATATATTTGTTGATGCTTCTGATCTATATTTACATCCTTGTCTATACCACTTGCTGCCCGTCCAGCCCTGTGCTTTGTGCTTACTCTTCATTGCTTTTTAATGCTTTCTGATGTAAAATTTTTAATAAAGTTTACATATTTCTCATGAATTTGGTGTTGCTGTTATGGTTTTTTGGTGATATATTATATTGATATTCAGCAACCAGTATTCTTTTACCATGTATTGGTAATATATTTGGTGTTAATGCTTTACAACATATCAAAAGTTTTTTTTATCTGACAGTGCACATTTAAGAAGGTAGATAAAAGAGTGAACTAAACCATCCCAAGTGGATGCAGCTGTAGCCAAATTGTTTGGGCATACAGTGGCCCCATCCGAAATGAGAGGAGGTGGAAATGTTCTAAGAAAGATGATTCACTACTCAAAGAAATGTACATTTTAGGGGGCAGCCCAGGTTAGAGGGTCTATGTCCTCTTCTGATATTGCCTAGTTTTTTAGGTTTGGTCTTTACAATTCTAATATAATTATTCAGATCAGGTCTAATCTATTAAAATCTTAGGTGTCAGATTCTCTGTAACTTAGCTGGAAGATCCAGGGACATTGGCCAGTTCGCTATTAGCACAATTAATGCCAGCCTCTTAGTCCTTAGTGTTATATGACACTGGACCACTAAGGCCAGTCGTTGGCTGCAATGATGTGAGTACAGTTGTAGCCACCAAACATTTAGTAGTGACGCAACATCTCGTGGCTGCAATCAGCATAGTTTGCAAAAGAAGCTACCTGCAGGAACAGGGAAACTTCTCAAAAAAAGGAATCCCTGCTCCTAGGCAGCAAGCTCTAATGCTCTGTGCATCAATACTTATTATACATGTGCAGGGACTTACACTTATTATATTCGCTGTTCACTAAAAAAGCAATGTATACAGTGTATGCCTTACAGCTCATTGTGTGCAAGAGCAGGTTCCCCTTACTTCAATAGAAGTCCCTGCTCCTGTATGTAGCTTCTAAGATCAATAATTTTTGTGATAAATACATCGGTTTAGGAGCAGTTCAGTGGAGAGGATCGGGATGCAGGATGAAGCAAGTTAAATAGGTAAGTATATATATTTTTTCTTTTATTTTACCACAAACACTAGGAAAGAGTATTAATTGATGCCCATTATGTATAGTGAATGTGTAAATGATCAAGTACTCCAGGGGAGTGGAGCAGCAATAGAGCATGCACATATCCACTCTATTCCCTTGCTTTGTATTCCATTGAACTAAAAAAGATAGCTAGGTACAGCACTCACCTATCTTCAGCAGTTCAATGGTGAGTGCATAGATTGGCAGCAAACAAGCTCAATTGCCACTCCACAGAACTATCCCAATCTGTAGTATCAAAAGAATATCAGAAAGTGTATAGTGTAAAACAAAGGATGAAAAGCAATCTTCACAAATGAGACATGTATTTTCTCTTTTATTTTCTAAAACGCTTAGTACACACTGGTTTTCTCATTTGTTCATCAATTCCTTTATTGTAGCCAAGTCATTTTTTATGTTACAGATGTATTTTGATCCTTAAATGAAGTCTACTTGTTTCCTGACATGTTACAATGTACTTGTTTGTCCGTCGGGTTTTATTTGCCTGCATAGTGATGATGGGAAAATATAAATAAAAAAATTTGCTTCTTTCTTCTGCATGCCAATGATTACTGCTTTAATTTATATCTTTCATTAGGGCTACATAAAAAAAAAATCTCTGAAAATAAGAAAAATAAGACAGTTGTGCTAGTAGGCATATTTTAAGGTGGCGGTAAGTCAGCTAAGCACAATGTCCTTTAATCTGTTCTTTGAAATAATTAAATTGTTCTAGTAAGTATCATAGCGCATGTCAATACCTGAATGGGCAATAAATGTTAGAACAAGGTAAATAATTGCCTGGCTGTACTTGCGCTAATGACTATAAACTTTTACTATGCTAATTTTCTTCTCACTTTTAATTACAGATCAATAACAGTTTGCTGTTGACATTTAAAAATGCTGAACCCAAAGTAGAACAAAGACAGAATGGAAATATACATTGTGGTACTGGATTTGCCAAATCAATAAACTTTGCCATTTAACAAACAGAAACATGTAAACAACTATCAGAGATCAGGTGGCATAAATACCTTGCTTAATAATTGGTAATAATGTCTACACTTAAATAGAAGACTTCTCCTTCTGAGAAAATGAGTGCCTTGATACCGGGATCTCGCTGACCTTTCTACAGCAGTGTCAAGAAGTATGAAAACATAACAAAAACACTAGGTGGTGACACAGCACTCCAGAGAAAATTAAAAGAAGGCACCTCTAAGGGTACGTTCACACATACAGAATCTGCTGCATATTTTGTGCAGCTTATTTTGCTGCCAATTAACCTTAATGAGTAGTAAAATCAGCTGCAGAGAATATGCAGCAAAAATATGCAGCAGATCCTGTACGTGTGAACGTACTCTAAAATAAAATAAAAATGTGGCAGAACAGTTAGCTTGTGATTTTAAAAAAAGTTAAGAGTCATAGGTCATTATATGTATGGTTATGGACTGTGATATAGATTAACAACTGAACACATTAATTAACTTAATGGTGAAGAGGTTATATATTAGGATATATTCACTGACAAATTTTCCAACAAAACACAATGTTAGGGGATTTATTAAGCAGCATCCGGAGCACAAATCCGCAAAAGTCACACATTTGTTTTGCAGAAAGGGTGATGCTTGTTCAAAAATCACCATTTCTGTGCAAAATGCACCACTCTGTAGCATTTATGCCACACACGCCAAGGGGAAGTTAAGAAAGCATGAAAGAGGCTAAAAAGAGGGCTCAGTCATACATGGAGGGGGTGTGGTGGGGACACACCCTACTCAGATGTGGCTTTAGGGTCGACTTGCCACACCTAAACTCAACAAAATATATACCACCTCAAAAGGTGGTATACATATATCTGTTGAAAGAAAATTCTGCTGCTATTAGGAAATAACATTGCCATGAAGGGATGAACTTGGTCTGCAACAATGTTTAAGAGATGGTGGCCCTGATTTACTAACATTTGTGAGGAAAAAGGAAGAGATTTTGCCCACAGCATATAGGGATGAGCAAATCGAATCTGACAAATCCGAAATTCGTTACGAATTTCAGGAAAAATTTGATTTGTAACGAATGTGAATTTTGCCGCGATTTGATTCGATCGCGCAAATCGCTTCATTAAACTCCATTTAGTTTGGTCCAGGCTCCAGGGCATCTAAAATGGCAGATCCACATGTGGGGACATGGGGCAATGAATCCTGGGAAGTTGGGAACAAGGTTCGGCGAGATGACCCTGAATCACATGCAGCATGCAGCCTATCAGCAGCCAGCCACCCCTGTGATGTCACAGCCCTATATAATTTGCAGCCATATTGCGGCCAGTCACTTTAGCGTTCTATAACAAAGAGAGAGAGGGACAGACAGCAGGGTGTGTTTTACAGAAAAGCATTTTTACAGAAGCGATTCACCTCCCAGTCACATCAGTGTTCTATTGCAGAGAGGGACAGACAGCAGCATGTGTTGCACAGAAAAGCTTATTTTACAGCAGCGATTCACCTCAAACCCAAATCCAGCCTAGAAGCACTGACAGGGAAGGGAGTGAGATTGAGAGAGAAAGTTCTGCAGCACTGGTGTGTACAACAACGGAAAAGCTAATAGTAGTCAGCCAGTTAGGGTGAGCTGAGAACTAAAAGTGTATTGTCTGCTATTAAGTTTAACCTGTTCGTACATCTAAGTGGTGTACCATTTTGTTCCTGTTAAAGTCTTAAGGGCCTAGATACTGTGAAAGGCCATCCAAAAGTACACACCTGCTGGTGTTGTAGACAAATACTATTTTAAGCGTACTGGAGGGCATTGTCCTCCCCTCATAAGTGCATACCATACACATACATCTAAGTGGTGTACCATTGTGTTCCTGTTAAAGTCTTAAGGGCCTAGACACTGTCAAAGGCCAGCCAAAAGTAGACACCTGCTCGTGTTGTTGACAAATAGTGTTTTAATCCCCCTGGAGTGCATTATCCTCCCCTCATAAGTGCATACCACATACGTACATCTAAGTGGTGTACCATTTTGTTCCTGTTAAAGTTTTAAGGGCCTAGATACTGTGAAAGGCCAGCCAAAAGTACACACCTGCTGGTGTTGTAGACAAATACTGTTTTAAGCGCACTGGAGAGCATTGTCCTCCTTTCATGAGTGCATACCAAATACGTACATCTAAGTGGTGGACCATTTTGTTCCTGTTAAAGTCTTAAGGGTGTAGATACTGTGAAAGGCCAGCCAAAAGTTCACACCTAAAAATAGCTAAAGAAATGGACAGCTCACAACAAAAAAATGTACAAGGTTAAAGGGTTACTCCAGTGGAAAACTTTATTTTTCAACTGGTGCCAGAAAGTTAAACAGATTTGTAAATTACTTCTATTAAAAAATCTTAATCCTTCTAGTACTTATTAGCTGCTGAATACTACAGAGGAAATTATTTTCTTTTTGGAACACAGAGCTCTCTGCTGACATCATGACAACAGTGCTCTCTGCTGACATCTCTATCCATTTTAAGAACTGTCCAGAGTAGAAGAAAATCCCCATAGCAAAGATATGCTGCTCTGGACAGTTCTTAAAATGGACAGAGATGTCAGCAGAGAGCTCTGTGTTCCAAAAAGAAAAGAATTTCCTATGTAGTATTCAGCAGCTAATAAGTACTGGAAGGATTAAGATTTTTTAATAGGAGTCATTTACTAATCTGTTTAACTTTCTGGCACCAGTTGATTTAAAAAAAATTCCAACAGAGTACCCCTTTAACTGGTTACGCCTGTACCCTCAGGTGAAGTAACAATAGAGAGTAAAATAGAATTCCCAGTCCTCAAGTACTTCAGCCAAAAAAGGTGTACAATGGAAAGTTGGAAAATACATAAATTTAAATATATCATATGCATAAATATAACATTTCTCACAAGGCCTGTGTGATACACTATAAAACATACATAATAGTATCAGGACGTAGATGGCCTACAAATAATGAAAAATAGACAATAAAAAATGTATATAAAAAAGGAGACCTGCAAGATAAAAGAAAATTCTAATGTCTAATATGCATGGAAGGATATTCTTGAATAGGGATGGATGACCACAATAAGATATAGTGAAATAGCAGTTCACATTCAATAGCAGTTCACGCTAGCTAGAAATAAATCACTTGTGGTACCAAGTACCGCTCACCACTCCCAGTGTAGTCGCCATCCAGAAGCTCCGCCACCCTCTCCATCTACCAGTGGAGCTTCTGGACGGCAATTACACTGGGAGTGGTGAGCGCTACTTTGTACCACCATTTCTAGCTAGCGGACAATTGAATGTAAACTGCTATTGAATGTGAACTGCTATTTCACTCATTTGCTATTTCACTAGGTCCATTGTAACCGGTGGGGGTAAAAACTTCCTCTGTAAGGCCCTACTCTCACATTATTAATCCCTTTCTTGGCAAGTGTCACTTGCCCTAAAAAGGGTGGCTCCACAAAGGGACCTCTCTCTATTTTTACCTACAAACACTGCCATTTCACAGGGTTTTTAGGTGGAAATAGGGAGAGTTTTCTGTGTGTGGCCGCCAAGAAGGAAATGAATAGCGCGAGAGTAGGGCCTTACATGGGAATCTTTTACCCCACCTGCTACAATGGACAATACGTCGTTCCCTTCCACCATTTTGAGGAAAGTGTTACTTATCTTAAAAAAGGTGATCCCACACAGGAACCTCTCCCTATTTCCACCTAAAAACCCTGGGAAATGGCAGTGTTTGCAGGTGGAAATAGGGAGAGGTTTCTGTGTGGGGCTGACCTTTTTAGGTCGAGTAAAACTTGGGAAGAAGGAAATTAATAATGCAAGAGTAGGGCCTTACAGGGGAAGTTTTTACCCCACTGGTTACAATGGACCACACGTTGTTCCCTTCCACCTTTTAGAGGTCTTTGCATCACATCAATACTTGGTGTAGGAGGCATATGGTGTTTTTGCACACGTTTCCTTTTGTTTGATTTAAAAAAAAATTGGTTACATATTTTTATCCTAAGAATATTATTAAAAGTTAAGTTTTACATAATGCATATCCTCAATACTTACTTGTGCACACTTACACTTTTATAAAAGAGACCGTTTTCTTCTTCCTCAGCTACTATTCTGATTCTGCCACCCGCCTGATGCCACACATCTGATGCCAAGTTCTCCTTTTTTCACCCACCTTCGTCACCGCATACTGGTATTGCCACCAACCGCCCCACTATGTCACCGGGTCCCTTTCAGGACTCCTAATGCTGCCTCATGCTGATGCCAGCTCCAAGCTGTCCCATTCTGCAGCTATTTGGTCTCCTCATGCGTCCGCCACCTCCAGGCTGTGTCATTCAGCCACTATATGGTCTCCTTAAGCTGCCTGCCAACTCCAGGCTTTCATTCAGCCACTGTATGGTCTCCTCATGCTGCTGCCAACTCCAAGCTGTGTCATTCAGCCACTATATGGTCTCCTCATGCTGATGCCACCTCCAGGCTCTGTCATTGTGCCACTCTGCGACAGTAATTCTAATAGCAATGCCTCTAATCTGCATGTCATACTAAATAACAGTATTATTTCACTAACCCTGCATGTTACAGCAAGGCAAAGTGTTTTACACCCCTATTGAGGCTCTCTGTAGGCCAGAAATAGCTTTTTTTTAAATACAGATTTACCACAAATAATTCGGACTGAGACAAATACTTTCGGGAAATTCTGCGAATCGGTCGAATCTAATTTTTCAAAAATTCGGTCATCTCTAACAGCAACCAATTACAGCTCAGCCATGACTATACCAGAGCTTGTGAATATAGAAAAGCTGAGCTGTGATTGTCTGCAGTGGGAAAACCCTCCATTTTGGTAAATTAGTGCAAGAATGTATACTGACCACTGCACCATGAGAATACCCAACAAGACATGCAATTTTGGAGATGCTCTGACCCAGTAATCTAGCTATGATTATGAGACCCTTAGATTGTTTGGCTTGCCCATTTATTTTGCTTCCAACACATAATCTTCATGAACTGTTCACTCTATGCCTTATATTTTCTACCCCTTAGACAGGTGCCATTATCACAAGATAATCAATGTTCTTTGTGTCACATGTAAGTGATATTACTGTTGTAGCTGATCAATGTATTCAATGCATTCAGAAAGTCTTCAGTCCCTTTCACTTTTTTCACATGTTATTTTAAATAAAACAAATCAAATCTTTCTGCCCTCAATACCCCATAATGACAAAATGAAAAGAGAATATTAGAGCTCTTTACTAACTTATTGAAAAAGAAAAAATCTAAATATTGACATAAGTATTCAGACCCTTTACTCAGTTCTTAGTTGAAGCTCCTTTGGCAGTGATTACAGATTCCAGTCTTCTTGGGGATAATTCCAGGTTGGATGGATACTGTTATTGGAAACCATTTTCAGGATTCTGAGATTTCAGTTTTCTGTCTGGGCATGCTGGGATTTGTAGTTTTGCAACATCTGGAGGGCCACAGTTTGGAGATCACTGTGCAGTGGTCTCTAAACTGTAGCCCTCCAGATGTTGCAAAACTGCAAATCCCAGCATGCCCAAACATCTGTCTCCGCATGCTGGGAGTTGTAGTTGCATACCTCCAGCTGTTGCAGAACTACATCTCCCAGCATGCCCTTCGGCGATCAGTACATGCTGGGAGTTGTAGTTTTGCAACAGCTTGAGGCACACTGGTTGGAAAATGCTGAGTTAGGTAACAGAACCTAACTGAAGGTTTTCAAACCAGTGTGCCTCCAGCTGTTGCAAAAGTACAACTCCCAGCATGCACGGTCTGTCAGTACATGCTGGGAGTTGTAGTTTTGAAACAGCTGAAGGTTTGCCCCCCCCCCCCCCCCCCCATGTGAATGTACAGGGTACATTCACACGGGCGAGTTTACAGTGAGTTTCCTGCTTCAAGTTTGAGCTACGGCAAATTTTTCACCACAGTGCAAACTCCTAGCGGGAAACTCACCGTAACCCACCTGTGCAAATGTACCCTAAAAACACTACATTACACTAACACATAATAAAGGGTAAAACACTACATATACACCCCCTCACACTGCCCCTCCCCCCAATAAAAATGAAAAACGTATTGTAAGGCAGTGTTTACAAAACGGAGCCTCGAGCTGTTACAAAACAACAACTTTGTCCGGAATGGAAGGCCACGTGTGTTTACAAAGCCCCCATAGTGCCAGAACAATGGACCCCCCCCCATTAGTGACCCAATTTTGGAAACTACACCCTCACATAAGTACAGTGAGCATTTAGGCCCCACAGGTGTCTGACAGATTTTTGGAACAGTGGTCCGTGAAATTGAAAAATGTAATTTTTCATTTATGCAGCCCACTGTTCCAAGGATCTGTCAAACACCAGTGGGGTGTAAATACTCACTGCACCCCTTATTAAATTCTGTGAGGGGTGTAGTTTCCAGAATGGGGGTCACATGTGGGGAGGTCCACTGTGTTGGCACCACGGGAGGCTTTGTAAACGCACATGGCCCCTGACTTCCATTCCAAACAAATTCTCTCTCCCAAAAGCTCAATGGTGCTCCTCCACTTCTGAGCATTGTAGTGCGCCAGCAGAGCACTTGACGTCCACACATGGGGTATTTCCATACTCAGAACAACTCGGGTTACAAATTTTGGGGGTCATTTTCTCCTATTATCCCTTGTAAAAATGTAAATTTTGGGGAAAAACCAGCATTTTAGTGGAATAATTTTTTTTTTCATTTGCACATCCAACTTTAACAAAAAGTCGTCAAACACCTGTGAGGTGTTAAGGCTTCCTGTACCCCTTGTTACGTTCCTTAAGGGTTGTAGTTTCGAAAATAGTATGCCATGTGAATTTTTTTTTTTTTTGCTGTTCTGACACCATAGGGGCTTCCTAAATGCAATATGCCCCCCAAAAACCATTTCAGCAAAATTTGCTTTCCAAAATTCCATTGTCGCTCCTTCCCTTCGGAGCCCTCTACTGCGCCCGCCGAACGCTTGACATACACATATGAGGTATTTCCTTACTTGAGGAAATTGGGTTACAAATTTTGGGGGACTTTTTCTCCTATTACCCCTTGTAAAAATATTCAAAAACTGGGTCTACAAGAACATGCGAGTGTAAAAATTTAAGAGCCAGGGCGTACCCATACTCTCTGGGTCCTTATGGGGTTAAGCAGACATGGTCAGCATAGCACAATATCTAAGCTGTATAATAAAATATAGTCTGAGTAAATCAATCACCGGCAACCAGAGTGCAGAAGAGTTAGGGTTTTAAAGCCACACCTGAGTTGCAATTGGATGAGAACATTAACTCTTCCAAGGCTATGAAAAATTACACAGAAACTGCCCAAACACAAAAACCAGTGTCTGAACAGACCCCAAGACATAACAACACAAAAACAAATAAACAGAGATTACACTAATCAACTGAATTTACCACAGGTGACTACAATCAAGGTGCAGAAACATCTCAGAGAAATAGGAGACCCCTCTACCCAAGCTAAATTTCAAGTGTCATAGCAAAGAAATTTTGTTTTCCTTTATAATAAATGTGCAAAATATTCTAAAATTTTGCTTTCTCATTATTGGGTATTGAGTGCAGATTGATGGGAAAAGTTGCACTCTACAAAATGAGAAAAAGTGAAAGGATCTAAAGACTTTCTGAATGCACTGTATAGGCAGTGGTGAAGTCGTATGTGTACTAAGGCAGCGGTGCTAGCACATATTAACAAAACAAAGTTATCTCTTCAGTTCATCGATAGCAAAATAAACTACCTTTGATCCTAACGTAAATACGATATAATGTTCAGATAACCAATATTTAAGTTCATTAAATTGTTTGACAAAGACTCTACACGTGGAATGAATAATAACTATACAATAAGAAGTTAGAATGTCAAAGGCATACCAAAAAAAATGTTAGATAACATCTCAGAACTCCTAAGAGAGTCAATATGCTTTTTTTTTTTTTTTCTGACCCAGTAATCTAGCTATGATTATGAGACCCTTAGATTGTTTGGCTTGCCCATTTATTTTGCTTCCAACACATAATCTTCATGAACTGTTCACTCTATGCCTTATATTTTCTACCCCTTAGACAGGTGCCATTATCACAAGATAATCAATGTTCTTTGTGTCACATGTAAGTGATATTACTGTTGTAGCTGATCAATGTATTCAATGCATTCAGAAAGTCTTCAGTCCCTTTCACTTTTTTCACATGTTATTTTAAATAAAACAAATCAAATCTTTCTGCCCTCAATACCCCATAATGACAAAATGAAAAGAGAATATTAGAGCTCTTTACTAACTTATTGAAAAAGAAAAAATCTAAATATTGACATAAGTATTCAGACCCTTTACTCAGTTCTTAGTTGAAGCTCCTTTGGCAGTGATTACAGATTCCAGTCTTCTTGGGGATAATTCCAGGTTGGATGGATACTGTTATTGGAAACCATTTTCAGGATTCTGAGATTTCAGTTTTCTGTCTGGGCATGCTGGGATTTGTAGTTTTGCAACATCTGGAGGGCCACAGTTTGGAGATCACTGTGCAGTGGTCTCTAAACTGTAGCCCTCCAGATGTTGCAAAACTGCAAATCCCAGCATGCCCAAACATCTGTCTCCGCATGCTGGGAGTTGTAGTTGCATACCTCCAGCTGTTGCAGAACTACATCTCCCAGCATGCCCTTCGGCGATCAGTACATGCTGGGAGTTGTAGTTTTGCAACAGCTTGAGGCACACTGGTTGGAAAATGCTGAGTTAGGTAACAGAACCTAACTGAAGGTTTTCAAACCAGTGTGCCTCCAGCTGTTGCAAAAGTACAACTCCCAGCATGCACGGTCTGTCAGTACATGCTGGGAGTTGTAGTTTTGAAACAGCTGAAGGTTTGCCCCCCCCCCCCCCCCCCCCATGTGAATGTACAGGGTACATTCACACGGGCGAGTTTACAGTGAGTTTCCTGCTTCAAGTTTGAGCTACGGCAAATTTTTCACCACAGTGCAAACTCCTAGCGGGAAACTCACCGTAACCCACCTGTGCAAATGTACCCTAAAAACACTACATTACACTAACACATAATAAAGGGTAAAACACTACATATACACCCCCTCACACTGCCCCTCCCCCCAATAAAAATGAAAAACGTATTGTAAGGCAGTGTTTACAAAACGGAGCCTCGAGCTGTTACAAAACAACAACTTTGTCCGGAATGGAAGGCCACGTGTGTTTACAAAGCCCCCATAGTGCCAGAACAATGGACCCCCCCCCATTAGTGACCCAATTTTGGAAACTACACCCTCACATAAGTACAGTGAGCATTTAGGCCCCACAGGTGTCTGACAGATTTTTGGAACAGTGGTCCGTGAAATTGAAAAATGTAATTTTTCATTTATGCAGCCCACTGTTCCAAGGATCTGTCAAACACCAGTGGGGTGTAAATACTCACTGCACCCCTTATTAAATTCTGTGAGGGGTGTAGTTTCCAGAATGGGGGTCACATGTGGGGAGGTCCACTGTGTTGGCACCACGGGAGGCTTTGTAAACGCACATGGCCCCTGACTTCCATTCCAAACAAATTCTCTCTCCCAAAAGCTCAATGGTGCTCCTCCACTTCTGAGCATTGTAGTGCGCCAGCAGAGCACTTGACGTCCACACATGGGGTATTTCCATACTCAGAACAACTCGGGTTACAAATTTTGGGGGTCATTTTCTCCTATTATCCCTTGTAAAAATGTAAATTTTGGGGAAAAACCAGCATTTTAGTGGAATAATTTTTTTTTTCATTTGCACATCCAACTTTAACAAAAAGTCGTCAAACACCTGTGAGGTGTTAAGGCTTCCTGTACCCCTTGTTACGTTCCTTAAGGGTTGTAGTTTCGAAAATAGTATGCCATGTGAATTTTTTTTTTTTTTGCTGTTCTGACACCATAGGGGCTTCCTAAATGCAATATGCCCCCCAAAAACCATTTCAGCAAAATTTGCTTTCCAAAATTCCATTGTCGCTCCTTCCCTTCGGAGCCCTCTACTGCGCCCGCCGAACGCTTGACATACACATATGAGGTATTTCCTTACTTGAGGAAATTGGGTTACAAATTTTGGGGGACTTTTTCTCCTATTACCCCTTGTAAAAATATTCAAAAACTGGGTCTACAAGAACATGCGAGTGTAAAAATTTAAGATTTTGAATGTTCTCCTTCAATTTGCTGCTTTTCCTGTGAAACACCTAAAGGGTTAACACATTTACTGAATGTCCTTTTGAATACTTTGAGGAGTGCAGTTTATATAATGGGGTAATTTGTGGGGTATTTCTAATATGAAGGCCCTTCAAATCCACTTCAAACCTGAACTGGTCCCTTAAAATTTCAGATTTTGAAAATTTTGTGAAAAATTGGAAAATTGCTGCTGAACTTTTAAGCCCTCTGATGTCTTCCAAAAGTAACAACATATCAACTTTATGATGCAACCATAAAGTAGACATATTGTATATGTGAATCAATACATAGTTTATTTGGAATGTCTTTTTTACTTACAAGCTGAGAGCTTCACAGTTAGAAAAATTCTAAATTTTCAATTTTTTCATGAAATATTTTAATTTTTCACCAATAAATGATGCAAGTATTGACATAAATTTACTACTAACGTAAAGTAGAATATGTCACCAAAAAACTATCTCGGAATCAGAATGAAAGGTAAAAGCATCCCAGAGTTATCAATGTTTAAAGTGACAGTGGTCAGATGTGCAAAAAAATGGCCGGGTTCTACAGTGAAAATTGGCTGGGTCCTTAAGGGGTTAAGTACCAAGGAGCCAGGGCGTACCCATACTCTCTGGGTCCTTATGGGGTTAAGCAGACATGGTCAGCATAGCACAATATCTAAGCTGTATAATAAAATATAGTCTGAGTAAATCAATCACCGGCAACCAGAGTGCAGAAGAGTTAGGGTTTTAAAGCCACACCTGAGTTGCAATTGGATGAGAACATTAACTCTTCCAAGGCTATGAAAAATTACACAGAAACTGCCCAAACACAAAAACCAGTGTCTGAACAGACCCCAAGACATAACAACACAAAAACAAATAAACAGAGATTACACTAATCAACTGAATTTACCACAGGTGACTACAATCAAGGTGCAGAAACATCTCAGAGAAATAGGAGACCCCTCTACCCAAGCTAAATTTCAAGTGTCATAGCAAAGAAATTTTGTTTTCCTTTATAATAAATGTGCAAAATATTCTAAAATTTTGCTTTCTCATTATTGGGTATTGAGTGCAGATTGATGGGAAAAGTTGCACTCTACAAAATGAGAAAAAGTGAAAGGATCTAAAGACTTTCTGAATGCACTGTATAGGCAGTGGTGAAGTCGTATGTGTACTAAGGCAGCGGTGCTAGCACATATTAACAAAACAAAGTTATCTCTTCAGTTCATCGATAGCAAAATAAACTACCTTTGATCCTAACGTAAATACGATATAATGTTCAGATAACCAATATTTAAGTTCATTAAATTGTTTGACAAAGACTCTACACGTGGAATGAATAATAACTATACAATAAGAAGTTAGAATGTCAAAGGCATACCAAAAAAAATGTTAGATAACATCTCAGAACTCCTAAGAGAGTCAATATGCTTTTTTTTTTTTTTTTTTTTTTTTTTTTTTAAAGATCTTGAACTTTCTTCATTATTTGTTATATCAGGCCAGCCCTGCCCAATCTTCGAGTGTAGACTAAAAAAAGAAGATCAAAAGAAGACTGACAAGTGAGCTTAACAAATACATTCACTACTAGAGATCAGTATTTGCTTTTCTTAGTAAAAACAAGCAATTATAACAATTCATTTCTTGTAAGCATTAGGAATGGGAATATTGCTATTATCTTGATGTAAGCATGATAAATATACTTTTTTGATTCATTTACAACATAATTTAGCAGATGACTTTACCGCACCTGTTACAGTATCTGATTGATACATTATACCATTTGTTTAAATAAAATATATGATTATTACTGTAATGAAATCTAATAAATATCATACTGGATGGGTTTCAATACATAGACAAGAAGATATACTATATTAAAAAAAAAAGTGTTTTTGTGTGACTCTGTATCCACATATTCATCCCATTTGTATTCATATGAATATTTTATTTTTTAAATTCTAGTCCACAGAGGGAACAAAAAATATTTATGCTACTGACACCCGGGGACTCCAGTGCTTGCCTCCCAAAGCAAGGTAATTTGACCTCTTTACACATCAGACCTCCTGGCTTTATCTCTCACCACACCGCTGTTTTACTTTCTTTCCTTCTTCTCTTCTCTTCCCTTCCCTCCTATACTTTCCCTCCCCCATCTGGACCTACATCTATATCTTGACCCACCGTGACGCTGATTTGTAGTTCGGCCTGCAGCAGACACCTGAGACTTTTGTTAGCCTCCCAATAGCTTACCCCCTCCATATATCCACCCATCTGGTTAGCTCATACTTAAGCATAAAATTGGAGGCTTGTTTTGTTGAGAATCCTGAGACGCATTTGTTGATTTTTGTGTCTACATGCAGAAATTTGAGTTCATCTACGAATGCAGTCAAGTTCTGTATTTCCTGTTTTTCTTGTAAAATCTTAATAAACATATACTTTGAAAAAAAATTATTTATGCTATCTCATTTCATCTACTTGGCTGTCTTTCTAACATTCAAAATTTACTTTCTTGTATGAGAAAATACAAGTTATGCCATTACATGCTATGCTTGTCAAGCACCTGCTGCTGTCATTGGTCTCAACTCTGTTATTTAATATTTACCTATAGAGAGGCATCCCACAAGCATATACATGGCATAACATCCCCAGCACTAAAACTAAACATTATAGGTTTTACAAGAATTATTTAAAAAATTACATTGCAATTGGCATAACAGCTTTTTCTTTTGCTATCAAGCGGAAAGGGAAGGAGGAAGACATTTTGTAAGTAATATTATTTATTTATTTTTGTCCAGTTTTTAAATTGTCAGATTAAAAATTGGTAGGATTCCAATGGCCCTGCACTTGGGACCAGACCAGGTATGTTTGTATACCTTAGTAAGTACCCACTGTAATGACTCAACCTAGTTATGCCCAAAGGGTTAAACCTTTCTAGTCTCTGGCAAAGCTTGTGGTTGCTGTGGCGATGTGCTGGCTTAACCTGTTTGGTTTTTCTCTGGCCAATGCTGTGTCTTTTTTGGTTCCACACACTGCAGCTTGTTTTTATAAGATCTCAGTTGTCTCTTAGCCTATGTCTGTAAAAGAGGTTTTTCTGAAGCTAGCATTTACCCCTATCTGCATCTGATTCTGTTTTCCTGGTTTTTGTGATTTTGGCTCTGAAATTGGTTGACACTTCGATTCTTGATTCTGTACTTTCGCTGTTCTCTTGGCTTTCTGTTACGGCATGTTGAGCATTTTTATCTGTTTATTTGTTTGTCTCCCTGCTAGTATTGTATTTAGTGTGTGTTAACCCATTGTGTTCTGACTGTATCTTCCTGGCCTTACTGTATTGCTGTAGTTTGCTGTTTTGACCTGTGACAACATTGCACTTATTCAGAGTAGGGATTTTCTTCTAGTTGTGGAGTCACTGTTTAGGCCCACTATGCAATAGAGAAGGGAAAGGGGTTATGGGTGAGAACTAGAGAGCACTGTATCCCTGCCCATATGTTACAACCACATTTTGAAATTGTATACTTTTGTTGTATCAATTGTTGCTTTGGGACTCATTTGTTCCGCTTAATTCTATATTTATATAATTGTGATATTTTAATTTTGAATTTTACTTTGCTTTTTAATAAAGGAACATTTTCATATTTATATCTAGTTTACTTCTAGAATGTGTGATTTTTATACATGCTACTTTTCTCTTGTGGTTTTGATAATCATCAAGGTGGAACCAAGCACATTGTGACTTCACCTGAACAAGCAATGACTCTTGTGAAGTCTTAGAACCTCATCTATTCCTCAGATTTGGCAGGATAAACCCGCTCCCCTGCCTGTTTGGAAAAATAATCTTTTCTAGAAAATCTGCTTTACCATGTTCTAATTTGCCCTGAAGGGCCTCTTCTTAAGGATGGTGCTAGACTTCAAGGGGATTCCTGCATTTAGGTTTGTCCAGATATATGGATGGATGTTCATTTATCCCCTTCAGGACTGAGTCCATTTTGGCCTTATCCCCTTAAGGATCCTGGTGTCCTGATACTTAAAGGGGTATTCCAGGCAAAAACTTTTTTTTGATATATCAACTGGCTCCGGAAAGTTAAACAGATTTGTAAATTACTTCTATTAAAAAATCTTAATCCTTCCAATAGTTATTAGCTTCTGAAGTTTTCTGTCTAACTGCTCAATGATGATGTCACATCCTGGGAGCTGTGCATGATGGGAGAATATCCCCATAGGAGCTGGACAGCTCCCAGGACGTGAGTCATCAGAAAGCAGTTAGACAGAAAACAGCAACTCAACTTCAGAAGTTAATAACTATTGGAAGGATTAAGATTTTTTAATAGAAGTAATATACAAATCTGTTTAACTTTCTGGAGCCAGTTGATATATAAAAAAAAAAAGTTTTTGCCCGGAATACTCCTTTAACTCACCAGGACATACATCTAGCAGACCCGAGAAGTAGATCTCAGACAATACTGATCAGTTAAAAACAGACCTTCACACCTTCATATTGGCCTATGGATGGAAAATCATCTTTATTGCTCTTAGAAGGCAGGAGGAAAAAAAAGTAAAATGCAAAAAAAAAATGGGCTCCTTGAGACAATTTTAGTTTTAGCTTTTTTTTTTTTTTTTTCCTGTTTCCCTTTTAAATACATATATCTCTACAGGGGAAAAAGCAAATCAGGGCTTCTTATTGTGTAGGGCATTTACAATACAGTAATTGAAGTAGCAATATATGTATCCTCTCACCTTCTGCTGTTGTGTTGCTTTTGGGAATCAGCCCCCAGGAGTTGTCCTGCCTGATCTTCATCGGCATGACTTGTGTTCAGAACAGTAAGATTGTGTTAATGATCAATGTGGATATTTATCAGTAGCCGGAAATAAACGCGTTTCCAGACAACAGTGTCTCTTCATAAGTGTGACATATGCCAAGAGACACTGTTGTCTCAACCTTACAGGAGGATAGTAATTCTATGAACTACAACTACTTAATGGAACACACCTTGGCTTCTACTAATGATTATTCTCATTTTAGCAATTGATGATACAAATGGACTCATTCTCCATACTTTGCAAATTGACCTTGTATGATGTAGCACTTTATGGTATTACATTACCTATCCTGTACCTGCAGGCTTGTTGTAGCTTGCTATGTTTCTGGTTTTTCTTGTTTTCTTACATTACACCTTCATTCCACGTGGTACACTTGAATCCCCTCTTTGCTTTACAGGTGCAGGCACCTTTGTGCTCCTATGCCTGTCCTTCTGGAGGAGGGGAGGAGACTATGTGCTTCTAACAGAGTACAAAGGAGCGGGGAGAAATATTCTACACTTCTATTTCTCCCTGCCTGACTCACTATTGTGGTGCACATCACATCAGGACTTTAACAAGTGATGCAATAAAGAATACATTTTTTATTTGAACCTTTCGGTGTTGGACTTTCTTTATTTTCATAGAACATACACACATTTTTTTTGACCAACGTATGTTAGAAATTTTCATATAATGTAATTTTTACATTGTATAAAAAGTTTTTGTTAACAACAGTTACACCTTAAACCTAAAGTGGACTAGTCCTTAAAGGGTACCTCTCATCAAAAAAACTCTTGATATATTATAGATTAATGTATGCAGAATAACTTTACAATTGCATGTTATTCAAAAATATGCTTCTTTCTATTTAATTTTCCACTTTGAAGAAATGACCACTAGGGGTCTCCCTACCAGTCCTGGCAGCAAGCATTTCAGACTCATGCTGAAGTCCTAAACACTACGAGCTGCCAGTCTGCTTTGTTCACAAAGGAGAACACTCAGAGCTGCCAGCCTGCTTTGCTCACAGCCTGTTTGGCTGTGAACAAAGCAGGCTGGCAGCTCTGAGTGTTTAGGACTCCAGCATGAGTCAGAAATGCTTGCTGACCGGACTGATCGGGAAAAATACAATAGAAAGAAGCATATTTTTCATTAACATGCTATTGGAAAGTTATTCAACATTCATTAATCTAAAATATATCAAAAGTTTATTTGATGAGAGGAACCCTTTAAAGGGGTATTCCAGGCCAAAACTTTTTTTTAGATATCAACTGGCTCCGGAAAGTTAAACAGATTTGTAAATCTTAATCCTTCCAATAGTTGTTAGCTTCTGAATTTGAGTTGCTGTTTTCTGTCTAACTGCTTTCTGATGATTCACGTCCCAGAAGCTGTGCAGCTCCTATGGGGATATTTTCCCATCATGCACAGCTCCCGGGATGTGACATCATCATTGAGCAGTTAGACAGAAAACTTCAAAAGTTAATAACTATTGGAAGGATTAAGATTTTTTAATAGAAGTAATTTACAAATCTGTTTAACTTTCCGGAGCCAGTTGATATATAAAAAAAAGTTTTTGCCTAGAATACCCCTTTAGGAGGTTAAATAATTAGCAATACAAGCAAAAATACCGTATTTATCGGGGTATACCACGCACCGGCCTATAACACGCACCCTCATTTTACCACGGATATTTGGGTAAAAAAAGTTTTTTACCCAAATATCCATGAAAAAATGAGGGTGCGTGTGTGCGCGTGTATACCCCGATATACCCCCAGGAAAGGCAGGGGGAGAGAGGCCGTCGCTGCCCGCTTCTCTCCCCCTGCCTTTCCTGGGGTCTAGAGCGCTGCTGTCGGCCCTTTTCACCCCCTGGTTATCGGCGCCGCTGCCCGTTCTGTCCCCCTGACTATCGGTGCCGGCGCCGATAGCCAGGGAGAGAGAAGCGGCGCCGACAGCCAGGGGGAGAGAAGGGGCAGCGGCACCCATTGCCGGCGCAGCTGCCCCGTTGCCTCCCCCCATCCCCGGTGGCATAATTACCTGAGTCCGGTCCGCGCTGCTCCGCTGCTCCAGGCCTCCGTCGTGCGTCCCCGGCGTCATTGCTATGCACGGCGCGGCGCATGACGTCAGAGCGCCGCGCCGTTCAGCGCATAGCAATGACGCCGGGGACGCACGACGGAGGCCTGGAGCAGCGGAGCAGCGCGGACCGGACTCAGGTAATTATGCCACCGGGGATGGGGGGAGGCAACGGGGCAGCGGCGCCGGCAATGGGTGCCGCTGTCCCTTCTCTCCCCCTGGCTGTCGGCACCGCTTCTCTCTCCCTGGCTATCGACGCCGGCACCGATAGTCAGGGGGACAGAACGGGCAGCGGCGCCGATAACCAGGGGGTGAAAAGGGCCGACAGCAGCGCTCTAGACCCCAGGAAAGGCAGGGGGAGAGAAGCGGGCAGCGACGGCCTCTCTCCCCCTGCCTTTCCTGGGGGTGTATCGGCGTATAACACGCACACAGACTTTAGGCTAAAAATTTTTGCCTAAAAAGTGCGTGTTATACGCCGATAAATACGGTAAATACAAGCAATATCTTTTTATCTCTAGAATTCATCTTCTTGCCAAAAGGAAAATCTGATTTAAATACTCTGATTTCCTATTAAGTTTGTACTGAGCTGATGTGACTTCATTTTAAAGAGAATGTGTCACCTAGACTTTGTTTTTAACTTGTTATTTTTATCTCGTCTGCTTCACATGTTTTTATTGTATTTGTTTTCTTAAATATTTTGTACATTATTATAGGGGCAGCTATTTTGTATGAACTTCTACTTCACTTTGTTATCAGCATTTACAGATATGCTTTTTCAGTAGACACATGGCCGATAAGAGACAACAGTCTGGAGCTGACTCACTGACTTCTATGGGAGAGTTTTCTAGGCATGTTTTGTGCAGAGGTCATGTTGCAGGGAGGCAGGAAACTGTGCCTATCACCTATTGTGAATGATGTATCCTCTGTTTTGTATAAACATCAAATTGCATTGTTATCTTGTCTTGATAAAGTAGAGAGTGCTGAAAGGTTTTCTGAACAGAACAGGTAAGCCTATTATTAGACCAGTGAAAACTACAAGATTTCAGGGTTATTTTAAAATATAGAAAATAAAATGAAAGGATTAAATTCACTTATATAATTCTTAGTTATCACTCGCTACACTTGAGTGTTTTCTAGGATAAGAAAAAAACAGAGATGATTTCTTTACCAAAAAAAAAAAAAAAACACCACACCTGTTATCAGGTTGTGTGTAGTATTACAGCTCAGTTCTATTGAAGTTAATTGAGTCAAGTTGTAATATCACAGATAACCTGAGGACAGATGTGGTGCTCTGTTTTTAACCCATTTAAGCCAGAATAGAAATAGGCCCTGTCAGCCGCTGGACCCCCTGTTGCTGAACTTTTTAACCTAAAAACATCTGGAGGGCAGAGTTTTAAAGGGGTACTCCATCAGGGAAAAACGTTTTTAAATCAACTGGTGACAGAATATTAAACAGATTTGTAAATTACTTCCAGTACTTATCAACTTCTGCATGCTCCAAAGGAAGTTGTTTAGTTCTTTCAAGTCTAGTCACAGTACTCTCTGTTGCCACCTCTGTATGTGTCAGGAACTACCCAGAGCAGGAGAGGTTTTCTATGGGGATTTACTCCTGCTCTGGACAGTTCCTGACAATGACAGAGATGGCAACAGAGAACACTGTGGTCAGACAGGAAAGAACTGCACAATTGGTGCCAGAAAGTTATACAGATTTGTAGGACTAAATCCCCATAGCAAACCTCTCCTGCTCTGGACAGCTCCTGACACGGACAGAGGTGGCAGCAGAGAGCACTGTGGTCAGACTGGAAAGAACTACACTACCTACTCTGGAGCATACAGGATAAGTACAGCAAGAGACAAAATGATTTTTTTTTTTGCATTTTTGGGGAGTAAAAGTGAGGTATATTAATATAATATCCAATATAATAGTTGGTATTTCAATCCCTGACAATGAAAGTAATATTTGGAGAGTCACAAATAAGAAGACAAATAAGCACACACTTTCATATAATGCCAATGGCTCTCAATAGTTCCATACTTTTATCTAATTCTGTTTTCTTAATATGGGATATTTTACATTGTTTGCTTGTTGTTTACTTGTCTAAAGTGTAAATAGTAAACTACAGAACTTCATTACAACCAGCTGAAAGAACAATGCTGCTGGGACCATGGACAGCCGGCCTCTGTATGTGACCTTACTGTTAAATAGTTTATCACCTTCCCTGAAACCATTACGACAGCTAATGGCCTCAAAGGGGAAGAATATTACTTGACTTTATTGCAATCACTTGACATTTTTATGAGGCGTCTTAATGAAGGTATTCTTGTTTAAAGGGAGCCTATAACTTGGACCTTGATGATAATTACCTAGAGGAAACTAATTAAATACTCATCATTGCCTTATAAAACTGATCATCTTTAAAATATAATATCTTACTACAAGTAACAAGTTTTCCTTTACTTACTTCCATGGTTAACTTCTGCTAATGGTTGTATAACCTCTGTGTCTATTAATGTAGATGTACTGTAATTAATTAGTTGTAGATGCACAACATAGACTTTTTAATATATTTTGGATATTCTAAAGCAAAATTATAACAACTGTGAAAATCATAAAATAACTTTTGTAGAAAAAAAGAGAGAAGAGGCGGAGGCGCTCCTTGTGGAGAAAAATCACTTCAATATGGAGGGAAGAATGGGGGGAAAGATCACCGCTCACCCGACATAGTTGTGTAGCCCATACACAACAATGGAGATCGCGTAGATTAACAATCCAAGATCTGCAGCCTTCCTGATGTAAATAGTAATAGACAGAGCGGGCTTCTGGTTCAGGAATTAATCGGCGCTGACCGGAATAAGGACACCAGGTAGGTATCAACAGGTAGGATACCTTCAAGGAGGGATTTATTGTAGATAATGCAACGCGTTTCACCACGCATGCGTTGCTTCCTCAGGCATGCAAATCAAATAAAATAACTTTTAACCCCTTAATAACACAGCTAATTTGGGCCTTAATGACAAAGCCAGTTTCTTTTTGGCATTTTTGTTTTTCCCTACTCGCCTCCGAAAAGCCATATCTTTTTATTTTTCCATCCACAGACCCATTTGAAGGCTTGTTTTTTGCGTGACTAACTGTACTTTGTAATGATACCTGTTAAGTTACCATCAAATGTCGGCACAACCAAAAAAAAAAACAATATTTTGTAGGGAAATTGAAAAGAAAAACGCAATTTTTGGAGGGTTTTGTTTTAACGCAGTACACTTGACGGTGAAAATGACCTGTTCTATTTATTCTGTGGGTCAATATGAATAAAATTATACCAAAATTTACATGCTTTTCTATTACTGTACTACTTTTAAAAGAAATCTAACTATAAAAATAAAAATGTAAATCGCTTTCTTCTGATCCCTCTAACTTTCTCATTTTCCTGTATACGGGTCTGTATGAGGGCTCATTTTTTATGCCGTGGTTTTTATCAGTACCACTTTGGCATATATGTAACTTTTTGATCACTTTTTATTTCATTTTCCTGGGATGTGATGTGGCCAAAAAGCAGCAATTTTGGATTTTTTTTTTTTTTTTTTACATTTTTACTCCATTCACCGTACGGGAACATTAACATTTTATTTTGATAGTTCGGATATTTGCACATGTGCTGATACCAAATATGTTTAATATTTATTGCACACTATTTATGATTCATAAGTTTGTGCATAGCTCACAAAGCAGCTGAGATCTGCCGTGCATGATGTGAGCACTGCTCCGGACTAAGTCCTAGCACATCAGGAAGTACATTTACGTTCATTGTCCTTAAGGGGTTAATATAATATTCTAAGGAGATATATTGCCAATGCCAAATGCATACCCAGGTATTAACCCCTTAAGGACCTGTTTTTTTTTGCATTTTCGTTTTTTTCCTCATCTAAAAAATCATAACTCTTTCAATTTTGCACCTAAAAATCCATATGATGGCTTATTTTTTGCGCCACCATTTCTACTTTGTAATGATTTTACCCAAAAATCTATGGAAAATGGAAAAAAAATCATTGTGAGACAAAATTGAAATAAAATGCCATTTTGTAATCCGTTTCTACACAGTACATTTTTCTGTAAAAATGACACCTTCTCTTTATTCTGTAGGTCCATACAATTAAAATGATACCCTACTTATGTAGGTTGGATTTTGTCGTACTTCTGGAAAAAATCATAACTACATGCAAAAAAATGTATACGTTTATTTTTCCACGTATGGGGCAGTATGATGGCTTATGTTTTTTTCGCCGTTTTTAGCGGTACCATTTTGGTATTGATCGGACTTTTTGATCACTTTTTATTCATTTTTTCATGATATAAAAAGTGACCAAAAATACACTATTTTGGACTTTGGAATTTTTTTGTGCATAAGCCATTGACCGTGCTGTTTAATTAATGATATATTTTTATAATTCTGACATTTCCGCACGCGGTGATACCACATATGTTTATTTTCATTTTTATTTACACAGTTTTTTTTATGGGAAAAGGGGGATGATTCAAACTTTTATTAGGGAAGGGGTTAAATGATCTTTATTCACTTTTTTTGCACTTTTTTTTTGCAGTGTTATAGTTCCCATAGAGGGCTATAACACTGCACACACTGATCTTTGACATCGTTCAATGGTTTCTCATAGGAAACCATTGATTGATGATTGGATCTCATGCCTGGATCTCAGGCACTGAGCAGTCATTCAGCGATCGGACAGCAAGGAGGCAGATAGGGACCCTCCGGCTGTCCTGTAAGCTGGTCGGGATGCTGCGATTTCGCCGTGGTGAACACAAACAGCTCCCTAAACTAACGGGCAATGTTTTAGTTTCACTTTAGACGCGGCGATCAACTTTGAATGCCGCATCTAAAGGGTTAATAGCGTGCGTCACTGCGATCAGTGCCGCACGCTATTAGCCACAGGTCCCGGCTGTTGTTAGACGCGGGGCTCAACCCGCTATAATGCGGGGCCATGCCCTGGTCCCGCGCTATAGAACGGGAGCGGACTCATGACGTACCGGTACGTCATGGGTCCTTAGCAGGTTAAATAATAGAGTGGGCAATGCAAGAGTTCCACCCCTTTTACACTTGAATAGTAAGTGATGTTCATCAGGTACAGTCTATTATTAACTCCAAACTCAGGATGTGGTTGGGTTATTTAGACTGGTAATTTACATGCCAGAGTTAACTGAAAACATGTAAGATGCCCCAAATGTATTAAGTGGTGCAGGCCTTTTAATAAATGTGTTGCTTCTTTGGCTAAGTTCACACCACGATTTGTGCCTCCAAAGCAAAGATATGTCAGTAAACTGTCAATATGACATGCTGATGTCTCCTTGCTCGTACAGGCATGGGCCCTATTCATTTCAATGGCCAGAGTCAGCTAGTGACTATGTGAGGGTAATTTTTCCACCATATGCAAATTTTGTCTTGGGCTGAAAAGTGCTACAAAGCGTGTATCTCACCAATTTACATAGGTCTATTTTGCTGTTATAAGCCACAAATTATACAGGGTGGGCCATTTATATGGATACACCTTAATAAAATGGGAATGGTTGGTGATATTAACTTCTTGTTTGTGGTACATTAGTATATGTTAGGGGGAAACTTTTCAAGATGGGTGGTGACCATGGCGGCCATTTTGAAGTCGGCCATTTTGAATCAAACTTTTGTTTTTTCAATAGGAAGAGGGTCATGTGACACATCAAACTAATTGGGAATTTCACAAGAAAAACAATGATGTGCTTGGTTTTAACGTAACTTTATTCTTTCATGAGTTATTTACAAGTTTCTGACCATTTATAAAATGTGTTCAATGTGCTGCCCATTGTGTTGGATTGTCAATGCAACCCTCTTCTCCCACTCTTCACACACTGATAGCAACACCGCAGGAGAAATGCTAGCACAGGCTTCCAGTATCTGTAGTTTCAGGTGCTGCAGAATCAGCAGTCAGTCATTCCGCCAGCATTCTATCGGCAAAGCCATGTCCAAGAGACAACAGTATGCGCCCACTCATCATATGGCACAGAAGCTGAATGTGCTTCTGTCCAAGTTGCTGGTGCTGCAGCCCCTCCCTTTTCAAATGGTGGACTCTGCACCTTTCAGAGAACTGATGACTTGTGGAGAGTCCCAAGCCGGCAGTTCTTTGCAAAGAAGGCTGTAACAGTCCTGCACAATTTTGTGGAACAGAAGGTAGGCTAGTCCTTGAGCCTGTTGGTGTGTACCATAGTGCATGACAACGCCGACGTGTGGAGCTGTAACTGGATAATTCATGTGGTGAATGTGGTTCCTGCACAGCCACAACAGCAACTTGGACAGGTCACGCCACTTCCACCTCCACGCTTTCAGGCCGTTGGTCCTGTGACAGTGTGCAACTCCGCCTCCTCATCCTCCACCGTGTCCTCAGCCTCCACTGCATGGACAAGTCTCAGTGCCCCTCCAGCATACCATGTGTGCAGGGCACGGAGGTGTCATGCTGTTCTTCACATGGTTTGCCTTGTCGAACGGAGTCACACAGGGGAGGAACTGCTAAAAGTCATTAATCAAGAAATCGAATCATGGCTTACTCCACGAAAACTGGAAATGGGAACCATGGAGACAATGGCAATGGGAAGAACATTTTTTCTGCGCTGTGACAAGGAAGCCTGAGCCATGCGCCCTGCATGGCACACGTGTTCAATCTGATTGGCAAGCTGTTCCTTAAGTGTTCCCCCATCTGCAAGACATCCTAACAATGGGAAGGAAACTTTGCATGCACTTCAGCCACTCGTTTACCGCAAAGCACACCCTCCTTGAGCTGCAGCTTCAGAACGGTATCCCCCAACATAGTCTGATTTGGGACATTTCCACACCTTGGTATTACACTCTCTACATACGCCAGGATTACGGGATGAACAACATCATTCCACTGCTTTAATTCCTACAACAAATGTTGGAAACAACTGCTGGTCAGGGCACAGGAGACGTGTCGCCTGCATCTCACGGCCACATGAGCCCTGTGGGGGCTGAACTGGAGGAGGAGGGGCACAGTGGAGTACAGCTTAGGTGTCGTGAAATCATCTGACAGGAGAGGAGGAGCAGGAGCAGCCTGAAGAGCTAGAGGGTTATGAGGAAGGCGAGACAGAGGATTAAGACACATCGTGGCAGTATGCCGTGGAGATGGAGGTAGGGAGTCCCTCCGAGTCACATGCACAAATGGCAAAATGCATGCGCAATTGCTTGCGCAGTGACCGCCGGATTGTCACGGGATGACTTTTGGTTCTCAACCTTATTGGACCCTCGCTACCGGCACAAAATGGTCGCCTTTTTTACACCCACTGAGAGGGAGGACAAACTGACCTACTACAGAGACATCCTACGTAGTCAGTTGGCTGATGCCTATCTGCTCCATTTTCCATCCTCTCGCAGGTCTGACTCAAGGGGCCCTCTGCACTCACCTTCCACTGCCATGGCTGCTGGGGAAGGGTGTGTTGGCAGGAGCAGTACCAGCTCCATCAGCAGCAGCCTGAGTCTACAGTCGCTGATGAGTACCTTTCTTCACCCGCATAGTGAAGCAACTCATCAACAGTAGGTAGACCTGGAGCAGGACCTGAACCAGCAGGTAGTGGCATACCTTGACATGACCATGCCAACACACCTTGAAGATCCACTGGACTTCTGGGCAGACAAACTTGATTCGTGGCCACAATTAGCAGTTTGCCTGGAAAAGCTGTTCTGCTCGGCCAGTAGTGTGCAATTAGAGTTGGTGTTTAATATGGTGGGGCCATAGTAACCCCAAGGAGAACTCATCTGTCCACGAAAAATGTGGAGAGAGTGACCTTTGTGAAGATGAATCAGGCATGGATCAGCCAGGGTAACACTTGCCAAGAAGGGAATAAATAGGGCGAGAGAAGGGCCTTACAGAGGAATTTTTTACCCCCACCTGCTACAATGGACAATAAGTTGTTCCCTTCCACCTTTTCGAGGAAAGTGTTACTTGTCTTAAAAAGGGCAGCCCCACAAAGGAAACTCTCCCTATTTCCACTTAAAAACCCTGGGAAATGGCAGTGTTTGCACGTGGAAATAGGGAGAGTTTCCTGTGTGGGGCCACCCTTTTTAGGGCGAGTAACACTTGCCAAGAAGGGAATTAATGATGCGAGAGTAGGGCATTACAGGGGAAGATTTTACCCCCACCAATTACAATGAACCATACAGTGCTCCCTTCCACCTTTTAGAGGTCTTTACATCACATCAATATTTGGTGGTGTAGGTGGCATATATTGTTTTTTGAAAACCTTTCCTTTTGTTTGATTAAAAAAATTTTTGGGGTACATATAGTTTATCCTAAGAATATTATTAAAAGTTAAGTTTTACGTAATACATATCCTCAATACTTGTGTACTCTAACACTTTTACAAAAGAGACCGTTTTCTTCTGCCTACCTTCCTCAGCTATTCTGCTCCTGCCACCCGCCTGATGCCACACAACTGATGCCAAGTTCTCCTTTTTTCACCCACCTTCGTCACCGGGTACTGGTATTGCCACCCGCTTCCCCACTATGTCACAGGGTCACTTTCAGGAATCCTGATGCTGCTAATGTCACCTCCAGACTGTCTCATTCTGCCACCATATGTTCTCCTCATGCTGCTGCCAGCTCCAGGTTGTCTCATTCTGCCACCATATGTTCTCCTCATGCTGCTGCCAGCTCCAGGTTGTCTCATTCTGCCACCATATGTTCTCCCCATGCTGATGCCACCTTCAGGCTGTCTCATTTTGCCACCATATGTTCTCCTTATGCTGCTTCCAACTCCAGGCTGTCTCATACTGCCACCATATATTGATGCAAGATCCAGGCTGTCTCATACTGCCACCATATGTTCATCTCATACTGATGCCACCTCCAGGCTGTCTCATTCTGCCACCATATGTTCTCCTCATGCCGATGCCAGCTCAAGGCTCTCTCTTTTTGCCACCATATGTTCTCCTCATGCTGATGCCACCTCCAGGCTGTCTCATACTGCCACGATATGTTCTCCTCATGCTGATGCCAACTCCAGGCTGTCTCATTCTTCCACCATATGTTCTCTTTATGCTGCTGCCAGCTCCAGGCTGTCTTATACTGCTGCCATATGTTCTCCTCATGCTGATGCCAGATCCAGGCTGTCTCATGCAGCCACCATATGTTCTCCTCATGCTGATGCCACTTCCATGCTGTCTCATTCTGCCACCATATGTTCTGCTCATGCTGATGCCAGCTCCAGGCTGTCTCATTTTGCCACCATATGTCCTCTTCATGCTGCTGCCAGCTCCAGTCTGTCTCATACTGTCACCATATGTTCTCCTCATGCTGATGCCAGCTTCAGGCTGTCTCATTCCGCCACCATATGTTCTCCTCATGCTGATACCAGCTCTAGGCTGTCTCATACTGCCACCATATGTTCTCCTCATGCTTCTGCGACCTCCAGGCTGTGTCATTCAGCCACTATATGGTCTCCTCATGCTGCCACCAACTCCAGGCTGTGTCATTCAGTCACTATAATGTCTACTCATGCATCCGCCACCTCCAGACTGTGTCATTCAGCCACTATATGGTCTCCTATTGCTGCCGCCAACTCCAGGCTGTGTCACTGTAGCGACACGTGGTCTCCTCATGCTGCTGGCACATTAAATAAAACTTTTTAGGTTCATCTATTTGAAA
Source organism: Hyla sarda (assembly GCF_029499605.1). Taxonomy (NCBI): domain Eukaryota; kingdom Metazoa; phylum Chordata; class Amphibia; order Anura; family Hylidae; genus Hyla; species Hyla sarda. The sequence continues at coordinate 179,258,844 of NC_079193.1, read as the reverse complement.
TCTTCAATTTAAATGTTAAAACATATCTTTAATCTTTTCAATTGTGAGGCCCTATTATCTCGTCAGGCTGGTGCCACCTCAAGGCTGGGTCATTCAGCCACTATATGGTCTCCTCATGCTGCCGCCACTTCAATGCTATGTCATTCAGACACTATATGGTCTCCTCATGCTGCCGCCACCTCCACGGTGTGTCTTTCAGGCACTATATAATCTCCTCATACTGATGCCACCTCCAGGCTCTGTCATTGTGCCGCTCTGGGGCAGTGATTCTAATAGCAACGCCTCTAATCTACAGGTCATACTGAATAACTGTATTATTTCACTAACCCATCACACACCCTATGCGTGTTACAGCAAGGCAAAGTGTTCTACACCCCTGTTGAGGCTCTCTGTAGGCCAGAAATAGGCGTTTTTAATAGAGATTTGACGTGAATAAATTCGGACCGTATCAAATTTTTTCGGAAAATTCAGCAAATCGTCCGAATCTAATTTTTCAAAAAATCTCTCAGCTCTAGCGTGGGCTCCTGACTTGAGCCCCCGCCATACCGGCCGACCCCCAGTTGATTCCTGTAGCTTGGGGCGGCTGTTAATAGTCGACATGCAGTAATCGCCATGGCCAGCCTTTAACCCTTTAGATTGCTACTGTCAAAGCTGACAGCAGCATCTAAAGGGACCAGGTTCAGTGGGGTAGTTCAACCCCCCCCCCTGCAGCCCCATTGTGGGGGAGCGATCCACTTCTGAGGTAGCCAGAGGGCTTACCTCTCTTCCTCTGCTGGTCCTGGCTCTGAGATTGATAAAGCCAGGCTGGCCCAGGCTTTATAAATCGAGTGCAGTGCACACAGATCTATGTAGTTCTATAGAACTACATTGATCTGAATGAAGAATCTCATCATTCCTTTTAAAAGGGACTAATAAAGTGTAAAAAAAATTTATAAAAGTTAAAAATACCCATTAACCCCTTTCATATTAACCTCTTGGGGACGCAGGGCTGATTCTTAAGGACTCAGGGTGTACCTGTACGCCCTGGTCCAGATTAACGGGTTTAAACCGTTTTCACCGGCAGAGAACGGGTTAAACCCGGTGGGTCCTGGTTGCTACGGGCAGCAAGGACCCATGGCTAATGCTAGACACGGCCATTCGGACCGATGCCTGGCATTAACCCTTTAGACACCACAATCAAAGTTGATTGTGGCATCTAAAGCGAAAGTAAAAGAATCCTGGCAGCTCAGCAGAGCTGATCAGGAGTATCCTGACGAAATTGCGATGTCCCGATCAGCTTACCGGACGACGAGAAGGTCCTCACCTGCCTCTCCATCGTCCGATCAACGATCTACTGCTCCATGCCTGCACAGCAGGCCAGAGCAGCAGATCGTCGGTTACACTGATTAGTGCTTTGCAATGGCATAACACCGATCAGTGTATGCAATCAGAAGATTGCATGTTTTAGCCCCCTAAAAAAGTGTGCATTTTTTTTTAGAAGTTCATTAACCCCTTCCATGTTAAAAGTTTAAATAACCCCCTTTTCCCATTTTTTAAATAAAATAATGTAATAAAGAATAAAAATATTCATATGTGGTACCGCCACGTGCGTAAGTGTCTGAAATATAAAAATATAAGGTTAGCTAAACCACACGGTCGATGGCGTAAATGTAAAAAAATATCAAAGTCCAAAATTGTGCATTTTTGGTCACTTCATATATCATAAAAATATTAATAAAAAGCAATCAAAAAGTCCCATCAAAACAAAAATGGTAACGATAAAAACTACAGACAACGGTGCAAAGAATGAGCCCTCATACTGCTCCGTACACAGAAAAATTTAAAAAGTTATAGGGATCAGAAAATGCCAATATTAAACATACTAATTTTAGTGCATGTAGTTTATAATTTTTTAAAGTATTAAAATAAAATAAAACCTATATAAATTGGGTATCCTCGTAATCAGATGGACCTACAGAATAAAGATAAGGTGTCATTGGCATGGCGTTTTCCGGTCTCTGCCGCTCGCCGGGCAGAGATCGGAACCGGATGCCTGCTGAAATCCTTCAGCAGGCATCCAGGGCAAACGCCGAGGGGGGCCATGTAGGCCCCCTATGTCGGCGATCGCCGCAAATCGCAAGGGAAATCGCCCTTGCGATCTGCGGCGATACCGGGCTGATCGGGTCTCTGGGACCCGACCACCCGGTAATTTCGCATGATCCCGGCTGTCACAGACAGCCAGGACCATGCTGAAGTATCGGAGCGAGGTGGCAAGCCTGCCACCTCCTCCTATTCCCTGCGATCTGTCGGTTAGTTAACCGACCAATCGCAGGAGGGGGGGCGGTTACTTCCTCCCGTCCTGCCCGGCCCCTGAAAGTCCGGAGAGGACGGGAGGAAGACCGGAGGACGCGGCGGGGGACGGGGAAGTGCTGGGGACCGGCCCCGGTACTTACCTCGTCCCTGAAGATCCGGATCCCGGCGAGGAAGATGGCGGCGGCGGCGACAGGTGAGTAGATCTTCAGCCGCGGTCGGGCCCTTTACAGCAATGCACGTCGCCGTAAAGCGACATGCATTGCTGTAATAGGACCCTGTAAACTACAACTCCCAGCATGCCCAGACAGCCCTTGGCGTCTGGGCATGCTGGGAGTTGCAGTTTTGCAACATCTGGAGGTCCACAGTTTGGAGACCACTGTGCCCTTCCAGATGTTGCAAAACTACACATTCTCAGCATGCCCTTACTGTCCAGGCATGCTGGGAGTTGTAGTTCTGTAACATCTGGCCCTTCAGATGTTGCAGAACTACAACTCCCAGCATGCCTGGACAGTTTTGGCATACTGGGAGTTGTAGTTTTGCAACATCTGGAAGGGCACAGATTGGGAACCACTGTATTAGTGTCTGCAAACTGTAGTCCTCCAGATGTTACAAAACTACAACTCCCAGCATGCTGGGAGTTGTAGTTCGGCAACATCTGGCTCTAAAGATGTTGCCGAACTACTACTCCCAGCATGCCTGAGAATGTTTGGGAGTTGTGGTTTTGCAACAGCTGGAGGCACACTGGTTGGGAAACATTGTTTCCTAACTCAGTGTTTCCCAACCCGTGTGCCTCCAGCTGTTGCAAAACCACAACTCCCAAACATTCTCAGGCATGCTGGGAGTAGTAGTTTTGCAACAGCTGGAGGTCCCCCCCCCCTGTGAATGTACAGGGTACATTCACATGGGCAGGGGGCTTACAGTGAGTATCGGGCTGCAAGTTTGCGATGCAGCAAATTTTGCGCGGCAGCTCAAACTCGCTGTAACCCCCCGCCCATGTGAATTTACCCTAAAAACACTACACTACACTACTAACACAAAATAAAATAAAAATTAAAAAACACTACATATACACATACCCCTACACAGCCCCCCTCCCTCCCCAATAAAAATGAAAAACGCCTGGTGCGCCACGGTTTCCAAAATGGAGCCTCCAGCTGTTGCAAAACAACAACTCCCAGTATTGCCAGACAGCCGTTGACTGTCTAGGCATGCTGGGAGTTTTGCAACAGCTGGAGGCACCCTGTTTGGGAATCACTGGCGTAGAATACCCCTATGTCCACCCCTATGCAAGTCCCTAATTCAGGCCTCAAATGCGCATGGCGCTCTCACTTTGGAGCCCTGTCGTATTTCAAGGCAACAGTTTAGGGTCACATATGGGGTATCGCCGTACTCGGGAGAAATTGACTAACAAATCTTGGGGGTCTTTTTCTCCTTTCACCCCTTATGAAAAGGTGAAGTTGGGGTCTACACCAGCATGTTAGTGTAAAAAAATAAACTTTTTACACTAACATGCTGGTGTTGCCCTATACTTTTCATTTTGACAAGAGGTAAAGGGGAAAAAAGCCCCCCAAAATTTGTAACACAATTTCTCCCGACTATGGAGATACCCCATATGTAGGTGTAAAGTGTTCTGGGGGCGCACAACAAGGCCCAGAAGGGAGAGTGCGCCATGTACATTTGAGGTGATATGCACAGGGGTGGCTGATTGTTACAGCGGTTTTGACAAGCGCAAAAAAAAAAAAAAAAACACATGTGACCCCATTTCGGAAACTACACCCCTCACGGAATGTAATGAGGGGTGCAGTGAGAATTTACACCCCACAGGTGTCTGACAGATCTTTGGAAGAGTGGGCTGTGCAAATTAAAAATGTTGTACAGCCCACTGTTCCAAAGATATGACAGACACCAGTGGGGGGGTAAATGCTCATTTTATGCCTTGTTACGTTCCTCAAGGGGTCTAGTTTCCAAAATGGTATGCCATGTTGGGGTTATTTTGCTGTACTGGCACCATATGGGCTTCCTAAATGCGACATGCCCCCCGAGCAAAATTTGCTCTCAAAAAGCCAAATATGACTACTTCTCTTCTGAGCATTGTAGTTCGCCCGTAGTGCACTTCAGGTCAACTTATGGGGTACCTCCATACTCAGAAGAGATGTGGTTACAAATTTTGGGGGGTATTTTCTGCTATTAACCCTTGCAAAAATGTGAAATTTGGGGGGAAACACACATTTTAGTGAAATTTTATTTTTATTTTTTTACATATGCAAAAGTCGTGAAACCCCTGTGGGGTATTAAGGCTCACTTTATTCCTTGTTACGTACCTCAAGGGGTCTAGTTTCCAAAATGGTATGCCATGTGGGGGATTTTTGCTGTTCTGGCACCATAGGGGCTTCCTAAATGCAACATGCCCCCCAAAAACCATTTCAAAAAAACGCACTCTCCAAAATCCCCTTGTCGCTCCTTCACTTCTGAGCCCTCTACTGCGCCCGCCGAACACTTTACATAGACATATGAGGTATGTGCTTACTCAAGAGAAATTGGGCTACAAATATAAGTATACATTTTCTCCTTTTTCCCCTTGTAAAAATTCAAAAATTGGGTCTACAAGAACATGCAAGTGTAAAAAATGGATATTGTGAATTTTCTCCTTCACTTTGCTGTTATTCCTGTGAAACACCTAAAGGGTTAAAACATGGACTGAATGTTATTTTGAATACTTTGGGGGGTGCAGTTTTTATTATGGGGTCATTTGTGGGGTATTTCTAATATGAAGGCCCTTCAAATCCACTTCAAACCTGAACTGGTCCCTGAAAAATTGTGAGTTTGGAAATTTTGTGAAAAATTGGAAAATTGCTGCTGAACTTTGAAGCCCTCTGGTGTCTTCCAAAAGTAAAAACACGTAAATTTTATGATGCAAACATAAAATAGACATATTGTATATGTGAATTAAAAAAAATTATTTGGAATATCCATTTTCCTTACAAGCAGAGAGCTTCAAAGTTAAAAAAAATGCAAAATTTTCAAATTTTTCTTAAAATTTAGGGATTTTTCACCAAGGAAGGATGCAAGTTATCACAAAATTTTACCACTATGTTAAAGTAGAATATGTCACGAAAAAACAATCTCGGAATCAGATTGATAACTAAAAGCATTCCAGAGTTATTAATGTTTAAAGTGACAGTGGTCAGATGTGCAAAAAATGCCCGGGTCCTGAGGTGTAAAATGGCTGGGTCCTTAAGGGGTTAAACCGCACGGTCATGTGGCGTTTACTTAAAAGAAAATACCAAAGTCCAAAATTGCATATTTTTGGTCGCTTTTGTATACCCTAAAAAAATGTATAAAAAGCGATCAAGAAGTCCCATCAAAACCAAAATAGTACAGATAAAAACTTCAGATCATGGTGCAAAACATTTGCCCCATATATGGAAAAAATTACAGGGGTCAGAAGATGACAGTTTTAAACATGCTAATTTTGGTGCATGTAGTTATCATTTTTTTTAGGTAGTAAAATAAAATAAAACCTATATAAATTAGGTATTCTTGTGACCATATAGACTTATAGAATCAAGATAAGGTGTTTTAAAATAGTGTTTTTTTTTATTTATTTTTTTTGTTTTTGTTTTTTTTTACCCACAAATGTTTTTTTCCAGTTTCACTGTAGATTTTGTGGTGAAATGATTGATGTCATTACAAAGTAAAATTGGTGGTGCACAAAACAAGCCCCACATGGGTCTGTAGGTGAAAAATTGAAAGCATTAAGATGTTTAAAAGGTGAGGAGGAAAAAACGAAAGTGCAAAAATGAAAAATGACCCAGTCATTAAGGTTTAAGAACCATTTATCTCCTATTAACCTATACACTTGTGCATTACTGTCATAGGTAGCGCTGCGGGCAGCCTCTCTGGGCGCAAGCGCACCCCTGTTTATGCTGCCGGCGCCGCTGTGGCTCGCATCCCGTGGTGCGAACGCATGCGACCGCCGGGTCATCCCTCCCCTCCTCGCTGCTCTGTCCCCTCCATTCTCGGTGTATGCCGGCGCAAGCGTTAAAGTGCCAGCGCACCATTAATTGGTGCTAATCTGTTTTGACCCTATTTAACATGCACTTCCTTAGATCTTTGCCGGATCTTTGTGCCTTTACTGCCTTAGAGAAAGCATTCACTTGTGTCTTTCCTTACCGTGTATTCTGACCCTATTGCTACGTATCTTGACCTTGTTTCTGTGCTGCCTTCCTTCTAACCTCTTGCTACATGACCTGACCTTCATACAGTGCCGCCAGAACTGACCTCCTGCCAGTCTTGACTTTGTGTTTGTCTCATTCTCTTGTGCCACGTTACACCTCAGCTGGATGTGGGGATGAGTCGTATCAGGGATAGCGACCTGGGTGTCGCCTGCCGCAGCAAGTCCGTCCCACTTTGCGGCGGGCTCTGGTGAATACCAGTGGCACCTTAGACTCCACTCTCTGGTACAGCCCACGACATCATCCTCACTGGTTCAGTGGATCCACTTCACCACAGCCGTAACAATTACTTGTATAACATAGTGTGGGATATGCACAAAGTTATGAAACGTAAATAGTGTGCAATTTAAATACCTAGGAAAGTTCTGCAGAGGGTATGAAAGTCCTCCTAGCTGCAATTAACAGTTTGCTACACCTTCCATGGTCCAATAAGAAGAAAAGGTTCAAAGAAAGATGTATACTTTCTTTTGCATTCATTTGGAGCTTTGGCTCAAAAAGATGCATCAAAAACTTTATGTGTGATTCCAGCCTCAAAGGAGTTTACTAAATGAAGAAAAGAAAAAGAAAAGAATTTAAGAATATGGAAAAATGAAAAACAAAGAGAGAAGTCATGAAAATAAAAGCAAATAACAAAGAAAACAAAGCCAGAAGATTTCAAATTCACCTAGAACTCTAATCTAGCTGTATATTAATTATCTTAAAGACTTAATATAAGGCCCCCAAGTTTTTCAGATGTACTTAAATTGTCTGATAAAATGCTTGAAAACTTGCCATTATACATAATCCAAGTAACTTTATTCTTAACTCGATCTAGAGAGTTGTAGTAATGCATAGCTGAGCTAATTGTACTATTGCTGCCAAAATATCTATGATACCAATTTAAGAGTGTTTTTGGTATATAGGGATTTATTTGTTGAGAAATGCTGCAGCTGCCAAATGTCATAATTTGAGGTGTTTCATGATATTAAACAAGCTACATAAATCAAGCACAAAAGTCTGGTGTTGATTTCCATAGAGCACCTGAACACCTACAATATTGTATGGATTTTGTTGGTGAAAATCTGAAACAACATCCTAACCAAACTGTCATTGATTTGAATGGTCCTATTCCTAAATGTTGAGGAATGTATCAGGTCTAAGCCAGGTTCTCTAAAGCCAGCCATAAATAAGAGATTGACGACAAAAGAGAATAAGATATTTTTACTGTTCTTACCTGTTAATAGTTTTAAACAGAGAGGGAAATAAACTTTGGCCTGCACAAAGTATTGAGCATGAAAATATCCAATTACCCCAATAATAATATCACTTAAAAACATATAGTAAAGAACATGCAAAGACAAAAACACCAATGGTAAATGCTCCTAAAATACAGTTTGTGAGGGATCTTTAACCCCTCCGTTTTTGCAGTTTTGTTTTTTCCTCCTTACGTTTTAAATATCATAACCCTTTCAATTTTGCACCTACAGACCCATATGATGGCTTTTTTTTGCGCCACCAATTGTACTGTGTAATGACATCAGTCATTTTACCAAAAAATCTATGGCAAAACCAAAAAAGTATATATTTGTGGGACAAACTTCAAAAAAGGAAATGCCATTTTGGAAATTTTGGGGGCTACCGTTTTTACGCAGTGCATTTTTTGGTAAAAATGAAACCTTATCTTTATTCTGTAGGTCCATCCTACTTATATAGGTTTGATTTTGTTTTACTTCTGGTAAAAATCATAACTACATGCAAGAAAATGTCTATGTTTAAAAATGTCCTCTTCTGACCCCTATAACTTTTTTATTTTCTGCATACGGGGATGTATGAGGGTTAATTTTTTGTGCTGTGATCTGAAATTTTTATTGGTACCACTTTTGTTTAGATTGATCAGATGAGGAAATGATTTATGAATCCTGTAAAAATGTAAATCTCATCAGACACTCCCGTCGTATCTGACGATATGATCAAGTCTCTGATCAGAGACTTGATCATACTATACCATCTGATCAGAGACTTGATCATATCGTTAGATACAACGGGAGTGTCTGATGAGATTTACATTTTTACAGGATTCATGAATAATTTCCTCATCTGATACAAATTGAATCATACATTGGATTTATTTTACAGGATATATTTTTTGGACCAGTTCTTTTTATTTCATTTAATTTTTTCTGATGATTTGGATCTACATTTATATTGCAGGACATTATTTTTGATGTATTTCAGTTACAGGACAATTTTTTCTGTTACAGGCAAATTTTTATTACAGAACTATATTGTTTTTATATTGTTTTTCATTTCAGGACTTCATGAATGTTCATTTTATATAGTTTGTAACTAATATGATTATATGGGTGAATCGCTTCACTATATGGTTTTCATTTTTATTGTAACTTTAATCATTCTCTGAAGCAAGCCTATATACCGCAAGGGCCCTGTGGAGGCAGACTTCTAGAGACAATTTTTGTATATTTGGTACTGTATAATAAATAATATATATCAACTGGCATTTACGAATTTATTACTAGATATCCATAGCACACTCATTTCTGTGAGTGGAACACTGAGGACTGATCTTTTTTATATTAGTTTCATAATATAGTTATGAAACAAATGGTTAAAAAAAAATTTTTTTTTTTAAGATAGTCATACTCACCAGCCTCTGCTACTGCCATCCTAACCACTAACTACTGCTTCCTGGTTCCATTGACATGTTGACCTGCCAAGTCAGCAAGTAAGTGGCTAAGCCGGAAGCAGGAAGCAGCAGAAATTACGGGGACCCAGAATTATAAGACCCAGAACTATAAGGGTTGGACAATCCCTTTAATAATAACGGTGGTGTGGGAATTATCTTTTTATTTTGCCGATTTATTGGAAGTGTGCTTTAAAGCCAATTGTTAAGTAAAGACTCATGGCAGCAGGCAGGTAGTGAATCCGCTGGACCTGTGTGGCAGATGACGCGGGCCATGCCAGGGAGCGGAGTCTAAGGTGCCGCTGGTTTTCACCAGAGCCCGCCGCAAAGCGGGATGGTCTTGCTACGGCAGGTGGTGGCACCCAGGTCGTTACCCCTGGCACGACTTGAACACACAGGCAGCTGAAGAGGTTAGAGGCACAGGTGGGATACAGAAACTCATGGTCTGGATAGCAGTAGGTCAGGGCAGGCAGCACAGGAGCCTGGTCTGGAATGTAGCAGGAGGTCAATAGGCAGGTGGCAAAGGGTCAGGGTCAGGTCACGGAACAAAGGGTCAGGAATACAGATGAAACGGAACACAGGAATGCTTTCTCTCAGGCACTAGGGCAACAAAGTTCCGGCAGGGAATGATGGGAGGTGCAGGAACTTATAACAGAGGTGCAGGTGGAAACAATAATTAAGGACATACTTGCCCTTTAAATCTTAGAGCTCTGGGGCGTGTGCATTGGGGTTGCGAGAGCAGAGAGCTGAGGTGAGAGACTGGCCGGGATTCACATGTGGGTGGGTCCCGCGATGCAAATCCCGGCCACTGCCGGCTGGGGTGGCCAGAAAAGAAAAGCGCTTGAGGCCAGCGTGTCTGGCTGGAGCGCAGAACATAACATATTAACTATCAATCTGGAATAATGATTAGTGTTATTAGTAAATACCACATTATATAGAGCCTAAGTGCACGAGTGCATATTTAACACGAATGGTAAGGCTAACCTTTGGTTTGAAATTAAGTAATGAAAGTTTATCAAACTACTGCTTCCATTGTGTGCTGTAATCATGATAAGGAACAAGTGTGAAGTACATTGTTATCCCCAAAGCACTTTCTTTATTTTATAACATTGCAAGCTTAAGGATTTTACTATCTTAAAGTTTGTAAAGTCACTTACAGTAGAATTTTACAGTAAAGGAAATGGTTTAAATTTGTTTTTTCTTTAGCAATTCCTAAATGCGCCTATTGATTGACAGATACAGCAGCACAGTTCAGTGAAGCATTTATTCTAGCATCATGTTAAATGGTGTTAAAAAAAATCTTCACAGAATTATGTAGGTGTCTGCTGTACGCAAAAGGCAAATAGCTGTTTTGAACTATAAAGACTATTTAAAGGTTTAGTGTACACCTTGGATTCCTACTGCCGACAGAAGTACAGAGACCTAAATCCATTGCATACTGGGACTAACTGATCAAAGCAGTAGTTAAATCTATCCATGGAAAATCTAAGTAGTCTTTGGAGGCAGCTCTTTGAATGCAGATTAGTGATTTCATTGAAGTAGTCAATCAACTGCCTTTTTCCCTGGCTGCTGAAATGTCATTCAGTAAGCATACAAGATAAAAAAAAGATGAGTAAAAAATAATATTTCAACTTGAACAAACTTAGTATTTGTAGACTTGATCACATGAATCCGCTTCAGTCAAGATCATTTCAGAGGTAGCTACAGGATTGAATCTCACAAAGGGACTTGGTTTAATCATCCAATCCCAGACTGTATTGATTTTGAGACTGCTCGCAATGACTATATAAATAAGCCATTTCTTTGCAACTGTATCTGGAGCCGGTCATGAACCCAAAAACCTTCACAACCTGGTCCAAAGAGAATTATGCCCTGCAGAAATAAATTAATAAAACGAACACATCTAGGCTTCCACACCAACTTATTTTCACGTTTCAAGAGCTTAAAAATATAAAATCAATAATCATTTAGTCATAAGAGTAAATGAAGCGACATAACATCAAAGTATACCCTTTAGCCATTCCAGTCATTCTAGGTAATTTATCTCATCAAAAGCCACTGGTAATAATCCTTTTCATTCTGAGACAAGCAGTCACACAGCTGCTGTATTATGCCACAGTAAACAGGTTTGAAGAAAATATTAAAAATCAATATCTGTTTCCTTCTATCAGACCAGATGGCATCCATCACAAATGTGGCTTTGTAAAGAGTTTGTTAACTTTCTCAAACCACGGTGTGAATGACAACTGAATTAACAACATAAAACTGGGTCTGACTTAATGATAACTGACATCTGGATTTGTTTAGACCTACAAATACAGAGAAACAGGGAGACTGTGAAGAAATACAACAAATAGCCAAAGATATTAATAACATAATTGAATCAAAACCACGATCAAAACTCACATCACCCTCTCTGGCAAACAAGATACTTGTTAACGCAAAGAAGTATGCAGGATTACAGGTGCTCTGCAGGCGACGAGTCGAATTCCTTCTGCTATACCGGCACACCTATCCTAAAAATACTAGTTTATGGTGATAAAGGGATACAACGGGGGTTATTTTAGATGGACGGGATATTTGTTATACAATTATTTCACTCAGTATAGCAAAAGACTGTCTCTTTGGAGTGGATTCTGGATTTTCTGATAATCCCTAGTCATGTTTCCAGGTGGTTTTAATGGTCGGAAACTGACTTACAGGGTAGCTAACTCCAATAAGTGGCACTAAAGAAACGGTTTTCTTCCTTTTAAAAGAAAGCCAATATAATATGTATTACTATAGAATACATACAAGTGAGACTGGCAGAGGAAAGACAGGGAGAATGGTTAGATTCTTTTAGACAGACAGGATAACAATGATTTTTAGGGATACACAATACCATCAGCTATGAAATCAGCAATTGCTTGTTTGTCTGCCGAACACTTGGTCTTTTACAGTGGGCAAAATTTGGAAGATACGTCTGAAAACTGCCTCCTGTGAAAGATATAGAATTTTGTGAGGTTGGATGGACTTTGTTGCTTGGTTGCATCTACAGAGGACTGAAATGGAGCAATGACTAGTAAGTAGGCCACAAACTAGGCCACAGGGAGTGGTAAATGTGATTAAGTAGCCAAGTCAGTACCAAGAGGGCTTGTAGGAACCAAAATTGACACGCAGGAAAGGAAACAAAAAAAACAGTCCAGAGGTCAAATAGCCAGGAGGTCGCATATATGCAGGATCAATAAGCAGAGAGTTCATGGGAAATGGTCCAAGAGTCAACCCAGAAGGTCACATCAATACAGAATCGTCAGACAAGAAGAAGTTACTGAAAACAAAGTCCAAACAGATTAGAAGCAAGAACATTCAATATCAAAGAAGATTACAGAATACGCAAACAATATAAGAATCATAGGCCCCTGCCAAATGTTTTACATAGCGTGTCTCCTATACAATACAGGAATATGGGTGCACTACTGTGGTAGATGTATACAGTGACATTGGCTATCCCTCAACACTGATGTTAAAATTGAGACATTCACCAGTATACCCTTATATGAAGGACACACCAGAGCCCGCACACCAACGCCAAGGTTTCTCAAATGGCACGGGACCTAGCGCTAAACCTACCTGTGCGGATAAGCAGAACGCTGGAGGCGTGATAAGCTTAGCCACGCTGGAGGGTACCTGGGAGGACTCTGTGAGCTGACCTAATGCTACCGTAATTGCCCACTGGCCCCTGTTTTGCTTATCACGAACAGGTAGGTTTAGCGCTAGGTCCCGTGCCATTTGAGAAACTTTGGCGTTGTTGTGAGGGCTCTGGTATGTCCTTCATATAAGGATATACTGGCAAATGTCTCAATTTTAACATCAGTGTTGAGGGATAGCCAATGTCATTGTATACATCTACCACAGTAGTGCACCTAAATTCCTGTATTGTATTGTTCTAATTGTTACACATCCACACCGTCTATCTGGTTTAGGATTCTATTGTGGCACTTGTAGTCCGCTGCAGGCATCCTCCATTGTATGCATTTTTATGCTGGGGATCGCCCCTAGCAACGGACTACAAGGGCAGGATCTGCTCCCCCAGTATAAATGCACAACTGCATTTGGGGTTGAGCACCTTCAGCCATTTGAGACCACGTTTTTTGTTGTTTAAATAGCATGTCTCCTACTTAAATAGGACAATGAGACTGATCTCTAATTGGCTCAACATCCAGAAACATTGCTTAATCAGTCCTTCTCACAGTGAGGCAGGTAAGCATGGAATTATTGTGGCATTGATTCTCAATGCTGCAGTGCCCATCATAGCATTGGGCATCAGAGGAGTTGTGCACCACAGAAGCCCAGTCAGGTAATTGTCAGTTGAAAGTAAAATGGTTATTTAAATAAAATTCTGTACAGTTTCTTTCTCCAGACTCTGCATGGAATGCAGAGCTGTCTATGAGTTGTTTTATTCCTGTGTGGTTCTAGAGTCGGCATGCTTATGCCAGCGCCTGCATCCAGAGATTCTTTGTGCGGACATTCCGTAGTGTGAACATAGCCTAAGTGTTAGGATTCGGCTAGCTGGATGTGGATCCTCTGTGTCAGCGAGGGATTGGACCGTGTCGGTGGACCGGTTCTAGGGTTGCTACTGGTTTTCACCAGAGCCCGCCGCAAAGCGGGATGGTCTTGCTGCGGCGGTAGCAACCAGGTCGTATTCACCGGCAACGGCTCAACCTCGCTGACTGCTGAGAAGGCGTGGGACAGAAGGACTAGTCAGAGGCAAGGTCAGACGTAGCAGAAGGTCGGGGCAGGCGGCAAGGTTCGTAGTCAATGAGGATAGCAATAGATCTTGAACACAGGCTTTGGACAACACTAAACGCTTTCTCTGGCACAAGGCAACAAGATCCGGCAAGGAAGTGCAGGGGAAGTGAGGTAATATACACAGGGAGCAGGTGGAAGCTAATTAGACTGATTGGGCCAGGCACCAATCACTGGTGCACTGGCCCTTTAAATCTTAGAGAGCTGGCGCGCGCGCCCTAGAGAGCGGAGCCGCGCGAGCCAGAACATGACAGCTGGGGACCGGGACGGGTAAGTGGCTTGGGATGCGATTCACGAGCGGGCGCGTCCCGCTATGCGAATCGCATCCCCATCGCGAATGTCAGTGCAGTGCTCCCGGTCAGCGGGTCTGACCGGGGCGCTGCAGAGAGGAGAACGCCGCGAGCGCTCCGGGGAGGAGCAGGGACCCGGAGCGCTCGGCGTAACACTAAGGGTATGATCACACTAACAAAACCCACACCTCTGTCACACTGACAAAACCCACACCTCTGTGCAACTTTTCACAGTGGCTTCCTCTGACCTGCAGTCAGTGTGGAGTGGCAGCTCTATAGCTTCCATTGATTTCAATGAGCACGTTAGAGCCTAATAAAGCAGAGAAGAACTGACATGTAACTTGCACATTTCCCTGTCCCACATTAAAGTCAATGGTAGTAGGAAGTTTTAAAGTGACACTGCCTGGATGTTGTCATGGAAATCTTCAGGGTATTGGTTTAAAAAACATGTAGTTTTTGCCTTTTGAATTTTACCTATTTCCCATAGTACTAGAGTATTGCTATTTAAGCTGTGGGAAATCTACTTTGTCAGAAAACTAAATCACTGTACATTCAAACACTATAGAAAATTCCTCATAGTAACTCAATACAGGATAGTCATGGATCTACATTAACATACAGGCAGATTTTCTTCCAGATTTCAGCTACTACATTACAGTGGATAAGAAATTTTGTAACCAATAGAATGTACTGCAGATTACATTTTCCAGGGAATTTGTATGAGATTGGAAAATGGTTTAAAAACTAAATTCACATACATTTATTGTACAGAATAACTATGAAAAGTGATCACCAGGTTCATTATATGAAAATGCGCAGAGAAACAGCATTTCCAAAATGGCAGATCTTGAGGGATATTCTTGGTAAGTGCCCACTTCAAAAGTGGTTCAAGTGAGAGTAACCAATGAACTCTGAATATCAGAACTGGACCATAGAGCAATGTAAGTAGGTAGACTGGTTTGATAAATCATATTTACTTTTCAACATAGAAGGCCAGGTGCATGAGCATCACTTACCTGGGAAGGAAATAGCAGGAGGATGCACGATCGGAAGAAGGCAAACAAGCAGAAGCAGAGTGTTACTCCAGACAATCTTCTACCGGGATACCTTGGGTTCTGACATTTATGTGGGATGTGCTGAAAAAACAAGTCCAATCCATGGAGCTTGAACTTTAAACTTACATGATCTAAAAGGGCTAGTCCGGGAAACTTTTTTTTTTAAGGAGTCAGGGATACTCAACAGTGCTCAGGAACCTGCTAGTCACCTCTTCTTGATAAGCAGGAAATAAGCCTGCTCAGTTCATTACAGGCCACAGAAGAGACCCTTCTTACTTAAAGGAAAACTGTCATCCTGTTCACCCACACTAAACCCAATACACCGGGTTATAATATGGGTGAACAGGAGACCAATGAGGGGTCTCTGGCTAAAATACATACCTTCTGTCCAGCACCCAGTGCCTCTGAAGATCCTCTTCTGTCTGCACTGAATTGCGCACTGGAGGCAGACCTGCCGGCTGAATTTGAATATTCATGGTCGCTGGTCTCGTGAGTGCTTACATGGCCAGCAACTATGAATATACATATTCAGCCAGTTGGTACCATCAGCTGGTTTTAATGTTATGGCTGATTAGTGCATCATTATTGTTAAAACTTTCCTTCAGATAAATTATTAGGGAAGTACATTACATACAGCTCTTTAAACACAAAAGAAGTAGCACATACATTGTCTTAAAAAGTTGGGTGCAAAACTCCATGGCACCCCTGAAACTGAATACAGTAAGAGGAAGAAGAGGCAACAATGACTCCTCCGTGGAACTTTTCTGAAAAAGTTAAACAGATTCAGTAGGGAAGAAATTTTCTATCTATGTAACTCAAGAAGAGCTCCTCAGAGGAGCTAAAGAGTGGTTTCTCAATATTTATACATATATATATATATATATATATATATATATATATATATATATATGTACTGTTTTAATAAACTGTAATGTTGTTGCTTTTTTACAGTCCATCAATATGCCATTCTTAACCATAGTATACACAAAAGAAGGTTACAGCAGCACTCTTGGTCAAAAAATGGAGGCTCTTTGCACACTTTTTGATCAAAACGTGTCCCCCATCCACCAGGCGGAGGTGGCCTCCTTTTGGATGGGACCCTAACACTCATTTCCCTCACCTCTGCTGGGCAAATGGCCTCTGACTGGGTGACATGCTGGATCCACTAAAAAAGTGCGCTAAGAGCCTCCATTAGTGCTGCTGCAACCTTCTTTTTTGTATACTCTGTATTTGCCACTGCAGTGTGCACCCGTGGATCAGGTAGTTGTGCTGGCTATTTTTCTTTTTGTTTTTGCTGTGCAATTTTCGGGGAGTGGCACCCTCTGTAGCCGTGCACCCCTCCCTATTCACAGGAGGTTTTTTAAATTGATAGTGGATCCAGCATGTCACCCAGTCAGAGGCCATATGCCCAGCAGAGGTGAGTGAAATGAGTGTTAGGGTCCCATCCGAAATGATGCCACCTCCACGTGGTGGATGGGGGACACATTTTAATCAAAAAGTGCGCTAAGAGCCTCCATTTTTTGACCAAGAGTGCTGCTGCAACCTTCTTTTTTGTATACTCTGTATTTGCCACAGCAGCGTGCACCCGTGTATTAGGTAGTTGTGCTGGCTATTTTTCTTTTTGTTTTTGCTGTGCAATTTAGGGGGAGTGGCACCCATTATTAACCAGATACTTCATACAGTTGCATCTAAATAGATAGGGTTTCCATGGGCAAGTCAAATTCATACAGTTCTCCTACAGCCTTATAGTAGTTGTGTGATTTATGATGCCCAATCCTTTATGTCTATCATTTTTTTTTTATTATGGACAAAACCAAATGAATATACCTGGGCAGCTCCCAGTCAGTCGGAATGCTGAATTTAGGACCTGCACTGTGGGTGGCTAGATGACTGATAGCCTTTGGTGTAAATGCTTTCACACGTGGGAGAAATGCCATTCATTTTACACTTACAAATAGACCTTGTTATTTTCCCTTTTGTGAACAATGTTTGAATTTATCTAAGCTACCTTTACAGGTCATTAGGCATTCACAAATGACACTTACATGTGCTGTAACACTGGCCTATATAACACTTCTATTTCCTTTGAAGCGAGTCTAAACTTGAGAAATACACATGCTTGGTCAAAGCCATTGAAAGGCATGCATTGCTGATCCTTGAATGTTACACTTATCTGTCATGTTCTGAGGCTTCTCTTTTAAAAGAAGATGCATAGTCATAAGATTCCTTATAAAGCTGCTAAATAACATCCATATTGTCAGCAGGATTGCATGGCTTGCAGGATTCAGCACCATTTATATATCTACAATGTAAAACCCCTGTAGCACATTCCAAACAAATCTTAAGCAATTATCATAGTTCAGTCCCAAGACTTTCATACTGCCCGTGCTAGGAGTTTAGCGCTTGACTAGTGTGTGTGTGTGTGTGTGTGTGCGTGCGTGCGTACGTGCGTGTGTGTTAGCAACAAATGTCAACTACCATATGTTGCATTTACATGCAAACTGAACTGTTATGTTCCTGTGTTTCTCAGAGAGGAAGAGGGGGCTGCAGAAAAGGACAATCCATATGGGCTGCATGTAAAGCTATACATTGGTACAGTGATCCCTCAATCTACAATGGCCTCAACATACAATAGTTTCAACATACAATGGTCTTTTCTGGACCAATGTAAGTTGAAACCAGACTCAACATACAATGTACAGACAGTCCAGATCTGTGCAACGTGTCAATGGCCGGAAAAACCGACCAATCAGAATGGGCAATTTACTGGTAAAACACCTGTATTACTGAAGCGCATGCACTGACTGATATCTGGTAGCGCCCCCTACATTACAGGGAGGTATTACATGTTCTGTACACTTTACCTGTACCAAGGTTACCTGCTCCTTTGGACACCAGGTGAGGGTGACTCCCTTTTACTTTTTTAGGACATTGCGTGTACTGTACTGAACCCTGAAGAAGCTCCTGTCCTCTACATAGACCAGTGTTTCCCAAGCAGGGTGCCCCCAGCTGTTGCAAAACCACAACTCCCAGCATGCCCGGACAGCCTTTGGCTGTCCGGGCATGCTGGGAGTTGTAGTTTTGCAACAGCTGGAGGCTCCCTGCATGGGAAACACTGACATAGACAGTGATTACAGCTCCCAGCATTTCTTTCTTACTTTTATATGTATGGAATTGCTTTATCTATATTTGTTATCTACTTATTTTTCTTTAATCCTCACTTTTTCCTATTTTTTGGATGACATTTTGGTGGCTTCAGAACCAATTACCAGGTTTCCATAGTTCTGGTCTCAACATACAATGGTTTCAACATACAATGGTCGTCCTGGAACCAATTAATATTGTAACTTGAGGGACCACTGTACACTGTACAGTAAAAGGGGAGTCGGCCCTACCATTAGGTGTTCATACATTTATTAAACTGATCTATCTTTTTATTCTAATTCATTACCATGATTCAGAGATCTGTCTTTTTATACAGACACATGAAAATGATACCATCCTGTCTTTCTGAGGCTACCACTAGGGGGAGCTCATTGCATACAGATTTATATAACACTTATTACCTTATTCAGTTGGGTTTTATAAATTCATATGCAGTAAACTCCCCCTAGAGGTATTTGAAGGCAGTAAATAATGTAATTTTTTTTCCTTCAGTAGTAGGGTATGTCATTTTATTAGAATCTACCATATCTTTCTGATTGTTGGGGGATTGAGGCAGAGTTCACATATGTCTGGTGTCCTGCTCAGCCTAAATTTGCTGTAACTGATTATAAAAGTGCCTAAGTTGTTATTAGTTGTTTAGGATCCGGCATTAATTATTGTGCATGGTGGATAGGGGAGCGTAGCAAGATATGTTCCCCTGTCCGGTACCCATGTAGTGTGTTCCACCGCCGAATGAATTTGAACTTTCCCATTTAGGTAAATAAAATCAGTTCTCTACAGAACTGCTTTTTCTACAGAGCCGGAGGAGAATTCCACCAGATGCCGGACATATGTAAAGGGGGGCTAATTAATTGGATAGCCATAGGTTCCTATAACAGAGGGGCCATTGCCCCTCAGAAGTTTTCACAGGTACATTCTTGAGCTGTTGTCAGAAAAACCGTAGCCCTGTTGAAGTTAATGGGGTTAAGATATAGTTATTTTACAGCACCTGGTAAGGACTGCCACTGAGCTTCGACAGGGGCTTACTGTGGACTGTGTCTATAATTAAAAGCTTTAACCGTATAATATGCTATAACATTTTTGTCATATTTCTAGTTATACTCCAATACACATTGGGGGAGATTTATCAAAAACTGTCCAGAGGAAAAGTTGCGCAGTTGCCCTAAGCAACCAATCAGCTCGCTTCTTTCATTTTTAACAAGGCCTCTGCAAAATGAAAGAAGCGATCTGATTGGTTGCCATGGGCAACTCAGCAACTTTTCCTTATGGACAGGTTTTGATAAATCTCCCACATTAACTGTAGATGAGAATTTGAGTATTTACAGCTTCATAATCACAAATGTATCTGTTAGCATGAATAAAAGAAAGTAATAAGTAAAACTGATTTATTTTCTGAAATAGCTATTTCCTTTTCGAGTTTCCGCCTTCCAACTACAAGTCCCAGGATGCCTTGTTTGTAAGTGTGAGGTCACTTTTCTCCCTCCCACACATCAGCCACCCCACCCATTGGAGCACACCTGAGGCAGTTCCCTGCAGCCTTGCAGATAATGCAGTACAGCTAGATGTCAGCGTAGAACAAGACTGTATTGGAACCTAAATTTAGGGTACGTTCACATGTGCATATTTTCTGATGCAGATTTGCTTAGCAGATTTCGCAATCCATTGAAGTCAATGGGCAGAAAAATCTTCAATAGCAAATCTACAGCAGATCTTCAGCAAAAATATGCATGTGTGCTTATACCATTACTATGATTTTTCAGCACTTGTACTTTAGTTATTAATATAATGAACTCTACCATTTTTCTTATTATTATTTTTTTATGCTACTCTTATAGCTGTGTCTCCTCAAATACGCTGCTGTTTTTCCAGTATGTACTTCTTGGTCAGATACTCTTACTCTCATGTCTGTTATTCTGTATTAATTGAGTGTTCATTTTTACTACCTTTGCTCACATAGGGTTGTTGGTCCAGTTTATATATAGGATTGTTAAGTCAATCCCCAGTAGCAAAGAAACCACGACAAGAGCACAGGAAGTGGGTCTCGCTTTTGTTGGTCACAAAATAGAGAGTCTGGGTTGTGCACTTTAAATCTGTGAGCCTGTCTGTCTTCTCCAGAGGATCTATGCACATTGTGCCTGAAGGGTAAATAAAGACTCCTCTGTTATCTCTGACCACCCATAATGTCCTGGGCAGCTGACAGTACTCTCTCCTGAATGTAATCAGACCTCTCCCTCTTCATTTATTTTTAAATCAACTGTTGCCAAAAAGTTAAACAGATATATAAATTACTTTTATTTAAAAATCTAAATACTTCCAGTACTTATCAGCTGCTGAATGCTACAGAGGGAGTTCTTTTCTTTCTGAATTTCTTTTCATTCTGACCACAGTGCTCTCTGCTGATACCTCTGTCCATGTCAGGAGCTGTCCAGAGCAGGAGCAAATCTCCATAGCAAACCCTCTCCTGCTCTGGACAGTTCCTGACATGGACAGAGGTGTCAGCAGAAAGCACTGTGGTCAGACAGAAAAGAAATTCAAAAAGAAAAGAACTTCCCCTGTAGCATACAGCAGCTGATAAGTACTGGTCATAAAAAAAAAAGAAATTCTAAAAGAAAAGAGCTTCCCCTGCAGCACACAGCAGTACAGAATAATTACAGAAGAAAGCTTAAATAACCCACCCAGTGGGGTGTAAGATTATTATATAGAATTAATTTGCAAATCTGTTTAACTTTCTGGCACCAGTTGATTAAAAAAAAATGTTTTCCACTGGAGTACCTCTTTAATGTTACCCCTTCCTCTCTGGACTGCTGCTGTTTCCTTCATATCTGCAGACAAAATACCTTCCAAAACCAGTGTATCACCTGTTCAGTCTAGTGCCCTTTCACTAGCACTATGTCATAACACTGAGATGTAGGTGCTGTGCTGTTATTAGCCTGACAAGTAAGGTAAGGGAAGTGCCTGTGCGAGTACTGCTGGCAAACAGGCTTGCTCTTGTTCCACCCCTGAGCTTGAGAGAATTAGAAATAGTTGTGTAACATGGAGGGGCTCTCGGGGCTGAATAACAGAAGTGAGAGCACAAATATAATTTTGTCAACAATTTTAATGGTTAATGTAACAAAACTATGCACATAAAAAAACAAACTTTTAAAAACAATATAATGTTAAGATATTTAGGCATAAAATAATGCTTAAAAATTTTAATACTGCATTCTGCCCCCTGCCAGGGTTATTAAATAAAATGATGCAATACTCACCTATTTTCTCCATACTGATGAAATTGATGCAGCTTCGGTACATCCTGCTACCTTCGTAGAAATAACATATGCAAACTTCAGGCAAACACTGGCTTTAATTTACAGACAACACCTTTAGCTTTCTCCAGACATGGCAAAGTAAAATCTTTTGCTTGTTTTTCCTCCTCACCTTCTAAGCCCCATGACATTTTTTTTTCCAGAGCAATATCAGTTTTTTTTATTTTTTTTTATTGGCACCCTTTATAGAATGTTTAATTTAGAGTGTTTGCTTTCTTGAGAGATAAGCCTCCACTAGACATGTACAGTGGTCAGTTCCCCTTTCCCTATAGATATTATGATCAATTTTACTTAATTCTTATTAAAGGGAGCCTGTCATTACTTTCATGTTGCCTGAAACATAAGTAGACCAGGTAGTACCCAACAGCCAATCCCTGCCCACCAGCCTTGATTGATCAATCTCTCCTTATCTACTAATCAAGGCTGGTGGGCAGGGAGAAGCTGCTGCGGACCACCTGATGACTTGTTGTTCAGGCAGCATGAAAGGGATGACAGATTCCCTTTAATTATTAATAACTCTTAATAGAAATTATCATGACTAATCCTAATCTTGCTAGATACTATGAAGCTACAATACTCTCCCTTGAAAGAATAATTTCCTATATTGGTGATGGATCTAATTTCCTCTTAGCAAAGGAATGTTCCCTAGTTTAATGCATCATTTTGATAAGAATGTGTCATTTTTGTACTTACCTTTACAAAGTGAGTAGGTGAGAAACAATTTCATATATTTTTAACAGAAGAGGGGCCTCTCCTTCTATGTCATTTATTAAAGGGGTACTCCACTGGAAAACTACTGGTGCCAGAAAGTTAAACAGATTTGTAAATTACTTCTATTAAAAAATCCCAATCCTTCCAATACTTATCAGCTGCTATTTTCTACAGAGGAAGTTCTTTTCTTTTGGAATTTCCTTTCTGTCTGACAACATGCTCTCTGTTGACACCTCTGTCCATTTTAGGAATTGTCCAGAGTAGAAGCAAATCCCCATAGCAAACCTCTCCTGCCCTGGACAGTTTCTGACATGGACAGAGGTGTCAGCAGAGAGCATGTTGTCAGAAAGAAAGGAAATTCAAAAAGAAAAGAACTTCCTCTGTAGTAAATAGCAGCTGATAAGTATTGGAAGGATTGGTATTTTTTAATAGAAGTCATTTACAAATCTGTTTAACTTTCTGGCACCAGTTGATTTGAAAGAAAATATTTTCCAGTGGAGTGTCCCTTTAAAAGATTTTTTTTCCAGTCCAAATGCCCCATATTAGCAGAGGGATATTTCTGATAAATAAATGGCTATGTAATGCATGGACAGATATGGCTGGCAGAGGGTAGTTTTGAGCGGGGACCCCGCCAGTGATGTCCCACCACGGCCAGTTATACGCTGAGCGACAGTGAGATTTAACAGGCCCTGGCCCCAGAAAGAAGGCCAGGCCCGCTACATCACACTGCGCTCAGTGTATCACCATGATATGTTAGGCCCCAGTGATGTCCCCTGAAGAATAACAGAGCCAGAGAACGATATTGGCAGCACCGGGTGAGCGACGGGAAGTTAAAAAAAGTTTATTATTTTTGTTGTTGCAGATCGGGCAAAATGGAAGAATTAGCAATGCTAATTAATGAGGGAACTTGTACATATATCTCTGATGAGCCAACCCGTTTAATTGAATAACCCTTTAAATGCTGCTGCTTGGTTACTTTTAACCAATATTCTTAAAACCATACTAATGAAGATAAAGATAATTAACAATAGTACTAAGCACAACCATTAAGTCATTGCGCCTTTGTAAACCATGGCCCCTTTCACTTTGCTGATCATCGAGAGTCTCTAATGGGCAGGATCAGTGAGAAACATATAAAATTGTCGGTAGAGAAAGACCACTAGGTTCATTTAGTTTGCCTTTTAATAGTTCATTGTTATCTTAAAAAAATTATAATTATATATATGTGTGTGTGTGTGTGTGTGTGTGTGTGTGTGTGTGTGTTTATCCCAGGCAGGTTTACATTCACTTACTGTGGATTTACCGACCACATTTGCCAGAAGGTCAATCCAAACATCTACAAATCTTTTAGTGAAATAATATTTTCGCATGTTTGTACAGAACTGCCCCTAACTAACCTAAGATTGTTCCTGAGGTAGAACTTCTTTAACGTAACAGCTTGCATCAATTCTTTGGGGCATTTGAAGATTTTCTGTCCTAAGGGCATAAAATAATAAACATGTCAATATACATACCTCTACCTTTTCTTTTTCATGATCATCCCCCAAATCCATTGTGGGCCCATGTTTGGATTGTTCATGATAATTGGTCGTCCTTAGAAATACAAAAGAGACCTGAGGCAATAGAACAATGGAAAATCAGTGAAGCGTACACAAAAGTTTGTTGCTACTATTTATTGATAGAAAGACGACACTATGGTGCTGGGTAAATGGGGATTAAACATGTAAACTTCCCTATTCCAGTTTTATAAATATATTGTACTTGTCAACATATTTGTGAAATATGTAATAATTTTAAAATTGTGGCATTAAAAGCCAAGAATCATGATAACCTGTAGAACACAGCACAGCATAGCACAAACAAAAGCAATGCAATGTAACAGTAGTATACGTGAACTCCGCATCCATAACAGCATAGCTGTAGAGTGTTAGGGTATGTTCACACTACCGAATTCCAACGGAATTTCCGCAAACGGAATTACGCTCATAATTGCATGATGTGAACCTTAGCATTGGTGTGAATGGGTCTTCCCTTAGGCAGACAGAAACTATTACGTTTCAGTTTTCTATACAAATATGTAAAAGGGGTACTCCGGTGGAAAACCTTTTTTTTTTTTTTTTTTTTTTTTTTTAATCAACTGGTGCCAGAAAGTTAAACAGATTCATAAATAACTTCTATTAAAAAATCTTCATTCTTCCAGAACTTATTAGCTGCTGAATACTACAGAGGAAATTATTTTCTTTTTGGAACACAGAGCTCTCTGCTGACATCATGAGCACAGTGCTCTCTGCTGACATCTCTGCCCATTTTAGGAACTGTCCAGAACAGCATAAGTTAGCTATGGGGATTTTCTCCTACTCTGGACAGTTCTTAAAATGGACAGAGATGTCAGCAGAGAGCACTGTGCTCGTGATGTCAGCAGAGAGCCCTGTGTTCCTAAAGAAAATAATTTCCTCTGTATTATTCAGCAGCTAATAAGTCCTGGAAGGATTAAGATTTTTTTAATAGAAGTAATTTACAAATCTGTTTAACTTTCTGGCACCAGTTGATTTAAAAAAAAAAAAGTTTTCCACCGGAGTACCCCTTTAAATGTCCTGAATCGGACATCTTTCCTAACAAAAATGCCTCTGCTGTCTCAAAGTGGGTGAATATGCATACTGTAATAATTTTTTTAAATTAATTCATTATTATAAATATTTGGCATTAATTAGTCTGAAAAGAGTATTCAACAAAATCCCACTGCTGGCTACTCTACTGCTGTATAGAGGTCTTAAAGGGCAAGTGCATTCTGAAGTTTGCCTTCCCCATCCAATGTTCAAATGCCCCTGAAGGATCCCTCTTCGATCACTCCCTGCTTAAGAGATTAGCCCATTGTAAGATAAAGGGCCTGAAAAGGTATACAATAGTAGTAAATAGACAGTAACCTTGATTGCTTATACCTGGCATGCAAACTTTTCCTTATAAAGATGCCATAGGCTAGGCAGTTCCAATATGTACAAGGTTCTGAACCTTGGAGATTACAATTCTTAAAGAGTACCTGTCATATCCCATAAAAATTATATGTATATATATATATATATATATATATATATATATATATATATATACACTGCTCAAAAAAATAAAGGGAACGCTAAGATAACACATCCTAGATCTGAATGAATGAACTAGTCGTATGAAATACTTTCATCTTTACATAGTTGAATGTTCTGACAGCAAAATCACACAAAAATTATCAATGTAAAACAAATTTATCAACCCATGGAGGTCTGGATATGGAGTCACACACACATTTTGACAAAATCAAAGTGGAAAACCACACTACAGGCTGATCCAACTCTGATGTAATGTCCTTAAAACAAGTCAAAATGAGGATCAGTAGTGTGTGTGGCCTCCACATGCTCGTATGACCTCCCTACAATGCCTGGGCATGCTCCTGATGAGGTGGTGGACAGTCTGTGGTGCAACGTGGCATTGGTGAATGGAGCGAGACATGAAGTCCCAGATGTGCTCAATCGGATTCAGGTCTGGGGAATGGGTGGGCCAGTTCATAGCACAATGCCTTCCTCTTGCAGGAACTGCTGACACACTCCAGTCACATGAGGTCTAGCATTGTCTTGCATTAGGAGGAACCCAGGGCCAACCGCAACAGCATATGGTCTCACAAGGGGTCTGAGCAGGGCTCAAGTCCTGCAGGAATGCATGGGAACTAAGTTCCTGTACGTTTTCTACAGCAATAACACTGTTCCCATTAGCAAGAGTCCTGCAGGACCAGCCCTTGGGTGGAAATCTTGGGTGAGTTCCTTCACTTTTATTCCCAGGACTTGACCCCTGGGTCTGAGGATCTCATCTCGTTACCTAATGGCAGTCAGGCTACCTCTGGCAAGCATATGGAGGGATGTGCGGCCCCCCAAAGAAATGCCACCCCACACCATTACTGATCCACCACCAAACCGATCATGCTGGAGGATGTTGCAGGCAGCAGAACATTCTCCACTGCTTCTCCAGATTCTGTCACATCTGTCACATGTGCTCAGAGTGAACCTGCTTTCATGAAGAGCACAGTGGCAAATTTGCCAATCTTGGTGTTCTCTGGCAAAGGCCAAACGTCCTGCACAGTGTTGTGCTGTAAGCACAACCCCCACCTGTGGACGTCAGGCCCTCATACCACCCTCATGGAGTCTGTTTCTGACCGTTTCAGTGGACACATGCACATTTGTGGCCTGCTGGAGGTCATTTTGCAGGGCTCTGGCAGTGATCCTCCTACTTCTCCTTGCACAAAGGCTGAGGTAGTGGTCCTGCTGTTGGGTTGTTGCCCTTCTACAGCCTCCTCCACATCTCCTGATGTACTGGCCTGTCTCCTGGTAGCGCCTCCATGCTCTGGACACTGACAGACACAGCAAACTTTCTTGCCACAGCTCGCATTGATGTGCCATCCTGGATGAGCTGCCCTACCTGAGCCACTTGTGCGGGTTGTAGAATCTGTCTCATGCTACCACTAGAGTGAAAGCACCGCCAGCATTCAAAAGTGACCAAAACATCAGCCAGGAAGCATAGGAACTGAGAAGTGGTCTGTGGTCCCCACCTGCAGAACCACTCATTTATTGCCTGTAATTTCCACCTGTTGTTTGTTCCATGTGCACGACAGCATGTGAAATTGATTATCAATCAGTGTTTTTTGTTTTTGCTTGGAACTTGTGCTCCTCTTTTTCTGATATATATGTACACACAAAACACACACACACATATAATGTATATATATATATATATGTGTGTGTGTGTGTGTGTGTGTGTGTGCATGTGTCTAGCACTTATATTTCCCTTACAAATACCTTCTTTCGGTTGCTCAATTAGTTTGTCATCATGTGCCTTGGAGGGGGCGTGTCCTCACTCTGCATAACTCATCTTCCTCCTTAAGTCCTCTGTGCTATGCTGTGCTGGGTTTCTTCATACTATCACTGCAGGCCACCTGTAACCCAGTCCTCTCTGTTTTCATTCTGAAGTCTGATAAGGCAGGAGAGAGACAGGACAGAGGAGTTCTAGTCCTGCCTTCACTTCCTGGCCTTTGTCCTAGCCTGTGTTTCAGCTTAGACAAAGATAATGCTGCAACCGAGCAAGATTTTGTTCTGGATGGTATGGGGACCCCTAGTGGTCTTTTTTATTATCCATGATTTCAATAAAATGGAGATGAAGAATAAAATACGATGTATAGTAGAAAGGTTAATGTTTTGCCAAGATGTACAACCAATAAAAGTGTACTAAATCTGACAGTGCCCATTTAAATTCCATTACAGTTTACAAAACAGCTTGGTAGTTGAAACCCTCTATACATGGAACCAAGTCACTCAAGTCTGTTCCACCTAACCTGGTCATAACAACTGTGCTCTCTTCTAACAGTTCCCTGTTTTCTCTGGGTTTTCACTCCTGATTTACTGCTATCACAGTAAACTTCATTGAAACTTCATGGAAAAAAATTCCTGTCTATGGGTCAAGCAGCATCCATCAAGCATGATGGTAACAGCACAACCAACAGCAGTCACCAGACTATGATGTATTAAAGGGGTACTCCGGTGAAAACCTTTTTTCTTTTAAATCAACTGGTGGCAAAAAGTTAAACATATTTGTAAATTACTTCTATTAAAAAATCTTAATCCTTCCAGTGCTTATTAGCTGCTGAATGCTACAGAGGGAATTCCTTTATTTTTGGAACCCTGATGACATCACGAGCACAGTGCTCTCTGCTAACATCTCTGTCCATTTTAGCAACCGTGCATAGCAGATGTATGCTAAGGGCAGCATGGTGGCTCAGTGGTTAGCAGTGCTGCCTTGCAGTGCTGGGGACTTGGGTTCAAATCCCACTAAGGACAACAATAAATAATGCGTTATTCTTATTATAATAACGTCAGTAGAGAGAACTGTGCTCGTGATGTCATCAGAGAGCATTCCAAAAAGAAAAGAATTTCCTCTGTAGTATTCAGCAGCTAATAAGTACAGGAAGGATTAAGATTTTTTAATAGAAGTAATTTACAAATATTAGAGCAAGTAGAAAAAGTATAAGTCTGGCACTGCTATGCAGGTGAAGGCAGTTTACTGGGTAATATGGTGTCCGCTTTCTCAGGTATGGATAGAGACTAGACGGTGTGTGCTATGTCGGGGTGCTGGTTAAGGAAAGCACATATCGCTTGACACAATCGGAACAATGTAGAAAAAAACGCACTCACCCGATCAACGTGCACAGATTTCTTTATTCCGTTGAACATAAACGTGGAACACAGAAGGACTAGTGGTCGGCAAGGACGCCAGGGAACAGGAGGTGTAATTACAGCTGTTTCACGGGAACACAGCCCGCTTCGTCAGACTACGCCCTCTGATGACGCGTCGCAGGTTATATATACCCCCACGGTTACGTCAGCAGGGGAGCGTTACACACAGGTAAGTGATTTAAAACCTTAGAAAAGTAGAAAAATCTTTAAAATCAACACCCTCTACAAAAATCTATGACATATATGGACTTCTATTTATAGAAATACACTAAAATCTAGCTTATCATTGAGTCCAAGATTACCTTGGGCATCCGTGCGCAGGATGAACTCCGCCTCCGTGCGCAGTAGTAGCTTTTTCCTATCAATCCCTTCTTTGGGCATTATTCTCTTTATCCCAAAGAATTTTAATGCAGCTGGGTGATTATTGTGAGTAGTTTTAAGATGTTCCAGGACCCGAGAACACCCTTTTCCTGAACGAACTGAATAAAGGTGTTCTCTAAATCTGATGTTTAGCGATCTTGTGGTGCTACCTATATAGTAGCGGCCACAGTCGCAAAACATACAGTAGATAATATGATTCATTTTACAATTGATGAATTCCCTCACTTTAATTTGTAGAAGGGAGTTTCTTTTTTGTCTGTTGGCCCTATTGTAAGCTGTCTGTAAGATCAGAGGTGGATAACCTCTTTCTAGTAGTCGTGCAGTAAGTTCTTTAGCTTGCTTTTCAAAGCAAGCGAAGAAATTGCCCATAGGGGATATCGGTTTTGACGTGACTTGGGTGGTAACTCCTATAGTGTAGGAGAGAATTACCCGCCGTCGGTTTCCGGTAGCCCTCTGTGCGCAATTTGTTTTCACTTATTCTTACTAGGACGTCTAGGAACTCTATTTCTTCTTTGCTTGACTTGCTAGTGAAACTGAGACACACATTGTTGTTAGTATTAAGCCATGTGATAAAATTTGTGAACTCTGTTCCAGTACCTGTCCAGGTTATCAGGACGTCGTCCACAAATCTTACGTAACTGGCAATCAGTTTTCTAAAAGGATTAATTTCTGAAAAGATCCATCTTTTTTCCAAAAAGGCTACATAAATATTTGCCAGGGTACATGCCACCGGTGTGCCCATGGCGACACTGCTTTTTTGTGTGTACCATGTGTTATTAAATTGAAACACATTGTTGGTGAGAATGAGATGTAAAGCTTCACAAATAAATGTGATGTAAGAATCACTTTTGTCCGAGGACATCAACAATTCCCTCACGCAATGGATTGCTATATTCTGGTCGATGTTTGTGTACAAACTTTAGATATCAATGGCTCCCAGCAAATAGTTGGGCTGCCACTGTATGTCTTTCAGGGTTTCGAGAAAATGGTTGGTGTCCTTGACCATATGTGGGATTTCTTTCAAGATGGGGTGTAAGACCCAATCAATGTATTTTGAAAGGGGTTCCCTGGCGTCCTTGCCGACCACTAGTCCTTCTGTGTTCCACGTTTATGTTCAACGGAATAAAGAAATCTGTGCACATTGATCGGGTGAGTGCGTTTTTTTTCTACATTGTTCTAATTTACAAATATGTTTAACTTTCTGCCACCAGTTGATTTAAAAGAAAAAAGGTTTTCACCGGAGTACCCCTTTAACAGCCATCAAGTAGCAGAAACCCACCTTATGTTTAATGTTGATCGTGAATTTTCAAAATGCTAATTTTTACCACCAATATCGGCACTTCGCGATTTTGTGGATATTTAGTGATATATATTCGCAATGACGATTATTTGCCTTTTTTAGGCAAATTTATGCACATATTTATATGCAAATATTTTTGCAAATATCAGCCCTTCCAGACTGGACACTGATTCCTCCCTTCTTTTAAGTAAAAGATATTATCGGGCATGCGCACTATGCGAATTTCATTACGAATTTTTGCATGGAAAAAAAAAGAATGAAGATAGCGAATATGTGAATTTCGCAAACATAGGACAAATATTCATCCATGTATTCGCGAAATAATGCAAATTCGAATATGGCCCCTGCTGCTTATCACTACTTATGTTATCACTTAAAAGTTTCCCCTCACATAACAGCATAATGGCAGCACCTCCTACACACTTCATCAAGTGGGGATCCCCAGCATATTCCCTAAACTACCTAGCATGGCAACTTTGCACTTGCTACCATGCAGTGTAACCACAGTTGAGTTAACCACTACGCACTTGCAGAGAAGAAAATAAATAGCAGATCTTTAAAGGGAATCTGTCAGCACTATTTTCTGCCAAGTGCAGCAGACACCGTTCGATAGCTGTTAGGTTATAAAACGAACTGTACCTTTCTTGGAGCTGATGCTGGTTGCCAAACTTTTAAAATTTGTAAACTTATAAAATCACCTCTTTATTTATCTGCTAAGTATTAAAGAGGTGGTGCCGAGCTGCTCAGGTGCTGCAGCCCGGTACCCCTTCTTGCTTGCTTTTACCCCCTAGAAACTTATTTATTGGTGTAAAGGACTCAGACAATTCTAGGGTACACACAGAAAGTTTTCAGACCCTTTAACTTTTTTCACATTTTGTTATGCTATGGCTTTGTGCTAAAAAAAAAAAAAAAAAAAAGCCTCGTGGCAGGAAGAAGCGCACACAGCGCGAAACCACCGGCAGTCGCCTCTGAGCAACCTGCATCAGGTCTGGAACCAGTGATGTCCGTGTGAGCAGTTGAAGCAGAGTCGGCCGACTGAAGCCTAGCGGTGAGTGCAGGTAACCGTGTCTCTTCTATGCTACTTGTATTTAGTGACTTTGCTATTTCTGGTTCCCAGCACCGCCAGACCAGTACACTCAGGACTGCAGTCTCCCGCTGTGATTGAGGTACCGCAGCCCAGTGACCCTGACTACTTTATAACAATAGTGCCACTATAACTTTGAGGTTATATTCACAGAATTACTGTACTGTACTGTACACTACTGTACTGGTCTTGGTTCTATTCTTAGGATCACTGTCTTGTTGGATGGTAATCCTTCCGCCCAGTCTGAAAACCAGAGCACTCTGGATCAGGTTTTCTGTGTCTGATCTCTACAGGCAATTCTTTCACACTCATTGCTTGGTTTTTGCTCTGATATGCATTGTCAGCTGTGAGACCTTACAAAGATAGGGATGTGTCTTTCCAAATCATGTCCAACTAACTAAATTTACCACGGATGGACTCCGGTGAAGGTGTAGAAACATCTCAAAGATGACCAAGAGAAATGAAAGGCCCCCAAAGATAAATGTAAGTGTCATCACAAAGGGCCTGAATACTTATGTGTGAATTTTTATTTATTTATTTTAAATAATTTTTTTCATTTTTGATACATTTGCAAAAAATAGCAAAATGTTATTTTATTATGTAGTATTGAATACAGAATGATGGCGAAAAAATACATTATTTTTTAAGGCTGTAACCTTACAATATATGAAAAAAGAGAAAGGGTCTGAAAAATTTCCAAATGCATTGTATATGTTAATGTTTTTTTACATGTTATTGCATTACTGACTTTACAACAATAATGCCAAATCCGTAGATATACTAGAGAAATAATTTGACTAAGTAACATTGCACAGAGACCGTGACTATTCAGATTGTAAAGATCACATTACTGGTTATTTACCCTCAGATCCTATTAACTTCAGTATCTACTACCATTCGGCAAACACAAGTGCAGACCCCTATCACATGACCCCTAGTAATTTCTACCTTGCTTTGACGTTGTGCAGATTTTGGGCTGACACTTTGGAGACTCACTTGCTCCTATATACGTAAAAAGGAGAAAAAATGAAACTGCAGAGCCCTTCCTCTTTGAAGCTCCATGTGGCATTCCTGTATGGGGAAAAATGAAAACCCAGACACAATGAACAAGTCTTTTCATTAGAAAGCAATGTATAGATGCTATGTAAATAGTTTGGCACGTTTCTTTCTTTACATGTATCAGAAATTAACAGGATTTCCACACATGAATTTGTTGACAAGTATAAAAACAGTTTGTGGATTTTGGCGTGGATTTGATGCGGATTTGCTGTGGTGGATTCCAGTGTGGAAAATGTTAACCCCTTTTACAGTAGAATTAAAATTGGAGTAACCCTTCTTTTGTCTGTCTTGAGTAAATCTTATTGCCACATAACTCATGAGCATTAAAGGGGTAGTCCGGCGCTTAGACATCTTATCCCCTATATCCCCTATCCAAAGGATAGGGGATAAGATGCCTGATCGCGGGGGTCCCACCGCTGGGGACCCCCGTGATCTTGCACGCCGCACCCCGTTAAAATCAGTCCCCGGAGCAAAACACACTCCTGGTCTGATTACTGTCGATCACGGGGCCTCTCTCGCCCCCTCCCATAGGCTTGCATTGAGGGGGTAGAGCATGACATCACACGAGGTGGAGCGTGACGTCACATTGCTCCGGCCCCATGATCGACAGTAATCAGACCCGGAGTGAACACGCTCCAGAAACTGATTCTAATATGGTGCGGTGTGCAAGATCACGGGGGTCCCCAGCGGCGGGATCCCCACGATCAGGCATCTTATCCCCTATCATTTGGATAGGGGATAAGATGTCTAAGCGCCGGAGTACCCCTTTAAGTCTATTTAGCCACTTACATTTTAATTTTAGCTTGAGTAAAAAATTTATAAATAAATAAGTAAATAAAGAACTTTGTTTTTTTTCTATAGTGTGACTATGTGAGACCTTGTCTTTTGTAGGAAAACTTGTAGTTTTACTAGGAATCATTTTAGGCTACATATATTGTATTGAATCATTTTTACTTATTTTTTTTTTTCTGGGAAAAATTCAAAACAGAAAAAATAAACATTAATTCCATTCTAGATTTTTAACAAACAGTAAGCATAACATTTTATTTCTATTCTTTGGGTTGGTATGAAAGCAGCAATACCAAATATGTGTTTTTTATATTTTAGTATTTTTAAAAAAAATTGTGTTGCCCAATTCTAAGCACCATAACTTTTCTATTTTTCGATCAGCGGTTGCTATGTGACAGCTTTTTTTTTTTTTTTTGCAAGATGAGTTGTAGTTTTTTATTGGTGCTATTTTGGGATACATAATATAGATTAACAAATAGCATTTTAGTATAATGCATTGTTGCTTGAGTCATTACAATCACAGCCATACCATACATGTATTATTACAATACAAAGCCCAATTTTTATGGGGAAACATTTTTTTTAGCTTTTTTTCCAGTGGACTTATAGTTAATTATTTTTTAATTTCTTTATTTTTCACTTTTTTTTATCACTGATATAATGCTCTGTCAGTGTTACACATACACTTAACAGCTATTGCAGTCCTTTATCAGATCCCCAGCTGCCAGGGCAAAGAGATTGTGCTATGTTTTGATGATAACAGAGGAAGCTCCCTTAGGCTAGGTTCAGACTGCGGAATTTCCGTCGGAATTTTCGCTTTGAAATTTCCGGCAGAAATTCTGCTTACTATAATGAATATTGTAGTGAATGGTTTTCCGTTCACAAATTCACTCTTCAGAATTTGTGAAGCAGAAAATCCGGATGAAAAATCTGCTTGAAAATTTCTGCCTGAAGAAAGGGGTTGCTCTTTCTTCAGGCGGAAATCCTAGCGGAACACATAGCAGTCTATAGGAGACTGCAGTGTCCGCGCGGTCCTAGCGCCGACTAATTCAGTCGGCGCAGGCGGAACTCGGAATCTCCGGGCGGAAATTTTTTGCACAGAGATTCCGTAGTCTGAACCTAGCCTTAGTCTTTCACATCTTTTACATGCCACAGTCACTACCGACTGCAGCATATAAGGGGTTAAACTGCTTAAAGGGGTATTCCTGTGGAAAACTATATTTTTTTAAATCAACCGGTGCCAGATTTGTAAATGACTTCTATTTAAAAATCTTAATCCTTCTGCTGTATGCTCCAGAGGAAGTTTTATTTCTTTCTGGAATTCTTTTCAGTCTGACCACAGTGCTCTCTGCATGACACCTCTGTCCGTGTCAGGAACTGTTCAGAGTACAAGCAAATGCTTATAGCAAACCTCTCCTGCTCTGGACAGTTCCTGATATGGACAGAGGTGTCAGCAGAGAGCACTGTGTTCAGACTGAAAAGAACTCTAGAAAGAAATACAACTTCCTGTGGGGCATACAGCAGCTGATAAGTACTGGAAGGATTAAGCTTTTTACATAAAAGTAATTTACAAATCTATTAAACTCTGTGGCACCAGATGATTAAAAAAAATACCCCTTTAAAATTGTATCTCTATTTGCGTAGTTACAGTACATTATCACAGCTGGGCTCCTGCTGCTTGGTTGAGCAGGCACAGTGACAGTGCCTGCACGATCATCCCAAACTCTGCTTTGACTTAACTGCATTAACCACAGCCATCAGCTAAAGCAGAGCTCGCAGGTAGGATAAGTAAGAAAAGAAGTCAAATTTGTTTAAAATTTCCATACGCATATGATTTTCCCTACGCATATCTGCTGCAGAAAACCTAGAGCGTTTCCAACAGGTATGGAGACAGGGTGCAATATATCCGAGGTAATACAGCTCTTGAATAATTTACATACCTGTTGGTGGATCTAATGTGTGTCCAAGTGACATACAACGTAACAACTGAACCCATACAAAACTATGTGACAAGTTTTGTGATCAGTTTCTGTCTAGACTGATACATTTAACAAATAGTATAAACATATTGAAGGGAACTCAGGCTTGTGCTAATGTTTATATTTCATATACAGATCTCTAAGGGTTTTATGTCTATACAAAAGGATATTTTCATTCTCTGACAGTCAACAAAGACTTTGGTATTGAGGAAAAATGTAAATAAAACATATATTAGAGTTGCATATATGCACTGATCAACCATAACATTAAATCCACTGACAGGTGAAGTGAATGAAATCGATTAGTAAAATAGTTATATTAAAATGGGGCTTGTAAAAGGGAGAGAATAAGTTCAATAGTCAATAGTTTATATAAATTCACCAATCGGC
Organism: Hyla sarda; assembly: GCF_029499605.1. Taxonomy (NCBI): domain Eukaryota; kingdom Metazoa; phylum Chordata; class Amphibia; order Anura; family Hylidae; genus Hyla; species Hyla sarda. Next base: position 179,223,078 of record NC_079193.1, on the reverse strand, counting down.
CATAACATTAAAACAGCCTGCCGGAAACGGTAGAGGTCTACCTCATGCTGCGAAAACATCTCTGAACTATTAAGTCATGGATCCCAGAAGACCTCTTTTATGGTTTTCTGTGATATCTGGCACCAAGACATTAGGTTTTCCAGCCTTTTAAAATTGATATTCAGGGGTCCAACTTTCGCCACCTCCACCAATAAGCTGTTTGCTGATGCCATGGCACTTGGGCTCATGCACTGGAATGGTATAATGCTGCAGTTACTTGCACTGCTGCTACAAAGAGTAAGACCATGCAGGGATGAGGGTAAGTAAAGACAGAAGAGGCTACAACACTTTCACGAGCACCGTGCCCCATTCAAACACCTGATTGGTCGAAGATCCAGGAGTTGGACCTCCACTGATCTTATATTGATGGCCTAACTGCAGGTAAGTGGTGCTTGTCAATGAACAAATGAGGAGAGCCAAGGTTTCTAAGCAAATATTAAGTTTAGTACAGAAAGTTCAACCAGCTCACCTTCATGTACTTAATGTGCACAGAATTTGAATCCTTAAAGGGGTACTCTGCATGTTGACATCTTATCCCCTATCCACAGGATACGGAATAAGATGTCTGATTGTGGGGCTCCCGGCGGTGAGGACCCGCACGGTCTTGGCTGCGGCACTCCGTACATCCAGTGCCCAGAGCGAACTTCTCTCCATGCTGGATGACTGACTATGCGGGCAGAGACTCGTGATGTCACGGTCACACCCCGCTTGTAAGGTCATGTCCAAGTCACCTCAATGCAAGTCTATGGGAGGGGTGTGACTACCGTCATGCCCCCTCCCATAGACTTGCATTGAGGTGGTGTGGCCGTGATGCTACGAGTGGGGCATAACCGTGATGTCACGGGCCTCCAGTGCTGCACCTGACGCTTTAAGCAAACGCCTAAATCGCCGGGTGCAGCAGGAAGATTGCGGGGGTCCCACCGCTGGGGACCCCCACAATCTCCCTGCTGCACCTGGAATTTGTTTAAAGCATCTGGTGCCACGCTGAAGTGCAGCGGGTGCACTGGCACTGGGGTGCAGGATAAGATGTCAGAGTATCCCTTTAAGCAAAAGAAAAACACTAGCAAATTCGGCACACTTAAGACCGCCAGATCTGCATGTGTTTTTCTATTTCTAAGCAAATCCTTGCCCAGAGCTATTGTGATGAATAGATAACTGGGCCAGAGCATATTTTCCCATCCTACAGAAGAGCTAGTGTAGCGCAAAGCTCTGGACTACATCATTTGTCTTTGTAGACAACATTTGACAATTTCTACTATATTATTCATCTATTGGTGGGTTATATTAATGCATTTGGCAGATTAGCATGAAGTAGAGAACAGATGGGAGGAAGTATTGAGCAGATTCGGACAACACTGGGTTTGTTTGCAGTCTGTTACCATGGAAGCACATAAGTCTGAATGGGAGCTGTTAGACTGGGTTGGCATATATCAGTAATCCGGCACAGTTTCCCTCCGGCGTGCACCGGAGGGAAACTGATGCTAGAACTGATCCCATTCATTTGAATGGGACAGTTCACAATCATCCAGCATCTCAATTTTGACGCCGGATGGTTGGACATGCCGAAGGGCACTGGACAGGGGAACGCAGCTTGCTGCATTCCCCTGTCCGTTGCCCAGAAACAATGGACGCCGCATGCCATACAACTGATGACAAGTTGTCATCAGTTGTGGCATCAGTTGCGTCGAGATTTAGGCTTTATGCCGGATGCCGGACATATGTGAACCCAACCTTAGCAGGGATATATAGGTTTTAAATTTAGGCTTCTTTTACACACACACAGCATTTTTTATGCATTTTTTATGCATTTTTTGGCCATCTACATGCTGGACAGATTTTATATCAAAGGCTATGGTTTGAGAGATTTGTGCACTTTTTAGGTGTGTGTAGGTAGCATTTGATGACATATGGACATGATTGAGTGGAGTTCCCCACTTAGGGTGTCCCTCTATAGGACAGCTTCCCCTCCGCATATCTGACATTTAATGTTGTGGTTGCTGTGGGGAAAATGTTTAGCCAGATGTAACTTTAATAGATGATAACAGATGATCACTGAGGGGGTTGAGAAGTCAGACCGATAGCAATCAGACAGCTTCTTTTAAAAAAAAAAAAGAGAGATTGGCTTCTTAAGAAAACCCTTTTAAAGAAATGATTTTCTCATGGAGACAACCCTTATAGAATAGGGCGACTTTTAGGTGCCCTATTCTAAATATGACTATACACATAAGACACATGTTACCTAAACCTTCTGCTAATGACACAATTGACAGAAGAAGTATGTGGACAACCTGAAGTCTGTGTTTCTCTAGGACAGTGGCCTTTAACCAGCGGCCTCCAGATGTTGCAAAACTACAACTCCCAGCATGCCCGGACAGCCAACGGCTGTCCGGGCATGCTGGGAGTTGTAGTTTTGCAACATCTGGAGGTCTGCAGGTTGAAGATCACTGCTCTAGGAGCTAAGTACTGTCAGAAGTGTGAGGCAGCACTTTATCCCTCTCTCTACCGAAATAAATATGTATACTTGACATACATATTTAAGGGGAAATTGGAAGCAAAATTTGACAGCTGGATGAGATCTCAAATATGGCCACATTATGTTACACATCTTTTTGGGTTTCATTTATACTGGTTTTATTTTCTTAACAAGTAGAACTATTACTTTAGATTACAGTTGTCCGTAAAGTGTAAATTACCCATATAGAGAATTTGAGATGTCTCCTTTATTTGTAAAATGTACATTTATTTTATGTATTCTTCGACTGGAACATTATTTAAACATAATATCCATTATGTACAGTAATAATATATCTATCTATATGTCTCTGTTTCTATAATATATGTAAAAAAAAAAAAAAAGATAATATGAGGTAGCCAGATATATAAATATTTAGATAGATAGATAGATAGATAGATAATAGATAGTTAATAGATTGATTACATAGATAGATTAATAGATAAAAATATAGGTAGATAGATAGATTACATAGGATGCAACAGGAGAATACAGCAGCACACTGCTAGCACAAAGATATAGATAAAACATGAGTATATAGATACAATATGAAAAGCTATACAGCTATAGTGCAAGAAATGAAAATATTAAATTATGAAGTTATGAAATAGTGAGGTACTCCTGTTGCTGTATATTTAGCCCAGCAGCCTGCACCTGTATGCCAGGTCCATATAATAGTTTGGAATCAATAGTGCTGGCCAACTTATTCTTTGCTTAGATTAAATAGATAGATAGATAGATGGATGGATGGATGGATGGATGGATAGATAGATAGATAGATAGATAGATAGATAGATAGATAGATAGATAGATAGATAGATAGATAGATAGATAGATAGATAGATAGATAGACAGACAGACAGACAGACATAGATTATAAATAATCTAGAATAGATAGACAAAATAGATAGAATCCCAGGATTTTACAATTCAGAACAAACCAAGAAATATCAAGCTTGTCTCTATGTGACTTCTGTAAATGAGAGGACTAATAATAGTCCCCTAATAATAATAAAAGGACTGTCTCTAGGCACGCTTTTAGGTTACGCTCTTGATCATGTCTACATAAATAGGTTTAGCTCCATCAATTATTCTTGAATATGATTATTAACTGTGTAATTGTATTTTTAGATAGAAAGCAATTCTTTCTGTGATGTAGACAACTGTAACTTGCATCCCTCAGTATTGGAGCTTTCTTATTTCCCAAAATGGAAATGTATACATTGTATTATATATGACAAAAAAAATGGCAATTAATGTGCTAATGTCCTGTTTTTGTATAAAACTATCAACTTATTTCTAATTTAGAGAGGAACATATTTTACAATGTTGTTAATATCATTGGAAATAGAGCTTTAGTAATAGCAATAGTAATAAAAATTCTTCTATTAACAATAACAAGCCTCTTTTTCTTGCAGTAAAGTAAATTCTTTCTGGAAGTGTAACAGCTTGCCATGGCAATATGCAATCATTTGCTTAAGAATTTTGAAAGCATTATTAAGTGTTACTTTCATTAAGTACAAACAATAGTAGCAGAAATACAACAGAACTGTACCCCAAAGCTGCAGCTCTCCATATAGAGGGTCAGTAATCTCCTCTGTGCTGACGCTGCTCGTAGTCCTTTTGATGTTGGTGATTCCTGTAATTAAGCAGAGTGGTTATGGTATGGGCTTCCAGCAGAAGGACAAGCCTGGGATGCTTATGTTTTCCTGGAAGGAAAGCATTTCTCCAGAGGAGTTTCTTTGCAACAGGTGCACTCTAGTGTCAAAAGTGCTGAAAAGAGAGCTCAGTGCAAGCAGCTGCCTGCATAGTTATTTTTTCTTTTTTTTTTTTTTTTTAAACTTCCCACCAGTTCTACACTGAATGACAAAGACCTGTCTAATGATAAATCATAATGGATCTATTTTATGTGTTATAGGGAAATGAAGATGTATAATATTATCCATTGCACTATGGACCTCTAATACTAGGTAAATATTATAAAGAAGTGTCTGATCACATGACAGATCCTTATTCTAGGACTTCTTATTTACCCTGATCCCAGACAGAAGAAAAAAAAATGTCACAAGTTTTGCAAAAAGTAAATAAATACACAAATGATCTAATGCAACATTTAGTGATCAGAGTTATATTTATTATTATTATTATTATTATTATTACAATATGGACGTCTAATACTAGTTAAAATATTATATAAGTGTCTGATCACATGACCGATTCTTATTGTATGCCTTCTTATTTACCCTAATCCCAGACAGAAGAAAAAAATATTAATAAATACATACATTATCTAATGCAACATGTAGTGATCAGTCATAATTATTATTATTATTGCAATATGGACATCTAATACTAGTTAAAATATTGTAAATAAGTGTCTGATCACATGACAGATCCTTATTATATGACTCCTTATTAACCCTAATCCCAGACAGAAGAAAAACTAAAATAAATACATAAATTATCTAAGGCAACGTGTAGTGATCAGTTATAATTATTATTATTATGATTGCAATATGGACGTCTAATACTAGTTAAAATATTGTAAATAAGTGTCTGATCACATGACAGATCCTTATTATATGACTTCTTATTTACCCTAATCCCAGACAGAAGAAAAAATAAAATAAATACATAAATGATCTAAAGCAACATGTAGTGATCAGAGTTATAATTATTATTATTGTTGCAATATGGACGTCTAATACTAGTTAAAATATTATAAATAGGTGTCTGATCACATGACAGATCCTTATTGTATGACTTCTTATTTACCCTAATCCCAGACAGAAGAAAATAATATTAATAAATACATAAATGATCTAAGGCAACATGCAGTGATCAGTTATAATAATTATTATTATTATGATTGCAATATGGAGGTCTAATACTAGTTAAAATATGATAAATAGGTGTCTGATCACATGACAGATCCTTATTATATGACTTCTTATTTACCCTAATCCAAGACAGAAGAAAAAAAATAAAAATAATAATAATAAATACATAAATGATCTAATGCAACATGTAGTGATCCATTGACATAGCAGTGTGGTTCTTACTATTTGCTAGTTTCCAAGTTTAGAATTTTTCTATGTCAACATTTAAATCCCAATTTATTTAAAAATCCACTATTTTGCATTTGAGCCCAGTTTTGCTCCTTATTTATGCACGTGATCAATCTGCTAAATCCTCCTGGCTGTGTAGTCATTTAGCACAAGGGCATGTGCCGTGTATATCACATAAGACAGCTCATTTCTTCACGTATAGAATGACTGGGATGATTTCTGGTCATCTGTATAGGACGGAGCTAATGATTAGAACTGCAAGATAGTAAAAATGTTATCATAGGCTGTCAGGCTGCACAGGGAAGCGGCGATCCCCATAGCTGCAGCGCCCTCTAGCAAACAGATCGCGCATTGCAGCGGCTATTCCTCAGGCTGCAGAGCGCCGTTCTAGCGTTGATTTATTTGCGCATGTGGTTGCAGTTTTTCTCTAATATCATAACTTTTTATGAATAAAGAAGAACAAGAGGTTGAGCTCTTTTATCCTCATTAAACACCGGATAAGGATATCAATAATCGGCTTTGCGATATCTAGAAGGACGTTTTGGCAAAGGGAACCCGATATTTCTTCTATCTAGAATATCTCTGGACTTGTATGAAACAGATGGGGCAGCACATGTGCATGGGACTGATACACTATAGTCATCATAAATAATGCTAATAAAAGACGGATGTACGCCGCAACCGCGTGGCTTGTCCGGTTTGTAGCGTTCTAATCATTCCATAAATTACCCCTTTAATATGTACAGCCTGGTACTATAGAACCGTGTTTCCCAACCAGGGTGCCTCCAGCTGTGGCCAAACTACAACTCCCAGCATGCCCGGACAGCCCTTGGCTGTCCGGGCATGCTGGGAGTTGTAGTTTGGCCACAGCTGGAGGCACCCTGGTTGGGAAACACTGCTATAGAATACTACAATCATACTACAAGAAATGACCATTAGTTAACATTGACATCTGCATAGAAAAGAAATAGGAATTTATTGTCGGAAACGCAAAAGAAAAACGTTCTCATCCTACAGTTAAATGGAAAGAAACGGAGAATATTACCGTCCCGGGTCTTCATGGTCTCTAAACGCTTCACAATCCTGTAAAATAGAATTAAAATATTTAACATTTCCTAATGCGCAATTAACGGTCACCAAAATTCAGCTGAAAAAAATAAATAAATTATACACGTATTAAAGTGGGTCTGAATATTGTTCATCGAGGCAAATATAAATCAGACATACATAGTAGCAACTGAAATCAGAATGAATTATTATATATATATATATATATATATATATATATATATATATATATATATACATAGTAGCAACTGTAATCAGAATGAATTATTATTTTTATATATATATATATATATACATAGTAGCAACTGTAAATCAGAATGAATTATTATTTATATATATATATATATACATAACAGCAACTGAAAATCAGAATGAATTATCATTTATATATATACATAATAGCAACTGAAAATCAGAATGAATTATCATTTATATATATACATAATAGCAACTGAAAATCAGAATGAATTATCATTTATATATATACATAATAGCAACTGAAAATCAGAATGAATTATCATTTATATATATACATAGCAGCAACTGTAAATCAGAATGAATTATTATTTATATACATATACATAGCAGCAACTGAAATTCAGAATTAATTATCATTTATATATATATACATAGTAGCAACTGAAAATCAGAATGAATTATGTATATATATATATATATATATATATATATATATATATATATATATTTATATGCAAAATTCGATATTTTATTTCCTTTTGCTTCTTTTTTATGCAAAATGATATTTAATAATATTTATTCATAACCTAAATTCCTTTTCTCATCCAAAATCAGTTTAAGTCACTTCAAAGATCTGTAACTGTATGCAGGATATTTCCAGCCCAGCTTCTGTTTTGCATTAATTCAGTAGTTATAATATCGCACATATTGTGACCTATTTTTTTGAAGAGACTCCCTTCCCTGCTGCTGAAGTTTGGCATGCAAATATTAAAGAGTTCTGCAGAAGATGTAGCAAAGTTAAATATGTACACTCGGAATTCTAATTCTTATTTCCAGGAAAACATCCTACTGTATCATGTGTCATCTACCATCCAAACAGCCACTGACCTAATGGTAATCCAGATATAAAATAGAAGACATGGGGATAAGTGGACTTGCCTTGTGTGCTGGGAGGAATGATCCTTATTGTAGAAGAAGAAAGGAAGGATGTGTCATTTCTGCAGACTCACTCACTGTTAATGTAACCGAGGTTCTATGCTAATTTCCTTCTATGCAATTGATTTCACTGTCTCAATCAAGTGTCTGAGGCTTTAAGGCTAAGGAAAGTATATGATTAAACTCAGAGACAAAGACGAAGCTTTTATTCCCATACTAGAGGCTGCTATTGATTATTCCTCCCAGGCTCCTCCATAGAAATCTACAGGACAGTTTTAGAACATTTATGTAATGATGAACATTAGACAGGTGACTGCAGACGGTCATGCTACTGGGGAATTGTTATTACCATTACATTACATGGGGACACTTCCCTGAAAAGTCTGCTATTCCTGCAGCGAGAGAACCATTTCCATCACCTAGGCTTGTTTTTATTCTGGAAGAGTGCGCCTCCTACAGGCCAAATCGCAGATCGTCCTCAGGAGAGAATAAACTGCTCCATTTATTTGTAGGCTCTCTTATAGTGGAGTAATAACACACACCTATGGAAAGATGTCTATAATATTCATGAGCACTCCCTCCTCCCATGCCATACAATAGAGGGGGGAGGGGTATGTGTCTTCTCTGTCCATGGGGTCAGGTTCTGGTCTGTGCCCTGCAGAATGGAAACATATGGATGTGACATTGTTCACAGGGCTGAACGAATGGTGCGCTAGGTGTTCTCTTGTGTATTCCTACTGGCATATACTTTATAAAGAGGTAGAAAGTCCACACTTAGTGGAATATATATACAGTATATACACATATGGATGAGGATATGCATGTGGCTAGGTGTTCTCTTGTGTATTCCTACTGGCATATACTTTCTAAAGAGGTAGAAAGTCCACACTTAGTGGAATATATATATATATATATATATATATATATATATATATACAGTATATACACATATGGATGAGGATATGCATGTGGCTAGGTGTTCTCTTGTGTATTCCTACTGGCATATACTTTCTAAAGAGGTAGAAAGTCCACACTTAGTGTAATATATATATATATATATATATATATATATATATATACAGTATATACATATATGGATGAGGATATGCATGTGGCTAGGTGAAGCTACCATTTGTTGTCTCCAAGTGCAGAGTGTGTATATATATATATATATATATATATATATATATATGGCTAAGGATATGCATGTGGCTAGGTGAAGCTATCATTTGTTGTCTCCAAGTGCAGAGTATATATATATATATATATATATATATATATATATATGGCTGAGGATATGCATGTGGCTAGGTGAAGCTGCCACTCGTTGTCTCCAAGTGCAGAGTATATATATATAGATATATATATATATATATATATATGGCTGAGGATATGCATGTGGCTAGGTGAAGCTGCCACTCGTTGTCTCCAAGTGCAGAGTATATATATATATATGGCTGAGGATATGCATGTGGCTAGGTGAAGCTGCCACTCGTTGTCTCCAAGTGCAGAGTATATATATATATATATATATATATATATATATATATATGGCTGAGGATATGCATGTGGCTAGGTGAAGCTGCCACTCGTTGTCTCCAAGTGCAGAGTATATATATATATATGGCTGAGGATATGCATGTGGCTAGGTGAAGCTGCCACTCGTTGTCTCCAAGTGCAGAGTATATATATATATATGACTGAGGATATGCATGTGGCTAGGTGAAGCAGCCACTCGTTGTCTCCAAGTGCATGCAGTGTAATGGAGAGTCCGGATTACTTACATTACCCTGGTCCCTCCTCTGGCTGGAGGGGAGGGGGGGTATGCAGATGACACGCCGGTGATGGACAGCTCTGCTTTCCAATGTGCCTCAGTAAGCTCCAGCGCTGCTTCTCCCTCATCCCCTCGGTTCTCACAGAGCACAGTCCCTCCTCCTCCTCCTGCTGGCTCTGGGGGAGCTGGCTGCTGGAGCTCCATATGCGGCAGCGAGCACTTTCCTGATCACCTAGAGCACTGTGCACTTGATGATCGGCTTCTACCGTAGATCGCGCCGACTCCAGTGATTGGATCGTACATGTAGATGATCTGATCTGCTGCTGGAGGGGAGGGGAGGAGGCAGGGCACTTTTTATTTCCCTGCCTGAGTCAGGACAGAAGAGACAAGGCACAGCTGATAGAGAATAGGAGCAGGAGCCTTTCTTGACCTCGCCCCCCTCCCTCCTTTACCCTGACTGAGCCCCGGTGATCACCAGGCAGAGCTGCCATGTCCTATCCTCAGGGTTACCTCTACCAGCCTCCTGGCTCCCTGGCACTCTACTCCTGCCCGGCTTATGGGGCCTCCGCGCTGGCCGCCCCCAGGAGTGACGAGCTGACCCGGTCCTCCTCGGGCTCTGCCTTCAGCCCGTACCCTGGATCCGCTGCCTTCAGTGCCCAAGCGGCCACGGGCTTCAGCAGCCCCCTGCAGTATTCCAGCGACCCCGCCGGATTCCCATCCTACATGGTAAGTGCTATCCCCGGACTGGGGCGTGTGTACACTGTGCGGCCTTACTGCGCTTCCTCCGTCTCCAGATAACTTTTAGGAAGTTTACCAACACTGTGTGCCCCCACCTTTTCCCCCTCTACATGATGCCATCGCCGCCACATTGTCATCCATGATGGTGCCACATTCTGACTTTTTAGCTGTGCCATCGCCACCACCACCTTATTAACATACAGCAGTGTTTCCCAACCAGGGTGCCCCCAGCTGTTGCAAAACTACAACTCTCAGTATGCCCGGACAGCCGAAGGCTGTCCGGGCATACTGGGAGTTGTAGTTTTGCAACAGCTGGAGGCACCCTGGTTGCGAAACACTGACATACAATAATTCTGCTACCACTACTAAATTGTCATTACTAAATTATTACATATTAATTAAAGATGTTATCAATGATCCTTGTGAATTAATTTATACAATCACATCAATTTATTTTATATTCCTAGCAGTTTTATTATTATTATTATTATCATCATCATCATCTTTATTATCATTATTATAAGTAGTAGTAGTAGTAACATCATTATTTTTATCAGTAGTAGTAGTAGTATTAGTAATTTCATCATTATTATTATCATTATTATAAGTAGTAGTAGTATTAGTAGTTTCATCATTATTATTATCATCATCATTATTATCATTATTATTAATATTATTAGTAGTAATAGTAGTAGTATCATCATTATTATTATTATCATCATCATTATTATTATCATTAGTAGTAGTAGTTTCATTATTATTATTATTATTATTATTATCATCATCATTATTATTATCATTATTAGTAGTAGTAGTAGTTTCATCATCATTATTATCATCATCATTATTATTTTTACTATTATTATCATTAGTAGTAGTAGTATCATCATTATTATTATCATCATCATTATTATCATTAGTAGTAGTAGTATCAACATTACTATTATTATTATTATCATCATTATTATTTTTATTATTAGAAGTAGTAGTAGTTTCATCATTATTATTATCATTAGTAGTAGTAGTAGTAGTAGTAGTAGTATCATCATTATTACTATTATCATCATCATTATTATTATCATTATTATTAGTAGTAGTTTCATCATCATCATTTATATTATCATCATCATTATTATCGTTATTATCAGGATTAGTATTGGTAGTAGTAGTAGTTTCATCATCATTTTTATTATTATCACCATCATTATTATCATTATTATTATTATTATTAGTAGTAGTAGTAGTAGTAGTAGTAGTAGTAGCATCATTATTATTATCATCATGTTTATTATCATTACCAATAATATTATTATTAATGTATTTGTTTAGAACTTGTTTAGAAGTGGATACAAATCTGTATACGTTTATTTGTGCATTGTGTATTTATTCATTAGTGCTTTCGACCTTTTTTTGCGCTTTATTTTCCTTTGTATTTGTAAAGCGATGTAAATAAAAAGTAGATGTGTGAGTGATGT